>NC_134012.1:95241444-95855892 GCF_047716275.1 Strix uralensis | reverse complement strand
TTCAGGGCTGACCAAAAGTTAAAGCTTGATGTTAAGGGCATTGTCCGAACACTTCTTAAACACTGACAGGCTTGGGACATCAACCACCTCTGTAGGAAGCCTGTTCCAGTGTTTGACCACCCTCTTGGTAAAGAAATACTTCCTAATGTCCAGTCTAAACCTCTCCTGCTGCAGCTTTGGACCATTCCCATGCATCTAATCACTTGATACCAGGGAGAAAAGATCAGTTATTTCTTATTTTCTACTTGTCAACATGAGAGGAGAACCAGGACCCAGTTATCTGATACATAAGGTCTCATGGGTTCTGTCTTAACCCTTTAACCCCCTCTTCACCTGCTCTCCAACAGGCAGATTGGGTAAATCATCACACAGAGCTTTTAGTTTCCTCTGGGCTTAGTAACATCTACAGCTCCCATTCTCTTTTTATTAAGGAGAGTGGCTATGGTAGTCTTCAATCCAGGTACCACAGTGAAATATCTGAAGAAGGGTGAGATGAAACCAAACTCTACTTCAGTAACACTCAGAATCATTCTTTGGGAGAGATTGTTTCTTCCACTGGTGACCAGAAAAAGTTGCCTTCTAATTTAGGCATGTAATTTAAGTGGGAATATGTCTCTGCCACAGTGACAGGCTACTAATGTGCATCTTTCTCTCATGTTCCTGTTTATACCTGTGAGACAATCTTAAAGAGGGTTTGTCACATCATTTCCCCTTCCTTCTTCAAAGACATAGGGAAGCCTTCCTATTTCTTTATGACCGTATCTTGCTCTGTTTAGACCTGGAGCTCATTTGTGCCTTCTTGTTTCTGATATATTCCCTCCAGCTTCTGCTTTCCTGCTGTGATTTCTGTTGCACATATTTAAGCCCCAAAGGCAATACTTGGATAAAATTATCATTGTCAGTGCACTAACTTCCATTCCCATCTCTGCTCATTATTTACATTCTTTGTGTTGCAAATTACACATCAGCAAAGGAAGCCTAGTTCAATTTACCTACCTCAGAGTTATTCTCTGAGGTGTAATATGTTAATAAAGAGAAGCAAGTAATTAACAACTAATAAATTATATGACTAATAAATTTTGGTGTGCTTTTTTTTTCTTGTGGAATACCTACATCAATTCTAATACTTCCACTCACAATGCACATTTAATCAACACCCTTTTTTAGTAATTTTGGGTGGTATCCAGCTCATCGAGTTTCAGGCACCAGAAAGTTCAGTGTCTAGAACAAGTAACTTTGTTAAGTTCTAGCTCTTTATAGGAGAACTTACTTCAGACTTGGATAAGTAGTTTAGATCAGGTGTTTAACTTTGATGCAGGGAAGGTTGTGTAAATTGTATCTATCCATCATGGACCAACAGGGATCGGTCCTTGGGAAATGCTTGTTCCTTGACATCCAGTTACCGTAATGCTGTAGTTATTCTCTGAATTCATGCTCTGCTATGTCTGTTTGTTGACTGAATGAAAATGAATAGTGCTTTCTTGCTTTCTCTTCTACATTTTTTTTCTTAAAGTGTAAGATTTTGGGTGGGATGATACACATTAACACAGACATGTACATTTATGCATGTATACTGAGCTCACATGTGCATTAGCTCATGAGAGGAGCTGTTAAACTACATCATTACTAGCTTCCATGACCTGCAAGCCCCAAAACCACTTGAGATATTTCTATTAATCTCTTAGGTGCCTATTAAAAATAACTATTTTTCTTCACTATCTAGTACAGGCAATCATGGGATTTATTTAGATTTTCTCTTGCATTTCTTAACCAATTTAAATTATTTTTAATTAGGTCTTTTCTCCCTTCAGTACCCCAACAACATAGCTGGAGAAGTAGTATATGGAAATATCCATAAACACGTAACAGCTAAGGGCGTCTCTTAAATAGTCATGGACCATTATATGAGAAAGCCTTCTATTTCCACATTTGGTAAATATTTCAGTTTATAAAATCAATTTATCTAATAGATGATTGATTTTTTTTTTTTTTTTTTTTTTTTTTGTAGGTGACAGTGTTCAAGCTGGGAAAGATCACTGGTTCAAACAGGTGAAAGAGAAAAAGAAAATTACAGGCCAACATTTTAAAATCAGAATACTTAGTGACAGATAGTTACATATAGACTATTAAAATCCTTGTCCTTTATGTACTTAGCTTTACACACTGACCTACAACGTTTAGGTGGAGACATGCCGCTTTATTAGAAGGATCCCTTAGATCAGTTTTTATTTCACCACTATGGGTCTGGTGCTAGTTCATTCTGTAACAGAGACAAGAATGATGAGGTAAAACACTTTTTCATGTGTATGGAAAATTTTCCTTGACTTTTTCAAAAGCAACTTGAGAAAAAAAAAAAAAAACAAAAAACAAACAAACAAAAAAACAAACAAACAAACAAACAAAAAAACCCACAAAAAAAACCACCCAAACCCCAAAATGTTGTTTAGAATGAAAACTAGGGCATATTGCTCTGAGAATGCAGGACACATCATTTGACTCTTTATAAATACCTTTGGATTTAATTACAATTACCACTGTGTGCGTAATGTACCGTACACTGAGAATTCACAGCAATGTTATCTACTTGTAAAGGTGAAGTTGTAAAAAGCCTTGTAGGAACTGGAAAATAGTTACTAACATTTGAAAGATTCAGACAAGCTAAGACATTTAAAACTGGACTTTCTACCAACTCCTAACCTAATAATGAACTTGGAAAAATCGGTTTTCAGAATTTCTTTCTGATTCCATTTCTTTGTATGTAATTTGTTTTTCTTAGGTGCAGCCAGACACAATAGCTCTAGACATAATACAGTCTGGTCTTAATTGTGTCTACATCTTAGATTAGTGTTTGATCTCATGCTTGACGTACTTGTTTATTTGGCTTCACTGGACATTGGATTTGGCCATAGGGACTCAATTCATTGATGTACCTATACGTACTCCCTAAATATAAATTCATGACAAGCTTCACTAACTCTTGAGACTATTTATATGTTAATAGTTAAATACAAACGTGGTAAATTTAGGATTTCAGAGACAAATTACGGCAAATTCATTAAGATATTCTTTCAAGAAGGTGACCATGTTCTGGCTTTGCATGCTCAAACTGTATTTTACTAACATGTCAAACCAGGTACCTTGTCTCCCCTTTCACAGCAGTACAGGAACATACACTGCATTTCAGGGAAACTAGTTGTAGTCTTCACAGCAAGCAGACAGGCAGGTTTAACTGAACGCAATTTCTTAGCTATTTACATTTCCCTAAAAATGTCTTCAGTTTTTCTCCAAAGTGGTTCAACACCTTTCCTTGCCAGGATCCTTGTTATTTTCTGTTATACAGAGTGCTGTATGTAAGAGGTATGTATGCTGAGCATGGATATTGAAAATCTGTGGGTGTAATTACTCTGTGTCCAAAAGAGCAACCAGTGTTCAATTTCTCATCTCTGCCAAATACTTAATGGGCTTGCTTTTTTACAAAAAAAAAAAAGTAACAAGCTCAAATCTTCTTTACTGTTGAACACATCTCTACGCTCTGGTCTTGATAAGCTTCTGAAATCTATTTCCTTCAGGATTTTAAAACATCCATCTGATAAAACTACACCTTCCATTAGTTGAACTCTACCAAACTGTAAAATGCTAAGATGTTGCCTACAGCATTCAGAAAATAATAAATATGGAGCTAAGCAAGTAGGATGAAACACAAGTCTTAATACCTGGGGATTGTTTCAGAAAGAAAAAGCAAAAGAGTTTTGACAAAAGAATTGGAAGGACAGATGATCTACAAAGAAAACTGGTGGGTTTAGGGCACTGGCTCACTAATTTGCTTCACTGTATATGAAGATCCTTACACGCTTTTACAATACATCATACACTGCGGTTCCATGGATATGTTGTTACCCAGATGTTGTTGAAGGTCCACCAAAATCTCTGGTCAAAGAAGATTACAAAGGAAGAAATGACAAATAGCTGTCTCGTGGTAAAGAACATGTTATTTGCCTGGAACTTAATCTAGTGATAACATGAACTAGATTGATGAAGTTTTGAAGATCACCACAGACGAAAAGGAGAATGAAGTCAGGGTATAAAAGATGTACCTTCCTGTGAAATTGGAAAAACTGCAAATTCTGATTCAGGATTAGGTTCACCATAAATCAATGGTACAATAAAAGTTTCAGATGTCACCTGTTCTGAGTAGGAATCATTACCTTACTTTCTTTGCACATATATTAGTCTTTGAACGGATATGGAATAGAGAAATACAAAATAAAACCTTTCTAACTTGAAGACCCTGCACCACTAAGTGCACCACTGAGAATTCACATACTCTTCCAGACTTACATGTTTCCCTATGTTTCTGAATTTTGGGTGAGCTCCTCATAGGCTGTGCACAACAACATGGTTTCTTGAAATTAAATATATACTTTTATGTACATTAATATTGTGGGTCATGTGAGAAGTGTTCTACTTCTTGCTTAATGTTGTATAACCTTACAAAAAGGCTTGGGGCAAAGTTAAAATTCCTTTAAGCATTCAGGCAATGATCCCTGTATTTTGATGCAGAAATCGGGACTGCATCTTGTTTCCCCCCTGGGATATTAACAATAGTTTCATTTACAGCACTGCACGTTGGGACATGGAAAGTTAGAAAATCATTCCACTAAAATCAGGGAATAAATAATACAGTTTGTTTATTTTTGTTTCAAGTACTAGGCCAGTCCATTAATATGGACATATTCCAGCTGAAGCTTTGAACTTTTTATCATCTTTCTTTGCAGTAATATTTTCAACTGATTTATCATGCTAAGTGAAAACAAATTGTGAGCACTGTTCCTATTTCTCCCTTTAATTTAAATGTATTTATCTGTGGGGAAGCACCTCTCTCAGACTCAGTTAATAGTCTAGACACACTCAGTATTTGGTGTTGAACAATTTATGACTTCTCTGTTTCAGTATTCCTGTCTATAAATGGGGGGAGGAATACTTGCTTAGCTCTCAGAGATGTTCAGAAGATTGGTTAACTCATTAGTCCCAAATTTTGCAAGAAATGTTCTTGTATCCAGCTTTGCCTGTAAATCTGACTGTGCAAATCCATAATGGCATATCCAATCCCTTGCCTTGTTCTAATATTTAGTATTTCTAAATGATCTCTCTTTCCAGACTAAAAGACTATATGAAGCACGGACTCTCATCTTAGGTAATTAGTCCAAGAGACTGTAGTGAAACTACTTGCAGAAGTAATGCTAATATGCTTTATCCCTTTGGGTGAAATTCTCCCAGCTACATATTTCCTATGAGCCACGTAAGTCCCTGTTTAAATCCTATTTTGAGGGCTTTAGTGGGATTTAGGAGGTACAAAACCCTTGTTCTGGATTCTTACACAAGAAAGAATTTTATTCTTAATTTATATTTAGGGCTTCAAAAAAATGTAAGGTCCTACAAGAAATATTAATCTTTAATATTTTAAAATGTACATTTACAATTTGCACACTGAAATGTATATTCTACTTTCAAAATTTTATGGGTGAATTCACATATTTTCCATGTATATATTTTTGAAAACTTATTTCCTAGCTCTTTCTGTATTTTCTCCACTTCGTCCCCCTCCTTTTATTTTACTATTTTTTAGCAACCTAAGTTTTACTTCAATTTACATAGTTAAATATGTAGTATTTCTGCCTGATCTCTGAAAAAAAAAACCCCAACAAACCCTCACTAAATTCCTGGCAGGATTATTTCCTTTTTCTTTCCTTTTCCACCCCCACCCCACCCCCCACCTTTTTTTTCTGTTTTTTTTGGTTGTTTTTTGTTTTTTTTTTTTGGCTTGGGACTGTGATTTGAATAACAACTGCGAGAGAAAGCAGAAGTTCTGCAATGCTTTTCATAAACGAAATTAGCAAGTTTCTACAATTTAAAGGTTTATTTGTAATTCTAAAAATCTTTTCCATTCCCCTTGCTTAGCTCGGGGCATGAATATAAGAGGGACATGTTTGCTTTGCTTCTTGTTAATGGAAAAGAGATAACTAAGTGCTGAATTTACAAAATACTTGCCTGTTGTGAGTTTTATGCATAAGCACCATATTAATATCATCTCCAGATCTTAACTGAATAATATCTGCAAAGACGGTTCACCATGTATGGGAAAAAAGTCTACATTGTTTAACTCTACAGGCTTTTAAATGATATCCACAAGTACTCAGCATTAAAACCTTCACTTGGAATTTGAATTGCAAATGCTGAATTTTCCATCCAATGTTCTAGTCTGTCACACAGTCAGAAACAGGCTTGGAATGGAAAAACAAAAAGAAGTTTCAAATATAATTAGAGTGAAACCTTTTGCAATGGTATTGGATGAAACAAAATCTACCAATTTTAAGGTGCAAATGATCTAAGTCAGGGAGTGCTGTTAAGTGATTAGTGCCCAAGATTCATATGTATTCTCATGGTAACACTACAGTACTTTGTAGAATTAGAAGGATCACCTTGCCTCTGTAGCTACTTCTGTATTTCCAGAGATATCTGTCTTAATGGCATTTTGGCATAACCAATAATATCAATAGTTTCAGCAGCAATTTAGTTAGCTAAATAATGCAAATAATGTTTTTTAGTCAGTATAGTTGACTATAAAGTCCACAAAAATGTTGAAATGTAGTCATTTTCCCTCAGATGAGACAGTTAAAAAAATTAAAATATGTCTCATTTACCTAACACTGGTGTATAACTGACTCAGATCTCTAAACACAGGTGGAAAACATTTCTGTCTAGATGTCTTCAAAACCCTCTTCCATTTTCCCTTGAACAGTTTACTTAGGCATTTATTTTAAAAGATTATTTTTTGTTGCCTAAAATTTAATTGTAAAATAAGCACCAAAGTTTAGCAGTCTTGGAAGACATTTTTGTTCTGTCAAGGTGATTAGATTATAATTTGAAAAGGCAGATGTTATTAATGCATCTGAGGGTGTGTGTAGAGTGAATATCGCCATATCAGGCATTTTGTGGGCTAGAAAAGCCCTGGTATGGTAAAAGCTGTCTCTTTTTGACGGGTCCCAGGGAAAACTGGCATACGCCTTATGAAGCAGGCTTGTAAGAATTCCTCAGTCTTTCATCTTTTTGCATTAAAACTGTCCAGATGGGGAGGAGAGAGAAAGGGAGATCTGTTATTTTCTTCAGTAATGAAGCCAGAAACCTTAATGCTGTTATTTATGATTCAGTAATTTGTCTTTGGTTCCCTTTAATCTTTATAGTACTTGCATCCCACCCTTTCTGTTTCTGCAGTGGGTTACATCTTGAAAAACACCCTTTTCTCTGCAAGCCACTTACCAAAGTGTGTGGTCATCCCAGATATTTGCTACCGAAACTCCCTCTTCTCTGGTGTCTTACTTCTCTTTGTGACCTGCATGCCTACTCCCATGAGCCCCATGAAAGTCTGAGGCTAAACTTGTTCTCTGGCTTTACGGCCCAGATGGTGCCATTTCCATCTCAACAATACTCTGTTCTTACAAAACTAGGTGTATCTTCTTTATCTACACTGACATGATCAGGTGCTATCTTCAAGGCGGTATAGAGGTCCACCTTAGCAATTCAGTTCTCTTTTCTTTTTTTGTTTCTTCTGTTCCTCACATTCCCTTAAGGTTTGACATATTTATCTGGCTCCAATATTTTAACTTTCTTCAGTGTACATTTTCTTTTACTAGATGACTTTTACTCCTCTCCTTACTTCACCTCACCTCTTTCCAGTCTCTTACTTATGATAATCAAAGAAAACATTTGAACACATTTTAGTCTGGCATAAATAATATGACTTGTGTCTACTGTATGTCTCACCAAAGTCAACCATGTCATTAGTGACATGGAATATTTTAGTGAGCTTTTACCAAAAAATCTATGTTTCTTTTAGTTTGTTTCGTTGAGGTTTTTTGGTATGTTTTACATAAACTGATTTGGAGTTCATCCCTTAATTTTCAGGATTACCTATCTACATATCAATTGCCAAGACTGAATTAGTGATCAAGAGTCCCTTTATAGTCAAAGACAGGAGAAAGGAATGTCTACGGGAAGACTTTTGTCAGTTTAAAACAGGGATCTAACCTTATGAGTTGAATGTCTTTATTGTGGTTTCTAGCTTTTTCTATTGACTATCAAGGGAGAATGCACACCTAATTTGAATAATATTATAAAAGTTATGAGAGATGAGCGTCACTCCTGAATGGGAAACTGAAGGGATTCATTCTGCAGTATTGAACTCTTATGTGAGAACACTGTGCTTCTTCAACACCTGCAACATTTCTTCCATCTAAAGGCAACCTGGAAACATATGCCCCCATCTGTACTCACATGCATCTGTAAGCACATTTCTTTCATAAACCTTGTATGCAACATGATTTGATTGATAAATATGTTAATAGTTTAAGGTGAAAGACACTCTCCCTCAAAAAGAAAAAAAAAAAAAAAGAAAGGAAAAGTGTTGTACAGGAAGTTTTAGTGTACCTGATACTCCCTGATAACAGGACTGAGACCTGGGAGTGCATTTTCAATCTTAGTGGGTCAGGGTCTATCTCCTCCTCTCAAAGAAATCTCTGCATTTTTGGAAAACACTGAATAATTATAAAAGGAATGACTGATTAGAGACTGCTTTTTTCTCTCAGTAATTCAAGTGTGTATACAAACACTGTGCTTTGATGTTGGCATAATTATGAAAGCTAGTAGATATCAGGCAATCTAATGGGTTAATACTGTTTTGCACATTTATAATCCAAAAGTCTTGTATCACCAACATGGAAAATCCAATGGAATTTCCATGGCATCAGCCCATGAGATTACATTGACATTTCCATTTCAACAAATAATAAAATCCATAATCTTTATGCAGCCAGTGCCACACTCCGTATGTTCCCTCTTATTTTAGTGGGACTTTATCTTTTTTTTTTTTTGATACAGAGAAACGAAGTCTCATTCCATTGTGAAACAAAGAAACAATAGCAGTAATAATAAAAAAACTTCAGTTTTCATCAAGAATCACAATCTCATTATTATAGTCCTCCATTTGCTAATGACCTTGCATTTCTATTCCCTGTATTGTGTCTACTTTTGAAACAGTGATACTGACTGAACACTATCTCATTCTGAGCTTCCTTTTCCTTCTGTCCAGACAGAACCCAAGGCAATATAATTACACTGTTATTATTTGGACTGTAAGCCTAAATTTGGATTTTTTATAAATAATCTATTTCACTACTATCACTAAAGCTTTCTTTTTTTTTTTTTTTTTTTTTTTTCTTTTTTTCTTCTGTGTACCACAGACCCTTGCTCAGCCTATATTGCACTCCAGCTTTGGTATTCAAGATCAAATTAGAGATGCTGGTCTGTCACCACTAAAATTTACTTCTTTTCAGCAATGTGTGTTAGGAATACAAATAGCTAATACAGGAAACCAAGTAAAGTAGGAAAAAGTGATCAGCCACAGACTCATGCAGAAGAAGGTGAGAGGAAGAGGTAACAATGTACTAAAGAAGTGTAATTCCATTTCACTGTTTCCAGCAGGGTGATGAGTTTTAACACTTGACCTTACGATCCAACTGTTATAGCCAGATTTATCCTTCCTAATATCCCATTCGCTTCCTGGGAGCACTAAATTTAGACTCTTGTTCAGCTGTGTTCTTTCTCCTGTCAATGGAAGGAAGAAATAAGTACCTCTAAAAGACAATTCAGCTTATTTTACATCTGACACAGCATCTGCAAGTGCTTTCTTTCTTTCTACTGAATGTAATGGGAAACTAGGATGACTGTATGCCTCAATTAGATAACTCCGGTAAGCGACAAAGTCACAATAACTTCATCTAGCCTTTAATTGGTAACCAGTTCACTAAAACTGCAACAGACATAGATATGATAAGAGATTGTGGAAAGTGAAAATCGAAGCTACAAGAACTTAGGCAGAGTTTGCAAAGTCATGATCCAGGGTTTCTGAGACATCTCCATGGGAGTGGTGGATATGACAGAAAGACTTCAGGAGCATTACACCTTTTGGAACATCAACAGATACTCTAGAACATCTCAAACAGTAATAAATACCTATGATTAGGCAACGGAAATTTTTCTAGACACTAAATATCACATTTTCCTGTGCCATTCTTCACTAAATTATAAGTAATTGCAAGTACAGTCCAAAGGGGCAGGGGGAATATCTTCATAGTGTTCTTAAAACTATGATGCACTTATTGAAAACTAAAAATTACAGAACAGTTATGCTGCTGGTGTACTAAGATCACTATATGCCAAATGATGGACAATATTTTCTTGTTGATTCTTTGCATTACTCTGTCTATTATTTTCAAGGTTTTGTGTCAATTGTACTTAGATTATGAAACCTGAATGCATCCTTTTTAATAGCATTCACTCAAAAAAGGTGCTTAACATTGGTTTATAGTCATACGTGTGTACTTTTGTTGTCAGTGAAAAGAAAAATGTACCATCGGAGGCAGGGGTGAGCAGCGTTCAAACTTGAACCTTCATCTGGAAGTCCTTATTTCTCTACATCAGTAACAGTGCTCCCAAGACAACTAGACAATTCATTTATGAATTACAGTTAGGAATATAAGACTAGAGGAAGTTAAGCTAGATGTAAGCTTTTAGAGACAAAAATGGCTTTTTCCTATACATCACATAGACAATGAAGTCTACTTCATGATGACATGACAATAATAAAAGAAATACAGAATAATAGTAATCATAAGTTCTCTGGAAATGTCCTCTTCATTTATCTGTTGTAACATTACTCAATTACAAATAGGGAAAGAATTGGGAAACTTTCAGTATAAAGTACATTTTCTCAGTAAAAGAGGTAAAATTCTCTGAGTTCTTCAAAAGATGATTTTTTAATTGCCAACTCTACAGTCTTACCCAGGGACCTGAATAAAGATTTACTCATTATACCTGACAGTTTTGCCCTTGCACCAGGTGGAGGAAGAACATAGGAACATAGGAACTGCCACACCAGATCAGACCTGCAGTCCATCTAGTCCAGTCTTCTGTTGCTAATATTGGCCAGTGCCAGATGTTTCAGAGAAAGGTACAATAACCCTTCCATAGACATAGTCAGAATTTCCCCTGAGAAAATTTTGTCCCAACCCTCTAGACTTAATGATTTCAGGCATGAGACATGCATTCTGAAGCATGAAGGATATACTCCAGATAGGCAGAACATATCTGTCCCCAAATTACCCTGATTACACTACTAATTATATAAAATTATGATTCTCCTCTGTCTACAAGCTTCATTTGACCTTAGAAAACTTTAGAAACTTAATAGCAGCACCTAAGTTAGAAGTCAAGTTTTTCTAAACTATCCCTAAATTTAATGCTGCAAGAAAAGTCCTGTAAGTGCTCAAGTAAGTAATTAAAATCTGAAGTGGTCTTAATTATTGTAAGAGTTGCCTATCTTTCTCTTCATGAGTATGGAGTAATATTCACTTCTCAGTTAGACACAGCAGGTAAGTGCCTTAAGTCAGGTGAGATGAATTCACCTACAAGGCACTTGAATAAATTATTCAATGGAATTGCACTTTACAACAAACAATACGTTTTGAACCAAATCCATCAGTGCAACCAGGATGATTTGCAGCTCTCTGTAAAAGGTAAACTTCCATAAATCTAGATGCTGACTAAGTCTTTCATCTTCTCTGTATGAATAGTGAAATATAAATGAATAAAAGCTTCAAATTAGGATTAGGATTGCAAAAATGTTTAGAGGAGTTAGGCATAGAAGTCAATAGGCTAAGTACTGAACAAATAAAACATATAAAGCCTTATCTGTAGAAACAATGGAGTGAAAATCATTGTCTGCATTGAATGCTTATTACAAATTCCTTCGTGTAAAGCTAATTTACCCAGCTGAGTTTTCAGTTAAATGACACTGAAGAATTTGAAGAGATATTCAAAAGAGTGCAGTCTTCACTGGAAAGGTAACCACAACAAAGGAAGGCAACAAGAAATTGTGTTGCAAGGGAACTCATATTTAATCAGTTACTCAAGGATCAATCTGTTGCTTAATATTAACAATGTTTACGTTTGTGATTTTTACCTCAGAAGTGTGAGTTTGATAATGGAGGTTAAAGTTCAGTTCATCTCATCTCACCTTAAACATTCAGAAACCATCCCCAAATTTAGTATAATTACCTAGGCTTCCCCCTTACAGTCCATGAAGAGCTGAAGAGCAGATTTATTTACATTCATGTTGTTCATCCTCATTCTCAAGCTTTAGAGTACTTGTTGCGTATACTGCACATATATGCTTAAAGCCCATCTTGGATAGGAGAGTGGCTAAGAACACATGCTTGATTTCTGGATGACTCAAATTAAACTCAAATTAAAAAAGGGATTAATGTCCCTTGGCTTTCCTGACAAAGCAAAATTTGAGGCACCATCAACATGAAGGAAGGTCTGTGGTAAAAACAAGTCAATGATATTGAGAACTAAGTGAAAAGTACCATGAAATTTAGGTCTACAAAATGTACTTTGGGAATAAAATTGATAATTCTTCTGTAAGATGGGAGGTTATCAATTAGAAATGACAGAAAAAAGGGAAGACTTAATATATTAACAGATCATAAGATATCTATGAATAACCACTATGAGTGACGCATCTGTGAAAGAGATTAATGTAATCTTAGGCTCCTATTTGTCAGGTAAAAGATTTTAAGTACTATGTGTTTAAGTAGTTTTATTTGAATGCTGACATGTCATGCTGGTCACCCTTTTTTAAGAATAGTTCAGAAACATAACAAGAAATATGTTGACAAAAAAAAAAAAAAAAAAAGGAAAGGCAGTTTTACATTAAAAGAATTTGACATAACTGTATGAAGGCTGAGACGGGAATATGATTTCAGTCTATAAATCCAAAGGTAAATGGTGCTACATATGAGAATGGAATTTAAAGAAAATAAACTAATAGATAACATAAAAATGGATTATTAAAATTAAATTTCAGCTTAAAACTAAAACAGAGATGCTAGTTTTCTGAGTTTTGAAGTTGCAGAATAACCTTGGTAGAAACAGAGTGGGTAAAAAACAGTTATAAGATGTGAAATGGTGTATTAATAAGCAGGACTGCATGACATAGCTGTGTTAAAGAGAGCTTGACTGTTAATTTTAGATATTTTCAGTCCTCTCTTTTTACAGTTGAGCTACCTTTATTTATTGAATTTACAAATTTCCACAATACTTCTATAAAGGCTGTCTGTAAATTGTTCACATATTGTAGATGAGGAAATAAGAACTGAAACAATTTACCCAAAGTAGTATAGAAATACTAGAGCAAAACAGGGCACTGATGAATTCCTGAAAGCTTCAAATTATCAATATGCTGATGGGTGAGAAAGGGAAGTGAGGAGGCAGGAAGCAACAGAGGAAGGGGGGGAGCGAGGAAGAGAAGGGGAGGAAAGGGAGTATTGCTTTTAGCTGTTACAGAAGCAAGAAATAGATGTGAAAGGACAGTTGTCACATCTCAAACATGAATTAGCAAATGAAAGGACCCAGAATTTATTTACTTTATTTTAAAATATCATGATTTCAGTCTGATCTAATGCTTTGCATTGGCAATATTGCATTCTTCTTTCTCTTCTTTTTTGACTCCCAAACACAAAAGCAAGGGCAACCATGTTCCAGTTTCCTGCATTTAGATCATCAAAGCATCGGGTGAGATGAAGGTGCAGGTATATTGGTCATGCCAAGGTGCTTGGGATTCTGTTCAACAGAATGAAAATAAATATATGGTACTATGAACAAATCTGGAATGATATTTGATATTTTATTTTCACACATTCAATTATATTTCAGTATAAAGCCATGAGGTGACACACCTCGACCACTTCAGCATAATGAAACAAGTAATTTTTTTCAGACCTTTAATCTTCTGGATTGGTAAAGGTTGGAGGGTAGAACTGTCCTTCGAGTGGCAGCTCATTCAGGGTAGCAGCTGCATTGTCTCACAGGGATCTTACGGTTGTGAACTAGAGCAACTATAGTCATCCAGCTGCCTAAAATATCCTGGTGGATGTCTCTTGGCCCGCTTTGGCGTACGGCAGTTTCAGATGAGGAAAGGAGACAGGAGGTGGTGCTGAAACAGACAAGTTTTTTATTAAGCAAGAACAGGGACACATCAAGAGAGATGAGGCAGCTGTGAGTATGCCAGCAGCTGCATCTGCTCTCTGAATGGATGATAACATGAAAATGACAGGTCCCTCCAAAGGAGCAAAAATTTGGGAATGTCTGATTGTTAATGCCTTGGCTGTTTTCCTTCTAAGACAGGTTAGGGACTTCAAAGCAAAACAGACTTCTTTTACCCCTGAAGAATCTTTACTTTTTACCCCCATTTTTATGCTATGGATCTGTGTGCACGGCAAATTTATATTCATACTCAGATATGAAAAAGTAATAATTTGCAGGTTTTTTCATTGTCTACAGGGAACTTGTGTTGGCTGACGACTCTCAATGCTTCTATATTGCAACGACAAACATTCTAGTGTGCTATTTCATCATGTAGCATACAGACAGATGGATACATTGGATATATACCTTTATTTTCTTTGGTGTTTTAGTGGCTGTCCATCTCTTTTTCTTTTTAAATTCCAAAGTATCATTAACATTCAACAACTCCATTAGAAAGTCACAGGCAGTAAGAGCCCATCTGTGCCATGTTAACATTTAAGGAGGAAATAAAAGAGTAAAGTGGACAGGTGGAGTAGACAGCAGGAAACAACACCAGGTACACAGCAGGTAGGGAGTTCAGCAGAGGAAAATGCCAGACATTTAACAGGTAAATGGAAGGGCAGCTGAATTGCTATGCCAGTCCACAGAGAGTGTACTGAGGGAGTAGTGGCAACAGAAATAGGAAGATGTCACATCTTCAAGAAAGAGCACTTGTTTTCATTGAGAATATTAACCCAATTAACCCAACTTCTGAATAATTATGATTGCTAAACAACTTGGCTTTTTATTTCCTATAACCTCCTAGAGGCATTCATGTATATGCTCTGATCTTCATGGAGCTTGGAGGGAAGTGTACATGAGGGACATGTTAAGGAGACATGACAAGGGAGAGTGATGATGCACAATAAAAGTAATTCAGTGGTGGGATGGCTTGGCAAGGAGAGCATGCATAGTGATTTGGACAGGACACCTCCTAATGAAAAAAACAAGGCTGCATGTGGCATACCGCAACTGTATGCACACAAATAAAGAAGTGCCCGGAGGACAACCTCATGGGGAAAGTTCCTCGTATCTTTTCTGGGAAATCAGCATGTCTAGGTTCCTCTCTGAAATGTCTGTACACTGAAGCATGTAGCATGGGGAACAAACAGGAGGAATTAGAGGGCAATATGCATGCAGGGCTACAGTCTCATTAGGATCAGAGAGAAGCAGTGGGAGAGTTCACATGCCTGGAGTGCTGCCATGGATGGACACAAGATCTTTAGGAAGGGTAGGCTGTGATAATGAGGAGGGAAAGTTGCCCTTGATGTGCAAGAGTAGTGGGAATGCCTGGAGCATTGCCTAGGAGCAGATAACAAGACATCTGAGAGCATGTAAGTTATGATTAGCAAGTAGACCAACATGGCTGATGTTGTGGGTGCCTGCTACAGACTGCTTGGTCAGGAAGAAGTAGATGAGGTCTTCAGATAAGTAGCAGAATCTTCATGTCTGCGGGATATGATTCTCATGAGGAATTTCAACCACCCCAATACCTGCTGGAGGGACAGCACAACATGACACAAGCAATCTACGAGGTTTCTGGAGTGCATTGATGACAACTTTCAAACACAGATGACAGGAGCAGATGATGGGAGATGATCTGCTGGACCTCATGTATATAAACAGGAGAAAGCTTACAGGGTAAGTGAAGGTCAGGGACAACTTTAATCAGCCTGCAGTGACCATAAAATGGTGGTGTTCAGCATTCTGAGAGAAGCTAACAAAGCAAAAGGTAAGATAATTGCTCTGGACTTCAATCTTTTTAGGGATATGCTTTGAAGAATCCCATGGAATATGGCCCTAGAGAGAATAGGGGCCCAGGAGAGCTACCTGGTTTTCAAAGATTACCCCCTTCAGATTAAGCATGCTCCATCCCAGCTAGCATAAAATCAAGGAAATGTGAATGAACAAGGAAATCCTGACAAACCTCAGAAGTAAAAAGAAAAGTTCAGAAGTTGGAAGCAAGATCAAGTCACACAAGAGAAATACTGAGAAATACTGTCCAGGTGTGCAAGGAGAGGGTTAGAAAAGACAAAGCCCATCTGGAATTGAATCTGTCAAAGGACATGAACAACCACAAAGGTTACTATAGGTACATCAGTCACAAAGGGAAGACTAGACAAAACATGGACCCACTGCTGAATGGAGCAGGTGAAGTATAGAAGGACATGGTAAAGGCTGAAATATTTAATGCTCTTCTCACTTTGTTTCTTAGTAAAAAAATCTGCCTTCAGGACTTCCCTGAAACCAGAGAAAATGTCTGGAGCAAGGAAGACTTAGCCTCCACAGAGGAGGATGAAATCAGTGAACATAAAACCAAACTGGATACACAAAAGTCCAGTGGATATTCTTTATATTGACTTTAGCGGGGTTTTTGACACTGTCTTATGTAACATCCTCATGGACAAACTGGTCAAGTATGAGCTAGCAAAGTGTACAGAAGTGGACTGAGAAATGGCTGAAATGCCAATGATACAAAGTCCTATTGGAGGCTGGTTCCATATTCTGATCAAATGTGATACTTGAAAGTATCTCTGGCAACCTAAAAGAGGAGTATACTGGAAGCACATATTTGGGGATCATATAAGCAAGAGAGGTGCAAACTCAGCACTTTAGTGGACATGCCATGGAGTCTTTAGGTAACTTTGGTCAAGTCTCTTGAATTAACTACCCAAATACTCTTAAGAGTTAAAGATTGAAGTTAAATATGTCAAGTGAACTGCAGCAAACTGCCTGTTATAACTGGGTGTGTAATCAACAGACTAATGTTAGCATGTTGTTTTCTGACAGAAAAGAGATTCAAAGCAGTACCCTCCAATGTTACATGGGCAAAGGAACAGGGAAGCAGTATGATTCAGCTGGTCTGAGACACCTTTCGGAGGTGTTTATCTATCCTAAGTGCAGAGAGATCTTCAGGTATGTCTTAATTCCTTTAATTAGTTATAAAATTAGGTGGATGAAGTCCAGACCTGAGTTTCCTCTACTTGAGGATGCTCAGTGGTCTTATACTAAAAGTATGTCTTGGTTTTATAAATTATGGGGGTTTTAATACAGATTTTTCCTAGGTTTTAGATTCTTCCCTGTACTTGTGCAGTACTAGGCTATGAGTCAAGTCCTGGCCTTTACTTCTGCACCACTCTTAACATCTAGGAAATGGGAGGCATAATGGCTCTAAAGCTTGGCACTGCTGCAGACATGTTCCTGTTGATAGATACATGCCAAGTTTGCTGTCACTTGGCTTCACCCCTGGAAATTGGTGGAAACAGAAGAATAAGACTCTGCTAATTTATCCTTTTCAGTGGGGGCAACATTATTTGTCACCTTGCCACTTGGCTGTTCTTGCACTCTGGCATGCAGTCTCTGAGACTGTTTGCAACGCAGTGTGATGGTTGTGTGGTCTAGAGTTTTGCTAGCAGCTGCCGATCGCTGGCTGGCTACTGAGGCAGGGTACCAAGGAGAAGGACAAGAGTTGGAAGGCTGTCATCTGACAAATTATTCCAAGGGAAAAAGCATAAGCACATACTAGGTTCAACTTGAGAGACTCTGCAGATAATCATAGAATGGGAATCAGAAATGTATGAATAACACAAACAGCATATTTATTGCCTGTGCTCATCCTCTTCAGTTATCTTTCTGCAGTTATATTAGAAAAGAATTGTTTGTGCATTCATGTTTTAAAACTTTTAGTGTCTTCACAAGAAAAGATTAGTAGCATATCTGCCTGAGGAAGTATCAGAGCACTTCCTGAAACCGGACTCTCTGCCTTTGCAAAAAGCTGTCTTTTAACAGTGGAACATGGCAATGTCAATATATCTTCTTCTTATTTTTCCAAATATTTTTATCAATGGATGGACCTAGAAACTCAAAATATAGTATGGAAAATCTTACAATATTTAATGTAGTTTTGTTTTCCTCAGAACCAACATTTGGATTTGTCTAATTGTATGGCAATATCCACTTTCGTTTTAAAAATAAGCTGATCACCCATGATTGTATAGAAAAATAAAAATAATATAAAATAATCTGCAGCTAGAGTTCAAATGTGGAGGAGAGGAGAGGAGAGGAGAGGAGAGGAGAGGAGAGGAGAGGAGAGGAGAGGAGAGGAGAGGAGAGGAGAGGAGAGGAGAGGAGAGGAGAGGAGAGGAGAGGAGAGGAGAGGAGAGGAGAGGAGAGGAGAGGAGAGGAGAGGAGAGGAGAGGAGAGGAGAGGAGAGGAGAGGAGAGGAGAGGAGAGGAGAGGAGAGGAGAGGAGAGGAGAGGAGAGGAGAGGAGAGGAGAGGAGAGGAGAGGAGAGGAGAGGAGAGGAGAGGAGAGGAGAGGAGAGGAGAGGAGAGGAGAGGAGAGGAGAGGAGAGGAGAGGAGAGGAGAGGAGAGGAGAGGAGAGGAGAGGAGAGGAGAGGAGAGGAGAGGAGAGGAGAGGAGAGGAGAGGGAGAGGGAGGACACCTTAATCTCACAGGGCTGTTTGTACTTTGAATTTGTATTTTTTTCATCAGTGTTGGCCTCAACATGTTAAGAAAGATTCATCCCACTTTGTAAGCACTTAATGGCAGTGTCTACATTAGGAAACTACTCACCTTATGCTTTCCCTGTAATGAATGGGAAAACATAGACCACACCAAAGGTCTCCAGATGGATTTTCTCTCCCCAGAGTATGTGTAAACAGCATAAAGTCATTAGCTGTGATTTAAGGAAGTCCATTTTGTACCTAAATTAACTTGCATGAATCTGTTCCTAGAAAAGCCCACACGTCATGCAGTGTCATTATCTCATATCAGCTAATTTAGAGAACAACAGTGATATGCACCTTTACCATAGCAAGACTCCAAACTATCATTGTAATAATGGGAACATTTTTACTCAATATCATCCTCAAGCTCTTAATTTTAATCAGAAGTGACTGAACTCAACATAGTGGTTTAGGTGCTTTGAAGTGGCATGTATTTATACACTTTTTTTAAACAGTGTGTACTGTCTGGGAGACCATGAGGCATAGAAGTAGGTTCTTCACCTCTTCTATAAGATTTTCAACAAACCTTCCATATGCAAAGGAAATCAAAGATACTCATGGACTTCATTATGTTGTTGTATCACTTAGTATATTATTGAACATTTCTGCGGTGCTCTGAGCCTTTAAAGAGAGTGAAAATGTAAATTAGAATAAGAAAAAGTTTGGGGAGTTCTGAGGGTTCCTTAACACTTGAAGAAACTTATAAAGCATGAAAAAAAGTGTTCACAAAATTCATTTGAGAATATAGTTGACTTGTAATGGGATACTGAAAACTGTCATCTATGCATTACTTAACTTGTTATCACATCTCTTCTTCCCAGAGCAACAAACTGAAACTGAGCAGGAAAAAAACCACTGCTGAAGTCAGAATTTAGCTAAAACATCAGAAAAGAAAAAGAAAGAGGCATCCCCTTTAGAAATAAAAACAAATATAATGGGATTATTAGCAGCATCTCTATGATGAATGTTATGGTTATTAACCCACACTGGCTCATGGAAACTCCAGTAGTAATCGTGGCCTTGCTGTGGTTTGTGATATACGTACTCAGCACAACATCGTTCCTGCCCAGAAAATCAACACTGTGAGTAGACAGGAAAGACATATTATGCTTCCTGTTTTCTAGATGGGTAACCAAGGCATGGAGAGATGAGGTGACTTTTCCAAGGTCAGTACTAGAGCTCAGAACCTCTACAGCACATTCAGATCCTTAGTAGGCTCTGAAGTTAAATAGGATTTTACTTTCCTTGAAGATATGAGGCATAAAATACTTCAAAATACTGTTCCAATGCTTTCTAAAACTATCCACTACTGTTACAGCACTTAATCGTAATTAGGGGTTGAAAGGATTCTGCCTGCCTTTGAAGACAAACTACTAGTGAAGTGGGTCTACATTTAGATTTTTTGTTATACAAGTGACAGTTTGCAAAGAGAGAAAGACAGGCAGGTAAACTGAATAACTGACAGACAAACAGACAGGCTCATCAGGTTATTCAGTCAGACTTTATTTCCCTGTTCTCTCCTGGAGGGGATTTTTTTTTTCCCTTTTCTTCTGTCTTTGCACAAGGGTCTTCTGCTAGAGATATGACACAGAGAAAAGTCAAACTATCTGTATGTGAAAATACAGATAGTAAATTAGAATATAATAAAAAAATAACCATCATCTCCAAGGTATTACTCACAATATTTTTTTAAAATTCAGATAAAGACTGAACAGCCAAATCAGAACTTGACAACTCATGAGCTTTCTTCTATGTTTATTGCTTGCCTTACATACTCCTCCTCATATATTAGTCCTATTTTCAATGTCTGGAGAGATTACTAGTGGCTAGGTCTCCAGGCAACACTCTGGAAGACTTAGATTTCATATAAATTATATGTCATATTTTGTCATTCCCATTTTGATGTCTCAGACTTCATAGGTCATCTTAGTAGATGCCATTGTTCAGGCAACATAATCTTGCCTTTTATATATTTCAAAGTTAACACTTTGTTATCAGATGCATTATTGTCTTTGGGTCTCAACAATGAGCTTGAGAGATTACTTTAATTGCTTGTTACATTTTTTGATTTCTGCTGCTTTTAATCAGGAAGTTTCTGAGAAGAGGCAAACTTGCCTTATGCACTGTTAACAGCAGTCAAATATCTTGAGTACTTAAGTCAAACAGACACTCAGCCATGTGGTACTCCCTGAACAAAAGTTTAGTCTAAAATGGTTACACATAAATAGAGAATGTAGGATTTTACTCTTCTTTCCCATAAAAGCTGAATCAGGGTACTCTTAACAGGGTTATATTTAAAGAAAAAAAATTACATAGTGCGTATGACCAGAGCAAATTTTCACAGGAGTTCAGCTTTGCACAGACTGGAAGCTCAGTTCTTTCTGAAAATCTGTCTGTAAAGAGTCCTGAAAATTTGGTCTCTAAGACTTGGTTAAAGAAGTCAGTGTTAACTGGAAATATAACCCACTCTCCCCAGTCCAGCTTCAGTGCTGCCTCAAGAATCCCTGCAGGCTTCAAATCCAGGAACACATCAACCCATGTTCGTCACGTTTATTTGGGTAAGACCTTGAGATGGATTGAATATCTACAGCTACTCTTGATCTCGAGGCATCTCACATCCTAAAGCAGATAATGAACTGTGTTTATTTATTTATTTATTTTGAACCTGAAGTGCTGTTAATCAATGACATATGCATTTGAATTTGAATAGTATATTAACTTGCAACAAACTGACATGATTCTTCAAGTCCCATAGTACAGAGCACACAGATCATTGGCTTTTCCTTACACAGACCTTCACTGAATTGAATTATTAAGTTCTGTTGATGTTCTGTATAGACGTTTGCTTTACATCGTGCTACATATTTTCTCATTACATTTTCCTATGATTTATTTATGACAGTCCTATGCATATAAAATCTATGCTCTGAAGTTCACATTGCGATGACCGAAGTGGCATTCCTAGAAAAGTTCACAGCGATGATTCACAAGTGATTCACTCTTGACAATGCCCTTTTCTCCTCTGAATTGAGTCCTTGGCATCCTGCATTTGCTTAGAGAGGCATTGACTACTTAAATCTTCACCTTGCAATTTTTTAGGACTGTCTGTCTACAAGAAGTGCATAAATGACTACAGAAGCTTTTTAAAGCTTGAATGCTGAAACATACTTCAGGCTACTATTTAACTTTACTATTTATAAACATATAAAATATCAAGACAGCCATGAAGTACTTGTGTGTGTGCGTTTGTTCAAACTGCGTTTTTTACGTTATATGCAGCATTTGTCCAAACAACTCAAAATATGCTGGATGTTGGTTTGCCCCTGCTCTAATTAAGCAAGAGAAATGACAGCCCAGCACAGATATGGTATTATTTACCAGCATGCTGAATACTTGCAAGAATTTTGTCTGTGAGTCAGAGCTCAATGTGTAAGTGTAGACAAAGCAGATTATTGTCTGGACAGCACACTGATGGGGGTATGAAACAGTCAGGAAATGTATCCTCTTGCTTCACCTCCAAGTTCATAATTGTGGAGTTCAGTATTTGTGGAGGAATTTGGATGTGTGTATGATCCCAGATGGAAAAGGGGGCAAAGTGTTTCAGAAAACACAGGAACAACAAACCATTGTTCCAGGGCCCTCAAACCTGCTTTCTACCACAGTTCTTCATCCTGCTCCCCTATCCTGTTCTTGCCTGAGACTCAGATCCTGATCCCTGTGGGAAGCTTTTCTGCTGAGATGCTTTTAACTGACTGAATGCCATAGTCAGAAGAGGTTTTCTGTGGCAGACTATTAAAGGATATTCTGTATCTGAGGATATTGCTATGTTTTTGACAGTTCTTATCCTTTTTGCTTCTCAGCTCATAAAACAGATATGACTTGTCCATCATACAAGGTTTTGAGGGAGTCAGAGGTGGGAGAAGAACAACTACCAGTACTGGAAATGGCTACTACAACTCCTGTGGAGTTCAACTGCCGTACCTATGGGTACATCGCATCAGCCAAGAGCAAATTTGTGACAAGGTCTGCATGATCTGAATCACAGCTATTCAAAAGCAGAAAGATTCAGATGTAGACTCTGAGGTTCCCCTAGAAACTGCTATGGGCTGGTTCCAACCCCATCCTACAGTGTCATGCTGGTAGCCCAAGGACAGCACTTCTACCTCTCAATTCTTAACCGTGCATAGAGTTCCTTTCCTTTGGGGTCTCTGTCTTACATATGTACGTCTTACAGCTGCTGGCCATATTATGATTTTGGTGTGCCCTTGGTTGTACTGTAAGATGGCAGAGTCACAGGATAATTCAGGTTGGAAGGGACATCAGGAGATCATGCAGTCCAACCTCCTGATCAAACCAGGGATAGCTACACAGTCAAATCAAGTTATTCAGAGCTTTCTCAGGAAGACTGTCAGTTTTATGAGAAATCATAATGGTCTCCAACTGATAAAAGATTAGAATGCAAGCTTCCAAGGTTGTTCTGTCTGTGTCAGTTTCTTGAGCTGTTACTTGCATGTTTGCAAAACTTTGCTAGCTTTTTTGAAGGTTTTTCCCCTTTATCTCCATACACGCATTATACCAGAGGTCTTCCAAGTAATTTTTCTTCTCTGATTTTTGTGTAAGACCACTGGGAGAAGACAATAGCCGTGATAGTCCCACTCCATGATGTGATATGCATACTATCCTCTCAAATACTGTCTCTCAAAAAAATAGAAGAAAGTTGTAAGTGGAAGAGTTCTGCTGTTAGATTTTGTCTGTTTGTTAGTTTGCTTGATTTTTATAAGGCGATCAGTAACTTAAGGCCTGGATGGAATTTCAGTATCAGAACTCCTGTGTGAGGCAGAAATATTTTTGCTCCCTTCATTTTGTAAATGGGACATGAGGATGCAGAGACAAGGTACACCTAAGAACTGGATAAATTAATGCTCTTGTTTGGTAACTTGTTAAGTATTTGCTCTTCAGTGGCATCCACAGCTCCTGGCATACAATGCTGTGATGAGCTGAAGTCCATAAAACAGAATTCAGAAGGTCAACAAAATGGAAGAAACTGGTAAGAAGTGTAAGTTGTGGGACAAAGTTGAAGTTTCACTATCTTTTGTTAAAACAGTTAGTGAGGATGAGGAATACAGAATTCAATTTTAGATTTTTAGATTTTCCTGTCACCTCAGATCTTATTTATATGTGAGATTAGACACATATTTTCAGCTTGTATTCTGCTTAGCAATGGCCTGATTGATTGATTGCATTTGGTGTGGAAAAAAAACCAAAAACATTTCCAAAATTTCTACATAGGATTCATAGAATTGTTTCGTTTGTTTATTCATATTTGAATAAGAAATTAGATAAAGTCTCAATATTTAGTTTCATCTAATACTGCAAACATATCTTATCTAGTCTTTCACTATCTTTAACTTCACAAAAGATAAATCTAATAGAAAAATTAAACTATCCTGTAATGGATAAATAGGTTCCTGTTAATTCTTAACATAACTCGGTTGACTTTGGTACGAGTTGCAATGGAGGTGAACTTGGCTGGACGTTTATAATGCAAACATAGACTTGAAAAATTAAGTTTATATTGCAAACACTCTTGGGAGGTTGATTTGATACATATCCTCTCATAATATTTGATTAGGTTTTATTTCAAATGTGAATTTGCTATGGTGTCATCTTTGCAATCTAGAACTGTTTCAAGGTTCAATAATTTTGTTTCATTTTGTAGTGATGCAGTCACCAGAAGATAAATAAATGCAAATAAGGGAAGCAATGAAGATCCACTTATGTGATGTAAGAGATCAAACAAAGTGCCTGGTGGGGGGGAGAGCAAAAAAGAAAGGAAAAAAAAGCTATAATATAAAGAAAAATAAGATAAAGATATATAAAGCTATTTTTCTGTCTCATTCACGTCAACACATAATTTTCCCTTGCATTATAACTTGAAAGGTCTTAATGCATCCAATTTTTAACATTTTTTAAAGCCCAATTACTTCCCTCATTTCTTTCAGGACATCTGCACTTACTTCATTAGAGTTCACAGCTGAGACACGTTTTCTTGACATCTGGCTGGGTCTTCTTTTGTTTTTTTTTGTTTTTTATTTGCTTGTTCCCATATCTCACAGTTGTTCAAGGTTAACTTAACAATAAGTCTAGATTCATCTCACCAGGTTCCATAGGTTTAACTTTAGGATGGGCTTTTTGATGTCTATGGAAATGATAAGGTACTTTCAGAGCATGATTTCTCTCTTCCTGAAATAAGCAGCAGACAGGTCAGATGGATTGCCTTCTGAAGCTACCTACTTCCACCACTATTTTCATAGGATGAAATTCGGCTGTTCAGTGTTTAGTGCTATTTGAGATGCCTTACAATCCTAACTGGTTTCCAGCTGTCATTCCAGAGAAGCATGAATCTCCCACAAGTCCTGAGTAATACTGGCCAATTGTGTGTTAATATCTCGGGTAACTTAACATGTCTAGAACAACATTAGAAAGTTTCCTCAACCAATCACACATTATGGTTAAAAGTCCAATTTACATTTTGCTCAGAAGCTGTGATGATTAATTTCTCCTTGTATTGTTATTTTTGTGCTGTTTTTGAAGGCCATTGGTCACAGAAAAATAGAATATGCTGTTGTGGCTCAGACCTTAGAAAGGCTGAATCACTTTGTGCAGGCAACAAGAGGAGTGAGCTTCAGGTGACTAAACAGAGGCATTTATTGTCTTTTAAGATTTCTTGGGTTATCTTACCTGGTAATTCAGAAGGAGCTTCATGTGCTAGAATGATATGGATGTCTCAGGTATGTTGCAGACACCAAAAATGACCTAGACACCCATGGTTAGAGACTTGACTCACTCTCTACATCTTTCTACTAGGCCAAAATCACCTCATTTACAGGCCTGAATTAAGACCATGAAGTTATATGAACTAAAATCAAACCAACATCAGAACAAAACCTCAGGTCTGGAAGAAATGGCTAGGATTAGTGAGAATCTGGTTATGTCACAGAATTTCAAGACACCATGATAATCTTCAAAAGTTTTTCCAAATCCATGCCACATAATAATGGTTTATGTCCAAACTAGCTTAAACTCACTGAAACTCAAAAGCATGGCAAATGTGTTACCCTGAATAGCTAATGTTAATTTTTAATTTATTTGCTAAGATACAGTAACTATCCCAGACTAATGCTTTCCCTCAAAAATGTTAAATCCAATGGAAAATTTGTTTTAAACAAACAGGTTGGACAGATTTGAAGGCTTTTGCAACATCAACAGTTATTGTTATGCTCCCTTCTATCCATCCTCACCAGAGCTTGCCATCAGCCACTTTTCTACCTTTCTGGCACAAGGGTAATCCAGATTCTACATACTATTAAGAAAGAATATATTTGAAAGAAAATTGTCACTAGTAACCAGCAAAATTCCTAAAACACCACAAAGAAAAATTGACAGTAATAATCCTAGCAATACATGAGTCTTGGCACCAGCAGAGATCTGAGTTCATTTCATCCCCTTTTTGGTTCTTAGAGCAAAATAGGCTTGCTCTAGCCCTTGCTCTTGAAATCAGTAGAGAGCTACAGTTCTCCTCAGGTGTTGTGGACTCCAAGCTTTTCAACTTTTCAATAATATGTATTTTCAACTGACCCAGCAATTCGTCCTTAAAACTGATGCAAGTGGAAGACATAAGCAGAGGCTGGCAAGGAGAAGGAAAGATGGCTAAGGCATTTAAGGATTGAAAAAGTCAAACCAACACAGCTGTGCCTGCTCTGATAGGAAGCCATAAAATCCCAGTGCTTTATTCCTGTGACAAAATAGTAATGAGGGAAGAAAATGTCACAAGATTAAGCTACTACCAAAGATGTCACAAGTAGGGAAAAGAGACTGGAAGGGATATTAACCCGCATCCTCATTATACTGTTAAGTGGTCCTTCTCAAATGACACTAGTTTCTGTTTATAGATTGTTATGTTCATTCCCAAGTTCTAATCAACAGCACTAGAAATTACATTTATAGCATTGTGTTTTCAAGCAGAATTTTTTTACTGCTCTTCCCCTGGAGAAGGTATCTCTGTTTGTATGTGTGTATGTGTGTGCATGTACTCACATACACATATGTGTGCGTGTTTGGCTGGGGTATATCCAGAAAGAATGTGTTTTCTCAATATTTCTGAACACTTTCAACATTTTCACACATACGAGATACACAAACACTATATAAAATTTCATAAAACAAGGCTTTGAAAAGGGATAGCATATAGAAGGAAGTATGATATGGTAGATAGTCCTTATTCAATGAGGAGTGAATTTAGGTCTAACTACCAGATGGCAGAGCTGAACACAGAAAATCCATATGTGTGATGGCAGCTAGGGACAGCCGTTGACATACTTGCTTTTCCAGCCAAATGCCTCAGCAGATGCAGAGTTTTACACTTTAACATTACAATATGGCACTAAAACCCGGGAGAAGAGTTCTATGCAGGAATCAAAGACATTTTAAAGGGACACTGCTGTTTTCTGCCCTCTTCCCATCACATGTGAGGGGCTGAAGGAGTGAAAGAAAAGGATATTGTTTTGTTTTGTTTTGTTTTGTTTTTCTTTTTGCTCAAAAGCTAAGTCACTCCTAACTTTTTTCCTCATGATAAAAGAAGGGCAATAAGAAAAGAGAGAGAACTGATGGTCAAATACAACAACTCTACTTTTTTGTTTCATTCTGCTGACATAGCATTTAAAAAATGTCCAAGTCCCCTCTCTTTTAAATGATACAAGCACTGAGGAGTCTAAGACTTATTAAGTATATATGGGATGAAAATCCTTAAATATCTTTCTGAAGCTGATTCTAGCTTCTGTGTCACTTTGTGGGTTTTTTTTCTATTATTAATTATTTTATTTTATTTTTAATGTCATATCAAGAAAATAAAATTGCCCTGTTGTCACATCTCTCACACCTGTGTACTTAATTCAGAAGTCAAAAAGTCCTACGAACTTATGTATGAAACTATATTGTTTTGTGGAACAGATTTCTGTTAAATCCAAGAAGAGGGTCTTGTAGAGATCAAGGTCCACTTCAAAGGTCAGACAGAAGTTTCCTGTGCGTCTCTGGAAAACTACTTAGGTTGAAATCCTAACATAATTTATGGGTGTAGCAAAACTTCTATTTCTTTTACTAGCACTGGGATTTCACCCTTAATCTCTTTGTACCTCTGTTCTTTCCTCCCAGACTTTGACTCTCTGCGTAGATTATAAGCTTTCAAGGGCAGAGACTGTCTCATGCTATCTGTATCTACTGAAGCTAATATATCAGCTAATATATCAGGTTGGAGTTTTTAGGCACTATTTAAAAAATAATAATATAATATATAAATATAATATCTCTGTAGTAGCAATCAACATTTCTAAGCACGTTCATCTTGATGAAAATTGTCATATATTTTACTATCAGTCCAAGAGATGACTGGTACATTTAGTTCATCCTTTTACCTTCTTATTTGTGCCAGCCAATTTCTTGACACTACTTAAAAAGTGTGTTTAAAATTAGACAAATCTATGAATATCAACATTTAGATTGCCAGTCAAAGTAAATGGTTATTATTTTTTTCTTCTCCAGCAAGTGCATGCTGGTGAAAGGCATTCTAGCTGGTGAAAGGCATTCTACACATGTTGGATTTTTATTGGTGGATGAAAAAAAAACCCACAAAAAAACAAGTAAATCTACTGGGCTTTCCAGAGAAAAAGCCTGAGAAGCTGGGAACCATTTGAGTATTGGGCATGGGTCAAATATAAAGGACCACTGTGCAACTTGAGCACTTATATCTCAATGCACTTTCATGTAAGACAAGGAAGTACTAGAAAATATTAAAAAAATATTACAAAAGCGTTCTGTGTCTGAATTTCTCCTGGATACTAGATGGTAATGGAAAATGAGAATTTGCCTTGGCTTTGTTGAGAGACAATTCTTAGGACAGATTTAATTCACTATACACTTCATTTGTACTTGTGGATTATGTTGGCATTAGTTTTAGGGTGCAGAAATATTTGAATAAGAAGCTGTTGCAAACAGCAATAAATCTGGAATTTGTAAGGATTCTAGTACTTGCTGAGAAGCTGAGGAAAGAGAATGATGTACAGCTTGAGATATTTACATGTGACCAGAGGAAATGGCTGAGTGTTTCCTTCACTTCTCTTAGTCCAGATACAAAGGATAAATCACACTTTAGGTAAAAAAAAAAAAAAAAAAAAATACCTATTTCTTTACATTGATCACAAAGAGGAGTCAAAATAGTTAGTTTGGCTGGATGTCTAAACTCTAGAAGATGAAATTTAACCCAAGGGTCTTCTGGATCAGTTCATAAGATATTACATTCTAGTCCCATAACATACCTTCAATTTTTAAACACAGTTTTCCATTGATTTTGAAGAGGAGTTCCTAAAGAAATCAATGTCATGCTATTGCCCTTGTGCATACACATGCATTTAACTAACAAAGTGAGGCTTTATAAATCTGGAGACTGATAGAGAAGGCTCACCATACTAACAAAGCTTCTTATCAGGACCATCCCTAAAACATGCCCATCCTCCACTTGAGAGAGATGTGCTGGCTGACTAAAAGACTTTATCTACTCCCAGTCTTATTATTTTAGGAAATTAGTTCCTTTATTAGCTTTTGGATTAAATAAATAAAGAGGATACAATTTCATTTTCAATATTGTCATAAGCCTTTCCACCAAAATGAAAAGGAAACAGTTTCTGATTTAAATATATCTAATATCCTGTAGCATCCCCCTCTGTGCCATTTACTGGTGGAAATGCTAAAAATGCAATCCAATACTGTTACCCTAGCATGATTCTAACTCATGAAAGCACTTATGTGTGAGTTTAACTTTAAATCCTATTGGGTTTGTGATCCCCTGGATTAGGAGCGTGGTAAAGTCTAAATTTTATGTTGTTTTTTACTTATAAACAATTTATTAGATACAGGATACTAAGTACAGTACTAAAATCTGGGGAAAAAAATTGAAAAAAACCCCACAACTAGGAGTCAGAAGGTGTGCTATCAAAGATATGCACCTTTTTGCTGAAGAAAAAAATTCTTCATTTCCTGAAATGTGGTCACTTTCTACAGCTATTTCTGCAGAAGTTTAACTGTGTTTGGTTTTGTACTAAGTTTCTGGAAGGAATTTAGGGTAAAATTAGAGATACATTTGAATGGGCTTTGATAGAGTACCTGCAGATTTAAAAGGGGGAAAACAGAAGAATGAAATACTGTCAGGATGCTTAAGAAAGAGAACACTAGTGTTATCTTTTGGGAAACTATTCTGTTGTTATTGTGAGGTCAGCTCTATAATAAGAAAGGATGAAAAAAGAGTTTCGCAGAAATTGTTTAAGTCTAAGTGAGACAACATAGTAGAGTTATTGCATCATGAAAACAAAATTACTTTGATTTCAAGGCATTTAAAGGAGATACAGAATTTGTCCTGTTAAGCTCAAAAGAGCTAAGTAGGCTGCAAGTCACAGAAGAAATGGGGTCTATAAATATATTTCCCAATACAGTAAAGCCTGTATATAAAACAGTTCATTTGTAATACTCTATGAAATAGTGTAGCTTTTTGTTCTGTTCAGTGAGAGGTAGAGTAATATAGAATTGTTGGCCAAACAAATTGGTTTCTATGTTAAGGTTCTTCTGCACAATTTGACTATTGGGATATACTAGAGAACTTAAAATATACTTTTCTTCCTTCTTTGTCTAATCACAAAATTTAACAAATTGGATACAAAAGTGACTAGATACGGTTTTTTTTCTTTCCATGTTCACTGAAGCAAACCAATCAAGACCTATATCTGAATCTGAATAAATTCCTCAGAAAGGTAGAATATATTTTAAAATTAAGTGGTGTTTGGCCAAAAAAGTACCCCTTTATTTGTTCTACCAAGCAAATTATTAATGTTTATAAACTGAAATAAAAAGTGAAATAAAGGACTCCTGCAAGCAGATCATTTTCCTTCAGTCTGTTGCAAGGATCCACACTTCTCCTTGAAGATGTCTGCCCCAGTCTTCTGATTCCTCTGTCAGTAAATCATTAATCCAGGGTAATAACAGCAATGCTGTTCCAGTTTAATGGAAATTCCTTTTGTACTAGAGAATCAGTTCTGATGAGAATGCAAGAATGTAATCCAAAAAATAAGACACACCCCTTTACCACCATCATGTGTGATCACTTTGTCAATATCACTGCAGCAAAAGTTTCACAAAGATTTTCTCCTAGATTTTTTCAAACACACTTCACTTCTTATGATGGTGCATCATTAGACGGCATCATAAGACTAGAGGCTTGTGTTGGAGCATACAGCAATCCAGAAACAGAAGAAAACAGAGCAAAACACCCAACAATCAAACCTACTTTCTTTATCTGAGAATTATCTAAGTCATTTCCATGATGACTTAGAAGGGCATTCTTATTTTCTTTCTAACCTTTCTGTGTTATTCACTGATAAATATTGCCTTAAACTACTTCATATTAGGAAGAAAAGCAGGAAGAAAAGAGAAGGAAATAGAAAGGGAGGTGAGAAAAAGAGAGGCAGAGACAAGGAAGAAATAAGATATATTAATTATTCACAGTTATTTTGATTATTCTTTCTTTGGAGACTGATTTTGTAGACTCTTTTATATGTGAATAATACTTTGCAAGACTCACATTGAACATTAATTTTGTGGCTCGAGTCCTAAGATCTGCTTTAGAGGAATGATATATGAAGAAAAAGAAGCAAACCAAGAAGGACTTGGTAGGGTCATCAAAGGTTGTAGATGCACTTCCTGAATAGCCAAGTGCAAGGACAAATCTCCTGATTGATCTTATAAAAATCATCTGATCGATCTGATATAATAATTTGAATTCTGCTTAGCCCTGCATTGCATGTGTTCCTGGCTACATCCTGACAGCTGTATGTCTCTTGGTTGATTATAAATCCTCAGCAGCGATAAAAGGGATTTTTGATAAGGTAATAACTGACCTATCTCTGGACCTTCAATCATGTCCTCTGACAATGGACTACAAGGAGAGTAAGATACTCTGAGATATTATGATTTTCCAGAATGACTTCATTAAACTGTCTAGGATTTCTGGCCTAAGGTCTTTGTAAAAAGATGATAAGTGACTCTTGGATGGTCATAGAAAATTGTCTTTTTATCACTTTTGCTGGATGTCTACATTTACTACAGTAAGGTTTAACTTAAGTGCAAATTTGGCTCTTTAAGGGTTATGGAGATTAGATGAGTGTGATGTGATCATCAGGATTAAATTCCAGGTTAAAGGAATCACTTATTTCTCCATTTGCCAACTCTATAGAAAGACCCAGAAGGATTTTGGTTCAAATTAGCCGTAAGGAAAATGGTAGGAATTCAGGTCTCCTTTCTTCGACTGCTCTCCTTGCCTAGGCTGCCACTGTTTCAGCCTCAGCTCTGATTGTTTAGCATGTCTCAAAAACAAACCACACACACACAAAATATTTGAAAAATAAAATGTCAGACTACAAGAATAAAATTCAATTACTTGAGCTCTCAATCATGCCTACAAGTAAAACAAAGCACGATAGAATTTGCTGTAATGTGACCCATTAAGGGTTTCTCCTTCATGCTGTATCTCTGAAGATTTCTATTTCCCAGAGATATATGTAAGAATTCACTGTATAATGTGGGGACCCAGCAAGAAACAAGAACAAGGTCAATCGAACAGAACTGAGGAACTTTTCTTTTGTATGATCACTTGATCTTTTAATACTATTTTTTCACCTTCCAGTGAGAGTATGGGTATAAAGGCTATACACACAAACTCTGGTATTAAGCCTGTACTATATTTTCATAGTTCCCTTAACATTCCTGTCTGTCAAGGACAAAAGGGCCATCTAGTCTGAAACCTTACACCATGTGGGCAATAGAGTTTCTCTTACAGACTTTTGTGCCAATCCAAATAAATTAAGAAGAAGAAAAACAATGGAGTGAGGTGCTAGTGTCAAACTGGGGGAAGGTGTTATAGTCCTTGCTTCTTCCTAGATCTCCTGGTGAAGGTCATACAACCATTCATTGCCTAAGGTCCTTGTTTGCATTACACAGACATTCAAAGTTGCTTTTCTTGAGAAATGTGTATGAAAGGTATATATGAAAGGTATATATAAAATGTACTGCCGAATGTGAGGCAAATTGATTTTTTATGGAGTACATTACTCAGAAGCAGTAACCTAATCCCAGACTCATTAGCCCGTCCCTGCAATCAGTTTAATTAGACTTGAAAAAAAAAGGTGACTTCTAAGTTTGGATAGACTGCATGCTTTCAGAATGCAAGCTAATATCTCCATAAAGTAAGCTAGCTTGTTTCTAGCTAGTTAACGTAGATGAGTATGCAACTGAAATTCCAATACAATATTACTGTATTGGGTAAGCCATAACAGGGGGATCATATAAGAAGCCCATAACTATTGCGCGCTTTAGAATAATATGTAGTTTTCACACAAAATCTTTAAATAATGAAAAAATCACCTTAGCATTCTTGTAGGCTATTCCAATTGCTAATAATTCATCTTAATTAATATGAAGTAATATTCATATTATCTGATTCATAGTAAGTGATATTAATTACACTTAATTAAGGGTAATTAGTAGTTAATGTACTGGTTAAACCTCCTACAGTAGTTTTGGGTTTCATGGTTACCTTTTTTTTTCACAAATTTATTCTCAAACCTGAATGAACTTTGACCACTTGTGTTGTTCTGGAGGACCACATTTCTCTTCTCATCTGTGACTCTCATAACTATGAGTGAATTGCAGAATATTTTCTAATCAATTTTCCATGAAAATCTTGCAATCCTTCACCTTTCCTTTTCATTCCCAGTGACATTTAGTCCTTGTGCATTTTATAACTGTTTGCATAAATTTATTTAAAAATAAATAAATAAATAGATAAATATTCCACAATTATAGTTGTTAGTGTTACCAGTATGATGTTTTACCATTAGAAATTAAACTCCCCATAGCTTTAGGCATACATTAAATACTTTATTTTGTATGTAATCTAATAATTGAGAACTGTCCAATTCTTCGTGAATACAGCATCACACCAACTTTAAGATTTCACTGAAAAATTGCCCATGTGTGGCAGCTAATCATATTTAATTTCTTGTTTCCATATGTAATAAACTTCTTAGTTTAGTGTTCCAGAACTACACAATCTATAAAGCCTTATGTCTACCTTTTCTTCTCACTTTTTCCATTATGTTTGTGTTTGCTATTTTCGTCCCCTGTACATGGCCTATAAATAATGAGAAAAGAAAAGGTTTTTGTGTCAGATGCAACATGTGGGGAGATAAAAAAATACCGAACAGAACAGTAAATGAATAACTGTAAGTCATAGTGAATGAGGGGAATTGTACCATGTTCCATCCTCTTTTCATTCAAAGTTTATTTACAGTTTCTGATGGGGAAAAAAAAATAAAAAGAAATAAAAGGTCGTCTGCTCTGAACAACCCAGTCAAAACTGCTTTTATACTCATATGCCCTAAGGCTGTCAAAAAGACCTTGACTGGCATCTGGAATGAGCCATTATCCTGGCAATGGTTTGGCATATCCCAGGATGGTATGTATTAGCATATCCCTGGATAGTAGAAGTTATCATATGCCTCAGTAGCACAACTTGCAGATTTTGGATTGTGTTCATGAGAACAGATTTTTCCAACAAGTAACTTGCCAAAGGCTTGATATAAAAAGTACTTATGCCTAATGTCTGTCATTCTGTCTATGCCAGTTCATTCTTCCTGGGCTGGACTGGATCCACCCTGGCACCTGAAATGGAGTAAACAAAGTCACTGGCTACTGAAGACATTGATGTGACTTGTGTTATTTTTGCAGACAGTTGTCATAAGGATGGTGATTTTATGGACCATGTGATGGTTGACCCGTGGTCTGAGATTATTTTACATTTTTATAGACCTGTGCATCTCAAAAAGACTTCAAAATGCCTTATAATTTGAATATATCATGAAATTTTCATCTCTGTAAAAGAACACAGATGCTGGTAAGACTTCATTTGATCAATGGATATAAATGCATCCTGAGCTTTAAAGCATGTATTCATATGCTTTAAAGCACTTACAGTCATACACATAACTGGGAAGTAAATACCTGTTTGACATTTCAAAACATACCAGAGTAATGAATTAGCAAACCAAAGAAATTCTGCCTAGACTGTGAAAAATTTTATCTTTGTAGGAGAGGAATGGATTGATAGAGAGATAGACAAACAGATCTGTCTGTTTAAGAGATTTTCAAATAATTTTTGTGGTCTATTGGAAACTTTTAATTTTTTTATGTCCCTGAAAATGGGATATCTTGGGGTCTGTCTGTCTGCTCACCCCAATTATAAATGGTCTTTCTATAGATCTTAACATTTCAGTCTTCTGCTAGAATGTTTTGGTAATCAAAATATAGGAAATAAATGGCATAAAGACAAAAAAAATCTTGCCTTATTACATTATATTGATTTGCAGAGAGTTCAGTGACATTCTTCAGGAACTAAAGCGCTGCTCTACTTGAGGAGAGCATCACAATTATCTCCCAAATAAGATGCATTCAGTTTTCTTCTGGTCCTTTATTACAGAATCAGTAAAATAAATGAGGTACATCTTACTAATTTAGGCTAGTATAATTTACAGAATATGAGCCAAACTCTATCAGTTTCAGAACTCCAGAATGATCATGTACATTTTGAAAGGGAAATATAATTGAAGTGGAGCAAAATCATATTGTTTTATCAGTAACACAGCCAGGATTTTACCAATAGCACGTAATAAAAGCACAGATTAGATCATTGTTCAAACAGAAATCCCATGTATGATTTTTGATTCCTTAGAGATTGGTATTCATAATCTCCCAACTCTGTTTCAATAAGGTTAAGGGTTTAGCTCAGTATTTTTCAAGCTGCAGAAAGAAACCTTTATAAACAGAATCTGATTGTCTGTAAGAGACTGTGTGTCTTTCACCTACATGATTTCCCTTTCCTTTCTTAGCTGCCTTTCATCTCAGTGCTCTCTAGAAGAAACAACAAAATAGTGATGTAAATATGAGACATATTTTGCTTTCCCAGAAAATAGCTTGTCCTTTTACAGTCTATAAAAATCAAATGTGGATAATGCAACTTCTTTTTTTTTTTTTTTTTTTTTTTTAGATTCCTTGGTTATTTCATCAGAAAGTTCTACTATTATTATCTTGATAGTATTTTCCAAGAAACAGACTGTTTTATTTTGTTTACAAATGTTAAACTTGTAATTGGTCCATATTCTGTTAATATATATGTTGTTTTAATTGGGATAGTTTAGGGAATGATCTTGCAAAGTCTGTTCAATCTAGCATCTTTGTTCACTCAAATATTTCTGTTAACTGGAAACTCTGGTTTTGAATGACCTTACAAAATATCTGTCATTAAAATGCTGGTGCTGTTGAAGTCAATAATAAAATTTGTACTGACTTCATTGAAAGCATGATCTTGTCCCATGTCTCCTGTGTTTGTAGTTCATAAAAAATCCTCAGGACCAGATTCTTGATGAGCATACAATGAAGTAGCACCACCAAAGTCAATAGACTTCTATGGATTTACATCTTCTGGGATTTCAAGCAAAATGCTGTTGTGGAAACTCTCAAATAAGCAAATAACAACCAAAAATAAAAATTTATTTTCAACACAATTAACTAGCACTCCACAAACATACAACAGCAGATTCAAATGTCCACGAGAGGAAAACAAAACTATCATGACAAACTTCCTAGGGTTTAATGACAATCCAAAATGCTCTGTCACTCACCTAAAAAAATGAGGGCTCTCAACCTCGAGGAACTTCTTAGGACAGTGTCCTGACTCATAAGAACCTCAAGGAGTTTCCTTGGGTGGCAGCTCAACCCAAGGGGAGAGTCCCCACCTGTAGTGTGCTGTTCCAGGGGGGCGGGACACAGATAGACTAGCTCAGAATGGCTCCCCCAAGGGACTCCATTTATACCCAAGTTGAATCTGATCTGTGGTCATTATAAGCTCCTATTGGTGGGCCCCAAATACCGTAAAACCCCAAGAACAAGGACACAGAAAAGGAAATTAAAAGATTCTACATTTCAGCAGCCAACCAAGATGCCTATTTTCATCAGGCAGGTGCACTACAGAAAATGTATAGAAGTCCTAAAGTGCCTAGCAGGGAAAATTTTGAACAACCTCACCTGTAGGTTGTCAGTACAAGGATGAAGACTTAGGCGACTTAGCTTCCCAGAACCTTGAAATCTGTCCTGCTCTGCAAAGTTGCATTTTTACTGTTCAATACAGAGAGCTGGTCATGATAGTGGCCCTGCTTGGCAGAAGCACACCCCATACAGAACAAGAACTTTGGCAAATTCAGGCCATATCAGAGGTGGAAAAGGTGCTGCAAGTAATAGTCACAGTTATTTGACACTTTCCATTAAATTAGATCCTCTTCAATTACTAAATTTTTCAGACTTCCATCATTTAGGTGGAAACAGTCTATGCCAGAGAACTGTCTCAGGATTATTGCTATTTTTTAAAATTAGGAGAGTCAATTTTTAAAACTTGCTGACTTACTTGTTTACCTGTACCTTATTGCTATTATTTCTTCATGTATTTTCATAAAGTAATATTCTCCGTATAACAAATGAGGTCATTGTTTGGAACAACAGAGATTCTATTCCCTTTTCCCTCTCCCATTTGCTACCAAATAATTTCAATTGAAATGTTATGTGACAGTAGTTCCCTAGTGAAAGAGACTCCAAAAAAGGGATTTATTTCATATAAAGTCATCTAAAAGTTTTATAGGGAGCTTAGATGACTAATTTTCATTAAACATCTAATTTAACTTTTAGGAGGCTATAGCTAAAAGAAGACTGTATGTGATAGTATGCCCTTACAAAAAGTTTTAAACAGTTCCTTGAAATATTACTGAACTAATGAAGCTTTTGACCCTGCTTCTGAATGGATGATACAATGAAGATATATCATGTTGCATATTTACTTACATCACACTCATCTGCTTGAAAACACCTGACTCATCTTGGCAAGAGTGATGAAACTCCTCATTAAGCTGTTAAAAAAAAAAAAAAAAAAAAAAAAAAAGAGAGAGAGAGAGAACTCTAATTAAGCAGCTTGATAAAAATTCTGACCCATAATAGATTAAATAAGCTTTCTGTTCAGCAATAATTCCTGGTACTAAGTGAGTCCACTGGGAGCAGGTATATCCGATACTGCAGGTTGATAAATAAATGCATTTATTGTTTGGAAAAGCTTCAGGAGGAAACCTGTTTCTTTTTCTTTCCCTTTATTGTAACAGATTTCAGAATCCACTGCTATTTTTGGCATGTGGAAAGAAACCTCTGAAATCTGTGGTTCTGCTAATTCTTTGATAAGGTGACTGATATCTGCTTTTGAAGGGACAAATTTCTCATTTTTTTTTTTTTAATTGTTGGTAACAGATTTTATTTTTTCCTTTTCTAAGGAAAAATGCCTCTTACTCCTTACACAGGATTGCCCACATAAAACATCTGAGGATTTCTGTGCTGAAGCTCAAATCTTGATCACATGAACCATATATATAAGAGTAATGTCATTAGCTGTAGCAACCTGAACTGTTCACTGTCACTCAGAAAGACAGTTCCATGCTTCCAGAAAATCATCCTAAAAAGTCTTTGAAAGACTGGTGCTTTGAGATAAACTATATCCAAGGATATACTTCTGCAGATCTGTATTTAAAGTCCCCAAATGGAAGCATGGCTGGACATAACCAGCTGGTTTTTTCAAAAGCAGGACAAAGGAATCTGGTCTACCAAAAGCTGGGATAACTAGTGGTTTTCTGATTGTTATTTTTGATCTGATTTTTTCTGGCTGTACTTGTTATGGGAAAGCCTTCACTGGTGACATTTGTTAGCATTAATCTTATGTACTTAACGGAAAGTTACTTGGTGAGATGTCCGTTCACACAAAACAGTTTCTTCTTTTGTTCATCCCAATTGATATGTAATGACCTTCAGGCTGATGGGATGGAAAATGTACAAGGTTATATCCCTGCTTTGAATTCTCTCTGTGATTAAATTTTTTGCCTTTCTGCCTCTAATTGATGCTCCACTGCTGTGGATATAATTTGACCAGCATGAAGTCTTACAGAAAATATGAACAACTAAAAATATATTTGGGCTTCAGTGAAAGCAGGAATTCCCAAACTTTCATCAGAAAGAAAATTTTAAAAAATGAAATAAAGATATTTTTACACACACACACACACACATATATATATTCCCATTTGCAATTACTTTGTAATCTTCTCCACTGCTCTACTTACGTCCACCTGCATCATAACAACATGCTGAAGTTGAACCTCAATCAAGATCTACGCAGCATGAGTTTAACTACTGACAAAGGTAGCTACAAGGGGTTATTTTACGTCAGAACACTGTGAAGTAGATCCAGCTATACATTTCCCCTCCAAAATTTTAAATTAACTCATTGATAAATAAAAAAAAATAAAATAAAAAAAAAATAAAATAAAAAAAAAGAGATGTTGATGTGTGGTGTCATGGGGCTTTGGCAGAGAACTGAGAGGCCTTTTATATTCTAGCTCAGTGCTCCTACTTTCAATTAAAAATGAAAAGCTTGCTCAAACTGGGGAGATGATATTTCAACCAGGTTGCTTCACTTGAAGTCAGTTTCTGAGCAGAGTCTCAGTTGCCTTAGAGCCTCAGGGCACCTTTCTTTGAGGATCATTGGTTGATTTACACAAAACAGTTCATTGCTATAAATCAAAAATCCAAACTCTATGTTGATTTACTCTGGGCTGTTGTTTACAGGAATAAGACAGGTTTTGTCAGGACAGAAATAATCTCTGAAAAGTGAATCCTTGCAAACTCTGGTTTATATCTGTGAATAAGGAATAAAGGTACTTAACAAATCTGCACTTTTTAAACAAGTCATAAGGAAATCCCCACACACTTTTTTTTTTTTTTTTTTTTTTTCCTCTTTTAACATTCAGGAAACAATTGAGAGATTAAGTTTATTATGTGAGTTTTAAGTAAGTTTTTAAAAAATATGCAGAAAACTGATTTTCCTGTAATTTGGGCAATGTTTTATTTACTCAGTATAAATATTACTTTGAAATATAGGAAAGCAAAGATCAAGAGCAATTTACCAGTGTATAAGAGCTGAAAGTGAAATCAACCATTAACAACAATGAATTCACCATGAAGAAAAGTGATGGGGTGGTACATATTTAGGGTAGAACTCATCTCACTTAATTTTATTTGTCTAGAAGTTAAGCATCATATCTAAGCTGTGATTCCAGACTTTCCCCATAGTCAATGGAGAAAAACAGTCACTGGAAGAGGGTGATTGATCTCCCCCCCATCTTAGATATCTTTTTGTTGATGGATTTGTTGTTCATGAGTTTTGTTCATGGTGTTATCCTTTTTCTGCTGTCAATGGAAGGCGTCTCGGTCCTCAACTTAAACTGCATGTCTCACATTTAGATAAACAAAATTTAGAGGACTGAATACCATATTTAGTATTTGGTTTTTATTTGATATAATGTCTAATCAGGATCCTTTTTCCTCTGTTTAAAAACATATCTAACTTACTGGTTCAGACACTTACCTGAAGCCCTGGCTGTGACTTTTTGAGTTTCCTCAACACTCTTGTATGTGCTGTTTAATTAGAACCATCTCATTAAAACTATATCCTTCAAGTGTCAAAGATCGCTTGGTTCTATTTCATAATAGAAAAAGGTTTGGCTTTCTGACAGATCCCAGATTCCTTCCTTACTAGTAATTTGATGATGAACATACACAGCTTTATCTGGTATCAAAAAGAATCTCAGAAAGGAAGAAATTTTTCTACCTCCACTTCTGATTTTCATGACATCAAGTGTAGGGCTGCCTGCTTAAAACAGAAGGTACTGTGGGTGAACTAGACAGGAGTTTTCATATGGAAGAGTCCTTTGATGTTAAATATGATAATATGAATGCAGTCTATGTGTCATTAAGTCCAGAGGGGTCTGGACAGGCTGGATTGATGGGTCAAACAAGGCCAATTGCATAACGTTCAAGAAGGCCAAATACTGGGTCCTATTCTTAGGTCACAATAATGCCATGCAACGCTACAGGCTTGGGGAAGAGTGGTTGGAAAGATGCCAATCAGAGTGGGACCTGGGGGTGTTGATTGACAGCCAGCTGAACATGACTCAGCAGTGTGCCCAGGTGGCCAAGAAGACCAATGTCAACCGCATCCTGGCTTGTATCAGAAACAGTGTGGCCAGCAGGATGAGAGAAGTGATCGTGCCCCCGTATTCGGCACTGGTGAGGCTGCACCTCGAACACTGTGTTCAGTTTTGGGCCCCTCACTACAAGAAAGACATTGAGGTGCTGGAGCATGTCTAAAGAAGGGTAACAAAGGTGGTGAAAGGTCTAGAGCACACGTCTTACAAGGAGCAGCTGAGGGAACTGGGGTTGTTTAGTCTGGAGAAAAGGAGGCTCAGGGAGACCTTATTGCTCTCTACAGCTACCTGAAAGGAGGCTGTGACAAGGTGGATGTCACTCTCTTCTCCCAAGTAACAAATGGATACAGCCTCAAGTTTTGACAAGAAAGGTTTAGATTGAATATTAGGAAAAATTTCTTCACCAAATGGGTTGTCAAGCATTGGAACAGGCTGCCCAGAGAAGTGGTTGAGTGACCATCCCTGGAGGTGTTTAAAACACATGTAGATGTGGTGCTTAGGGACATGATTTAGTGGTGGACTTCGTAGCATTAAGCTTATGGTTGGCCTCGATGATCTTAAAGGTCTTTTCCAACCCAGAAGATTCTATTATTCTGTGATTCTATGTATTCAAACACCTTGCCAAAAGTTGGCACATGTGTTGCATGCCCTGATTTCTTATACCTTTTCTACAAATACATGATGCTAGACATTGCAAGATGAAAAACCTTAGATAGCTGGTCTAACCCATAATATTTTCCTAAAGATTCTAAAAATTAAAAATAGACAATAAATGGCAACCATTATGCCATGGTTTTGTGTCTTAAATATTAAAAATAGTAACAACAACTGAAGAAATAATGTATTTCAATTCATGGCAACAACCAGCATCTAAATATTGGAGGAACATTTTATCCACTTGTGTTTTATGATGTCAGTCTTGGAACTTACTGCCTCTGATAATTTTGACCCTTTTTAATCTTCTTCAGGAGCAATTGGAGCTAATACAGACTGATGAAGGAACCAGAGGGAAGATTTGTTATATCCTTTAATACAACTCTAACTTTCTAAGATATTTTTGGAACACTTCTTGTATTACAACAGAAGACCTACATTCAGAAATCTGAGCAACAGGTTAAAAAATCTTTTTGCATTCCACCAGAAGATGTTTGTTACTTAGAAATCCACAGGTCAGTAGCCTGTCCTTAACAATATATTGTAAGACCAGATACATATGCAAATTCAGGGAAAAGATATGTTGGTGTTTTCCTACTCCATAACCAGGGTGAAAATGTCATAGTAGAATCGGTGGTGTCAGGAAGAAAGGGAGAGCTACAAACACATTAACTATTAATTGATTAATAACTCCATACCAATCCTGCCATATTTTTCCCTCTGTGGCATGAATTTGATTCCACCACACCTCAACACTGGGTTTTGGATATCACCAAAGAAATAATGTTGCTTAGGATCAGACAACCATACCAAATCACTCCAGGCAACTTTATGCTAAAAGCTCCTATTTCTTAATGAATATTTCAAGTATTTTTAATTTTCCAGCTGCATCCATTTTGAGGAATTCTAAGACATGTCTTTATCTACAAGGTTACTCTTGTCATCTGCTCCCTAAAAATTGACAACTCCTCACACTAACTGGTAAAACAAAACAAACGTGATGAAAATAACTGAACAGTGACTTCTACTTTAGAAAAATTCTTTCCTACCCCAAGTCTGTCAAGAGATCTAACACTGAGAACAGAGAAATAGCTGTAAACCAAGAACCTGAGAAGCTTGCAAGTCCAGAAGAAAGATTGATTCATAGGGGAAAGCTAATATATTTAACTGTACATTAGGAAAACCACACACACAAAAAGAGAAGCTGACATTCCGCAGGCCTCTTAGTGGAGAATATCACAATATTTTGGGACAACATAGCCAGACCATGAAGTGGATCTTAAATGCCTGTACCATCACAACAGATATCACATGCCTGTGATAGCCAAAGTGAGGAGTTCCAGGAAGGTAGATAGTGAAGACAACAGCTTGCCTTTGGTCCCACATTTCCAGAGGGGATAAGTCTGGCCCACTGCTGTTTCTGGCATCAGCAGACCTCCTTGTATGTCTTTCTTGAAAGACAAAACTTCAGGGTACACAGCTAAACCCCACAGCCACCTCTAATGTCTGATGTTATCGCTTCAGAAAATGAGCTGCACTTGAGGAAATTTCAAGCCACATGTAACTTGATAGCATTAGGTTGACCACCCTCGTTTTAACACAACATGAAGGCAAGCCGCCCTTGTCAGTCAAGTGTTGTTATTTTCTAATTCCACTTGAAGTTTGCAAAACAGTGCCTCAGAACAAAGTAATCTGGTGCTCTTCATGATTTTTCCAGTAATCTCCCATTGCCAAAATCTGGTTTTCTAAGTATCTGATTTCCTAAGTATCTGATTGACATGGTGGGACACAAGAGCCCATCCTCCCTAACAGAATCACTTAAAGGTACAACTCCAGACATCCCCACTTAGAAAATGCGAGTGAGATCTCTATACGCAATCTGCACTGACATTCTTCTGGTCCCATTCCATGCTATGTGGTAAAGGTTGTGTTTGATAGAATTGCACAAGAATTACTGCAGAAATCTCTTAAGTTTTTCTGATTTGTCAGGTTGCTTATCAAACTCAGCGTTCTTGATCAAACTTTGTATCCTTTCTACTTGTTTCCACAGCTGCCTGATCTATTTCACATAGGAACTAAGGAAGGATCCTTGTGAAGGTTTATCTTTTGCTTGGGACTTTTTGTGGATTTTTTTTTAGGCAATTTAGAGCAAAATTCCTTTATTCCCTTAGCTGGGTGTAGACCTCTAGGCAGCTATGCTATTACTGGCTTCATACAGATATGGAGAAGGACATGAAGGCCTGAGAAATGTAGACATTGTTTTCTTTCACAGGTACAAGTTCTTGGCTATTCTCCCCATATGCTAATTCTGCACAGAAGAATACAGTATAGCCCTACTTTCATCAGACTTCCCACATCTCACTGTGTCCAGAAGGAGAGACTAGAATACAAGGAGTGATCCTGATAGTTATAGAGTATGCCTTACCAGTATAAGAAGCCCTCATCTCCTAGTGACTTGCTCCCAGGAAGCGACTTAAAGAACTGAGTCTGGTGTGGTGGTTTAGCCCCTGCCGGGGTCTGAGACCACGCGGCCGCTGCCCCTCCCCCACAAAGGGAGTGTAATACAAAGCCCCAAGACTGAAATAAGGAAAGGTTTAATACAACAGTGCAATAGCAACACAATAAACAACAACAATAACAATAACAGTAATAGTGATAGCAATGAACAGAGCAAAATAGCTACCAAATACAGCAGTGGGAAGCACGAGGTACAAAACCACGAGTGCACCGCGCTCCCGCGCCAGGAAAATGTGACCTGCCAGGATGTGACGTCCGCATGGTATCTGAATAACCCGGCTAGAGCTCCCCCCCACTGCTGGGGAAACTTAACCCTATCCTGGTTAAACCAGGACATCTGGAAAGCTCAGATGAACCAGAACATCCAGGAAATTAAAACAGGTCACCAAGTTACAGCCCAGGATTGCCACCAGCAACTGGGTCTTTTTCTTATCTGAGGAGCAGAAACAGCTTAGAGTTGAAACTGGAAAAAGAAAATAGTGTGAAAAAGGGTATTCTGAAATCTGAAATAATGAAAGTCTCATCAGACTTCTGCAGCCTCAAGGAAAACTCTTCAGATTTAAGAGTCTACTTCAGTCCAGGACAGAGCTAAGCTCTTAACCTCTCTGGCAAACCTTTCCCCTAACCCTCTAGGGCCCCCAAACAAACATAGATGGTCCTTTCAGTTCCCTGAAATCAGATCTGCCTTTGCTTTTGCATTATTTGTTAAGATGAACAGGGTTCTCTTGTAATGCTGCAGCAGTGGTGAGGCAGCACATTTGTCAAACAGCAGATCTTGAGCTCCAAGCCTATCTGGATAGATGACAATTGTAGCTGTTGTTTAACATATCTATTATGGTAGTGCCTAAATGGCTTGGCCAGCCTGGGACTTTAACAAAGTCAGTGTAGTATATACTAAAGCACAGATAATAGTACAACACATACACAATCTGTAGCACTAAGGTAAATCAAGAGTATAAGAAATCATGACTTATGAGGTAGCATTAAACTGTGTCGTATCTAACTGACTGACTCTTATAATGAAACCTTGGCCCTGCTAGATACGTTAAGGGAGTAAAAACTCCTCCCATGAAGTCTGGCTAACATCTTTCCACTTAATGAGTCTGGCATATAAACAAACTATATAAGGTCATCTAACATCACCAGCATTAACGATGAAATCTCCCATAACAACTGCAATTCTGCAGTCATCATACAAATGCACTGCAAACTTTGTGTTGTGAGTCTCCTCTGCTTAACACAGTAGGGTGGTGCTGCACACAGGGACAGCTGACAACAGCATCATTGGCAATTAGTTATTCTGTAGTGGCTGAAATAATTTACTTATCTTATGCAAGATCATAACCATATTATTCTTGCAAGGGTGGAAGCAGGAGATAACACAGACACTGTTTTAGGACATGCAATTTTAAATTATGGATGAAATATCCTGCTTGATTCGGCTGACATTCAGCCAAAATCCATGAGCTCACATTCTTCCATAATAACTATATTTACCACTACTAGAATGGAATTCAAATAATTCAGTGCGTAGTCCTAATAATAAGCCTATATGACTAGGGGCTGCTTCTTCAACATTATTTCCACCTAATTTATAATCAAGATGTTCAATTAATAATTTCAGCATTTTACGCAGTGTTAAGTCAGCTGAAAAGCATGTGATTTTTTTCCATTTTTCATTTTTCACAATGCTGAGGAATGCATAATAAGCCAACAGAACAGGATGCCAGGAAAGCAACAATTATTAACAGACTAATGGGAAAAAGAAAAGGTTCAAAAAGAAAAGCTGGAAAGTTGATTGAGTTTCACAGAAAATGGAAATGCACTAAACGTTTCCAGAATAATAGGCAGCAAAATCTACAATGCATTTCCACGGGCATTACAGCCTCATTGTGAATGACAAGTGAGATGAGAGTTTTCATGGCAAAGCAACACCGGACTGCACACGCACTTCTCTCACGTTCACCTGCTTTGCACCGGTGTGACTGCGCTGATGCTGAAGCAGCTGCATGGATGCCCAGATGTGAGGGACAGCCAGGTCGTGGTGAAGCATTCTTGCTTTGCTAGGACCACTGTTTCCTTTAGACTGCTGCAGATATACTTACCAGAGAGGTATTGTGCTGATTCAAATATGGCCCAGTTAGATAGAGATGTCTTCTAGTTTGACTCCTTGGTGACATCGTGAACAGGCTGTGAAGTCATTGAAGGTAATAGAGAAGAGAAACGTTGCGATCTACAGCCTGTGTCATATACAGTTTTCATTTACATAACTGCATTGACCTCTTCTAACCTTTAAATGGACAAATCTATGAAATATACTGATAGCTTCACTCAGAATAAGCAAATTCAATTCCCTATGTCCATAATACCTGGCACTGGATGTTATCCTTGTCAGAAAGGCCAAAGATTGAATGGATACAAAACTAACTGCATATCACTGATATATGTTTTTCCTAAGGAGAAGGAGGGCACATTATCATGAAGAATGTTACTTGGGTATTTAATACTACTGTTGCATGCACCGTACAACTAACATTAGAATACTCCTCTGGAGTCTTTCATCATAACTAAATGAAATTAATAAATAGTACAAAGGAATCTACTGGGAAATATTTTGGCTGCACATTTACAGCCATATCAGGTTTCTTAAACTCTTCTACTCAATGGCCTGAGCACCTTGTTCAGTTTGCAGTGGCTAGGAGGGGAAAAAATGACATGTAGTCTGAAGTATCTGAAAACTAAATTCAGTATGTTCTTCTGTATGGTTTAGATTCATCATTGGCCATTTAATTGGAAAACTTTTCGTTTATGTTTAAGAGTTTTTAGCTGAGGTTTGCTGTTTTCCCTGTTAAATACGGTCATTGTAGGGTTTTTTAATACATTTTTTCTTTTGTTGATTATAAAGTGTCTCACTAAACTGCATCTATAACAACTGAATGTTTTGCCGTTGAAAAGAGCTCTCCAAAATTAGTAAAATTTAAATGTTGATTCACTCTTTTGTTTTCTGTAATGTCAGGTTATTTACTCTCTAATATTATAGGATGATAAATTTAAGAATATTAGTCCTAGAATTAGGATCCCTTAGATTTTTTTTTTTTCAATTAGTCACTTACTGTTTCTGTGACCTAAGTCAATTGAATTGTCATTTCAGGTTTCTAAATATGTGTAAGCAATATTTTTATATCTCTGAAAGAGACTGAAAAGCTAACTAAACTAATAGTGAGGACACTGGTGGAACTCCCACAGATACAAATCTTTGTTGCTTTGTACTGCATATTTTAACATTTTACATCTATTTTACGTTTATATCTTTATAAAATCCTAGAAGATTTTTTCATTAAATACTTTCCTAGCTTGAGATAATCTTTCTTTCTTATATCCTGTTAGGTGGGGTAAAGGCCTACTAATAGCTGACTGAAAATATTTATTCTGGTAATGATATGACAATCAGTTTTGCCTTTTTCTCTATATTTCTTAACTTCTACTCCTAATATATTTAATCTTGTGAGGCAGAATTCAGTACAGTTTGTCACTGAATGTGCACACTCGTGTCTCTCCTGGACACTTCATTTCTATTCTGTCTGGTTTCAGTGTTTCCTTCATCTAAACTGAGAGTTATCAGGACAGGAAAGATATCGGTCATCTTTTATGTATAGAAAAACAAATCTGGAGACCCAGAGAGACATTCTACCTATGCTTGTGACAGGACAGTCTTGGAGGTCCACAGCTGTGGGTCTGCTCCAGTGGTCACTCATAGCCCCTTAGACCCTGAGATCCTAACATGCGAGGTTGGCGTGCCTCATCACGTCACAGGCGGTACCCACACTGACTTTGTTTCTTTTCTCTTTCTGCCACACTCTGGTGGCGTCCCTCCCTTGGGTTAATGCTAGTCCACAGATCAACCACGGCTGGCTTGTCATGTCCCAGGGTAATGGAGGTATATTAGTGTCATCCTGAAAATACAGCCAACACAGGTTCTGCAGCCTGATTGGGACAGAGAGTGTGAAAATCTTACACTCAACACATTAAGTTTGATATGTTGAGAGCAGACGACATCAACAAGCAGATCCTGATTTAATTTGCATATCCCACTTCATAACAGGGAGTTTAGGGCTGTAAACAAGAGGATCTACCTGACACCTGCCTAGTTTTGCTGACTCGAGTCTGATTTCTCTCAGTTATCAAGTTTCAGAGACTTTGAAGACAGATGCTGATATTGATTGCCAAATATGTAAAGAATGCATGCTTCACATTGCTGTAGGAGGCACTATGTAACAGGTGAGAATATCATTACAGAGTTTCAGTTATCTCACCAGGTTTCTTCACCACATTCTCCTACAGTGTACAGACCCCTGTCAAGCACTTCTGTTTCTTATAAATGAAAAGTCTAACACTGCTTCTGCATGCCTACAGGACCAGACAAACAGAGATTTTTTTTTTTTTTTTTTTTTTTTTTTTGGTGGCTATCAGAGATTATTTGCTTCAGTCAATAGCTTCTGGCCACTCTATGAACTCAACCAGACTGAGGATGATCTAGCAATTTCATTAGGCAGCAAAGACTTCCAGTCAGATTTTATGCACACAAAAGGATTTAAGATTTCTGAATATTGTTGTACCATTTGGGTCACTGTTTATGGAATTTCACAATTCATTAATTATGTTTGGTTTCAGCAAGTGCCTTGCTCTAAAAATTCAGGGACAGAACATTTTCTTGAAAATAGAGAACATTTTTCTATCTATATTTTTTCTTTTCTTCTCTCATACATCTTTAGCCATACAATTACAAAGTTTTGTTTGTTTGTTTGCTTGCTTGTTACTTACAGTGTCTCCCAAAGAGTAACAATAAACAATGCCCCACTGTAATAGATATCTGAGGCTTATCACCTCCTTGGAGGATTTGTTTAGGTTACAGTGAGAAGTTTCAGGTATCACAGCAATGTTGAAATTCTGCTGTTGACAGTGTTTTTAAACATTTTGGGGATTGGTGAGGCTTGGTGTGAAGAAACTGGATAACTAGAAGGAAAAATAAGATGGTATTTTAAAAGAATGGGTGCATAAAACCATAGACAAGAAGTACTCATGCTAATAATTACTTTTATATCCCTGGAAATCCCAGAGATTCACATTTTGTGATTCAACATTTGGTGCCAAGTTTACAAAAGTGATGATTTTCCCAGATAAGGCAAACTCTCAGCAACACCCAGAGAAGTACCCCCTTGCATCTTGTCCTGAGGACTAATCTCATTCTCGAGACTGCAAAACTTCCATCCATTTTAATATGGAATGAGTAATAGCTGGCACGTTGAAAGAAGGAAGGAAGGAAGGAAGGAAGGAAGGAAGGAAGGAAGGAAGGAAGGAAGGAAGGAAGGAAGGAAGGAAGGAAGGAAGGAAGGAAGGAAGGAAGGAAGGAAGGAAGGAAGGAAGGAAGGAAGGAAGGAAGGAAGGAAGGAAGGAAGGAAGGAAGGAAGGAAGGAAGGGAGGGAGGAAGGGAGGGAGGGAGGAAGGGAGGGAGGAAGGGAGGAAGGAAGGAAGGAAGGAAGGAAGGAAGGAAGGAAGGAAGGAAGGAAGGAAGGAAGGAAGGAAGGAAGGAAGGAAGGAAGGAAGGAAGGAAGGAAGGAAGGAAGGAAGGAAGGAAGGAAGGAAGGAAGGAAGGAAGGAAGGAAGGAAGGAAGGAAGGAAGGAAGGAAGGAAGGAAGGAAGGGAGGAAGGGAGGGAGGAAGGGAGGGAGGAAGGGAGGAAGGAAGGAAGGAAGGAAGGGAGGAAGGAAGGGAGGAAGGAAGGGAGGAAGGAAGGAAGGAAGGAAGGAAGGAAGGAAGGAAGGAAGGAAGGAAGGAAGGAAGGAAGGAAGGAAGGAAGGAAGGAAGGAAGGAAGGAAGGAAGGAAGGAAGGAAGGAAGGAAGGAAGGAAGGAAGGAAGGAAGGAAGGAAGGAAGGAAGGAAGGAAGGAAGGAAGGAAGGAAGGAAATTTTGTAACTGATAGGTTTACAGGTTATTTTTAAAAATGTTTTCTGGTCTCATGGCCCACTCACGACTTCCCAGCCATGTTGGTGTTTAACACAAAACTTCAAGTGCTTTCTTCTTTTAGCAACAACACTTACATATGTCTACAGGTTTATTAGACTCTCATCATGCATTGTCCCCATTCCCACCCATCCAGCAAAGGAGTGAATTACTACAAAAATTGCCAAACACAGCTTTATCCCTCCCACAGGAAGGGGGCATCATCCTGCCCAGGAGCTTGATGTTCCCTCAGTAAAATTCACTCAGCAGGGAGGACAATCTTCTACAGTAAAAGGAGAATTTTAATAGGCCCATTTTATAGATAGATTTGACAAGAAAATATCCCCAGTTCCTTGCTTCCCGTGGATCGATTTAGAAGTTTCGTGGAGCTTTTCATCCTTCAAGCTTCCTAAAGCTGCCCTTGATTTCTTTTTAATAAGATGCATTGAAAATGTCCTACCACCCTAGAACATTATACTGAGGCTGCTAAGATCTGGGGGAGGGAAATGCAGAGGGTTAATTTCCAGCTGCTGTCGTGAGTGGCATTGAACATCAAAAGTGCTTTAAATTAACTTCTTCCTCAGAAGAAATATTTAACAATTGCTGATGTGATGTGTGCCTTGACATTTTGAAGGATTATTCAAAATCTTTTTGTGTTTAGGATAATGACTTTCAAAGCACTTACCATCCTGTGCCAGTCAAATGCAGCACTTTTGATTCATCACCATGGAGGTATTAATAATTAAATGTGTTAAGATAATGGTAAGGTTGTGTGGCAAGCCACAAAAAACTTGAGCTGAGGTCTCACTACATCTGAAACTCACCTTGATGTTCCCTCTTATTATTCCATTGCAAATAAGATCACATATATATACATTTTTTCGCTTCTATGTACATTTTTTTTGCAGTGCACTTACTTCATACAATGTTATAAGCCTAGGCATGGCCCTTAGGTCTAAACTCTTCTAGTTCACAGGTTTATTTCATGTAAACACCCAGGGAATAAGATTTGTGATATCCCAGCTGTGGAACTCTAGGGAAAACTATCCGTACATACACAACTTCTGCTTTATTAGTTGCTCACCCAGTGCCTGCTCTGTCAACCACTTCCTACTGAGAGCAGCACTCACTAACTTGAATCATCTCATTTACATAAACTGACCCTGCCCATTTGAAAAATTAGTTTACTGTTATTTTTGTTTCTGTTAGACACAGCTCACCAGGCTCAGGGCCCTACAATATCATGCACAGGATTGCAAGAGATAGTCTTTACTTCTCTCGTAGTTTATATTTGAAAAGAGAGCTGGATGAAATGATGGAGAAAAATAACAGTGTTTGCCACTTTTCAGCATCAAATAATTAAGTTTTGGATTACTTGAGAAGCGAACTGAGACTTCTTCAGTCAGCAGTTGAAAGCAGGGGCAGGGCAAGGAATTTGGCCTCCCTCTGCCTGGGGCAATGATAGCTTCAGTTTTGCAGCCAGGCTATGGGATGCAGGAGGCAGCCTAAAGGAGCAGTGCTGACTGAGAGTTTCACCTTCTTCAAGAAGATCTCTTTGTGATGCTGACATATTGGGTGGGGGCCCGAATCAGAACCACTCCCTTGTTCCAAAAAATCTCAAAATCTTTACCTTTCTGATAGAGCTGCAAGTATCCATTGCCAAGAAGGTTTCGGAAGAAAGGGATTCATTCAAGACAGGTGACAGTAAGGAATATTATTAAGACTTGACTTACTTTCTAGTTTGAGGGTAAAGAGAAGATGATGGTGTCAACTGAATCATTCTGAATTCCCCATAGAGCCAAATTAGGCTTAGAGTGTTTAATTTGAAGGATGGGTTAACCTCAAGTGAAGTGAAGCTGAAAAGGCTATGACTGGAGTATTGCTGACAGAGACGGAATCTAGAGGTGTCAGAAATCTCCAATATTTTTCTGCCACCAACGGGAATATTTATATCTGTTTACATACAAACGAAGCAAAAAGAAGGAGAGAATAAGCTGGTCTTTTAAACCACTGTTTTAAAAGTTCCAACAGACTTACAAAGAATAAAAAAAAAAAAAAAAAGAAAAAAGAAAAAGCTTTTTCTTTTTGAAATGTAACAACTGTTGTACAGATAAGCATTCCTCTGTGCTTTTGTGCATAGAACACAAATAGTAGATTAACAGAAGTTGCTTTTTACCAAATCCAAGGATGCTTAGGCCTGGCCTGGATATTCAGTCTTCTACTTGCACGAACAACTTTAGAAGCAGCAGTAAGTAAATTTGAAACAAAATCAAAAAGATGGAGGAAGAATTCAATAAATATCTAAAAGAAGAACTGAAAAAGAAATTATTCTGCAAGTGTTTTTAAATATTGAATCATTTATTTATAGTGCACAGATTATTGAGATACTCTTGCATGTTGGCCCTCTCATTTGTTTATGGGCTATCAGACACAGGTGTCAGCGTAAAAGGATTGTAGCCAGGCTGGCTGAATTGATGCACTGGCATTATGAAATCTTCTTCCCTGTTTTCCTGGTTCTTCCAAGTTTTTATTTCAACAACAGGATACCCATCCCATTCTCAGTTCTGGAGACAATAGGATGAGGGTGATAAGACCATGGGAAGTGTTCATTCATGAAGATATTCCTGTTTGGTCTGTTGTATGGCAGCCTACATGAATGCAAGCACTTTCTGAAATCGATAATAAATTCTTATGTTCAGATCCAGAACTAAGTACCATATTGTTACAACATATACTGTTTTACCAGTTACACTCAAGAAATTCAAACTGAGTAAATATGCTCTTCACCTTCAGGGCACCAGCTTCAAATTCATGACTACTCAATAAAAACAACAATGCTGAAACCATATTATCATGGGACTCCATAAGATGTCCTGAAATGCCTCAATTCTATTGTCTTTGTTACTTCTAAGATTGTTACTAACAAAACCATCCTTTGACAACATCAGCGAAGAATCCGTTTTGCATATATTGGGTCTTGTCACATCAAGGAGAAAATATCCATTGATGTCAGGAGAACAGGTGTGCCTCCCTGCCTCTCTGCACCAGGCTATCTTACAACTTTCAAAGAAAGGTTAAAGACAGGATTTACTGTACGTATTTTCATCATCATCCTCTACCCATACCTTTTATTTTAGCCTCCTCATTTAACTTATTAGAACCTTCCAAATATCTGTGTTAATTTGGAAAGAGAAGAGCAGCTGCTGGTCTTGAAATCATATGTTAAGTTCCAACTGCTGCAGGTTGTTAGGAAAACTCAGCTAGCTGCTCCCAGGGCTCATTAGTCCTTCAAAGTTGTTTCCAAAACAGAAAAAGATGAATGTAGAAATAATAAAAGAGTTGTGTTTTCCCCATTGCATCTTCTGCTTTGTTCTAATTTTTATTCTGCATTGTGTCCTTTTTATGCAAGGGATCTTCTGTATTCCTTTCCTCATAATTACTTTGTTTATTTTACAAGCATATCCTTAAATATAGGTCACTTTAGGGATAAAAAATAAAAAAAAAAAAATCAATGACAGATGTTATCCACTTAGGATTAGGAAAAAATTAGGAAATTTGGAAAATTAGAAAAAAATATTTGCTAATGGGAAATCCTAATTTTCTTTTAATTATTCTTAAATTCCTTGGCCTCCATCCTTAGATATGACTATAAGATGAAATGACTGCTTGCTCACTTTCTGCATTCATGAAAACTTGTCACAGTGACTGGCTGTATGGACGACATTATTTCTCTCTGTTGTGAGAGTTAACTCTGTAGAAATCAAAAATCTAGCAAATAACCTTGTTGAAAAACAATAGGGAAATAAAAACTTTTAACAGAAAACTATATTATCTTTACGAGTGTACAGTTTATTTAAAATATTTTGCTGATGTCTGATCTAATGATCTAGCAGTGTTTAGTTCATTTTACAGGGCAATTTTATCTTTGTTAAGACATTTATTATAAGTTACTTGTTTTCTCCCCTTATTTTTTACCTTAAATATGTCCTCTCTAGATGGAAATAGAAGTAGCTATTTTTCCTAAGTTTTTGCTACTCCCTAGAAAGTCATCATAGCATATGATCACATTTCCCTAGAGATTTTTTTGAGTGTGGTACATATGGGCTAAATTTTCAATGGATGAATTTTGGGTGCATATTTAAGTGCAGTAAAGTAAAATTAGTAATAAAAGCAATTGAATCAAATTTATCTATCCTTTGAGGAAAAGATTTTGCATTTGTGGTTAAATATTTACTCAGACTTTTTTCTTTTTATCAGTGGTCCATAACTTTTACTATTTTGATAAAGTTTACACTGTGCTTAGACTGTTCTTTGTAGTCAGCTGACCAGAAATCAAAATTGAATTAAAAAAGCAGAAGTATATTTATACTTTACTGACTCTGAATGTCAAAGTCAAGTAATACTTTATTCTTTCCATTTTTCTCCCCAGATATTTTTCAGTTTCTCAGGTGTTTGCGGCCAACTACTGTGCAACTAATTCACTCATGTCAGTAGAGCTATAGCAACATATTTGTTTGTATGGATTCCAGAATAATAATCATAAAGTTATTTGAGGTTTTTGAGGGTTGTATAATTAAAAAATAAAAGTCCTGAAAACCTAGGAAATTGTATTTTGAGTCCTGGCTCCCAGTGATTTTATTAATATCTGGACATGAAAGATTAGAGGATAATAATCAGATTTCTAAATGAAATCAACATGTCAGTTTCACTGTAAGCACAGTTTTGAAACATGGTTTTACCAGGCAATACTTAAAATCTTAGTTTTGCATATGTGCATTTAGAATGTAACACATTTCCCATAATTCTATATATCTAAAAGTGAAGAAACTAAATGAGGAAAAGATAATAAACTAAAATACATAAATCATACTCTAGGACTTCCCACTGAATTTAGAGTCTATACAAATAACTTTGTAAAGTAGATAACAGCTTCTGGACAGCTAAAATTAGTTGAAATAAATCTCAGTGTGGGTATCTCCAAGCTCATAACTTCAAACCAAAAAAATATGTTTGGATACTCAAAAGTTTGATTTGCACTTACTCTACAGGTTCACCGCAGTCATGACTGGATTGGATACCTTGGGGCCTTTCTCTGTCTCTGGGTGTTTGGAATTCCACATCTAGCTGCTTTTTCACCTATAAGTTTTTCAATCCTCGAGAACGATGATTCAGTAAGTTCAACATGTATTGACAAAATTGACTTCACTCTCCAAGCACTACAAGCACATTTATTTTTATCTGGAAACATAGAAAGACAGTTTCCTCTTGCATTATCTTGGTCAGAGTACTCATCTGAAATAAAGGAGATGGTTGGTGTTCTGTTCTCTTCCTCCTGCCAATAATAAGCCATGTGCAGGATGGCATGTGGGACCATGGAGAGGTAACCACGAATGAATCCTACTCAGAAGCCCAGTGATGTGGATGATCCTCAAGGAGGGAAAAGATCTGCCCTAAAGAAATTGTAGTATAAGCATAATATCTTGCAACAGCTGGGAACAGGAGACAAAACATTGCGCTAAGAAACAGCCTTGGTCAATGTCATCATGAGAGGACAAGCTTACACTACTCAGCTAATGTTGAGATATATTTATTTGTGCAAAGTTGGAAATGACCTTTCGGCCTTTGTACATTGATAGTTTGTACTTAATAAGCATGACAGGCAGTCTTTGAAGCAAACAGTCCAAAGTGATTTAAAGAGGCAATACACCTAGAACAAATGCATGAAGGATCTATATGGTTAAATCCATTGCAATCAGGCATAGGGAAAATATTCCTACCCTATCTGTGAATCAGGTTGTCACTTCTACAAATTGGACTCTTTAGAAAGGACAGGCAGGGGAGACAAGGAGTGAGTTTCTCCCTCTATGTCAATGATCAGCTGGAGTGCATGGAGCTCTTCCTGGAGATGGATGAGGAACTGACTGAGAGCTTATGGGTCGCTAAAGGGAGCGTAGGGACAGGTGACATTATAATGGGGGTCTGCTACAGGCCAGCCAACCAGGAAGACTGAGCAGACAAGTCCCTCTATAGACCGATAGGTGCAGCCTAATGTTCACAAGCTCTGGTCCTCATGGGGGACTTCAACCACCCCAATATCTGTTGGAGGGACAGCACAGCAGGGCATAAGCAATCCAATGATAAATTCCTTCTCCAAGTGATAGGGGAGCCAATGAGGAGAGGTGCTATGCTGGACCTTGTTCTCACCAATGAGGGGCTGATGGGGAATGTGAAGCTCAAGGGCAGCCCTGGCTGCAGTGACCATGAAATGGTGGAGATCAACATCCTTAGGGTAGTGAGAAGGGTGTAGAGCAAGTTCAATACCCTGGACTTCAGGAGAGCAGACTTTGGCCTCTTCAGGGATCTGCTTGGTAAAGTAGCATAAGATAAAGCTCTGCAGGGAGGAGGGTCCAAGAAAGCTGGTTAATATTCACCTCCTCCAAGCTCAGAAGTGATGCATCCCAACAAAGAGAATTGAGGCAAAAACACCAGTAGACCTGCATGGAAGAATAAGAAGCATCTGGAGAAACTCGAACACAAAAAGGAAGCCTACAGAGTGTAGAAGCAAGGACAGGTAGCCTGGGACGAATACAGAGAAATTGTCTGAGCGGACAGGGATCAGGTTAAGAAAGCTAAAGCCCTGATAAAATTAAATCTGACCAGGGACTTCAAAGGCAACAAGTAACGCTTCTGTAGATATGTCAATGATAAAAGCAAAACTAGGGAAAATGTGGGCCTTCTCTGGAAGGAAATGGGACACCTGGTTAGCCGGGACAAGGAGAAGGCTGGGGTATTCAATGACTTCTTTGTCTCAGTCTTCACTAGTAAGTGCTCCAGCCACACCATCCAAATTGTAGAAGACAAAGGCAGAGACTGGGAGAATGAAGAACCACCCACTGTAGGAGAACAACAGATTTGAGACCATCTAAAGAACCTGAAGATGTACACGTCCATGGGATATGATGACATGCATCCGCAGATCCTGAGGGAACTGGTGGATGAAGTAGCTAAGCCACTATCCATCATATCTGAGAAGCCGTGGCAGTCTGGTGAAGTTCCCACTGACTGGAAAAGGGGAAACATAACCCACATTTTAAAAAAGGGAAAAAATGAAGACCTGGAGAACTACAGGTCGGTCAGTCTCACCTCTGTGCCCAGCAAGATCATGGAATGGATCTTACTGGAAACTATGCTAAGGCACATGAAAAATAGGAGGTGATTGGTGACAGCCCATATGGCTTCACCAAGATCAAATCATGCCGGAAAATTTGGTGGCCTTGTATGATGAGGTTACAGAGTTGGTGGATAAGGGAAGAGCAACTGATGTCATCTACCTGGACTTGTGCAAGGCTTTTGACTCTGTCCTGCATGACACCCTTGCCTCTGAATTGGAGAGACATGGATTTGATGGATGGACCACTTGAGGGATAAGGAATTGTCTGAATGCCTGAATTCAAAGAGTTGTTGTCAACACTTCAATGTCCAAGCGGAAACCAGTGACAAGTGGCATTCCTCAGGGGTCAGATCAGTATTGGGACTGGTGCTGTTTAACATCTTTGTTGGTGACATGGAACATGGGATTGAGTGCACCCTCATCAGGTTTGACAACAAGAAGAAGCTGTGTGTTGTGGTCGACTTGCTGGGGGGAAGGGATGTGCCATCCAGAGGGACCTGAACAGACTGAAGAGGTGGGTCCATGCAAACTTCATGAAGTTCAACAAGGTCAAGTGCAAGGTTCTGCACATGGGTCAGGGAAATCCCAAGCACAAACACAGGCTAGACAATGAGTGGATTGAGAGCAGCCCTGGAGAGAAGGACTTAGAGGTGTTGGTTGACAAGAAAATCAACATGGCTCATCAATGTGCATTTACAGACAAGAAAGCCAACCGTATCTTGGGCTGCATCAAAAGAAGTGTGATCAGCAGGTTGAGGGAGGGGATTCTCCCCCTCTACTCCACTCTTATGAGACCACACCTGCAATGCTGTGTCTGCCAGCTCTAGGGCCCACAACATAAAAAGGACACGGACCTGTTGGAGTGGGTCCAGAGGAGACCATGAAGATGATCAGGGAGTTGCAGCACCTCCCTTATGAAGACAGGCTGAGAGAGTTGGGGTTGTTCAGCCTGGATAAGAGAAGGCTCCAGGGAGACCTTATTGGAGCCTCTAATACCTAAAGGGGACCTACAAGAAAGATGGAGAGGGACATGTAGTGATAGGACGATGGGTAATGGTTTTAAACTGAAAGAGGGCAGTTTTGCATTAGATAATAGTGGGACACTGCAACAGGTTGCCCAGAGAGGTTGTGTGGATGCCTCATGTCTGGCAGTGTTCAAGGCCAGGTTGGACGGGGCTTTGAGCAACCTGGTCTAGTGGAAGGTGTCCCTGCCCATGGCAGGGGGTTGGAACTAGATGATCTTTAAGGTCCCTCCCAACCCACACCATTCTATGATTCTATGGTTCTACATACTGCCCAACTCCGAATATATGGAGACTTTGCAAAAATTTCAAAATCCTGTTAACCTTTTGGATCTCAAGCTATGTGTCCCAGTTCTAGCTTCTCTTCAAATAAAAGAAAACAAATAAGTCTGTTAGCACTGGGGTACTTTCAGACTCGTGTTGAGGCCTTGTAGCATTCCCTAAGTTCAACTATGAAGCTGGTATTTTTATTTCTTCCTTTTCTTCACTATCAGAGTCTCAGACTCATTCAGTATGAGAAAAGGTCACATATGAAAGAGAAAAAAAATATTCCTTTAACATGTTTCCAATTTATCTTTCCTGCAACCCTCCACATGAAAACCTGTGCAGGGGAAGAAGCAGGGAATATGCTACGAGTCTGTCATTTACATCAACATCGTCTTTCTTTGTTCAGCCATTGTCTGTAGATGAGTGTAAGTTGCCTCTTCCCTCATATGATTTTGCAACTCTTGTGAGGACAGCCTTTTAGCTTGTGTTTTTGTAGCATATATCACAAAAAGAACCTGGGTAATGATCGAGGTTCCTCTGTGATGAAGAATTAATACAGCCCTGTAATTTTACTATTAATAACTGGAGGGGTATCTTTAGGATGAACCATTCAGTGACAGACCATAATTTGTGTTTGGAGAATGAAAGGTCTCTAAAAAATAGGAGCAGATTAAGCAACTAAAATAGGCTGCTTATTCGTCTTCCAAAAAATGTGTTATGTTTTCAGAATTAAAGGGACTGTTTGGGATTAACTCACAAGCCTAAAGCAAAGATGTGTGGAGGTAAATTTAACACAGACGTGATATGTTCAGTCTCTGGGGAAAGAGATAGAAATGATGGTTGTCATTTTCACCTTATCTCCTTTGACAGGGAAAAGGTTCAGCAATTATGGCCCCATGGAAAAGAAAAAAAAAAAAAAAAAAAAAAAAGGAGAAGAAACTATAATTTAAAAACTAGACAAAAAGAAGAGGAAAGAAAGCACCTCAGCGTATTTTCTTTTAATGATATAAATTTCAATTAACTGAATTGATAAATTAAGCTATAAAGCAATGCAAACACGCAGAAGAAAAATTCAAATAATTTTTTTCTTCATGCTTCCAATTCTTTATAGTACATTACATCAGTTAATGGCAATTTGTATAATTTGTGTAATGACATAAATTGCCATAAACTCTCACAGTGAAATGTTGTAAAAATGATAAATCAGGGATAAAATATGGAGGATCAGGTTTGTAGCTGCTGTAAATTCCATTAAAGTTATTGCAGGTACTCCAGTTTACACCTGCTCACACCCGACTCCTACCCCACTGTCCATACGTGGTCCAGGAGAGAGCAAGGGGAGAAGATGTGCATTGTTAAGTAGTGTCATAAGGAGTCAAAGGTGAATGTGAATATGTCACTGAAGGTCCAAGATGAAAGACAAACATGACAAGGAAAGTACAATCTGGTGATGGTGCAACCTATGACAGGGCTGGGGCCCTCATTTGCAGTGCCTGACACACAGGAGTTGCTGGTGTGACCCTGGTCCTCTCTGACAGACCCTGTTCTTCTTGCTCTGGCAGGAGGGTAAGAGATGTAGCAGGGACCAGGTTTTGGTCTGTTTTGCTGACCACACTGTGCGTGTCAGGTGTGCTACTGATCAGAAAGAAGCACACCACCTAATCATTTCTTCTCCTGGTGTTTTTCTGAACACTTGCACCAATCCCAGAGTATCAACATTTTTTCAAATTAACATTATTTCCCAATCTGTCAGGCTGTCCCTAAGGACTGAATCTACTGCACCTTCAAAAGTTGTGTCTCCACTGTTAGAGAAGACAAAAGCTGCGGACTTAACAAGCTTGAGAAGTGGGCCCATGCAAAACTCATGAAGTTCAACAAGGCCAAGTGCAAGGTTCTGCACATGGGTCAGAGCAATCCCAACCACTAATACAGTCTGGATGGTGAGTGAATTGAGAGCAGCCCTGTGGAGAAGAACTTGGGGGTATTAATGGATGCAAAACTTGACCAACAATGTGAGCTTTCAGCCCAGAAAGCCAACCATGTCCTGGGCTGCATCTAAAGAAATGTGGCCAACAGGTCAAAGGAGGGGATTCTCCCCCTCTACTCCACTCTTGTGAGACCCCACATGAAGTCCTGTGTCCAGCTTTGGGGCCACCAATGTAAGAAGGACAATGGACCTGCTCAAGCGGGTCCAGAGGAGGGCCACAAGGATGATCAGGGGGCTGGAGCACCTCTGTTATGAGGACAGGCTGAGATAGTTGGCGTTGTTCAGGCTGGTTCCAGGGAGACCCTATAGTGGCCTTCCATTACTTAAAGGGAGATACAGGAAAGATGGGGAGGGACTCTGTATCAGGAATGGTAGGGATAAGATGAGGGGTAATGGCTTTAAAATAAAAGAGGGCAGATTTAGATTAGATGTAAGAAAGAAATTCTTTACTGTGAGGATGGTGAGGCACTGGAACAGGTTTTCCAGAGGTTTTTTGTGGCTGCCCCCTCCCTGACAGTGTTCAAAGCCAGGTTGGATGGGGCTTTGAGCAACCTGGTCTAGTGGAACACAGGAAGGTGTCCCTGACTGTTGCAGGGGTGTTGGAATTGGATGTTCTTTAAGGTTCCTTTTAACTGAAACCATTCTATGATCCTGTGATTCTGTATATTGACTTACAGTCAACCTTACAGCCCATTCTTAATGTGTCCCCATGCCTGCTGAGGTGCACTGTGTCCAGGTCATTTGGTCAAGGTGAATTTGGGCATTCCAGACATACCATAATCCCTTGCAGTACCTGATTCTAAAATGTACCATGTTGCATGACACCAACACTGAGACATTAACACTGGTGTGACAATCAATGTGTGCACAGTCATTCTTACCATATTTGTAGCACAAAAAATGCTATATTTGGACAGATGAAAAGGAGGAATGAGTATTCATGACTTTCTCTCCTCTTTAAAGGTAACATGAAGACTGTTTATAGTGGGCAAGTGCCCATTCTATTAAAAACTAGCTGTTTAGCCATAACTGTGGGCCTATGCCTGCAATATAATCTAGCCATACTGACTATTCTGAAGTTCAGTGATTTTTTTTGGTCATTTATAATGTATCTGTTATGCTTTTAACCACTATCTCTTTCTTGTTACAAGGGTGGTGGAAAAATCTTGGAGTGGTATTAAAAAAAATTCAGTGTGATCAGTAGACCCTCACAAAAAATTGACTGAACTATGCTTGAAGCATCAACTAGGGAATTGAGCTTGTAGTATTTTACAAAAGAGTCAAAACACAATTATTGTGACACAATTGAAAATGTAGTTTTGGGGAAAGGTAAGAAGGAGTTTAGTATAAAGGCTTATTTATTTTCTGGAGTCTGGGACAATTTTCCAATGAAGTGAGTTACCACACTGGGGTGACCAAAGCAGATAGTGTTTCTTCCACACTGACTGAAAGGAGGCAACTCTCACAGCTCCAGAAATTTACATCTCAGCAGCTACTGACTCAGGATTTCAGAGAACTTTAGCATATTAATTAATTCAGCCTCATAAACCCACCTGATTCAAAGCCTCTTTGGTTTCTTTACACTGAGATCCAGTGTCCATCAAATAAAGATCATTATCCTCATCCCCATTCTTGAACTGGAGAAATTAAGGTAAAGCCAAAATTTTTAAAGCTGACAGGGAATTTTACCAAGCAGTAGTTTGTTTTTTTCCATCAAGGCCTCCTTGCAAAGGAAGACAGAATTATGGAATTGAAACCTTTTTGTGGAAACATTGGTTTCAAGTTAACTTCTTTCAAGAAGGTGTTCTCAGGGCTAGGGAAAAAGAGCTTCAAATCAGGGACTTGCACCTTGAGCTCTTATACTGTAGGAGAATGCCCTAAACATGCAAATACTGATAATACAACAAAAGCACTTTTCTGAACAGTCATGAATAACTGTAAATAATGGATTCTTCTTAGTCCAAAGGAGGACCATGGTAAAATGTTAGTACTAATATAATATACCTCTTGTAGACCTAGATACAGTAACAGACAGAGCTCCTCTGCAAACCACAGGAAAGTTTGTTACAGTGAAAATAAAAAAGAAACAACAATATTGCAAAACTAAACACTGAGGGGGGCAGAGAAGGTCATTTAATATGAAAAGAAATTATTTAATATTTTACATATCTTATTTAAGTGAAAAATGTTTTCCAATGAATAATGCCATTTAAATGAAATAAAGCAGCCCCATCCCTGCATTTTTATGGAGTCCTCTAGAAGCATGTTTTCAAGTCCTTCCCTTTTTTTCTTATTTATGTCTGAGAGAGATACAAAAGTAAATGATAAGAACAAATCCCCCTGTTTGATCAGACATTAATTCCTGCAGTGAGAAGAGACCAAAGGAGGCAGATTCTGACTTTAAGAGAACTGTAAAGTTCAAGTAAAATGCAGAGATGTGTTTATAACCACTAAAACAAATGCTTGAAGGCAAATATAGAGAGAGTGAAGGAGACTGTGTGTATGGGATAGTAATGCAGAACTTATTTGTTCTAGTAGTTCAGAGATGATCCAGTTTCTGCTATTATAAAAGATAATTAGGAAAAACTGTCAAGTCTGCAGATTAATCCTGCATACATCTGCCTGGAGTTTGCTTTGAAACCTCTTGGATCTAGAAAGACAATCTTGTGTAATTAGCTGAGGCCACTATAATCCATAAAAACATCTGATCACATTGATTTTCAGTCAATCAGGCTCTATCTGTCAACAACAATTCTAAAGATCATACGAGAGGTCTTACAAGTACACAACTTAGCCCTCTAAGGTCATTTAAACTTTTCTTTAGCTTTTAAACACAAAACCACTTTCAGTCACTGGCTGCCAAGGGTCCCAATTAAAATGAAAAAGTTATCAGAAAAAGAAAGGCATGTCAATACATATGTCTCTATATACAAAGAATAGATATATAATATAAACATACAAATATTTTCATATCTGTGCACACTGCTATAGACGTACTTGAGAAGTGATTTTAAATGTGTGTTCCTTTTGTTTGGTTAGTTGGGGCTTTTTTATTTTTATATAGCAGAGGAAGCCAACAATCCATTCAAACTCCTATTCTGCCTCCAACCGTGATGCATACCACAAATATCATAGGGTAGCAAAAACTCTAATCATGCAGCTAATATAGTGTGTAAGGCTTCATGGGGAAGGGGATACTTTTGAGTCTGGGTTATATACAGCTAGTCCTGTCTGAGAACAGTTAACAAAGTGCTCAAAATATTTTACTGCAGAAATGTTGTTGTCTGGATCTTGTGATCTCCTCAGGTGCCCGATCCTGTTCATTTTTATACTGTTAATTTGCTCCGTTAATCGCAATCTGGAATAGCTCTCCCCTACTTCACCTACCCGAAACAGTGTTGCTAGCTTTGATTCCTGTCATATGGGTCACTGTTACTTGGAGGAAGGGATCTCATGTTTTCAGATCCTGGTGTAAAGAAACAGAAAGCAATATTCCCCATCCCCAGCTCTGCAGAAATTCTTAATTTTTCTTCCTTATTTAGGGCTTAGAGAAACTTGAAGAGGGGAAGACTGAGGTCTTCAAGTTGTCACATCGATTGCTACTAAGATTGCTCTTTATTTCACCTAAGTTTGGCCATCTGAAAGTGGTTTTCTAGTCAAAACTAATAGTCTACACTGCCCTTACACAAAATAGAAAGATGAGCTTCAGAGGCAAAGTTAATCCAGTTGATTTTGATGGCTATTTTTAATAAGGTGAATTTTTCTTTAACCTTCCCCATTCAACACTGTCAAAGTTAGACCCCATCTTAAAATTCAAATTTGGCTGAATTTAATCCAAGGTTTAGTGCTGCAAGTCTGGTGGTGAAGAGTTACCTAGAAGAGATAAGAGAAAGACTGTGGATGTTGACACTGAGAAAAGTTTCTTAGTATCACGTGGAAAACTAACCCCAAGTATTGTTTTTGACCAAAAGATAGGTGACATCTATAAATGGTATATTTATATATAAATTTATCTGCGACATGAAACTATCTATTACAAAACAATCTTCAGGGAGGCTGTTCAGTGAGATGTGGAAAGAACCTGAGAATGTACTAGTGAGACCAAAGATCATGACACTTACAGGTAGATTACAGTTTTGTAGAAATTATGTTATTCACTGCAAATGTAATTTTAATTCATAAATCTCTCAACTAGCTCAACTGGGCAGAACCCTCTTTATAATGACTCAAAAATATACATGCATTTGGTGACAAAATGAAGCATTCCAAGGTATTTTAAAACACATTAAAGAGACTATGGAAGTCCTATTAAAATATTTAACGTTTTCTTGTAAAACTGAGGCATACGGATTTAGTTCCCCATCAGGCTCACAATAAGCACTTTTCATCTGTGAACTGATAAAGAAAAAATTGTAATGTTCTTGAGAATCCTTAAATAAATGTCACAAAGTAGCAACACTGTGTAATTTCTGAGTTCTGCTTATGCAATGAAGTTTCATAACCTTGAATATCCTGTTCAGACTGAAGATCTGAAATTAAAATGAGCAGCATCTTCAGCAACCTTAAGACTCAGCACTAAGCTTGGCTGATAGAAGGTTTTTCTGAGGAATATGGCTGATGGGAACAGTTTGGACGAAGCACTTTCTGTCTGGACTGTAGATTTCCTTAGGCTTGGAACTGGTGAAGTCAGTAGAAATGAACTGATATGTAAGAGAGCTGAAAGTCCTATATGGCTTAAAACACAAGTTTTCAGCCAAAATTGAGATGACATGGGTAAGGGGTATATGAATCATGATTCTGGTAGTCTGGTCTTTTTTCTACCACCTTGTTTTGTTGCTTTGAGGAAATTCTTTCACTCCTCTGTGACATAGCTTGTGGCTCATATATAACAATAAATTAGTCTGCTTCATGACTGAAAGAGAATGATTTCTGTTCCAGAGGGAAAGACAAACCCAATGGTTCAGAATCTTTTCAGTCTTGCTGAAAACACAGAACTTCTGTATCTGGGGGTTAGGGCTTTTTTTCATCTCTGTGGATAAGGGTACTTGATAAAAAATTTCCACCACTCATTCAAATACTGTTCAGTATTCCTTATCCTAAAACATACACCGTACGTAAACTCAGTGCTTTAGACCTATGATCATGGGAAAAATCTTCCCCTTTCTTCTTACACTTTACTGAAGTCACAAATGCTGACAATTTTGAAAACAAATTTATTTTTCTCAGAAAGCATTTGACATCTGATTAGTGATTTCTTTCTAAATTATCCTGTACATAGTCTTTCTTCCTCCTTCTCTTTCTCTCATTTTCTGTTTTTCATAACCAACCTCATGTAAATACCTCCAGAAAAATTGAAAGTGTATGGAGGGAGAGGAGGAGATTTTTATGCTATTATTTCCTAAACACATTTTTGATGGGTGCTGAACAATTGCCTTTTGACTCAATCATAAGCCCATGCAGGGATATTTAATATAAAAAGAACCATTTGTCTGTACAGGGGAAACTCCAGAGCATCTGTGCTGCCAAAGTACCTCAAACTCCTCTTGACATAGTGAAGGTTCAAGTACAGCACAGATCATTTCTTCTACATTAAAACATTTGTTAATAAAATAGTGTTTATGAGAAAGGGCTCTTTTGCAAAACTACTTGAGTTCCTAAGGCCAGAAAAAAATAAATACAGAGTATGTGCATATGTGAACATAAACAATCAAGAAACACTCACACAACCAGACAGTTCCTAAATTATATGTTTGTGGAGGGACATGCATGGCACCCAGGGATTGTAAAGAGTATGAAAACTGAGCTTCATACTGTGTGACAGCAGAAAAGAGCCCTGAGTGTTTAAAGTCAATGTAAAAATAATTATATTATAGAAGGCATTAAATGCATGTTTGAACCAGGTTTGTGAAAAGCTCGGAGTAAGTTTGTCTTTGTAAAAGGTTGGTTGCTTCATTAAAATCAGAATTCTGGCTTTGCCCTTGACTTGTTCCTGTTACAGTTGTAGTCTTTCATCATTTTTTTTTCCCCATTTAAATGACATGGTCTACTCGGGGCCATTGAAAATTTTAACAGCAAAACCAGACTACAGAAAATAAAAGGGTTTTTTTTTTTAAAAAAAACCCTTAACAAGTGACTTAGAATCTCAAGCTGGATGTGCTGGGACCAGATGATCCTGGAGAAATTTGAGACTATTGACAGCCTTTCACTTTACATAGTTGGGTTTTTGTTTTGTTTTAAACATAGAAGTCTCTGACACTGAAAGCTTTAGGATTTACTTCAAATTAAGAATTCTAAAAATCAGTGTAGAATTCTTGGGCTCCAATTTTTGTGGGAAATTGTGCCATACTGTTTAACTCTAGCAATTTAGATAAAACTACACATGCTTCTCTATTGCTTGAGCCAAAGAGTGATATGATACTTAACAGATAACGAAAACATATCCCATGGAAAATAGAAAGGGCATCTCAACACATGCCAAAGGCCAGGGAATGTCAAGAAAACAGTCACACTCTAGTGTCTGTGCTCCCCATTCACTTGTGATCAATGCTATTTTCTCCATAAAAGAGATGTAAGGAAATCTGAGAAAAAATCAAGTACAGAACTAAAAAGAAAACCACCTTTTCAGGTTTTGCTGATCTTAATAATTTCATAGATAAATGGTATGCAGCAACTTTCATTATGAATATGAAGAAAATAAAGAATGATGATGCTGTCCCATAGTCATAAACTGAATAAGATCCACACATAAAGTCAGAAGGTTACAGAAATTGCTTGGCTTGGGAAAAGAACAAGTATATATTAATTCTGATTGTGAGGAAGAAAACTGGGTCTCTCTTTAGGCAAATACGCAGAAGAGTTGGAAGGGGAAGGAACTCCTCATCCTTCCACATCAGAAGCACATGGAATCAACATCATCATACTCTGGGAGCAGTGTTATTTTCCCCTGCAGTGACCCACTGTTTAGGAGAAACTATGTTCCTGAGACTCTATCTGCCAAATCTTGGCACCTAGAAGTGATCAAGAATAAAAATTAAAAGAAAAATGAGTAAAGGATAAAATGATATACATGATAAAAGATATGTGACTTGTGTGTTATATGGTTTCAAGAAAAACTATATGTTCACCTGGTTCCCTAGTCTAGGAACTTCATTTAAGAAACCCATAGGACTTGCTTAAGAGGCCAATATGAACAACCAGAACAGGCTTATCTCCTGTTTTTCCAAAGGTATAATCTTTGCTACTTTGTTAGAGGCCTATGGACTGTTTAGGGGAAAGTACAAAACAACTCTCTGTCATCTGAAGAGTCCTATACAATTCAGAAAATAGGGTAATTCTGTCCTAATTCTGAAAAAAAAAAAAAAAAAAAAAAAAAGGAGAAAGAAAAAAGACCTATTCATGAAACACCCCTCAGCATAAACAAAACTTACCTGTCCATTAATAATTGTCGTTTGTATATCTGCACAAAGTGACAGTCATCTTAGGGATTGAGATACAGATAAACACACCAGCAGTGCCTTTTAATCACTTTCAAGGAAACAATCCTTTCTCTGTTTATTTTTAAATGGGACTGAGGCTTGTGCTTGGTTTTAAGAGCGTTGTATGATGACGTTGTCTTGGCAGCTTCTTTTCAGAATTTCAAACACTGCTCATATACTGAGGGTCTTGGAGAATGATGGATCAGTATCTCTGCAGCCCTAGAACCAAACTGCCCCAAAACAGTGTTAATTGAGATCCAAACTTACATGATGCAGATCAGAAAGATGTTGAGGAATCTATCAAAACTGACGAAAATGAAATACATATCCCAAAGGAGTCTGACATTCCTGCTGTCTAGATTGTAGTACAGCCTAATGACTGTAGAAGCTTCACTGTCCATTGCTAATTTCTAAGAAGGGGTTTTTTGGAATGCAGTTTATGTACAGATATAGACAGTGCATGATAAATCATTTGGAATACATTTTTCATCTTGCTTGGATTAATGCAACTGTAAGAGCAGAACAAACTCCAAAGTACTAAGTGCAGACAGGATAGGAAAATCATTCCTTCTTTTACTCCACCAGAGTAGAAGAGGTGTAATTCTACCCAAGACAGTACTGATGTAAAGCCTGCATTGAAGGGAAAGAATCAAGTCCTGAAAGTGAAATGATAGCAAGTTGCAGTGAAGTGAGCAAAATCAAGGAGGAAGAATATTTGTCACCTGTCTGTTTGGTTAGCTGTAGCAGGAGAATGACTCTGTAAAGGCCTTTATCACAGATACATAACCCTATTAATTCTCTAAATACCACAGAATCTTTAATATTTAAAATCCCACAGAAATCTGGAGAAGGGAAATAATACTCCATTGAGAGTCGAGAAACTGAGGCAAAGACAAAAGCATTTCAAAATATGCTGGAAAAGAAAAGGAACTAAAGTGTCCCAAATCCTAGAAATGTATCTTCAGAACTAAGTCATTCTTCTTCAATTATCAACTGTTAGACTGGGGACCCGAGGCAAATTTTGCTAAAACCAGTAGATAAATGCACATACAGACATAACACAACATTCATTGCCTTCAGCAGGTTTCAGTGTGGTTTCCAAATTCTTCAGTTCAGTTAATAAAGGTTTGTTCACGAGCAGCTTCAAGTTTTTCTGTTTGACTTGAAAACAGAGACAACCAAAAGTTACTTGGAGACAACTTGACCAGTTCCCCATCTCCATTAACGCTGCCTTTCCTTTCTTTCCCTTCAAGAAAAAGAAAAATTAAAAAAAAAAAAAAAAGTAAAAAAGAATAGACAAAAAAAGGCCTTTAATTCATTCTCCCACTGTGTGACCTTGCAGAGTTGCAGGAGTTAAATGGAGCACAGTTTGGGAACATCCATTGTTCTAATCACAGCTGCTCCAATACCATATTGTCAGTGAAATGGAAAAGAAATTAGCAGCTCATTTTGTGCAACGTGAACTTTCTCTCTCGCTCTCCTGCTTGATGAGAACACTCTCTTTGATAAATCAGCCATCATACCTTATTGCCATGCAGAGACTGGAAGTAAAAAAATGTCAACAACATTTTTTCCCTGAGTCTTCTGGAAGCAATCAAGTTTCACTGCTGCAAAGGTAATGCTTAATTTTCCATCGTCGTCTTTTTGGCATATAGAAAGTTAACAGAGGACATATCTTTTAAAGCTACAAAAATTGATTGGACTTGCAACAGACGAGACGTCGGCAATGAATGAGATAAAGAGCGGATTCGGCACATTATTGCAAGAGAGGTTCCCATCGGTGCGTACCATTCACCGCCTTGCGCACAGACTTCAATTAGCAGTTAAGGATGTGTTGAAATATGTTGCGGGAATTAGTCATTTCAAAGTCTTGGTAGGGAAGCTAAACTATATAGTGTTTGCAGTCAGCCAAAAAAAAAAAAAAAAAAAAGAAAGAAGAGAGAAGAAGAAAGGAAAGAAGAGAAACTCAGCAAGAAGTAGCTGAATGGGCATATGTGGTATCATTGGAGCGTCTAAAGAGCAAGCCAGTAGTCAAGATGTGCTGAGTAGCCTGCAGTTCCAAGACAGTAAAGGCTGTTTTAAGGTCATAGAAATCACTACCTAAACACATCACATTTCCAAGAGACACTGTAGAGAAAAAAGCCATTTCCTCAAATAAACAGGGTGAAGCTCTTTTTAGATCTAAGCAAACATTGTTGGAAATTTACATTCTTTAGAAGGGTTTTCTTTTCACAGATCATGTCTTAAAATGCCATTGCCATCCTGGTCATTCATTCTGTTGGATCTTATTTACTCACTAATTAGTTGTACAACTGAAGAACACGCTCATTAACAAAAAGAAAAAAACGCTTTGGAAAAGACTAATAGTTTCTCTAAAAGTTTTTTCATTGTCAGAAAAAAAAGTCAATAAAAAATATAGCCTGTAGAAATAGATATGTCTCACTTAGAGAAAAGTCCTATTCTCTTAAATTATAAAAGCTGATATCCTAGATTCTTGCACTGAAAAAGGTCTTAAAGTAGAAATGTGTGGGGGTAATTTTTGTTTGTTTGTTTGTTTGTTTTCCCCCTTAAAAAGAGAATCAGGGTCAAATTGTCAATAGGACTTGATTTGTTTCCTCTTTATTAAATTCTATTGACTTTTCTACCACAAGTTCACCCAAGTTATACACTCATAGATGCCTGGGACAAAAAAAGATCATGAAAGGTCACTACACCATTTTCCTGTCCCAAGGCTGGATCAGCTATATCTAAACCATTCCTGACAATTTTTTGACTCAATTGTTCAGAAAAACCTCTAGTGCTTGAGTGTCCGTGACTTCCCTGGTCAATCCATCCAACTGTTTATTTACCCTTACTGTTTAAATACTCCCTGCCCCCCCTATTTTTGCCTATATTTTCTCTTGCTACAGTTGAACTGTTGAAGCCCTTCTGTTTGTTTGGTTTGTTGTTTGGTTGTTTGGTTGGTTTTTTTACCTGCTATAAACAAGGAGAGCAATATTTTCTTTACCTTGTTAAAATGACTTTCAACATATTTGGATGGCCTAAGGTTACCACGATCGAAAAGTTATTCCTAAGTCTGTGTAGGTGGTCCAGTGTGAATAAAACCAAAGGATGTCAGAAAGAAATGCAATCATAATCAGTCATGAAAAAGTAAATCCTATGAAATATATCAGTGTGATAACTTTTCTATAGAAGAGTTAAAATAACCTCTGCAATGTTTTTGAAGATATAAGTCTCTATTAAATTTGTAAGGACTTAAAAATCTTGCAGCTGAATCATTTACATCTGTAGAAAATTAAGATGAGTTTGTGTGTATTACAGTTCATAAAGCACATGCACAAAGTTTAGAAAAAGGGATTTTAATCTGTAGGCCTGATTCTATCCTTAGACCTGCCGGGGAAAAAAAAAAAAAAAAAAAAAAAAAAGCAAAAAAACCCCAAACCCACAACAAAAAACCCAGGAGGAATTTCACATGAAACTAGTAGTGTAAGCAAGAAGCAAATCAGACCTTATGCCTCTACGTAAAGAAGATTTAAGCTACTTAAAAGATTTACAGCAGACACTTGCGTGTCAATGTTATGAAGGCTTTTTAGCCACAAATATTAATGAACTCCTTTTGCTAAAACAGACTGACTATTGAACATCTGCAAATGGCAGCATGAAGTTTGAACCCTAGACAGTTCATTAAACCAGTTTGACCCAAAGCCAAATTGTTCAATACCAGCTTACAAAAGGTAAGAGAGACTTTCTGCCAGTTGGAAAACAAATGAATCTCAGCACTGCTTCTATAAAGATCGACAGTGACTTAAAAATAGCCTGAGGTTAATATTATAAATCTTTCTAAAAGAGATTTGAGTGCATATTCTTCATGCCAGCCTTGGATCAATCTCGCAAAGCGATATCCTTTCAAATGACACTGATACAAAATATCGGATGCTGTAAAAAGTGAGACTTATTAACTAGCTAGACAACTTTTCCTTTCCCACCAATGCGACAATCACCAGAGCACCTTGGACAAGGCCAGCCGACATCAGCCGGACGCTGCTGCAGCAGCCTCCAGAGCTCTGGGTGGCCTGATGCCCAAGTATAGATACACTATTACCACAAAATAAATAAATGAAAATGGTGTATGGGAAGCCAAACAAATCATTGCAGACAGGAGCTGCCTGGGGCAGTCTGCAACGGTTTGCAGAACAGGTCTGAGCAGGAGTCAGTGCCCATGCCTCCTGGGCTGTACTAAGGGTGAACTTAGGAGTAACCCCACCCCAACAAAATATTCTCATTCAAATGGGGTCAGTGTGCCACGTTACTTGTTGCTGCTGCTGTCCAGGGAGAGTGACTACAGGGCTGTGCTGGCAGAGGAAGGAGCATCACTCTGAGGATGCAATGGAAAATGGGAAGTTACTGGCTACATTAAAATCTCCCATTATGTCTGCGCTTACTCCACAAGACAAATAAACTATGACAAATTTTTCTACTCCCCAAGGGAAAACACTCAGGCATTTCCTAAGCTGCTTGCACAGAGAGGACTGCAGTTTTCTTTCTAGGTTGTTTTGTTTTTTCCTCTATCCACTTCATATGTAGAGATATTTCCAACAGTTTAAATTTGTGCCCCAATAATCAGATACTGGTAATTTATTTCTAGATCTTCACGTGAATACCTTTATTCCATGCATTTGTCTGTCTGTTGCAACAAGGTAAATATACATAGCTTTAACAGCACAAATATTATGGGTGAATGATAAATGCTGCTTATGGTTGGTATACAAGGAGTTTCAGCTCTGGTGTTCTACCCCACATATCATCATTATCTATGGTATAGAAGGATATCTATTTATAGTGGATAATGGTCTCCAGCTAAACCTCTATCATAATCTGGAAGTAAGAAATCACTTCTTGATGCTGAGTTTGTTAATCTGAAAGAGCAATAACCACCATTAATCAAAAGCCTGTTTCTCAAACTTCAGACACATTTGCCACCAGAGGTGGCTGTGCAACTCCCAGTGCTGTCCCCAGGAAATGTCCATGGGCATCTGAGAACTGAAGAAACTCCTTACATTTCACAGCAGTGGAGAAATCCATGCAATGCAGAGTCACATGTCCCAGTGTGAGAGGATATTTTGGGTCTGCTGCAGTAAATGTGGTGTTAACCACAATGGTGAATGGACATCACTCATTTTCACCATATTTTAAGAATTTTTTCTGTATAATTCCTTCAGCTGAAAGTGGCAGAAGCTTTGTTGAGCAGTATGTCAGCCTCTGAGATTGAGCTAGCATTTTCTTTCATCCATAGCTCCTCTGAGCAATCCCAAGTGAGACTGTGTAGTTGAGGCTACTGAGAACACAGGGAATACTCTCTACCAATGGTATTTTTTTTCCATATGGGACAACGTGGTTTTGATCCTTTAGATGAAATGAGGTCAGAGCTCCAGTTTTAGCTTTCTTCAGACCCATTCTTGACTTTCACACAAAAGTCCAAAGGTAAAGCCCTTGAGAGGCTTTCCAAGAGCAGAGGGTAAGAGGCTGTGAAGAAGCCCATGATATGCCATGGTTAGTGAGACCTGAAACAGATTCCTTGGCTTTGACTGATCACTGAGCAACTCTGTTCCTTCCTCTCCCTTAAACACTCACACAGGACCAGCCACGGTATAAACTACCTGTCTTTAATTCTTTCATCCACAAGTTTTCTCATTTCAGTCAGGCTCAGTAGTAGTATTATACATATCTTAAGTAAGACTTCCTCTAGGCATGGTTACAAAAAAAGTAGGGTTCAGAGTTTCGCCTCCACACACATATATTCAATGCCTTGCAGTTTTCTCATGAGGCCAGGTGAGTGTGCTGTCTGCATGGCGTTTCAGTGATGAAAATACCAATATAAAGAAATATGATTTTTGTGAGGTATGATGGACTGTGCTTACTACCCCATAAGCAAAATATAGACATACAGTGTACAGGACCCTGCAAAATCCACTAATGTGATTTTATAGGTGAAAGTAAACTCTAAATGCAACTTGAGTTGTGGTGTTGTAATTTAAGATGAAAACTGGTCACTGAATGTAAGCAAATGTACATCCTGGAGGCCACAAAAATCACTCTTAATCTCTTATGGTGATGCTCTTGGTGACTGCAATGTTTCCTTTTGTACATTTATGAGTACGTTCAGTGCTTATGGAAGCCCCAGTCTTGTCAGCTTTGAAAACAATTGTGTGTAGTCTATGCAGAGAACAGAGGAAGATTAATGGCAAAGTCATGTCTCCCAGAGTGCCCCAACCATGGCCTCCAAGTCAGCCCTTAAGTCACAGCCATGGCCTAGTCTGTCCTTGGCTTTTCTCCTGACAGTTTTTCTCCTGAGACTAAATTGCCACTGAATATCAGTTCAGAGGAAGAACTGAGAAGTCTTGTCTGATGAAAACTACATTAAAATCAACAACTTTTTTTTTTTTTTTTTTAATTTGGAAACAGCAGAACATCAACATGACAGAAAAAGCTTTACATACTGTGCTAATTAAATATCTGGGAGGAGTAGAGATGTTTAGCTACCTGAATTTCAGCATCTATAAACACTTTCTAACATTCAGCTCACAGATTAAGACACTAAAATGTAGATTTTCATAAGGAAGTAACTGCAGCTGAAGTGAAGGGATTCTAAGCTCCCAGTATAGTCAATGAACATGAAGTCAATATAGTTCATGAAATCTAAAGATTTATTCAGTTGATCAAATGCAGAAATTAATCCCCTTTGGGATATGTCTGAGTAAACTGTCATACATACCCTCTATTTTTATAGAGGGAGATTATTCATTCCTTTTTAAGACAGATCTCCAAGACAGACCAGAGTACTGATTTATTGGTGATGTTGATTTCTTTTCAATAACTGGAAAGCCCGTAAAGTGTCCTGTTCAGTCCTGAGGAGTTTGTTTTTAGACACTAGAGCTCGTGCTAATGAATTGCACAAGAAATGCTCTTCATCCTCATACCTCTATTCATGAAGAGATGATGTCTGTGTTAGCAGACAACAGACTTTTTCTTAAATTCTTGTTAGGTTTTCCACCTGTCAGTGTATTTGCAGTGCTACAGAGTACATTGGATTCACTGCTATTCACTGAGGCCTCCCCAGCAGAACATCTCCTTTGTTCTCTGAAACATCTGTCTCACAGCACAGAAACCAGAAAATGGGGAACTTGTCTCAGAGATGACCACTTTTCCATAAATCAGTCCCTTATTGGAATCTGGACCTAGAGCAGGACCTAAAGCAGGTTGGGAATTTCCAGATAAATTTTTCTTTAGAAAATATGAAACCATCTAAGCCAGTATGTTTACTAAGGAAGTGAAAACTTCAGTGAATTTTCCAGGTTTGGGGAATTTCAATAAGAAACTGTTGATACCCATGGCAAGAGTCCTAATTTCTAGTTCAAAACTGATTTTGTCTTTATAACTATAAATACATTGAAGAGTAAAACTTTCGTGTTGAATTAATCAGGATTGGCCTTCAGGGTTGACCCTCTGTTCTGGTTTTAATTTGTGTAATCATTATTGTTATTATTATGGTTTCTATGGTGAGATTTTCACTACTTCTGACTTCAGATGAACAAAATCTCAAGACCACACTTACTAGGTTCACTTTGAAACACTACAGTTCTCCACTGATTTTAAGTGCTCCCATGTTGTTGAGGTGCCTTAAAGTTAAGAGGGATAGTTCAAGGCCAAGTGTCAATCATATTTGCAAAATACTTTATATCTGAATCTTTCTCAGAGCACACCTGTAAGACACAGTGCAGAAATTGTAGCTGGCATAGATTCAGAGACAAGGAATGAGATTTAACCTCTCTTTATCTTATCTCCATTGTTTGCCTCCACCTTTCTCATTCCTGGCGGTGACTCCTGGGGCAGCTGAACTCTCTGTTTTCTAGATAGCTCCATCCATCATTTGAAATACTGGTGTCTAGAAGGATTTTTCATCTCCAACACTCCTGCCTATGTTTGTAATTAATAGCATAGCAAGACTGGCAACAAGTAGTATTCCTACTTAGAAAATAAAATAAAGCAATATAAAATAAAATACCCATTTAGTACAACCAAAATAGCTTGGGTAGGTGTTGTGAGTGAAATAAATACTCTGATGAGAAGAACATCTTTGTTTTCAGGTAGGTCAAAACTGGCCAGTTTTTAAAAAACAATGATTTCCATTTAGAGTATGAAAAGTAGTAAGTTTAAAACTATAACTAAATTTTAAGCTAAAAAGCAGGGGGAAAAAAAAGAATGCTTTTCTTGCATTGTGTCAATCAAATATTTTCACAGTGCAAAAGAAAGGCAAGTGTAAGACAGGATACCAAAGAAACCATGAAGAGGGGAGTGAGTGCAATCAGCTTCTGAATTCACAGGACCTTCCTGTAAGGAAATAAATATACCAAATCCCAGAATATTTCAGCACATTAAATTACTTTGTCCTAGTATTATTTATCTCTGTGTAAGTAGCAGTAGTTTTGAAGTTTCATTTAAAGGGATTCCAGGAATTCTGTAAGTGCCATCACAGCCTCCACTCAGCCGACCTATATTTATACCAGCTAGGAGAACAGGAATTGCCATAAACCGCCTTTATGGTCCCATATTCTACAAACACTTACTCGACCTGTATGGACTGGTTCTATCTTCAAAATACACACAGAAAACCTACATTTAGCTGTACGTAAAGAAACATTCATTAGCATTCATCCAAAAAAAAAAAAAAAAAAAAGAATGAGAAAGGGAGAGGAGCAAAAGAATCTGTAGTGTGTCATTTTATATATCAGAGAAGAAAAAAGACACACGTCAAAGTTTTACAAAACTAACTTGTCTTCAGCTGACTATAAAGAGAGAACATTTCTATTTTCCACACCATTTCTTGAGGCATCTCTCATTTCACCCAAAGCATACAAACAGTTTTTTGTTGTTGCTTGTTGGTTTGTAGGTGTGGGTTGTTTGGGGTCTTTTGTTGGGGGAGGAGAGATGTTTGTAGAATGGCAGATGGGATTACAGCATCTACTTTTGTAGATACTGAACCTTCACAGATATTAATCTGTGGTTTGTGGTAGCTTTTGTGCAGGTGAGATCCAACTCAGGCTCCCAGGACACCAGCATTATAATCTCTATGGGACCCTGGTACACCCCATTATATCTAATAACCTTCAGACACAACTGCTCCAAAAATTGAAGCCCGGTGTGATAAGTGCACATACAGGAGGGAGACAGAGCAAAAAAGTCAATTTCTATTTGAGAAAGAAAGAGAGAAAATCAAACTTCCACAATGGTTATTAATGTTTATCCTGGTAGAATAAAAAAAGAAACATTTAAAAGAATGCCTGGTTGACTGAACAGCAACAAAACACTCAACTTTTGGGAATGCAATGTTCAGCCTTCACAGAATTACTAATTTCCTTTTAGATGGCAAAATGCAGCTGCCATAAACAGGAGTAATTATGTTGGAAAATTAGATTAGCTCACCACACGGAATCTCCATTGAACAATACTAGTGCTCAGGCAGAGAATACGGTCTATTGGAAGGAAAAAAAAGGTAGTGGAGTTGCAAGAGAGATCATCCATTTCCCATTATAATTTTCTCTGTAGTATTCAATCAATGGCATTCTTGTGTTGAAGGCACAGGAATGGGTTGCTTCATATGTCCTTCCCAGGTGACCCTGCGGGACCTCTGAACATGTAATGCTCTGGTTCCTCATCTCTGAAATGTGACCATTATCCAGAGCTGGCCAAAACAGAACAAAACAAAAAACACGGCTCCAAAGAATGTGGAACCATTTCAAATATTAGTGAATATCCAGATAATCAACTATTCTGTTGATCTGATGGTTTTAATTCAATATCTTGATTTTTTAAAAAAGTGTGACTATGTCCCTTCCTTGTTAACTTTTGGATCTTTGAGAAAATTAAGTCAAATGAAGAAACGGACTGTTCAGAAAGTAACTAATTCCCTACAAGTTTCATGAAAGTAGGCTGCTATATGAAAAGACAGACCTGTGAAAAGTGTCTTAGCAAAAGTAAAGCTCCAGTATATGAGTCTTACTAAGTACCAGAGAATCCACAAAGAAAGTGTGAATTAGGGAAAGGTGTTTTCATTGGAGATTGAATATTTCTCTATCCCAAAGCCAGCAGACCATAAGAGGAACATTATGGGAAACCAGGATTCATCAGTTTTGCAGGTCATGGAATGATTCATGCTCTTAGCAGCCTGGTTTTATATGGGGCCATGGATAGTGTGATCTGGGGTGTCTCCATGCCCCACTAAATGTCTTCCGAACCCACTGGGAGCTCTGACAGGAGGATGAATCTATGCAGTTTAACTGACATATATTCCAATGATAAGTGAATGTTATGGGAGAGACTGGAGTTTGAACACTGACTAGTGTCACTATACAAGAGGTTTATCCCACTCACCAATGTCTAAACACAATGCAGCATTGCACAGTGCAGTAGCCTTTATTTCATTGTCAAAATAATTAATGGGAAAAAATTTAGGTGTATGTAAAAAAGGCAGAAACTGTTAGCATAGCTCAGTGAAGTACAAAAAATCCCACAGGCTCTAATCCAAACATCAATGGCTCTGGGGCATCTTTTTCTTTTTTCTTTTTTTTTTTTTTTTTTTTTTCCTGGTTTCATGTGGAGAAGGAGAAGGGAAAGAAACCAGAGAGAGAAAAAAATAAATGTTAACCTTTTATTTACAACAGTTGAAAAACAGTACAAAATTCCTAGGTTGGATAAAAATTAAAAATGAAAACTTAGTCTCTAGAAAAATTCCAGTAGCTAGACTTGTAGCTTATACTGACTGATTGTGAATGGGACCTAGAATAACAGACATGAAATGCTTACTATCTGACTGGTCCTTCCACTAAGCCACCACTTTAATCTATTATAAATGTTTTCATGCTTCTTGGATAATTTTATTTCAAATAACTGTTAAAACCATGCACCAGCATTAAGAGTCTTTTCTAAGTGGAATGAAGAGGTCACTCACTTTATTACTGAATCACTTAAATAAGATTTATTTTTTTTTAATGACTTACCTTTCAAGGCTTTTTCCTCTGCTGTATTACATCAAATTAATGGTTTATTTGGGCTATTTTTTCACACATTTTCTTGATATGTGTTCTAGCAGAGACCAGTTTTCTGTGCTAGGATTAAGTATAAGCATGTCATTTGGATCTTAAATTTTAGTAGAATCACCCACGTTAAATGGTGGCTTACAATGAGTATAATAGTTCAAGGATATTTCATCTTCAGTAAAAATACATTAATATTAACATTATATGTGCAGGTTTTAGGTCAAAGCCTTAGCTAAATAACTGTAACTCCATTTATTTCTTGTTTAGGCTCTATTTAGGTTTCACCGAGATTTTGAATTTAAACTCTCCCTATGTATTTTGGTACAGAACACATGATGTTATGCAAAGTATTTACCACATTAATTCATAATGGTTACAGTGCTCATGAGACATGATTATGCCAGTCATTTCAAATTCTTACTGATTAAAATATTGCTCCAACACTATCATTTATTCAATGGGACTAAAAATCTATTGCTGCTCATCAGCTGACTGAAATACTTCTGTCCATAGCCAGAACAGCCTCAGTTGGTTGTCAGTCTGCCAATAACATATACAAGATGCAACCCCAATATACAAGACGTAACCCCAATATCTGTGGCATCCCCATTAGTATATTCTCAAAGGACTGCATGCCAGTAAGATGGCTTTCCTTAAGGTACGAGTCCTTGGTGTTATCAGTTAGGATCACTTCTGTAAGAAAACAGAAAATCAGGCACATGATCTTCCGTAGACACACAAAGACAGAAAAGCAGGACTCTTCTGTCTTCTTCTGATGATTACGGACTCACTCCTACCTCAGGCAATGTCATTTAGTGTCAAATTCTGAGTCCTTCAGGCACATGAATGAATACTGGTATTCCCTTTGGTTTCAAAGAAACAGTCCCTATCAGACTCTACCTAACAGATTCTTTTTAGCAAAGTTGTGTTCCTGACTTCAGCAGAATCAAGCCAAAGTTGATTAACCTCTGACTTCTTCAGTTTTCCTCTCTTAAAATGTAAATAATCTTTGTATTGGTCTTATTGGAGTGTTATATGACTGAAAACATTTCTGCAAGAAAGGCATAAGATCCCTAGAAAAAGGTATTGTATATTCATTTCCATGTATACAGCATTATTTATAAATGCTTTAGCAAGTGGGTAACTTGCTTTGGGCTTTTTCTGAATAGAAGTTTCTATTTAAATGCAAATTATTTATTTCTAGTAGTAATATTTGTTTTTCAGGCAAGTTTATTTTCCCTTTGTTTCCTGGCTCTGAACACCCAACAGATTCTACTTCACCTGTATTTTATTCAAAGTTTGTTTCACTTATGCCCACAATCTCCTTGTTCTATAGAAGAAATTGCTTTCAATTACACATATATCACAGTACTTAAACATTAGTCTCACTTTCTTGTGGTTAATAATTCACCTTATATTCTAACATCCATCAACATAAAATCAGCATAACAACTTTTATGAATCCCTTTATCATCAACACATTCCAAATGCTTATACAATTCACACTACAGATTCACATAGGAACTGGCTTAATAGCCCTTAAAGTTGTTATAATGTTCACATCCTTTCGATCATAGAATTATTGTTCATGTTTTCAGACAAGACCCTTTTTAGTCATTTTAGGTTATTATCTCATATTTCTTTACACCCCTCAAACTGCATCTCAATAAAGCTGGTGCAAACCGGTGTAAAACCGCTATTGTCTATAGAGTTACTCCAGGCTTGCGCCACTGTAACTAAATCAAACTTACCTGGTCATTGGCAACACTTTGTGGGAGGAGAGTTAGAAGGTAGAGAAGGGATCTGATTCTCCATGGGATTTCTATAGCCTTTCACCAAGCAACAGGCTTCCTCTGCTTTAACTTTAAAAAATATTTCTTGTTCTGTGAAAACATCTAACTCACCGACATTTTTCATTCATGAGATGTCAAATTGAGTTGAAACCACTGTTTTTATCTAGAGATTTTTATTCCTCATGTTCACTCTCCTTTGAACACAGTTCAGTGGTTCTAAGGTCTGGTTTCCTCATCAGCTACACACGCACACCTCCTATTGAAGTCAATGGGAGTCGCATGCACATCTGTCAGGATAATCAAGTCCCAAGTTTAGTATCACCATCAATTTAAGACTTAATTTTATCATTTCCATAGGCCATCTGGGCTTTTTCTCTGTTGGAGTTTTCACAGTGACTTTGTCTTCCTATATTTGCTTCCACTTCTGTCCCATTTCAATAACTCATTCTCTTTGGAGGGGACTGCTTTTCCACACCTCACCTCTTCCTTCTCCCCAACACAAACTTTATTCCCTCAGGCTATACAAAAGCCCTAGAAATAACCAAACATGAGGTGTGATAGAGAGACTGTTGAGGCTTTTCTTTGTCAGTCATTGTTGGGTAGTATTCTCCTGTATTTTTAACTAATGACAATTATTAATTCATGAATTCATACCGAATTAGCACCTTGAAGCTCTATTATGAACCCCCATTGTGCTTATTAACGTACACCCACATAACAAGCTGTTAACTTCACATTTTTGAGCATTGTATGAATAAAAAATTCAATCACAACTGCAATTGTATTAATGGCCTGATTCTTCATTCTTTTACACTGTGTATATGTCAGAATAGCTCAAAGGGAGTGAAGAGAGACCAGTGCATCAATATGCTGGATTTATAAGTATGGTGGATATTAGAGGATGGATTATCCCACAGTAAATAAATTTTTCACTCCATGTATGTCACAGCGATGGCATCCTCTAGAAGACTTGTACCTTAAATACAGGAATATATATATTTTCCCTGATTATCTCTTCAGAAGACAAATAGATCTGCATAAAAATTCACTGGAGCAGGCCTGAGTTCTGAAGCCTTAACAACAACTAATTACAAATACATGAGGGTGTCAAGCTGTATCAAGTTTACATTTTGCCATGTTTATTGTTGACTGAATGTTGTCTATGAATCCTTAAATATTTGCACAAATTTATTGAATTCATTAAGATAACCTGGAAATAATGAAAATAAACCAGTAATATTCCTTGCTTTATATGCTATTGGGAATCTGAATTATGTCTCAGACCCACATTCATGCTCATTCTTGTCCCCTACTAATCAGGAGAATGGTGTGGAAACCATTTTTCTCCTTTATAGAAGACAAGGAAGAGAAAGAGAAGACATGCCAAGCACAGTTTCAACTCCAGAAAGTCACACGTAGGAGAGACACTGCAGGTCCCCCAAAATGATGTGTAATGATTTGTCATGGGAAATCGTCTTTGTCTGTTGTGTTGGATAGCAGAAAAAATCTTCCTAGATGGGGATTAAGATAGTAGTTTAAATAAAAATAATAGCAAGGTACTTTAATGTCTAATTCTCTGACTAGGCACCAGAGGGATGGTTTGAAATCAACATTAAACACTACTTTGATGCTTTAGAAAACTCCCTTACACTCTTCATATATTTAACCTCTACAAAGATTTGTCCCTTTCTATCTAGGTTAGATTTCCAAATCATATCTAGATACCCAAACCTGCCTGTCTAGTAACAGCTATTAATGTCATTGAAGAACCAGATCTGTGGAATTTAGATGCCTCTAAGAATAATTGTCCTTCAGAAAGTTTTGAGAATTGCCATATAAATGTTTAGAAGGTGCCCAAACACTGTGGCCATAGGGTCTCTAAGAATAACCTAAACATGCTTAGGATGTGCAGTTACTGCAAATAATGTTTAGGATCAATAGGCTGCATCTTCTAATAGAAAGGGTTTTTGTAGGCAATCATCTTCCAAAGCTTGGCCCAAAATCATATGTTTCCTTAAGAAATAAACTGTTCCAATCACCTGAGAAACCTGGCCATAATTTATCCAGCTGGTGTTTTGAGCACACCCTTCCTTCTCTGCACTGCAGGGATATTAAGCTGGAAGACACAGTGTAAAACATAGAGATGGAAAGGTTTTTTCTTCTTTGCTCAGAAATGTTTGTCATTGCTAATTTCAATTATTTTAAATTCGTATTCTGATTTGCTTTATGCTGGTGGAAATTAATGATAATGTCTCTAAAATACTCTTCTAACATAACTTTTAAAAGCCTCATATTCTAATATCCAGCTAGCATTTTACTGCTATGGTCTGTACTGGTTGGAGAACACCACCAATATCTCTATATTGTTACCTGACTCTAGAACTTAGATCAGACATGGGGTTTTTCAGACATGTTTTTCATAGTGATGTGATGTCACAGCCATCATCACACCTGGGAGCACTGAGCGCTCCTGTTGTCTTGCAACAGCTGGAGATTTTTGCATCCTCTAGTCTTCATTTTTTCCTGCCTCAAGCCCTAGTGTGAGAAAAAGATGCGGGATGTAAATCATCACCCTGTAGGCCAGAAGCGTTTTTCGAGATGTTACTGACACCCCTTTGTTCTCCCACCTTTTCTGCCAGAGTCCCTGAGATTTCTACCCCCAGATTGGAGCTGGGAAATGGGCTGCTGCACTCACAGGCATGCCACAGAAACCACACATAACTTCACCCACCCTCTCTTAACTGTTTGGTTTGGGGTTTTTTTGGTTGTGGTTTTGTTTTGTTTTTTTTTTTTTTTTTTCCCCTGTTCTTTCCCCCTTTTAGTTACAGCAGTAAGTGCATTAAAGAAGTACATTTAGGTCACTTCAGACCAGAACATTAAAACAAATGCTGATAGTTCAAGGTTAATAGATGCATAAAACAAAAGTAATTCCATGTCAAAGCTGAGATGACAGGTGATTTGACTTGAGACTGCCTTGCAATCACTCTTTTACATGTGCTCTGTACTGAGCCTGGCGGAAGGTGTTATGTTTCTGACATTTACTTGTCAGAAAGGTATGACAATAGAAATTGTTTCTATCTCTGCTGGTCCCAGATGTTAACCTTCTAGCTTTATTTTGTAATTGGGGTTCCACGGAGCTTTAACATTTTCTATTGATTCAATAGAAGCGATAACATTTCCAATCATAAGAAGGCATTATAGAAATATCAGGCAATTCACATATCAAAATGTTTGATAGCTGGGCTCACCACATTAATTTCTGTCACCTTTGCTAGGAACCCTTTATCCTCTTTTTAATACTGAAGGACACCTGAGAGTAGTTTCTGTCACTTTTATTGTTCAATAAAGTAGACAAAAGTTTCAATTAACAACCAAGGAGCCTCTAGGAAATTGTGAATGAGAGTATATTTTATTCATTTTACTGTATTTCTTTTTTCTAACGTGCCAGCTGTGACTTCTAAGCCATGCTTCACAAGGGAGAGGGAAAAAAAGAAAGTTGATATAAGCTTATACAGTCTGAAGGCCATATTTTTAAAACAACTTTGTTTTAGCTGTGGGAATGAGGTGTTACAAATATTTTGAAAATTCAGCTCTGCCTCTAGGTGCCAATAACTTAAAGACTGATATCGTCCCTAAGGTTCAATTCAGATCCAAAGAAAAGGAAGAATTAATGTAATATGTGGTGCATTAAGTTAGGAATAAGATGTGAGGCTGGTATCCTTTGTAAAGCAGAACATTACACCAGCATCCTATTTAAAAGCTTGGGTACCTGGTCTACATATAGATATTCTGTGGCTGCTAAACAGCCAAAGACTGACCCGTTATGTCTCAGTGCCATTCCTATGTCACACGTCTTCTTCTGCAGTCAATGCTGGTAAGTTCATAGAAGTAGGTGTCATGGCCAGACTGGCATCTTATCTTCAAAAGCTCTTCTGTAGAAATATTCCCTTCAGGTTTTGATGGACTAAACATTTGTCCTGGACAGCCATTCCACCAATAAGAGAGGCGTAATTGCAATACCCCTTCTGGTGACTTGTTCCTGTCTCACCCCTCTGGCTGAACAGTCGGTGAAGCATGTTGTAATTGTACCCTCTCTCTGCAGCTCTGAAGTCCTCCTGACTTCACAACTTCCCCTGACACCACTCCCTCCAAGGTGTCATAGCTGAAGGACAATGTCACAGCCCCGCCAAGCCTGAGTAATCAAGAGAATGGTTTTCACATAGTTTTAGGACCATGTCAGTTATCACTTATTTCAAAGGATGTACTGAAAAGAAAGACCAGTAAAGAAAGAACAGATTATTTCTCTTTTGGAATCTCTGTTTATTTGTGTTTTTATTTTAAAGTCTGCACATATATTTTGTGACCAATATTGGAGCCTAAATCATTTTTTATACGTTTTCCTGAAGGTTATAAAACACCTCAATAACACTGCTCATTCCCTCTTTCTTCTTCACTTCATCCCCAGTTTGTGATAGAAGGGAATTTATATAAAATTTCAATCCGTCTAAAAGCTACCAATGTATAAAACAGGATAACTATTCCACAATGTAATAAATATAAACACAGTTCAATAGACATCAGTGTTATGGAAACAATTGTTAAGTTTCAGAAAGAAACATTCGTTACAACTGTATAAGCCGTCTTTCACAATGATTGCATAGGATAAGTCAAAAGCTGAATCTGCTCTTGGTTGTTTTGTTTTCTCTTCAATTCTCATAGCAGGACATACAAGTGCTGTGAAAGAGAAGTCTTGCTTTATGTTGAGAAACAAAATTACCTTTTTTTTTTCCACCACCCTTTCCACTTTTTAAAGAGAGGATCAATCTACTTATGTGTAAAGGGAGCTGTAAAATCAGCTGGTTACCGGACAACAAGCCACATCTTCTAGCTGGCCTTCTCCATAAGGACTCTCTTAATGATTTTCATCAGTGGTATCTCTTTTATGATTTCTTCTTCCCCATCAGACACAGCATGAACCATCAATTCCCTGAAACAGTGCTTCCTCTCTCACAAACTAAATCTAATGGGCAAGTGCTTTGTGGTTAAAGTCTTGAAGGTGAGAGGTACCTAGCTCTGTCACAGCCTGCACCAAGGACTACATCATACAACATCAAGTTGCAAATGCTGGGGTAAGGTTTGGGTGGTTTCAATGTGTGAATCAATTTCTAGATGATATGGGGATTTAGGAAATCTTGCACTAATTTTAAAGAATAAATAAGTCCAAACTGTAATGAAGACATTAAGAAGATTTATTCATGCCATAACTTTAAGTCTGATTTCAAGTTTTAAATACACAGATTTTTTTATAGTGCTTTGTTCCACGAAATATTCAACATGAAAAAAATGTGTGTGACATTTTATGAATAACATAGGAAACATGAGAAGGAAGAGTTTAAACTAAGATGAAACAAGAACATCCTTTCATTGGCATTCCATAATCTTTGTTCCCTTATCCATAGAGAAAAATCTCATGTTTCACAGTCTTTCAGATGATAGCATCCTTCTTTTGCAAAAGTGGAAAAAATACCAAAATTACCTATTGTCATTAATGTTGCTGTTGAAATTCAGTCATGCTTCTTGATGATGAACATATACCAAAGGAGAAAAATTTGCCTAGTGAAGACTTCCAAGAACATTCCACTCAAGAAAAGAAGATGCAGAGTCTGGTCTTATATATTTTGAGGTGAATCAAACTTACAACCGCATCAGACTTATTAAGATATTGCTCCCTCTCCATTATGTTGTCTACTTACAGTGCCTGCATGGCTCAAAGACGTCATAGGAAAGGTTTTGGTAGCAGTGAAAGTGCCATATTTGATGGCAGAGCTCAGCATTTCCTTTCTAGCAAGATTTCTGGCATCAGAATAACCTTTCCTATGTCTATTGTAATATCCAGAAAAGATAGCCACCATTTAAGCCTAATTATCAACACAGCAGTTGTAACTGCTTATTATATAAGATATGAGGCCAGGATTTTTGAAAAAGCAGTTTGTTGCTGTTCTTCAGCCTCTCTTCAGCTCCTTTTATATAACGTTATATATATACATATATATGTATATCAGACTGACTTGGACCTTTGTATCTTAAAAGATACTCATCTGCACAATACAACATAATGTGATGTACCTTCAGGGGTAGAAAAGACAGTTATTCAGCTATTGGAGCTTTTATATTTCACAAATATGTGGTTGTACAATGTATATCAAACTGACTGTCCAAAACCTGAATCATTTAAAAGTCACCATCAGTGGTTAAAAGGTTCAGTTTATATATCATATTTTGTCTCCTTTGACTTTTAGGTTTTGTGACATTCATAAATAACCCAAGGTTACTTATTATGCTGTGTTTCAACCTGCAAATTCAGGTTTAGTCCAGTCTAGGTTACTAAAACAGCCATCATAAAATTATTTCTATAAAAGCAGTAAAGAACAAGGCAATGAAACTATAGCTAGCAAAAAATAATAAATCTAACTTCTGACAGAAACAGTAACAAAAAAACCCTCAGTAAAAGACCTGGTTTTATCAAAATATTTTAGGATTTTTTTTAGTTATTGTTCAGAAACAAAAATCTGTATTTGTTTTAAAGAATTATGGTTTTTAGAAAAAAAATATTTAATTCTTCAGTGTTTTCTCAGAAAAAGATCCAAATTTTAAAACAAAAGTTATAAATAAAATATACGAAATGTTCTTTTACTATTTTTTTTTCTTGCAGAAGATAATTTTCCCACCTAGGGCACAATGCTGTATGCCAAATCAGATCTCAAAAAGAACAAAACCAAGATACAGTATCTCACATGCATAAAATCATAGAATGGTTTGGGCTGTAAGGGACCTTTATCGATCATCTAGTTCAACCCCCCTGCCATGGGCAGGGACACCTTCCACTAGACCAGGTTGCTCAAAGTCCCGTCCAACCTGGCCTTGAACACTTCCAGGGAGGGGGCAGCCAAAACTTCTCTGGGCAACCCGTTCCAGTGCCTCACCACTTCACCACGGTAAAGAATTTCTTCCTTACATTTAATCTAAATCTACCCATTTTCAGTTTAAAAATGTTACCCCTCATCCTGTCCCTACAGCCCCTGATCAAGAGTCCCTCCCCATCTTTCTTGTAGCCCCTTTAAGTACTGGAAGGCCGCTATAAGTTGTCTCTGGAGCCTTCTCTTCTCCAGGTTGAACAATGCCAACTCTCTCAGACCGTCCTTGTAGGGGAGATGCTCCAGCCACCTGATCATCTTTGTGGCCTCCTCTGGACCCGCTCAAGCAGGTCTGTGTCCTTCTTATGTTGGGGACCCCAGAGCTGAACACAATACTGCAGGGGCAGACTCATGAGAGCAGAGTAGAGGGAGAGAGTCCCTTCCCTTGACCTGCTGGCCACACTTCATTTGATACAGCCCAGGACACAGTTGGCTTTCTGGCCTGCAAGTGCATGTTGCTGACTCACATTCATTTTTCCAACCACTAACACCCTGAAGTCCTTCTCCGCAGGGCTGCTCTCAATCCATTTTTCTGCCCAGCCTGTGTTTGTGCTTGGAATTGCCCTGACCCATGTGCAGGACCTTGCACTTGGCCTTGTTGGACTTCATGAGGTTCACACGGGCCCAGCTCTCCAGCCTGTCCAGGTCCCTGTGGATGGATCCCTTCCCTCCAGCATGTCGACCGCACCACACAGCTTGGTGTCTTTAGCAGACTTGCTGAGGGTGCACTCAATTCCACTGTCCATGCTTCCAACAAAGAGTTTAAACAGTGCCAGTCCCAAAACCAACCCCTGAGGTACGCCACTTGTCACCAATCTCCACGTGGACATTGAGCTGTTGACCACCACTCTTTGAGTACAACCATCCAGTCAGTTCTAAAATGCACAATAAATAATGGATTTGAATGCAAGATGGACTTGCAGGCCAATGCAATATATGAAAATATATAGAAAATATATAAAAATGACCCTAATGAGATCCAAGATTGAGGAGGAAGAAACCATCACCTTCAGCCTCACCTTAGGAAGGAAGGGTTTGGGTGCTGGTAACTTGCTGTTATCCACCCCAGACAAATCCATCAGCATAAGGACTGCTGAAGACAGTTGAAGGTGTGCATAGCACCGAAGAAAAGAGATAGAAACTAGAAAGTGTACGTGTTACAATTGTAGCTGTATAGGGATAAAGCTGACTAAGCGTCCCAGCTGGACTTCACTTTGATGTCCTGATCATCAGGTCCCAGAAAGCTTGTGCTTGGAGAACATATCACCCCTCATGGCCCAGGAGCAGAATTTCCACATGTGCTTCCCTGGGGTTTGTGGCATCACCATTCAGCACATCAGCAGCATGCAGAGAACATGTGCAAGCAAACGAGTTGAGCCAGCTGATCAAGATACCATGGCTTGCAGCAAGGAAAACCAAAAAGCTTCTTGCCTCCTGATGAGGATGAGCTGGCTTTTCCAGTGAATGTCCATCTCCTCTGTGAATTTTTAGCATTAAATTCTTTCTAAATCAGGTGTTCTATGTGTGATATGTTAACAAGGAATAACTTTACTTAAAGAAGGGCAAAACATTGGTAAAAAATGTACACAAGTTTGAAACTCTAGAAGTTACTGCCTTGCTCCAGTGTCTCAGACACTTTAAAGGTTATCCCTGACAAAGAGAAGAGGACAAAACTAAATCAAATAAGTGAGTCTTAGGTTTTTTTGCTTTTCTTCCTTCGTGCTTTTTCTGGAGAAGTTGCATTTCTTGGCCTCGTTGATGTGTTTTGGGACTGTGCACAGATACCCTCAACACTTTCAAGTCTCACTCCTAGGATCGGAGTTACTGTTTTCTGTTATGGACAGTCAGAGTTACACAAGAGGAAGTAATTTCTCAGATAACCTGTGCAGATCCCATGGAGAGATGTGACTATCAGGACTAAGACCTTGAATTTGATTTTGTATTCTTTGGAGAGCCAGTCCAGAGAGCAGAGCATTGGGGTCATATGTTTTCAGTTGCTAGAGGACTTTTTCTTAGTCAGGGGATTTTACTGAACCTAATACTAAACTTTCTTTTGAGAGAAATAGCTTTCTGAATGTCGTCTGCTATTGCCAACAACTTGTTCTGTTGCACAGACTCTGAAATATTACATGATGACGTGACAGGAAAAACAATACAGAAAGTATGTAGATAGAAGGAGAATTGTGTAATCAAACAGGACTATTATATACAAGGAGGTAAAGGAAGTTTATATTGTGGCACTTGAACAGAATGGCAGATGTCTCTGGACTGAGATGGGTGCCAGTACAACCTCCTGCATGTATATATGATTGATTTTAAGTACACAGAAGTTACATTAAAATGAGTGGAATTAATTATCCAGTGGACATAATGTGCAGAATCAAGGTCTAAACACTGTATATAACATGTATGCATTACATTAGAAAAGTTATCACTGTTGCAACACAAGGAAGGAAATGTCAGATTTGTCTGCTCTTAATTATGTAATCACATCCATCTACAAACCACTGCAGTTTTCGCCTCTAGTAGAAAAGCAGTATATAATTAAGGATGATAGAAGTTGTGCCTACACATGAAAAGATTTAATTATCTCCTCTCCCTTTTCAAGACTAGTCTTCTTTCACTGCTTCCCATGTTTGATCCTTCACTTAGGTGAGCCATACCTCCAGTCTCCCACTCAAGTCTCTCTTACGCAAATCTCTCTCTTCTACCTTTAGTCCCAAGGTTTCTTCCCTCTTACAGTTTATCTAGGTTCATTCTCAGAAATATTTTCAGGGTTTTGGCTGACATTTTCTAAGAAACATAACAACCAAGAAATCTGAACCAAACAGACTAGACCATTGACATTTGGCAAATGTATTAACAGATAGAAGTGGGCTGAGGTAATGGGGAAATGCTCAGCAGCTTTACTAATTGGCTGTGATACCAACCCCCCTCCTGTAATAAGTTGTGGTCCCGCTTACATATCTACTGATTTGCATGCATATAAGCATCTATATACAGTGATTACAGGAAATACTCTGCAGTCAGATATTTCTGTACTTCAAACATAAAATAGTCTACTTCATGCACAATAACATACAGAAAAAAGTATGGTTAGGGTTGCTGAGCAAACTAGCCTGCCACAACAAATACTGATAGAGGATTTTGACACAAGCTTGTATTACCTTATAACATATTATCATTTCTTATGGTTCCAAGGTCAATGTCTCTTTCTCAAATAACATTTCGGACCTGCAATTGTTCATCTACATGCCAGCAATTATGGGTGAATTGATCAGCCAGTAATTAATGCTATGCTATTACACTTTTTAATTTGTAGATTATGCAGCTGCAAGCGTTCACACATTTTTAATTTGTATATTATACAGCCACAAATGTTTACAATGCCCTTTTTAATCTCCTTACACTACCAGTGCCATTATTCACTATAGATTAATGATACACCGAATGCTGAGGTTTATTTCATTTACCACTCTTACCAAGAGAGCTGTTAACATTACTGTGCTCTATTACTTAATGTCTTACTGCAGCTGCTAGTGAGCATTGGTTACCCTTTAAAATATTACCACTCAGTTATTTTCTCTCTTTCTCCTTTTTTTTTTTTTTTTTTTTCCTCCAACATTCTTGCTACTGACAATATGACTCTGTGGTAATATTACACTTTATTTCCAAATTTATTCCAGGAGTTTTGTTCCAAGGTGTTTCAATCTTTTGTTCCAAACAATGGTACCTTTCCAGCCCTGTATGTTTTGCATTACCCAGCCTGTTCTTTATACTCTTCCTCTGTATGACTTCACTATCGCTCTTCGTATTATATTGTAACCTGGGCAGCTAGCCCATAGCCTTACTTTAGGGAAACATCCCTGTTCAGGACAACATTTCAGCATGTCTTTAACTTGAAGCATATGTTCCAATCTATAGACAAGCTCTTGCTTGCATTGTTTTCTTGAATAGGACACTGGGAGATTCATCTTTCTTACCACAGCCTTAATCCAGAATCTGCAAAAGCCAACAAGAGCCTTGGCCTCATGTATTACATGAAGAGAATATAGGGAACTCAATTTATTGTTAGTAAGGCAATGTTATTGCTTTTTGTTGTAAAATTATTTATGACATACAAATTAAAGTCTTAAAATCTTAAATCATTTCAAATCATAAAAACCTCTTTCACCTTCTAGGCTCTTATTTCAAAGTACATGTAAATTATTTCACACATATAAGTATATATACTTATATATATTTCTATGTATACACACCAAACATTCTATTCAGTGTTACTGCATTGTTATTTGCACTATACTTCAGGAGAAATGTTCTGTTTTCCTCAAAACTGCATCAAGAAAAACAGTTGTCTCCTTTCCATCTTCTTCTAGACAGAATGAAACATTTTCAAATTAAATGTCAGGATAAAACAAAACTCAGTTGATTCCTTGTTCCCGTACAAGTAAGAGTTAAGCCACTTCCATGAAAAGTCTAATCTTTATAACTTTGGTAAAAGAGTCAAATAGTGCAGAAAAGAGTAAATAAGAGGCCTGTTGCAAATCAGTGGCCAACCAGACAAATAATCACAAGCTGCTTCTTGATAATTTTTACCAGGTACTTCATTATAAATATCATGTTTGGGTTTTTTTTGTTGTTTTGTTTTGGTTTTTTTAGTTTTTATGGTTTTTAAACAGAAAATCTAAATACCTTGACTGAAAACTGAAATATCTACGATTTTTTCAGAAGCACATCCTGAAAGATGAAATACAGCTGAAGAACTTGTCTCTTGAGGGAAGATACAGCACCTGATGAGTAATTCACCTAGAAATCATAGTGAATTATGAGAAGTAAAGGACTGATTTTTAAGTCCACTTGATATGTTCCTTGAATTACCTTTTCTTCAAAACTATTTTTTCCCCAGAAAGCAGAACCCTTTAAGATGTAAATAACAAAAAAACCCTAATTTTCTGTTGAAAAGCAGTTTTGAAAGGAAAAAAATTCAACCAGTCCTTGTCAATGGCATTACAGTGACTTATACCAGTGGAAGATTAATACTTATTATCACACTCACATGGGCATTGCAAGGATTAATGTTTGCAACATTTCACTGGAAAGCTAAAATGATCATACAATTATCTCTCACAAATGTTAAACAGTGGCACCTGAGATAACTCTTGTGTTACATATTATCCTATGTTGAAAAGATTTCTGAAGGTTCTCAAATATCACTGCTGATAATTATAAAGTCTTCCAGAGGCGTCTAGCTAATAAGCAGTTGTAGAAAAATGTAAACATTTGTACATAATATTACTTTAGTTTAAAGACTAAATAATCTCTGGGGAAAAAAATAAATTACATTTTATATTTTTCATTAAATGGTTTATCCTTCCAATTTCTCTTGGGCAACAGAAATTTTCTACAAGTAGACTGAGGTATATTCTCCTGTCTCAAGTCCCAAAAAAGTTTACTATAGTGTTTACCAAGCTTTCTATTGGTGACCAACTATTAAGTGTGATCCTAATTTCCTTAATTTAACTGGGGACCTGATCCCTTGACTGAAGCAAACTGATAGGTAGGTTCACAGAATATAATAACTAGTAACAAGAGACCTGGTTTTAATTTGTTCTGAAAGTACTGAGCTTTTACATTACTTCTCCTGGAAAATATCTGTAATACTTTCAAGTAGAAGGGTTTTCTAAGAAAAGAAAGCTAACCTGGTACAGGAAATTCATTGACACCGTCAGCACAAGGAAGAGCCTTGAATGTAGATATATATGGAAAGCAGTTTTGTTTCCTGCTGGCTGAAGGTATCCCTTGTGTGCTGGTTTGAGGTGGTTTAGCAGGATAACAACCCTTCTAAACCCAATTTGTTGTTCCTTGGTGTCACTACGTGCTAACAGAATGCTGCTGTCTATCCCGAAGTACCTGGCTCCTAGCAGGTGAGTTTGCGATAACAACTGCATGTTTATTCTCTTTTCTTTTTTTACTTTTTTTTTTTTTTTTTAAATAAAGAAAGATTTGGTTTTTAGTGTCTCTGAACCTGATTCTCAAAATTACCTTTAAGATATTTAATTTCCGTTGACCCTTCACCAAAGATATTCTCTTGGATTTCTCTTTTCCATCTGTAAACAGCTCTTCTCTACCTAGAAAGGGAGTTTAAGAAATGCTCAGATATGTCATTCTGCAGACAAAATTTAAGTAACTATGAAGATAACGTTCCTTTCCTTTACCTATGTGATAGCTGTATTTTTTTCCCAAATAACTTCCAGATGGGGAGCAAAATCCTTGGAATTTCCCTGAGCCCTGCAAATTAGTTTCTTCTTTTTTACCCCACATCTCTTTCACTACTGAGATTAAGGAGTTTATAAAATACAACTTGTTACAGCCATGAGGGATTACTACTATATATTATCACTCACAGCTCATTAACCCCAAAGCCCTGCTAACTAAGAAAATCCTGTCTAATGAGGTTTCCTTCACTGCACTAAAGAACAAAAGGTCTCAAAGTTTTGCCTATTACCAATCTCCCTCAAATTATTTTCCCGTAATTAAAATGGAACTTTAAAGCCATTAAAATACAAATCTGAATTTTTTCTACTCAAGAAAATCCATGTCCACTCTTTTTCCATGCTTACAAAGGAACTTCAAGTTTTTAAATAGAAAAGGAATGTATTTCTAGTTGTTTCTGGCTTTTATCAAGTGTAAAAAAATCTCACTTTTGAATAAAGCATATGACTTCTGGGCATATTAGACCTAATTCAATTTTGGTGTAAGCAGCCCCACCTTTCATTGACATTAATGAGAGTCAGGTTAGTTTTTTCTTGGGCTAAATTAGGATCCTTTGTCAAGAATCTCAAAAGAAACTGGACAACTTGTCAGGTGTCCCAGTGATAAGAGTGATGGAAGAGTCCAAATTAGATTAGCTTGACAGGAGAAGAAAAATAAATCTATTTACTGTTATTTACGTTATAGCAGTATTTAGCAGATCTGAAAAGGACTGAGAAACTCACTCTGAGAATTCTGTGTGAAAGAAAGTACTATTACAAAATAAATCATAGGAGTATTAAATGTCCCAGATTCCATTGTTGCATGGGCACAGGAAAATCTCACTTCCTGTTTGTTTTTTTGTTGTTGTTGTTGTTTTTGTTTTTGTTTTTGTTTTTCTTGTTTTTGTTTTGTTTGTTTTGTTTGTTTGTTTGTTTTGTTTTGTGTTTTGTTTTTTTTTTTTTTTAAAAAAAAAGGGATTAAACATAAAATCCTCAATGGTATTTAAGTTTCCAGTTTCTACCATCTGATCAACAACTTTCACATTTTGAGGCCACAGTATATATGTCATGTATTCACATGGTAAATAAAAAAATGCAACAAGAATTAAAAAGAAAAAAATAGTTGATAGTCTCACAGACAAAAAGATATTTAAGGATGGAGGTCCAATTCCCTTGAGATACCCAATTTTCAAGATTTTTTTTCAGGATTCTCTTAACTTTTCAGGTTGGCAATATCATCAGCGTCCATAATTGTATACTTTAAATGCTAGGCTAATTAGTAAGTGCCTTCTGTACTCTTGTTTCTTAAATTATTCTTTTGGTTACTTAATTTGTAATTCTGTTATCACGCATTCAGATTAAGGTCCCAAATGAAATAAAGTGCAGTTATTTCACTAAAACCTCCAAGTTGCTAGTCCTGATAGTTATTTGCTACTTAAGGAATAACTCTAGTGATTCAAATACTCCATTCATTTTTATGTATTAAATATTGAAGACCAGCAGAAAAACTGCAAAAAGAAAGGTTGGTGAGATGGCCCCAAGTGTTTGATTGTTTGATCTGCTGCATGTGATACTTCTGACACCTCTGTGTTCCTTCAAAAAATATCACTGTGAGTGTTTGAGATGATCTGTGTGCTAGGTGGCTGCTAGAAGACTCCTTGTCCTTAGACAAGGAGCACACAAATAATTTTTTTTAATATGCACCTGATGAGCTGTTTCTGACCTGGAGACAATTTTTACTCACAGGTGAGAAAGTCCTTCCCAACAGAACTGAAGCGAGATTCTGATATTTCATTGTCAGTGATGGCAGGTCTGTCAGGAGCTGAAGAAGAAGCAGCTCATGCCACAGGAAAAAAAGTACGAAGAGAGAGAATGCTTATGCCAGTAACATCTGTACAAGAAGTTTAAGTGTTAATACTCAAACCAAGGTTGAGTTATTGTGGATCTGATACCTACAGATCCTCCCTGTCTTTGGGGTTTACTGTGGCCACGGTAAACAATCTCACCAACAATGTTTCTCTTCATTATTGCTCTAAATTATTTCATTTACATGTTTGAAAGTGACTTTGTGTTCACCTCCTAAACAAGGAAGCCCCGTTGCCACCTTGGCTGCTGATAGTGCTCTCTATAGGAGACAGACTTTAATTCTAGTTTCTTTCAGAGGTAAATGATGGGCAGCTAAAAATATGGTGAAGCATAGGCAGATGTCCTCAGCAGAACTTTCCTCGGGCAGGAATGTTGAAACAAAACAAGCAGGTGCTTTTACGTATCAAACATACTTTCTTTACAAAGGTCATCCACAGTGACTCAGATTAGTACAATTTCCTGCCTCACGAGTTAAAATGGGATGTTCTGAAGTCCTCATTTCTATGTTTGGCTATTCTAGTAATTTTGGTTGAATCAGTAATTGTCTTGTTTTTCTTTTCCAGCTTGTCCCTCATTTATTTGTTTCTTTCAGGTTGTTTCCAGCAAAAAAGTCTTAAAATGAGCTTAATAGAAGAGATGCTTAGTGAATTAGGCAACTGTAACAATAAATAATAACTACAACTGACTTTCGCCCTTCTTTTTATGATGAACTATGTTCATTCTCCTAAAATGGTCTTTCATGGGCGACAGTGTTAAGTGAGCACTAAATGGAAGTTTTGCACAGTCTGAGTCTGATACTACCATGACTGGTTATAGGGTGGTAAATTTATTTGTAGCACTTTGGGATTTCTTTTGTTTCTCTGGGTTGTTTTGCTTCATTATGTTTTTAAAGAAAGCGTAAAATACCTTCTTCTCCTATGCTAAAGGTTCAGTTCCAACGTCTGAATAATTTTTACTGGTTTTATCTCCATCAGAGTCATGATGTTTGGTTTTTAACTTGTTAGCTTTTAAAAGGAAATTTATTTATTTATTTATTAAATCTTACATTACCAGATAGCTATGGTGAGAGAAAAAAAAAATGAAGCATACAAAATTTTTACAAGACTGTGCTGGACAGCTAAATTTTAGTTGTGCATCTACTATCAAATCTTAAAACAAAGTAGTCATTCAGCTGAATCCAATTTAAGGTAGGCTGGGCTGTCCAGGGGTACATGGACATCTGGAGCAGTGGCTGTGACACCCTCAGTACCCATGAGTTTATAGGGATGATGAGACTAAGCAACTTTCATGAAATAGGATGGATGTTTCACGCCCTAGATGTATGCAACACTTTCAAAAAAGGGTATGCAGCAGATTTACCAGGTAAGCTAAATAGAAGCCTCCATCCACTTGAGACCTGCGATAAGCTTCTCTCTGCTTGAACTAGCTTAATTGTACATTGCAGCAGGTTTTATTGTTAACTTCTCTTTGGCCTTCAACAAGTAGTCAATAGCCCTGCAGATTATATTCTCCTCTGCCATCCTGATTGCTAGAAGCATTCATCCAGAACTAAGCCACTACAGTAAACAGAGCAGGGTGAGAATTTTTCAACAAAACACTTTTTCATTAGAAAAAGGTGATTCATCGAATCTGAAACCTTTCACAGGAAAGGACTGGATTCATTGATTTTTGTGGTGTAAAAAAAGGTTGAGGACTTGCTGAAATGGGAGTTTTTTTGAGGCGTTTGAAGAAAATAGCATTTTCCATTTCAAAAAATATTTGAGTAAATATTAATGCAAGATTATCCTACCACAGATAATTTAATAATCAAAATGAAATATTTTAACTATTGAGAAAAAATGACTCTTTTAAAATTTTATGTTCAATTTACACCTATTTTTATAGAGATCTTTATGCTATTTCAGGTTAAACCAGGATATTTTTGATAGAATAGTGAAACAGGTTCACATATACTTATAGAGAGGATAACAAAGTGCTCAAGAAGATTTCAATTTTCTTTTATCTGTCACTAGTGAATCAACTAGTAAAGAATCTTCACCAATGTTGTGACTGTACCCATCTTTCAGAGTATAAACATGGCTTTAGGTTATTGTTTCTGATTATCCTGAAAAAAAATAATCATTGACATAAATATCTTGATAATCTTGATAAACAACATGTGAACTTTTAATATAGAGAAAGAGTGATATCTGAATATGCTGCTCATCCAATGAAATGCCAAGATAAAAATGTTACATCATCATATTTTTACTGATTTGCCATGCAGTGAAAGTAGAACAACTGACTGTTTAATTTTTGTTTCTGTGACCTCTGAACCCTGAATTTTTCAAAAACTTTTCAAATACATTTCTGGGAAGGGTGGTACCAGAAAAGGTGTCATAAGCAGAAATAGGATGTGAAAAACTACGATGTCTTAAGATGAAGAATAGATCTGGGAGAGCAGAAATACCTCTTCTAATAAATATTTTCCTCATAAATTCATGGGAGTAGCATGAAACTGTATTGCCAAAACCAATAGAAAGTAATGAGGAAAGAAAAATTGCAATACTCAGAAGGAATGGAAAGACTTTTTATGCCAGTCAATCTGTATGGGATAACCAGAACTTTGTTAAATTAAAGAATCAGATAAGAATGTTAAAATACAATTTAAAACACAGTGAAAAAGAAAATAATAATAAAAAAAAAAAAACATATGTCACAGTAAGGGACAAAAAAAGGACCTCTTTCACTTGCAGAGAAAAAAAGCATATGCAGTTTGCCTGTCTCAGCAGAAACTAATACAAGGTGAAAGAAAGAGTAGAAAATGAAATGATCATAACAAATTAATATGGACCTTCTGAGAAAGCAGATCAGGAAGTGGTTTTTTGTAGATAATAGAGACCTACATAAAAACAGGCTGGAATACTGATGGTGAGCTTTTTGCAAACACCCTGGTGCTGAATGAGATAGAAAATGTACAGCATGTTATCATCTAAAAAGGACTTGTGCCCTTTTTATAAGGCTGCTTCATCCACTGAGGAAACCAGTCAAAAAGATCAAAGGCTGCACTGGGTTTAGTTCTCCCCAAGAATCTGAAGCTGAGTGAAAAATAGAAGCAACCACAGAGTGTCAAACAACATAGAGGATCTCAGCTAAAATATTCTGTTTTCTCTCCAATCACTAGTGTATTAGCTGAGCAGAGATAAAAGAAAAATCATTATAATCTTCATAATGCTAGCCATGAATTAGAGATACATGAACTGCAAAGCAGGAGATTTTTTCTTAGGCTGAGGTTTGTATTTACAAGTGAAGGGAACAGAGGTTTGCCTAAAATCAGGGATCAGATTTCCCAGGGACAGTAGATGACGAATTATCAAAGGATGTAGAGATAATGTTGGCAATGGCATATAGCACTGGGGATTGAGATAAATGCATTGCTGCTCTGTCTGATACTGGAACCAATCTCTGAAAGATATACAGGAGAGGATGAAAATGTTAAACCCAAGGTTTGTCTAATCACTTCAAACTTTGCTGAGTCTCTGTGTTCCTCTGATTATGTTCTCTGCTGGCATCTCCCTCACTCCCCAACACACATGCACAAATGCACACCTTCCCTGGAACAACAAAGGGTGGCAGACACAGTCACTCCAACGACCTTGAGTTGTTTCATAGCAGAAAGTGAATTCTGACCATGAATGAGAAATACTTTGTAATATTCCGTTAGTGATACTATTCCCATGGGTACATGGAGCCAGGTTTCTGCTCTGAGCTTGACTAGTAATGTAACTAGTGAGACAGACCCTTTCTGAGGGGTGCTCACATTCCCTGTCTGGCAGTAAACATCCCACAAGTGAATGTGAAAGCTGTGTGATGATCACTGTATTAGTCATAATATCAACTGGACAAATTGGTCTTTAGACCCTTTAGGCTGTGAATGAACGTGCCAGTTCCTCAGGGGTACAGAAGAATTCGATCTTTGTGAACTGAATACTGAGATTTTTTTTTCCCCAACAGGGAAAATTTCATTATTCTTCTTTTTAACATTTGTTAAATGGAAAACGTAAAGGAGAGTTGTTCAAGTGGCAGCCTCCAAACAACAGAATGTTTCCCTCTATCCCTTGCATTATTTTTCCACCTCAATATAAGTCTGACTGATCTGCTACCCAGCTCCTGAGCAAACTGCTGCAGTATAATCTCTATTGATGCTCAAGGAAGTGGAGAGCCCTGATCTAAAAGAAACATGAGGTTTTGGGTCAGATCAACAGTAATCTATGGTAGCCTGAGGTGTGTACTGACTAGGGGAAGTTGTGATTTAGTTGCTGCAGACCTCTTGGTTGAATCATGATAGTTCAGAAGACAAAAGGGATGGTGACAAACTCAACCTGTAATTCCCATCAAATCGAACAACCTGAAGAGACGTAGGGTGATCTCAAGTAAAGCTACAATGAAACATTTCAGATTTCTGAGATGCCGACATATTCTTGGACTCATTGATTCAGGTGTGTGTGTGGTGGGGAGCATAGATGATTGAGGGAGTATTAGTTTTCATTATCATCTGGGGGAGAAGTTAGAAGAAAATCTCAAAAATCAGACTTTCTGTATAACAGTTATGCTAAATTGTGTCTGTCTCTCTTTTAGAAAGATTCTATAATAAGTATATTAATTGACTTGTATGATGAAACAAAAGGACTATAACAATACTTTTTGCAAGTTTGTACTTATTTTTTTGCCTTTTTAATATTTTTATGATTATTTTACTATCTATATTTTATTAGGGATACTAGAGTACATCTATGTCAAATGTTTGCTAGAAAGTTTATGCCACAGTGGAAAGAGTGTATACAAATTAACTTGATATTTTCACATCATAACACATATCCATCAATGACAATCAGTTTATACTGAAAAATTTAATAAAGAAAAGTATTTAATTTACTGTAAGAATTGTATGGATTTTATCTGGTTACATGGTTTATTTTTGTTTGGTTTTGTTGATTAATAGAGTTAGGCCAACAGAAACATTTTATGTGCTTGTGTAGATTTTACAAGCTTTCTGATTTTTAAAAAGATAAGAAAAATAAATTTTTTAAACCTGTTACTTATAAATATTCTTTTTAAAATCTACTGTTATTTCATTAAAACTCCCTTGCTATCACATCAATAAGTAACAATAAATATAAAATAAACTTTTATATTCTGTGCTAGACTCAACAAAATATTTTCCTTAAGTCTGTTTTTTCCTATAAATTTGCTGAAAATGTGGAACAATAAGTACTTATTTTGAAATATCCCAATTGGTTGAATAAATTGGAATTTATTTTTTCTTTTTCTTTAAAAATGTTATCTAAAAAACCCTTCAATTCCTATATATTGTCCCTCCCTTCTCCAACTTGTAGGGGGATCACAGTGTGGATATAGACAGAAATCTTGTGCACTTGTCCTTACTGATAAAATTATCAAGATTAATATCAAATAACTGATGATTTGGGACTTTTGGCCTTTGTTGGCATAGCTGCATTGAAATATATGGAATGCTTGGATTATGAGGGAAAAAGACATTTTTTTACAATATCTATAAAAGATGTGTCTTTGGTAGGGACCAAGAAGGGAATTACTATTCTTTGTCAGTTGCACTTACTGGTCCTGTTTTGTAAATCTTATTTTGACTTCATGACTTACGAACAATTTGACACTGATCAAAAACACACTAGAAAGGATACAATGGCATCCAACAGTGCATCAGTGTAGAAAATGAGGAAATACAATAGCTTCAGTGACAGAAATACCAAGGAAATAGGTCTTATTCTTCATGGAGGACAAAGGAAGCTTGACCATGATGCCAACTACTGAATGAGACTCTTTGGACTCTCTTTTCGCATTACATTCTTAACATTTCATGTAGATAGCGAGTTGTTCAAAGAAACTAAATTACAGAGTAGTTACAAATTGATCATGCAAACTTCGTATTTTAACACTAAGGTAAACACTGTTATGAGATAAGAAAATAGGTCAAACTTTTCAAAAGATAATCACTGTGGTTTTGTGGGTTTTTTTTACTTCAGACTTCCTAGTTAAGGCCAATATGTTGCAAATGTTGTTAAGTGAGAGTGATTTTATATTAATGTACATATGAGTTTACTATTAAAACACTCAGAGCCGACTCAACAAAGAACTGAAGCTCTGAAATATCTTAGCTTTCAGTGAACTTCATATTTGCCTAATTTCCTTACCATTATATATTTTTTCTAGTAAAAAGTCTTGCATTGTTCAAGCTGCCCACAAATAGGTAGGCACAAGATCATCTATATCTGGAAATCCCAAGCTATTACTTGTGGCAATTCATATGCAATCCTTTTCAGAATTCTCAAAAAAGACATTTTCTTAAAATATCATAAGGGTAGGCAAAATTGTCCAGGGTAGAAGACCTTCCAGGGACAGAAAATGATGCTGACTTGATTCTGTCTTGCATCTTTGTTAGATGTATGTAGAAAGAAGCTGATTACTATACCGCAGGAAGGCCTAGAAAATAGCTGGTTGTCACTACAAGGAATAGAGCAGTGACAGCTCCAGACCCTTAGTCTGGAAGCAATAAGTTAAAATGTAAAGTAAGGAAAAATTTGAACTGGAGCAAAATCTTGCCCCAGACTTGTCCAAATATGTATTTTCACATTACATCTCCTGAATCAAATCTTGTAAGACAGACAAGTATAAGCTTTTAGGCAGGCTCATTGTGTTCTCTTACACCTGACAACTGGGGCCCCTGATGTTCATCTGAAGATGGGAAGCCTTTTGAAAATCATACTTGGAGCATGAATCTGTATTTCAGGACCAGTTTCTAAACATACAGGAATTACAGAGTCTGTGTTGCTGTTCAGTCTTTCATGACACATCTTTATACAACTGGTTAAATAAGAACTGGAAACAGGGACTTGATCCTTATCTTCTCATATCTTATGTGAATGCTCTAGTAAAGAGTAATATTTCCTGTTCCTAGTAAATACTCTTTTTTCTCTTTCTGGCCCTAACAATTAAATTGGTCTAGAGAACTGAGATATTTTTTAATCTTTTGGAACTTGAATATTGGATGAGGTGACTTTATTAGACCATAAAATATACATTTGGTTTTGCCCTTGTAAATATGTAGCATATAAATATTAAAAAAATTAACCCACAGTACAAACTACTCTAAGTATCCCATGTTGATTAACAATGAAAGATCTCACCTTTTAAAATAATAGCAATGCCAGTTATGGAATGTGAAGAGTGCTTTGAATTACAATGAATTGTCGAATGCATTAGCCACAATATCAAATGCAGTCAAATTAAAACGTTCCCTTCTGACATTTTCAATTAAATCCCATCAAGCTTCCAAACAACCTAGGAAAACTAAATAGACTGTGTGAGCTAATGGAAAAGGCAGCCTGACATCTTATCCTTCCAAAAATTAGATTAAGCATCAATGCTGTTGCAAAAATCTGTACCAGAACATTAAACAATTTAGAACTGGCATAACAGTACCAACCAATGGTCCATCCACTCCTGTGTTGTACCAATTGCTTGTGACAGAGAGGAAGAAAGAAGAGTTATAAAGACCTTGCAATTTTAGGATGCTTTCCATTCAAGCACTTCTAAGCTAAATTTGTTTTTGGTGTTTCTATGGTTCCCTTGACCTAGCATTGTACAATTTCTAATGCTTATGTGGACAAAACCCTTTTGAGGTTAAGAGGTGTTATCAACCATTTTTCAGAGGTGGGAAACAGGAAACTGCATGATTGATTCAAGGTGAGAGAAGGTTTCCAAAGCAGGATTGGAAAGCTAACCCACATAGTTTGAAGTCTCATTTAGGGCAAGTGAAATGAATCTTTCTTACACACTGCCTGGCACAACTGTCATATGATCAAGGACTATAAAGCACATATCTTGGACCTTGAAGAATGGAGGGCAAGGACTGTTCCAGGAATGATCCATACAAGATTTAAGGAGAGGATGACAATTGCACAAGGGTCTTAGCACATCCTTGTAGGTAGGGCCTGGGAGGTGTTCACTGATGAGGTCAACCTTAATAAGTCAGGCTAACTTCTTTCCACAGCTAGGGATTTGGTAAATTTAGCAACTTTTCCGGTAGCACAGCCCTTCTGCTTCCCAGAAACAACCTCAGAATGCAAGCTGTGCCTGAACTGCTCTCTAAGTCACCTGACTCAAAACCCATCTCTAAATAATCAAGGAATAGACCATGTCTCTGTCAGAATAAATATGCAAGAGAGAGCTTTGAGTCTTTTGTTCTGAAAGTGTGAAGGAAAATGACAAACACTAGGCTGGGAGAAAAAGGCTCAGGTTCTGGTCCTCAACTAGAATTGGTCTAAGGCAGACTATTGTCTTCTAAGAATCCACGTTAGTCTAATTTCTTCTGTGCAAGAATAAGGAAAATAATGTCTTAGTTTTTAGGTATTGCTCTTTAGTATACAGTGTGCAAATAATCCAGGAATAGGCAAGAGAAGTAACACAGGTTATATTTGTAAAGGTTTTACTCCTAGAAGTATCTTGGTAAAGATTCAGTTTCTTTGTTTAACATTTACAGCTGTATCTGCCCAGAAATAGAGCCAGAGAGGAATTCTTAAATATGTGAAAGATATTTACATGTCTAGTTTTTGTATGGTTTGAGTTAGTCCCTCTTTGTCACTCTACTTCTTCTTTGTGGTTTCAGACAGTCCCATCATAGCAAGCAAGTCTCAAATGTGCTGTAGATCAGGTAAAAAGGGAAAGTGTAGATGATCTACATCAATTCCAAATTAATCTTGGACATAAAGAAAGGAATGAGTCCATGACACCTCTTTACCAAATTTCCCGAAGGCTTTGGAAAAAAAAAAAAAAACAAACCAAAATTAATGGAAACACCTTTAAAATAAGTGTAACTAAATTTCAGTTTAGACCTCTATTCTTACAACATTTAGTATTTTTGAGTTCCACTTCTTTTTGTTCAACCTGCTTCATTTTCATGCTATCTTTTTCCATTAAGCTCACACAGCGTCTCACTATGATGAGGACAAACTTCTGGCTCTGTTGTATTTGTAAAAGAAACATGCACACACAGCTAATAAGATTTACAGCACAGAAGCATAATAAATCAATGCAGAATTGAATGAGTTGTATTAAGGGAAGGTGAAAATAAGATTCCTGGTTCTGAAATGGATCATAAGACCAACTGAGAATTGGGTATTGCCTGAGAACTGGGGTATAGTACCTGTTCGTTGTCTTACCCTTTTTCCACATTGTCAAAGTAGACTTTACCACCTGGATTTATTCCTTCTAATTAAAAAAGAACAACTGAGATGCTTAAGTGAGGAACCAAATGAGATTTACAAAAGTAAAATTAAAAGACAGATAGGATTTTGAAAAAGATTTTTTTCCTTGTGTGATCAGCCTAGTCAAGCAAAATTTCCTAAAATAAGAACAATAGCTAGTAGTTACAGAAATTCTAAGAAGGCAGTTGCAATTATTTTTTATGAAGCTTTCATAAGACCTAGTTATATGTGATTTTTAAAGATGGAAGGTATGAATATCAAGGACAAGATCACACTCACTATAATTGCCATCAGGGAAGATAGGCTCATAAAGGCCATCTGATTGTAGATTTCAGTCTTCAGAAGAACTGAATATATATAAATATGTATTATGTCTTGGTCTTTATGTCCACAATATCTTGAACTTACTTTTCTTGAAGTTTAGTTTGTGGCTAAATTAATCATAAACAAGTCTTCTGATCACAGTCAGAATCCCATGCTGTTAAAGAGCTGTGTATAAAAACTCAATTATCCTAAACTCAGTGGGAGACATAAAAGGTAAGAGGAGAAATGTTAGTATACACTAGTAGCTGCTTGATTAGTTTCACACAAAAGGTTGGTAGATATCCAGGAAGATCAAGTCTTCTGACTGCTAGTTGAGTCCCTGCTGGCATTATTACTTCTGATTTTCCTTAAACCAAAAAGCTAATCTTTGAAGGAGTCCAGGAAAAAAGAAAAACAACACCTTTTGTTGTTCAGCAAATTACCAGGCTAGATACTTTGACTCAGATTTCCAGAGGGACTTGATTGTCTGAACCCTACTGAAGGTGGGATTTAGGTACTTTACTTGTAACTGAAAATCCTGCTTCCAAGAAAAAGACCTAACTAACAGCAATTGCACTCTCAGCAAGATATCACCTCATACCCATTATGAATCTAGGATTTAGATACTGCCAACTGTCAAAGACTGGTGGATGAGTAGATAAATTAATCCACCCATCCATTGTTTCATATGGTTGTTTCCAAAGCAATCTATCATCTAATAGATATAATAATAAGTCTCACAACATTTTCTACCTGTAGTACTGGATTGTGTCATATTTCTAACTATGTTTTTTTGGTTCCCTTTAGATGGATGTGCTACAGGATAGATCAGACCACACTTCTGGCCTGTCAGATAGTATTAATTTATGATGTTCTCTCGCACTTCCCTGGTGCTTTGGATCAAACAAAGGCACTGTTTAAATAAATAAAATGTAATGTAATGCAATTAAACATTTTCCCATAGCTATTAAGATCAAGGCAACTAATAATTACCTGATGCAACAATTTTAAAACCCACAACAGACATTTATATAGTTTAGTGATTACTGTCATAATGTTAAGCTATTGAGCCTGGATCTGCTCACATTATTCAGTTAAGAGCATAAAACCACCAGAGGTAAGATCAGCAGAAATCAGCCCATCACCATTATTAATTCAATAGCAATATTTATGGGTTTGCAAGGTTGAAAGGAACAATTATAGTCTAATCTCATCCTCCTTCTCTTGAACAAAAACCATAAAATTCACCTAGCAATTCCAGCACGCATCTCAATATCTTTCGACTGAAAACAACCACTGCAATTTTACACATCCCACTTTATGAATACAGGGCAACCTTCTCTCCCAGGGAATGAGAGCTGAAGCACTGACCTGAGTAGCAAGTCACACAGGAGGACTGAGAGATGCTCTCAGATCTCTTCAGAAAAATCTAGTGGTTTAGACATCTACTTTTTTGCTCCTTAACTGTAATAGCACAGTTAAATCATCATTCCCATTTAGTACAGATGTAAATTTTGTGGCTATAAAAGTTATCAGAATGATGAAAGTTTCAAGATGCAGTGTGGTGTATTAGATAGATTTGCACTTTCTTTCTCTACTTCATGGTCTTTTTCTGTAAAGATGTTAAATTCTCTTGCAAAGTATATTGAGATCTAGAAATGAAACACAGATTTATTTTTGTTCTAGATTAGATGAGAAATAAAATTATTTTGCCTAAGGCAAAAACAGCAACAACACTCTTCTGAGAGAGTTATACTAGTAATCCATACAAGTACGGTAACCCCCAAACCTATTGCAAACTTTCCTCCAAAAACATAAACCTTTTAATGGAAAAAATAACTTGTGTGTACACACATGTACACACAATACACACATACCCACAGAAACACAAATTTTAATTAAATTTTTATGTGGAAGATGTCTTAAATCCAAGAAGAAAAATAAAATTTTAAAAATATTTGATACCTAATTGAACCTGGGGTATTTGTAAGAAACCAGAAATCGCTCTAGACTTTTATATAACCTAATGACTTAGACATTCTACAGGAATATCCATATTCATGTATCTATGATGCCTGGTTTTGTAGAGTGATGTTTTCCAAACTCCCAAACTGCTTGTTATTCTGAGTCCTTTCTTCCTGTGATTTGTATCATAGAAGTTCCAGAAAACCTCATTTTCCATTTGAGAAAATTAAGTTTGAAGTTACATGAGAAAAAACCCAAATAAATAAAAGACACTGCACATTTTTCACCATAAAATCTCAGGGTTTGCCTAGTTCAGTAATTACTCACTTTCGAAATGTTAACTCAAAGGATCATCTCAACTCTTTTACCTAGGGTAGCTGCACTGATTCACTGCAATTTCTTTTTTGCAAATGAAAATAAACTTGGCTTGACAGGACTTTTTTTCCTGTTATGTTCAATTTAGTGGCCCACTCCTGCTCCAGATGAACCTTGCTATCCCTGTGAATGGCTGCATATGGGCAGGAAGGAACTGTATTTTAAGTGGCATGATGACAGGATGGTTTAAGCAACAAAGTAGTGATGTATGACCCTCCCACAGGCACGTTCATCCAAGTACTGATTTCTTCCTTTGAGGTTTACATGTAATCTTCAGGTGCCATGGTGAAAAGAAGCCAAAACCACCTCTGAATGCTAAAACACTGGCAGCATATTATTAAGGCTGATTTAATGTCATTCAATTTTTTGCTGAGAGGGTTAGTCTGTCCCAACAGCCACACTACTCCAAAGGAATCACAGAAAGAAAGTACGTGATGGTGGAGGCTGGAGGCAGAGCAGGGGTCCCTGCCTCCCTCCCCGGGCCTCCTGTTCCCTCCCTGCAGTAGCATGGCCCGGAGGTTCTGCACCAGTTACTGGCCAGATGTTCAAGACTGCATCCCTACTGGAAGGTTGTGACAAAGCCCCTGAGAGTTGAATGACAACAATCTGTCAACAAGGCATCATCATATTTTTTTTTCCTTATTCCATTATTCTGCACCTTATGTCACTGTTTTTAGTTCCTAAATTACCCGTTGTTTATTTCTGTTCATTCCTTCCATCAGTTTTTTTGAATTTTAATGACATTCAACTGCTGAGATTTCTCTTCAGAGTATCAGCACTGCTTTCCCCAACCTGAAGCAGTGGGGAGGGAGGGGGGAAGAAGAGGAGAGACAGGGAGGGAGGGAAGGCAAGGATGTATCAATTACTCAGAAAGATCCAAAGGTTCAAGATGTGATGACACCAACAGTAGGAAGTATGATAAATGCTCTGATTTACATCCAACTCCCATTAGATAGTTTCAGGAAATTATGATAAAGTGATTATTTACAAGGAAACCTTTTACAACTTAATTAAATAAGACTAAGGTTTTTATCTGAGAAGAAAAAACAGATATAATAAATAGACCTTTTTTTTTTCCTCCAATCAATGGCAATGCATTTTCAGCTTTTAAATCCCCTGTGCAATTTCTCTCACAAGTTACCAGGACCAAAGGACAGGTAGACATCACAGGGTTTCTGGGGGGTGGGGCTTTTATTACAGGTCTGAGTTGAGAGAAGACCCAGTGTAATGCTTGGGGTACATAGGTACAGTAGGAGTCCTCTGTCCTGGTGATGTATGACATGCCTGGGGAAGAGGAAGACTCCTTCAAGAATGGCTAGGAAGACTTTTATTGCACCAGAGATTTGTAGGCAGTGGGTATTACAACAAAACAAAACAGAACGAGATCATCTTCATTTTGTTGTCTCTTTGCTGCTCTTGTCCTGATTTGCTCTGCGGTCTCCTGTGTTTAAGACACAGTTAGGACAATTATGGCTCTCCCTTTGATTTGATTAGGAGGGATTAACAAAAGCCACAAGTTAAAGTATTCACAAGTATTACACAAAGAAAAACGTCCTCTCTGAGTTATCCTCACTTGTAACATTCAACCCCTCATGAATATATCAGAGCTCAGATTTCTTAATTTTCCAGATACACTAGAAAATCTGTCATTTCTCTTTCTTTGTTAGAAGGTTATTGAGGAAGATTTCAGGAAACAAGAGTAAGGACAACCTTTAATTGATGTTACGAGGCTAAACTTGCAGAATAGACAGCCAGAACCATGGATTACACACTGTGAAGTTTCACACACACCCATCTACAACCCTGTTACACATGTGAAAAAAATGCAGGTCACAATTCAGTCTCCATAGCTTCATCTTTCCACAACTGCTGTATAATGTGGAGGTGACCAGCAATACTTCTTCAGGAGCTTGTGCTCAAAGAGGTCAGATCCATCTTCTTATCCCTTATGTAGGTCTAGGGACTGGACTGAGATATCTCAGCTAAGGACCTGTGAATTTGCCTTTAAAGTTGGTGAAGGGAGAAAGGCAATGATTCTGGAGAAAATTGCCTTCTAGAGGCACCTTTATTGCTGAGTGGCTTGAGAAGGGACCTCAAGGTGGGAAGCCTTGTGGAGGTACCTCAGTTAAGCACTAGGAGTGGGATGAGACCAATATCCGCCTTAGAGCACAGAAGTTCAGATGTGCAGTCCTGGACAGCCAGCCCACGTCAGCTGGGTCTGTGATCCTGGGGCGGGAGGAAGGCTTCCCTGAAGACCACAATGCAAGTCGAGGAACAACATCCTCGACTCCAAATAGCCTGTCTCAAGAGATAGGGGAGTTCATAGATCAAACCTCTCTCTTTATAGCCCAGGATTCTAGTTGCAAATAATGGGATTTAGGAAACAGAGGTGTGATGAGGCAGAACTAAATAGCCTTTGTGAAGCATTACTGAGGAAGAAAGTTGCTGCAAGTAGTCATTAAGTGGGAGAGATTAACAGCAGAGAGCTGTAGTTCCCAGTGCAGTGCCTTTTCTTTCAAATTTGTGAGACTGGGAAAGGAGTTGCAATATTCCCTTCTCCTCTTCTGCAGTATGCAAGTGGTCTTTTGTCCTGAGTTTTGGGGGGCAGTATGTTTAACACTGGTTAGCAGAGCTATCCCATCACTTAACTCAGGGAATGGGAATGTGTAAAATGCCCAGGCAAAGAGCTGAAATCATTTAGGAAAGGACAGAAGGTAAATATGCCGTTTACTATCTGGCCAGGCCACAGGCTGACATCTATAGACTGACAAAAGTACTGGAGAATCTCTAATAATCACAAATGGCTCCTGACTCATTTTCACTCTACAGCCAGCAGACTGTTGCAGCTACAAATAAAGAAGAAGTGAAATTGTAGACATGATGCACTGTGATCTGTGATCATTATAAGTAAGAATATCAGAAATCCTTGAAAGAGAAAGAAATCCCCTATGGGCCTATTATGCCTGCTCCTTTTGTTTACCTCTTCTTGAATTTCCTATTATTTTCAGCTATCATTACATACCACAGGCCTCTTCAACCTGTGACTGACCTTTTAAGTTAGAAAGTGGATAAAGCAAACTGCTGAAAAAGTATGAATTAAATATGTAGATTGGGGGGGATAAATACAGAATGGATTTTTTTCTCTTAATATATGTATATAACTATATATCTCCAGAACTACCCAGCTGTGAAAGCTTCTGAGAAATGGAAAGAAAGTAGATTTTGTTCTCTGCATCCTATCTGGTCTTCTGCACCTCAGCTCTAGGGATAGCTCTTAACCATGAAAATGAGGTTGCATTAATTTCACTCTGGGATCAACTAGGGGAAGGACACAGCATATTAGTCGTCAGGGCTGGGTTCTCTTTTATATTCATCCGCATGCATTAACCTTCATCTTATTTGTTGAGTTAGGCTGCTTTTTGTATATCATGAATAATTTCATTAAGCATTAAGAATTTACCCACATTGTATCTTTGGGGTTTTTTATTTTTTTAAATATTTACAATTTGTAATGCATAATAAATATGTAATAGGCAGGGTATGATTTCTCAGGGTTTACTATTATCTAAGTCTGTCATGTCCTATAACCTTTCTTGGCTTATACAATATTCAGCACCTTAATGCAGAGTCACTGTTGTTATCATGGGTTGATGGCAAAAGGACAGCCATCTTGACACTCTCCACTCAGTAATAACGTCTATTTTGATTTGATTAGCATATAAATGTTTCTAGATTTATGCAATATCAGTAGAAATGTGTTAAAAATACTTGTCAGTGTCCTTATTTTGAGAGTTAGAATCAGAAAATCTTGGACGGAGGAGGATCCTCTGGTTGCGTGTGTTGCCAGATTTCTGGCCCTAAATAATTCAATGATACATAAACAATTTTAAGCAGTATTCAGTGATGCAGGTTTTGTCCCTTGTTTGTTTGTTTTTTTTTTTTTTTTTTAAGGAATTGTCTTTGGTTCTAGAAAGGAGCAGAGCAAAGAATGGCTGGGGGTGATTTATACATTTTAAAGAATAAACAGAAATTGCATAATGTCAAAATAGGAAATTGAATCCAGATTCCCCACATTTCTGACTCAGAAGAATATTAGAAATATATTGAGTTGATTGCTCTTTTGCAAGCCACTACAAGTGGAACCTCACAGTAAAAACATAACAAAGACTACTCTAACAACAACAGCAACAGTGTAATCTGCTTTGCAACAGAGAGAGAACTAGTTCTGATGAAACAACAGAATTTATGATACAAAGTTTTGTGTATCCGACTTGATCCAGCAGCAAGTCATGATGCACATGCATATTGAATTGTTCATCAAGCACTTAACAAGGTTCTCAGTAACATGATTTAAGAATATGAATAATCAAACTGTAGCCATTTGGATTGCAAATTAGGTAAGCTTAAATACATTGCTGAATAAGGACTGAAGTGTACTTCATCCTTACTATCCAAATTGAAATATATTTTGTAATAAACACAAGAGAGGAATAATTTTCTTTTCCAAACCACTTATTTTGGTATATTCTGTTGGAAACACATGCTGGAGAGACCTTCTTGTCTAACATGACTTTAGAAAGTGCATTGATCTTTTTTTTTTTTTTTTTTTTTTTTTTTTTTTTTTTTTTTTAAGAAATGGCAGAAAAGTCAAGAAGAAAGTTCTTCTGGAATTCCTTCTAACCAATGGAAATAAGCTATCTGGGAATGTGAAATAAGTAGTGAACTTAGGATAAAGCAGCCATGAAATGGTTGAGTGTGTAACCCTTGAGAAAGAAGAAAAAGCAATGGAAGGTAAAAAGGAAACTGAATTTAAGACAGACTTGAACAATTCTGAAATTTAGTGGAGAAGATCATGTAGAAAACCATTATAAGAAGGAACAGGATTCAGGAGAACGGCTCTTCTGAAAGGAACTAATTATAGGACTGACTATAAGAGATTAAAGAATAATATAATACCCAAAATCTAGAAAAAAATACCACAACTATTGAAAGAATCAGTGATTTTTAGCCTAAAGAAAAGAATAGTGGTAAAAGGAATGGACATTGAAGATCAGATTCAATCTGCAGATGAAAACACCTAATGAAAATATCTACATGCGGATGTTTTCATGCAAGCTAAGTATAAAGACACCCAATATACTCATCTGCACTTCAGGATTTTTTAGACTATAGTGGTTGTATTTTACTGGTTTCCAAAGCCCACCTCAGTTGCCTATGACAAATATCTAGTGCCATTCGTAAAACCCTAGTATATGTGGCTCTTCTATCTGCTGCTCCAAGGAGAGGAGGTCTCCCAAAGGCTCTGAGCCATACCTGCCTCTGCCATGTGGACACTGCAGATATTCTGCAGCATCCTGGGTGGTAACAGAATCTCTATATAAGCCAACTGAATTGAACCCCTATGGTTATCATGGAGCTTAGACACATAGCCCACAGGAAGACGCTGTGTTTCACTTTGTGTGTCTTAATCTACAGATGAAACTAACACTGACAATCTTCTTAAACAGACAACTTTTGTAAAAATAAAGGAGCAGCACACAGGTAGTAGAAGTGAAACAGCAGCAGGAGGATTTAGTTAATCAGTAGGAAAAGCTAACTGTGAGGATGATGAAATACCAGGATTGTGGTGAATGGTTGGGAAATGTCTGTCTGTGGAAGATTTGGAGAACACACTGGATACACTTTGGTTGGGAATTACATTAGAATATCTGATCTTCCTTAGGCAAGACAATATATTAGATGACCTCTTGAGATCCCTCCCACTCCTGTGTTTCTATGTTCTCTTGAACTCAGACAAAAAAGTCAAAATATCATTTCTCTCTATATGAAAAGATTTAGGAAAAAAAACTCTACTCTGAAATGCTGAAATGTTTTATTTTGACATTTTCATTCAAAACAAAATGCTTTCAGATTCCCAGATCAAAATATTTAATTTTGGTTTGTTAAATTAAATGTGAATGTTTCATTTGGAGTCAGTTCAATAGTAAACTGCATCTGGTTACAGTACTGTGGTGCCTTATGGGAACTGGAATTGGAATGCCAAATGCCCTCAATCCTCCATATAAAGCATGCTTCCTTACTGGACTATCTCTTCCATGATGCCTGATAGTAATATGTTTCACATAATATATTATAAGCCTAAGCCAAGCTCATAGAGCCTCTCTCTGTTTGTGATATGTTTCAGCCACCCAGTCTATTTATGAGAAACTCTACACTTCTAAGGTTAAAAGCAATACATAAAAAATGACAGGAAAAACCCAAACTCAATAAGAAAAGTTACTTCAATATTTCTTTTTACAGAAACTACAAAAACGCAGGCCTAGTTTTAAAAATAATTTTTTATGTCATATCATAAGAAAATAAGTTATTTTCCAAAACTATAGGCAATTTTAAGTATTGTCAATGGCAGTGAAACAGTTATTTTCCTGGCATCAGTGCAGACCAGCAATGTTTTCTTTATTTTATTTCAGATTTTCAGGGTCTCTTCGACCCTGTCTTTCTTTGTCAAACAGACAGAGTGCCATAAGCAAAACTGAGAAAAACAAGTAACTGCCAGAGCATCTTCAAGCATTCACTGAATTGTGTGTGGAATCCACAGCTGAGGTCTCCAAAGAGATTTAGATACCTAAATCCATGTGAAAACCTGGACCTTAGTCTATTAAATACTCTTTTAACATAGATCTGCCACCTTCGTTCATTACTTTCTGCCACAGGACCTGGAGGGATTGTTGTCATCAATGTGTGCTAACATCTGGCCCTGAGTAATTGACATTAGAGTAGGAAGTGACAAACAAACACAACTAGAGCTTCTCAGAATATTCATTGCAAATAATTTATGCAACTAATTTAGGCCCCCTCCCTTTCTTTTTCTGCTTGAGGAATCTGCAAGGGTAGAATGTGACCTTTATGGATTAGTGTCTCTGCACTTGCTCATTGAGCAGTTCCTGGGAACAATTTTGAGCCTATGGATTTCTTGCAAGCTACTGGCTATGAATGTCCACTAATCCTGATTCACTGTTTATGCCTTACAATTGGTCACCTCTGTCACTTTTTGTTTTGTTTTGTTTTGTTTTTTCTCTTTCCCCTGTTTGTTACCTAATTTGTTGACCCCAGTGTTATAAATAGTGGGGAAAACTGAACAAATCATGGAGACTTTGCATCTGTGGGGAAAGGGGGAATGAAATAGCAGGAAATAAATTGGTATAGGGATTTTAGAACATTTTAAAATGTCTATTTGCACAAGAAAGATCAGTATATTTGTCTAGATACATAGATTTGAGCTGTAAAAAGAGTTCTGTTCCTTCCCCACCTGACAGAAAGAGATAGACAGCTCTTTATCATGCTTTGCATCCAATTCTTACCTGTCACATTCCTCAGAAGCCATCACATGTGTAAGCAATGCTGTTGGGAGACATTTTGTTCCCACTCATTATGCAGACAGTAGGCTCTTTTGGGACCTATCTTCCCTCTTACCGTGCACATGTACCCCACCTTGCACAAGAGGATCCTGACCTCACCTGAAATTTCTAGCTGTTTTAGTGACAAACTAAAAATAAGAACAACAGATAGACTGGTTCCTCTGCAGTCATGCTTGCTTGCCTCTCACCAATATGTTCTGATTCATAAACAAAACCTCCTCCAGGTTCTTAAGTGAACATAAATAAACCAAAAAGTTTTATATATATATATTATATAGATTAAAAAAATAACCAAAAATGGATATAGTCTGGAAAGTACTAGGAGGAAGTATGTAAGTATAATCTGAGCGAACTCTTGTTTAAAATTATATTTGACCAAATTCGTTTGAAGGAAAAATATTTTCTTTCTTTGCCCAGTTTTAATGAGTATGTGAAGGCGCTGGAGCTTGTGTAATTCAACAGTCTATAAAACCAGTGAAGAATAAGGACTGCCAGCTATTACCAACTCTCTGTAGGCCCAGTTCAACCAGTGGTCTACAGGGAAAAGACAAGGGAGCTTATTACCTATCCCCTGAGCCATATACTCTTCCCTAGAGAGACTTTTTGACATCAGGGACTTAACTGAAACATATGAATTAGAGTGGAAATTGAAAGTATTCAAATATAAATTAATTTATACCCAAGGGTTATTCATGCCAACTAGCAATAAATATGCTGGAAGTAAAAAAGGCTAATTTGAATGAATATGAGCGGGCAAAATGCAATCAAGGGCAAGAAAGAGGCATATGCAAAGTATAAAACATTAGATAGAAGAGACAGGACTGAAAAGATTACAGTAGAAAATTAATGTAAAGAAAATAGGAACGCTGTGAAAATGTGGGGACTATCTCTCCATGTCTGTGTTACCAGCCTAAGTGTGTTGCCAGACCTACCTCATTCTTCTGGGACCTCCAAGATCTGGACATGGTCATGTCAAAAATAAAATTAGGTTTTCACCCAAGATTCTTGTGGACATTTGTCTAAAAATTTATGTTGGAAAAATTGGCCTCCTAGACCTTGTTGCTAGTTATGAGGTGAAAGGGTGATGGATGCAAGGAGGGCAATGAGAAAGGTTGCTGAGAGACAATACAAAGACCCATCCGAAAAGAAGGTACTAGCAAATCCTCTCAATTCCCTTCATCAGTCCTGTAAAAGTCTGACTGGCATCCCATATGATGCCTTTTGTATACAGGCATGATGGTCTCACTGGCCACATTGCCTTTGTATGGTCAAGAGATCACCAATGCCTCTGTTGTAGAGCTGCCCATTATGGGTTGCCCTTAACTGATTTTGGGTCCTGGGGCACATAGTAGATTATTTACAATGCACAGGAGCACAGGATGCACAGGAGCAAAAGATTAAGGTGTAATTTTTATAACTTTGCCTGGTTTTATCCCAGGTTAACTAGTTATTTCTTTTTATGAGTAGTAAATTTGTACTTACAACACAGAAAAAGAATAAACAAGAAATGAAATTGAATTGGAGTTGAGGAAAAATGTGGAGAGAGGCTAGGTCTAAAGTTAGAAGTAATTTGCCTTTAATAGGATAAATCATCTATGACCTTGTATGAATTGAAGGTCTGAATTATATCTCTTTCTACTTCCCTTTAAAAACAGCAACTAAAAAATATTTCTATTCATATCTGTTCATCTTTTAAGAAAGCACAACAACTAAGTTTTGGGCCTAAACTACTTGTCTGTGTCTGATTAATTAACCTAGAGACTTTCCCAATATTCCCAACAGATTTTGTCCCTGGCTTTGATTAATTTAATTAAAGATCGTCAGCCTTGACTCACCCAAGGGGCACCATGTCTAACATGAGGAACAAAAGTTTTTTGAAGAAGTAATAGGAACAGCTGATGAACACAAAATGCAGAGTAATATTCCTGTGTTTTGGAGGTGGTTTTGAATAATCTGCTGTGGAACCCAAGTGTCCTGTATTCGAGCAGATGTGTAATTACAGACAAACACAGAAGGTGGAAAATATAAAAAGTTAGAAAGAAATGTCTGGATCAGTCATTTGTGTCAAAATGTCATTGTTAATTGCTGTATCTCCAGCATAATTTCAACATATTAAGTCCTAGTTTTTTCCATAGGTTCAGACACTGGCCAGAATTTGATGGTCTGTTCACATGAGGATCTGCTCCAGCTCACAGTGGATAAGTTTTTTTAAGAAATATAAATTTACTGGATGCACTTTGAAGTAAATCAGAAGATCTGTGATTTATTCCTGGCATTGCTACTGTCCTGCTGCATGACCTTGGTTAAGTCTTTTTCTGTGTTTTCTCTTGTCACCAATTATCTCCTTCTTTACTCAGATTCTCCCTTATGATGCCTCTGTGTAAACTGCCATGTCATACTAAGGGTCCCTCTTCTTGCTTGAGGAGTGTAGTAAGTTATTTCTTCATGATTCCCAGATTTTTCTTCTTTCCAGGATTATATGCATGGTACCATTTGGTTCATGGCAGCACAACTGATTTTAAGAGGGAGATAGGGCTGTACCGCTGTACTCGGTATTGGTGAGGCCGCACCTCGATTACTGTGTTCAGTTTTGGGCCCCTCACTACAAAAAGGACATTGAATGACTTGAGTGTGTCCAAAGAAGGGCAACGGAGCTGGTGCAGGGTCTGGAGCACAGGTCTGATGGGGAGCGGCTGAAGGAACTGGGGTTGTTTAGTCTGGAGAAGAGGAGGCTGAGGGGAGACCTCATCGCCCTCTACAACTCCCTGAAAGGAGGGTGCAGAGAGATGGGGATGAGTCTCTTGACCCAAGTGACAAGTTATAGGACAAGAGGGAATGACCTCAAGTTGTGTCAGGGAAAGTTTAGACTGGATGTTAAGAAGTATTTCATTACAGAACAGGTTGTTACGCATTGGAATGGGCTGCCCAGGGCAGTGGTGGAGTCCCCATCCCTGGAGGGGTTTAAGAGTTGGGTAGGCATAGCGCTGAGGGATATGGTGGAGTTGAGAAGGGTCAGTGTGAGGTTAATGGTTGGACTGCATGACCTTCAAGGTCTTTTTCCAACCTAGATGATTCTGTGATTCTGTGAAGGCTAGAACTATGTCTTCTGCTCTGCATCCAAACAATGGTACACCAGTCAGCAAGGAAGTTAAGGTGGCCAGGCCTCCAAAAAACTGATGGAATTTTCAAATATACAAGAGTAGCGACCTGACATCTTCTTTTGTTCTGATAGTCCCAACTTACTCATGTTCATCAGAAACTGTTTTTAGATCACCCAGGCCACTTTTGACTCACTGTGATGGTTTCCAGCACCAGTGACACCACAGGCTGTGTTTGACATGTGCAGGCTGGCAGACTCTCGGAGAACTCTCAAGATGCCAACACACTCTGCAGTGTTTGGCTTTTATTAGTCCTTTACTTTCATCCTTATTTTCTCCCCCTTTCTTCCCCCTTCTACTTTCAGAGAAGCAAATGCTAACAGAATGAAAGCAAATTGTTCAAAGTCCATTTGAACACAGCACGTTAATTTTAGGATTGTTAGCCACACGCTTACATGTCTGGCTTTCTGCAGAGGACCTGAGCTGTGCAGCAAACGAGTGCAGTCACATTTTTATTCTGTTCTCTCACTGTTCCCTGCCAGGAGGCTCAGGGGGGCTGAGGATTCATGCTGTACTTCCCAGCCCAGCCCAACTCTGTTCCCATTTCAGCTGGCCTTCTGTATCAGCTTACCTGCACCTGTGTTTTCCTGGTTTTGGAGAACAGTGTGAGTGTAGTCAGCCAAATGCTGGCACTGAGGATGTCACAATTTCGTTAGTCTTAATCAATGAAGCTTTAATAAGCATGCTTTTCTGTCTTTGCCTTGCTCCTGCAGCTTAGCTCTGCAGGACAGCAGTTCACACAGTGCCTGTACTTCCTTTGGATACCCTGTCATGTAAATGGGTTATCTTTTTAGCTCTTCCCCTCCAGGGTAAATTGTGTGAAGAAGATGCTCTGAAGACAGATGCAATATTCCAGATGTGTGGAGTGATCATAAAGAGAGAAATGAGGTATAAAATAATCCCATACCTGTGTTTTGGGGGTTAGGTTCAATCCACCGAGTGCTCTCTAATTCCCTACACATTTCCCAAGGGTATGTATGTTTTGCACATTCAAGGAGATGCCTTCCAAACATTTCCCTCATAACTATTCCTTCCTTTTACACTTTTAAAATTTGAATAAGGAAAGAAGGTCTACTAGTTTCTCTTTTGTTTTCATCAAGATATTATTGAATAAACTTGGAGATCTACTCTGAGATAATCCCCAGGTACTGCTGACAAATTCAACTGTGAAATTGGTTCTATCCAGTTCTTATGGTCCTGATTCCCATCTTGCACATGCTGTGCAAACCCTGTTGAATTCCCTGTTGGCACATGCCGCTCCTTTGGACTCCTGACCAAGTCTGGATCCAAACCTGTAACCAGCTTGTTTCAAGAGAGCAACTGCAGAGCCAAAGGAGAAACAGAGCAACTGAAAGTATTAGGCCAACTGTAAAACTCTGAGCTGTATCCTTTCTCTACTAACTTCAGAAACAGCAGCAGGGATAAAGAAATTAAATCACTCTGCCCTGCCTTCTCCTCCCTTCTCTATTCCCACTCCTCCCCTCATAGCTCTGGAAGCTGAAATAGAGGACAAATCTGTCATTAAATATTTGTAAATGCTCAGTTGTCTGATGGCAGCTGTTTTCTAACTGGATTGGGATGCAGAGCACAGATGCTTGGAGGGGCTACACCAGTTTTTTGGTTTTTATTTTAGTTTTTTTTTTTTTTTTTTTCCCTTCTCTCAGCAAAATCCTCCCTTCCTCTTATTCACTAGGAAAGAGAAAAAAAGAGAAGACTTTGATGTTACACACTGCTCATTACACAGAATTCTTTCCCGTCCAACAAGCCCTTACAGTAAGTAATCATTGCTTTTTGCTTTGATGAGTGTTAACTAACCAACTGAACATTACCACCAGGTAATAACTGGTTAGGAAAAGGGGAGGAGTTGGTAATACTGATGTGGTGCTGTGGTTTGCAGTGAATTTCAAGAAACTGAGATTCTGTCATACAAGGTCTTATAATGAAATTTAAGTAATCAGTCCCATAATTTCTCCTATTAGTTTTAGCTAGACTAGAAAAGGTCAATGCCCTGGCAAGCAATGATTCGCAAATAACAGGTGCAGCCAGTTTCTATTATACTGCCATGGGACACTGCTCTGTCACTTTTATTTACTGAATCAATCCACCAATGTCCAGCAGGAGAACAACAGTTAAATGGCCATTAATTGTAGGCTGATGTGCAGATGAAACAAATCTCCAAAGGGACCGTAAACCTTTGTTCTTTAGCCTCCTCCAGCTCACACAATGGGATTAGCAGTAAATCACTCAATGCTTCATCTTCTTATTAAAAATTTACCATACTGATCATCCCAGGTGACTTACATCCAATCAGGGCATCATTTTCTTTTTCTTTTTTTTTAATTTTCTGTGCAGTCGTTTAAGACTTTCATGGTGAAACAAGCAATTAACACACAGAAGCTAGCGATGTGCATGGTGTATCTTTGATTGCCTTGTTTGGTGTTTCAGGGATATTGTGAAAGGTTGTTTTAGAAAAGTCTTTCCAGAAACTAAATTTTATCTCCTTTTATGACAGTCTTTGATTTGTTTAGTTTCATTCACACTGTGGCTCCTGATATGCATTTCTGAGGATGTGCGTTCAGTCTTCAAAAATAGGAATGATTGAATTATTGAAAGCTGGTGCAATGGCAATTCAAATGCCTTTCAGAGAGCTCCCAAAGGCAAAGGCCTTTCACTTGCCCTGTGTATCCTAGACAAATTAATAAGTCCATAAGATGATCACTATCTTGGAGACATTTGGAATTGAGCCTTGGAAGAAGAGTATAGAGCATTGCATAAACACAGCTACAGCCCTCCCAAATACAAACTAAGATGTGGTGAGCAGATATAATACCCCCACTTGCTTCCTGGGCTAGAACAGAAAGGGAGAAACAGAAACTGTGGTACATGGGACCTCAGGGGCTTTATTTAATTATCCTTATTGAGACAATTACATTTGCAAAACAAGAAGAGGTGCCTATCTGAGTGTGGCAGGCACCCCTGACAAATACAATATATCAAAGCAGAAACACCAACCCCATAATGTACTATATTTCTAGGTAACCACACAGCTGAAACAATCAACTAAATTCCCCATCTCCCTTACCTAGTGTATCATCCCTAATGATGCTTGTTTCTTCAGCAATCTTTGCAAAAAGAAGCATTTTGAATTAGGCCCTCATCCAAAGCTCAGGTTAATCAAGAAAACTAGCACCAGTATATTAACCTAAGACTAATATGTATTCGGAGAAACCACCTTGTTCTTCCTACCCTTTCTCCTATTTGTGCATCCACAATCCTGTGAAAAGAGCTCATGTTATGTTTCTTTATTGTAACCACTACCGCAGTGTTACTGGAAACATCATTTTTTTTAATGAATGATCTATATTAATAAACTTATATCTTCTTATACTAAAGCATTCACTATTTAATTAAATACAAATTTTGTGTGATTCAGAGAATCTTGAGTACTTCATTTTCTTTCACGTTTACACAGTAATTATGAAAATCTGCGATATCTCCAAATACTCTTTCTACAGACTTCAAATTGAAGGTTGGTAGAAAAGGAGTTCTTCAGCTTGACCCTTTTGGTCCTGACTTGATTTTAGAAATTTACTTCTCAGAGAGCTTACCAGGTCGAAGAAAGAGCTGTCACCTCTGTTTTAAGCTGAGAGTTTCTCTGCTACAGCTGGTGGCTGAACCTTTGTACATGTTCTCCGAAGTAATCTGTTTAAGGTTGTCTAGATCCTTTGTGAAAATGTGAATCTATGGAGAGTCCACCTACACGCAGTCACCAGTGTTTTCCTACTGATGGTTGCTCTTGTTAAGTCCTTCTGTTCTTAATCAATGTACTGTGTGATTTATTGATATTTCAGCATTTCATCAGTCTGAAATGATGCGATATGTCACTTAAGAGCAGATCCTGAAGACTGGTTCTAACTCTGCAGTCAGATGGAAACAGATAGCAAAACACATTTCTGGGTCTCCTCTTTTCTTTATCTCTGCTTTTCTGTAAAATGGAGAAGGAAATACATCTCAACCTCTCAATTGTATTGTGAGAAATGTGTGATATTCTAATGATAGACTCACAAGCACCTAGGAGAGTTAAAAAAATTATTTAGAAATATTTTTTTTCTACTGGTTCTAATGATTTTAAATGGATAATTAATTAAGTGGATACATTCTTGGCAAATCATTTTTCTAGACACCCTATAACTTTTCAAACAAGGCTGAAACACAGCTTATGTTTACATATAGAAATAAACACATATATTTACACTTTGGTAAATGGGAAAGGAAGCCGTAAGCCTTATTGTTAGCTTGATCTGAATGAAAAAATTAATGTTATTAAGAATCTTTCCCATACAAGTTTCATTTTATGAAACAAACTCAAACACATATACACTATCAATCTCTAGCAACAGCCAAGTCCAAAAGTAAAATTAATTTAAATGTAACAAAAAATAAGGCAGATACTGTCATGAGTTTCACAGGAGGGAAAACCATGAGTTGAGGACAGCTGAAGTACTATTTTGTTTTTCTCCATCTGAAATAAAAGAAGTAATAGTTACAGTTTTAATTGAAATAATTTCATATTGATAATGTTGAAACAATATATTTACAAAATGTTGAATATCTACTAAAATTTAAATGTGACATACAATTAAAATAGATTTTTAGTGTACATTAAAAATAAATTACTCAAAATTTACAAATGAATGCATTTGTTTTGCAAAAAGGAAACGTCCATATGGCTGAAAAAAGATGTCAGTTTCAGCGAAGACACCTTTTCTTCTAACTAAATATAGGTAGCACTGGTGTAAAGGTCTCTATCTAACCTGCTCATGCTGTGATTTCTCCCTGGTGAAAGAAGAGAAAGGGTTTCTTCCACTGCATGATACATCTCATCTTAAAGCCTCAACCTAAATTATGTCTCAAAAGTGTCTATATTATTCCTCAGAAGTGTCTCTTAAAGTTCATGGATTATAAATAGAGCCTTAAATTACTTTCTCAGAGGTAGCTAAACTGGAAACTTCTACTTTAGCTACATGAAAACCTTTGAAGTTGTTAAGTTTAATAAGTTTTCAACCCCAGATGTGCCAATGTGATGACTGGAGTTCCCAATGGAGGATGGGGTCAAAAGAAGAAGCCATTAAAGAATTATAAAAATATAAAAATATAAGCTGGGAGATATCTCTACAGATCCCCCACTGAACCTTCTGCTCATAGTGGGATTGTTGTCACCACTAGATGAGGTCATTCATGACTTTTGCTAGGTGAGTGATGAAAACCTTCAAGGATGGAGAGTAAGGAACCCCTCTGCATAACCCGGTCAAGTGCTTTGCTACCCTCCTGACAAAGTTTTCCAAATGTCCAGCCTCCCCTCCACCACCAGCAAACAGGCAAACAAGTAAGTGAATAAATAAATAAATAAACATGTAGATAAAAATGGCTCTTGTGATTGTTATTCTGTATTTAATTTTTTGCCACAACAATGAGTTTGGCTTTGTTCTCTTTGCAACTCACCTTCAACAACTGTAGCTGCTACGGTTTTGCCCCTGCCAGAGTGCTGTAGGAGGATTTCTACCAATATGCAGAAATACAGACCTCAAGGCATGACAGCACACTGCAAGATGTGTCACAGTTAGTAGACTTATTGCACTCTATTCTCTCTCTCCCTCCCTCTCTTTCTCCCTCCATTTCCTTTTTTTTATGCATTCAATTCCTCCTTTCTTAAGTATCAAGTGTGCAATTATCCTTGAGAATTATTACAACTATGGCACATCAAATGTCTTATTTTTTGATATAGTATTTCTACAACCAACACACACTAGTCAGCAGCTTTGACATTAGCTTGACAGTGGGACACAGCGATAGGTTTCCTTGGTCTGTAATAGATTTCCCACGTGACCTTAGGAAAATCAGCTGAAGTCCCTTTGTCCCCCATCTCCCTCTGAAATAAGAATAATCAGTTTGACCTACTAAGGTAACTATAAGGTTAAACACATTGACAACTATAGGTCTGCATAAGTATGATTTTGTTTGTTTGATTTTTTTTTTTTTTATATATAGGTTGATTTTTTTAAAGAGAACTTTAATAATCACTCTTCTGATCAAACATTTCTATGACATTTCATAAAGTTAACTAGTGCCTAAAAATAGAAAAGGATAATAATGATTAATTATACTTTTTTACTTCATTGCTAATTTCCACTCTTCCGTATCTGTATGTAGTGCTTTGCTGAGACACAAGAAAGCCAGACCCCTATGCTCTGGCAGTTCCCTTCTGAATTGGACAGATAACAGGACAAATAATTACTTTCTAACAACAACTTTTTCTCTTGGGCATCTCTTTGTATTTTTCAGTATTGGCACCCATTAAGAAGTGAGGCATAGATGTTCTTTAAAGCTTGGATCACATAAAGCAGCTAAGACAGGTTTGGGAGGATCCTTTGCTCTTGGAAATTCTTGTGTCATTGTCACATGCAGTACATGAACCATCCATCAACTTCACATCAGAAACAATATTCTCCTTCTTTGAAAAGCTGGTCCTAAGGGTTTGCAGCATGTGTCCCAGAAGACTAATGATGAGTGCTGTTGTTTGATTGATAGAAACTATCTTTTTTCTTGAAATCATACATGACCAGCCACAGAAGTACAAAAAATCCACCACTGCTTAGGCACTGAGGCATAAGCAGAAAGGACTACTTTTGATTTTTAAAAGGGGTGACGTACAAAAGGGGGGAGAGAAAACAGGGGCACTCAGTACAGCGGGGGTGGTCATACTTTGCCCAAATACTTTGAGGACCATATTGGTAAGTTGCCAAGAGCCGAAGGGCTGCATTGAATTTGCATTAAATGGAGCAGATGGCATCAGCTGCCCTCAACTTTAATGTTGAAATGTGGCCTACAGAGCAAATCTGTACAAAACTTTTCTAATTAAATCTGAAACAACATGCCTCATCTATTCCCCAGTAGCACAGCCTTTCTGGTGGCATTTCTGCAATTCTGCTTCTAGCCCCAGCCAAGAGACACAATGGCAAAAGTGTAGAGAAATGAAAAATAAGAACACACACAGACATACAGTTTTATCCAAAATGGTTTTTGAAACACCAGATAAGAGTGAGTGGACTAGAATTAACCTACATCAATCTTTACAAGGTAACATTCTTTGTATCAAAAATGTGTTATTTTAGTTATTAAATGTGAAAATCTGGATGAACCAGGCAGTGGTACCGATGAAGTCTGGTCAGAGGTGAAACAGGGGAGAACCATGTTTCAAATCAGCTTTAACACTGACTAGGTAAACTCAGAGAAACCAGTTAAGGTTAATATTTATAAATTTGCCTGTTTCACCATATATAAAATGAAATAATCTGGAATAGTCAATAAACCATGCTCTAGCTGTATTCATGAACTTCATTGACAGACTGTGTGAACATTTCCCACAAGAATTAAACAGATGACACCATAAATAATTCCATTACACCAACAATTTCTGACAACAGCTGTTAATCCACTCTCTGCAGTGGAATTCAATAGCAGGTAATTGTGTTTAGCAGTTATGAAACCTACCCACTTTTATTTCCTAGGATCAACTTTTCAAAATGTTCACTTTACCTATTTATTTCATTTTCAAGTACTTTTGTTAAAGATATACTTTCTCCATCCCCCCTTCTCATAAGAAATGAGGTGATAAAATTACATATCCATGTTAAGTATTATTATCAATAATAATTATTTGACATATATGAAATAATAATTTACTTGAATTTTAACAGTCATGACCAGACTTCTGCATCTGCTGGTATTATGCATAAACATGTATATGAAAAATAAAATTAGGTGGAATAAATAACCAAGTAAAAGTAAAATCTATTTGCATTCAATGACTTCGTGCAGGAACATTTGAGCCAAATTTTCCCTTGGTAGAATTCCACCAACATCAGGATTAAATAAGGCCATTTTTTGTTTTTTTCTATGGAACAGACAGGGAGAATATGTGTCTTTTTTAGTTTATAAATAAGTTCATGAATTTACTGGTCAATAAGGTAATTGAGTGAAGAAAGAAGAAAAAAGGTTGAGAATAACTAAAATTGATTTTTTACACATAGATCCCTGAAATAATATTAACTATTTGTGCACTGCACTGTATTTCTGTCCTAAGTTTGCCTCATCTAATGAGTAACAGTAGTCAATAAGATACTGTTCATTAAAAAAGAAACAAACAAAAGACACCAAAAACCCAAAACCAAAATGCAAAACCTCCTCTGGATGGTATAAAAACAACATAGAAATAAGAGAAGGCGATAAAGAGAAATGGGCATCTAGTTCAAACTCCTCCTTCGGCCTCTTCCCTGTCTCAGTGCAGGTAACTTCCATGTTAGAGATAGAACATGACAGAAGAAAAGTGTCCTGTTTTCAGTTGGGATAGAGTTAATTTTTCTTCTCAGTAGCTAAAACAGTTTTATGTTTTCAATTCAGTATGGGATTTGGTATAAGTATGCTGATAATACACTGATGTTTTCAGTTGTTGCTCAGAGATCAAGAACTTGCCAACTCCGCCTATCCCACCTGTGTACGGGTGTACAAGAAACTGGGTGGGAGCACAGTCAGAGAATCAGACCCAAACTGGCCAATGAAATATTCCATATCATGTAATGTCATGTTCAGGATATAAAGGAGGGGTGACCGGGAAGGAGGGACTTCTCTCTCACTTCCGGGATTGTAATTGCGGGATCTCGGTTTCTCCAGGATCTGGGAACGGGCTGGGTGAGTGTGTTGTGAGCAATTGCATTGTGCATTACCAGTTTGTACTTGTTATTATTATTGTTGTTGGTTTATTTTATTTAAATTATTACACTGTTTTTATCTCAATCTATGAGTCTCCCTTTACTGTTGCAAACCTCTTCCCCATCCCCAGGGGGATTGTGGGCAAGCGACTCTGTGGTGTTTGGCTGCCAGCCAGGTTAAACCACGACAAAAAGGAGCAAGAATTTTGCCAAGAGGTAAGACTGGATCAAGCACTGGTAAGCTTCCTTCTCTATCCTCCTTTGCACTGGAAGCATTCAAGTGTTCAGCATACCTGCTTATCTACCAAATTCGTCAGGGGTCAGTCAGATCATGGGGGAGAGGAGGGAGAAGTGTTGCTGTGCAGAACTGAGGCAAACAGAGAAGTCAGCTGTGATTATAAGAGTTGCTGTGGTCAAATGAAGCCACCTCCAACACAGCCATGACCTTTTGGGAACTATAATCTCAAAGGATGGGGCAGCAGCTGGAGAAATCCTGAAAGAAAGCTTTTCAGCATCCTGATTTCAGAGAGGGATAGAAGTTTTGTGAGATCTGATATGCTCACAGTTTTGTACTGATTTAATTGCTCAGGAATGAATAAATGAGATGTTTAGTCTAGAGTTTCACCAGTCACCTTTCTCATAGTACAGAAAAGACTTATCAGTAGAAAAGTGTAATGTAAATTCCTTGCCATTCCATATAGTGAAACACTTTAGGAATGTTTTATTTTAGTATCAAATCCAGGATAGTAAACATGGTGCTGTTTTTATAGAAAGCTTGATCTTTTGGGGGAGATCTGTCTTTTATTAAGCATCACAAACTTTTAGATAGTATGACCAAATGGAACAGTGTGTTACTCTATTTAATTGCTTATTTAGAAACTGCTTGTTCTATTTCAACCTTTCCTATAGTCTACTGGTTGCTTTGGGATGAAAATTATTATTTTGGTTTCAGTTTTCCTGATGGGAGGAAAACAAAGTGAAGTTGAAGGTTTTCTGAGGATGTGTCCTATGAGCCAAAGAGTAAGGGTGAAATTCAAGTTTAAATCTCAGGGTATTAATTTGTTGGCAACAGCAACTGGAAAAACAAGGGAGAAAGAAAGAGAGAAGGAGAGAGAGAAGAGGAGAGAAAGAGAGAGAGAAAGAGAGAAAGAGAGAAAAAGAGAGAGAAAGAAAGAGAGAGAAAGAGAGAAAGAGAGAAAAGAGAAAGAAAGAGAGAGAAAGAGAGAAAGAGAGAAAGAGAGAAAGAGAGAAAGAGAGAAAGGAGAGAAAGAGAGAAAGAGAGAAAGAAAGAAAGAGAGAAAGAGAGAAAGAAAGAAAGAAAGAAAGAAAGAAAGAAAGAAAGAAAGAAAGAAAGAAAGAAAGAAAGAAAGAAAGAAAGAAAGAAAGAAAGAAAGAAAGAAAGAAAGAAAGAAAGAAAGAAAGAAAGAAAGAAAGAAAGAAAGAAGGAAAGAAGGAAAGAAAGAAAGAAAGAAAGAAAGAAAGAAAGAAAGAAAGAAAGAAAGAAAGAAAGAAAGAAAGAAAGAAAGAAAGAAAGAAAGAAAGAAAGAAAGAAAGAAAGAAAGAAAGAAAGAAAGAAAGAAAGAAAGAAAGAAAGAAAGAAAGAAAGAAAGAAAGAAAGAAAGAAAGAAAGGAAGGAAGAAAGGAAGAAAGGAAGAAAGGAAGAAAGGAAGAAAGGAAGAAAGGAAGAAAGGAAGAAAGGAAGAAAGGAAGAAAGGAAGAAAGGAAGAAGAAGAAAGGAAGAAAGAAAGAAGGAAGAAAGGAAGAAAGAAAGAAAGAAAGAAAGAAGAAAGGAAGAAAGGAAGAAAGGAAGAAAGGAAGAAAGGAAGAAAGAAAGAAAGAAAGAAAGAAGAGAAAGAAAGAAAGAAAGAAAGAAAGAAAGAAAGAAAGAAAGAAAGAGAAGAAAGAAAGAAAGAAAGAAAGAAAGAAAGAAAGAAAGAAAGAAAGAAAGAAAGAAAGAAGAAAGAAAGAAGAAGAAGAAAGAAAGGAAGGAGAAAGAAAGAAAGAAAGGAAGGAAGAAAGGAAGAAAGGAAGAAAGAAACACAGACACATGTGAGATCAGGGATCTAAAGAGGAGATTTAGCAGTGTGTACATAACAGGTTACAGTTAAACAAGACTACCATTTGGAGGAAAAATAAGTCTTTTTGGATGTCAGATCATTGATTGCAAACACAAGGCAAAACTTGAAAAAGGACAGAGAAATATTGTTTGTGAATTTCCTAACATTTTTTCATTGTACAAAAAAGTTCATACGAGAAAAAATAAACTTTTTCACAGAAGAAAACATGGCTTAATTAATAAAATATGTTTTTCTAATTGTTCAAAAGAAGATTTCAAAATTTTGAGTGAAAAAGTTCAATGTTTGTCTTTCTAAACAAGCTGTCATTTGAAAATATGCAAGTACCGAATTCTAAGATTTCCCAAATGTTATTAATCCTTTGTATTTGTCTTTTAACAGGATAAAATATATCCTTATTTACAATTATGCTAGGAGGTGGTGTACACCACTTTCTGATTTCAATGGGAAAAGGATTGGGCTGAGTCCTTCCAGTACCCATCCCAAACACCATAATATGCAAAAGTGTTCTGTATGTTTGCTGTACTTTGAGTCCTGAATCCTTTTGTCCAGCCTTAGGTTCCTGAGTAAACCACGTAAAATAATAGTATTATAATTTCTATTAATCCTGAAAGTGATTTTAAAGAGCCTGAAATGTCATAAAATGGCTTTATGACTGGAATGGTCTGTATCACATTGTTAATAACTCCTTCCCTCCACTGACATTAGTGGAAGCCCAGAGAAACTCTGCTCTTATGCTAGACTGTCATTATGAAGTTAACTGGGATGACATAACATTGTCCTCTTTGGGAAATTTGACAATAAGTCTTAACTGAAGGGATGAATGACTTCAAAATCCATTTATAAATTTATGAACCACACTGAAGATTGTTAGTAATATTGGAAAATCATGCCATCAGCTATCCAATATGTGTTGAATTTTCTCGGGGCAGCTGGAGTAAGCCCTACATGCAGGTAATAACACTTTATGTCATGAATATTTAATTATTTGCAAGCTAAAGCAGAAATGAATGGAAGCTCAGGTATCCCAGTGTGTCTCTCAGCATCTGATCAGTGCATCTTAGCAGTGATTGGAATCACTCCTTTATCTATCTCTCTGTCTATCTATCTATCTATCTATCTATCTATCTATCTATCTATCTATCTATCTTATTTATTACTACAGAAAACATTGCAGTATTGGTCATATATCTCATTTCATACTAGAGTATTTATAAATGGTATTTACAGATCCAGATAAATGGCCGGTACTATGAAATCCTTCCCACTTATGTGGTATTATTGCTAGTTTATTTCTTATTTCTATATTAGTATGAAATCCAGTAAACATCATCATTTTACCAGAAGGAAAAGAAGAATGTGTTTTCGGTGCAAGATATAGAAGGCAAAATACAGTGCAGAGCTGTAAAGGAACATAAAGCACTTGTGACAGAGATTTAACAGTCCAGGTATTATTGTTGGACGAAGATATACCGGGTCTTGAGTTGATTGGTTATTTACATGCCATTGCTCCCTGTTCTGTATCTTTTATTGTTGAGACAATTTTTCAATTACATGCATAAAACATTTAGCTTGCTTGCTTTGTTTTATGAAAACAGCCTTTTAGCATCTTTCTTTTTACTTGCAAGTCAATGACTTAGATGTGAACTCTCAGATGCTCTGCATTGTTTGTGTCTTTGGTAACTAAAAACAATATGGAAGTCTTCATAGTACAAAATTTCTCACGCATCTTCCAGGAACCTTCGTTTCTGGGTAAATCCAGAGCACATTTTTGTCTACACAAGATTAACTAAGGGCCTCGTTAATCTAAGCCTCATGTCCCAGCTGTAGTGCTGCAGCATTGGGTAAGTCATCCCAGAAGGCCAAAGTTAGGAACTGGTATCCAAAATCTGACACTTCATTGAGTGCATTTCTTTCTCTGAAGCATTCACAATACCAAGAAAGCAAAATCTGGGGAGGTCATACAAGGGTTATGTCCTTAAATCCCGGTGAAAGTGAGTTCTCAAATTCTGAGAAATGAACTTCAACACCTATTCATACAGATTTAGATGTCCAGCTGAATGTGTGTGGTGGGACTTTCAAAGGGAATGGGTATTTAGAAGCGCAAATCCCCAAGAAATTTTGTTGATTGAAACCTTTAAATTTTAGGGTGTTTAGGTATTTTGCTCCTAGTTGTTAATCTCTTTATCTTGGATTGGTGTTCATAACATTTAACTTTGACCTTCTTAAACATTTTTGACTCCTCTTAAGCAAAAAGGGAGACTCCCTCTATGTTCATTCAGTGGAGAGGAATCAGCACCTCCACAGAATAATTCATCCTATCCTACTTTTGCATGAGATATATCACCCTGTGAAGATGCTATATTCCCTCCTTTGTCTACAGAGGAAGCTTAGATTACTGACTAAATAAGATAAGACTAAACTTGCCACTTTTATATGGATAAATTTAGGTGAGATGAAAGCTCCAACCCATTCTTGCTAAATTCAGGTTAGTTCTTCAACCTTAGTATGGAAACTCACAAAGCTTCATCGTAAAAGGGAAATTTCATATTTAATAAGTGAAACACTGTTGTGTTTTTTGCATATTTTTTCCTGTGCATAAAGACATTTTGAAGTCAGTTAAGGACTGATTTTCCAGCAGATTAACAGTTTAAGCACATGTGTTCCTGTAATTGTGATAAATAGTGAAAATGCACTACATTCAATGGCCCTAAAAAGACACATCTACCTAGGTGATCTAGAGGTGGTGGATACATATCATTTGAATGCCTCCAACAGGGCAAAAAGTTGCTGGTGAGAGGTAGGCACAAAGCCCAAAGCGCTGGTTTGTGGCAAAGAGTTTAAACAAGGGTTTGTACCATTTATAAAAGTGAGGTGTGGGGTACCAGTGTTGATGGACTTCAGAATAATAGACTGTGTTTTTTCTGGCCCATCAGAGACTTTACGCAGAGTTTTAGATAGAACTGTTATCTTCTATCATGCCACATAGTAAGGTTAATACAAGGAAACCTTCAGGTGAGCAGACCTTCTTTTGTAATTTTTTTCATTTAATTTCAGACCTGAAGAAAGACCTCTGCTTTCTTCTATTTACACTGTTTTTTCTTGACTGGAATCTTCTCAAGTGACAGAAGACTGCTCTCTACAAAACACTGTGCAGATTTTGCAGCTGGGTTTTAGCAAAGCATAGTATAAACAATCTCTATTGCCAGACAAAAGGAAACTCATACACCACAGCCCATAATCTCAAACAAAGCATCCAAAATTAAGATGGTTTTCTTGAAAGTTTAACCCAATTCATTTTGGGTTAAGAGCTGGAAGGAAACAAAAGGGTCCGAAGTCAATTCTATTAACTTGATCAGAGCTACACTGGGACTGTGTCTCAAGATCATTATCTTACAAGACACGGATGTCAATCTCATTATGTAACCGAGTGTGTCTAGCACTTTCCTGTATAAATATACTTAATAGATATAGTTTTGACCTTTTGCTGTAAAATTAATAAAAAAGAGATCCATCTCAGCGTGTCAAGAGGCTTTTCTCAGTCCCATTAAAGGATGATTTTTTCTGTAAATAAATACATTTTAGCACACAAAAGAAGAAAAATGTTTTCTGAAGAAATGACCTGAGCTTCCTCTCCTCCATATATTATCTCTGCACCATTTTACTTCTGAAAAAAAAGTCTTCTTATTCCAGAGGGTTATCTATCTGTACTCATGTCTGTCTCCTCATATCCATATTCCACTAGAATGTTAATGCTTTAAAGTTTCAACTGTACCTCAGAGACGGATATATTTGACACAGGAATTTTGTTGTACTACAAGGACTGGCCCACAGAGTATGCAGCCTGGGGAATTTTGATCCTTTGATTTATCTGCACTTTTATAGATCATCCTCATAGTATTTGAGAGTGATGGGCAATTCAGGATTCATCTATGCACGCTATGGCTTATGCAGTGGCTTGAACAACTCTCTTGAGACAGAGTGTAAATAATATTCCTTGCCCATACAGAAATAAATGGGCTTTTTGCTATGCTGCCCCCCAAAAGTAGGTGGACGGGAAAAAGGCTGCAAAAGAGCTGCAAGAAGGAGGAAGAGGATGAAACCTGGACTCCTTCCTTCATTTTATCATGCATTTACTGTGGCTGAGGTTTTATCATTTGACCAAGAGGGTGGCAAAGGGAAGAAAGGAAGGTCAAATCTATGGGGCTAATCTTAAAATGGTGCATTCCAGTATCATTTCTTTCTTAGGGCCATCCTTTAATGCACACTCTTTGTGGACCCAAGAGAAAGGCACTGTAATGTTGCTGATAGTCAGCAGGGAAACAGAAACATTTTGCTATGCTTACATTGGTAATAGCAGTGAAAAATCAAATAGGATTTAATAAGGACATTTTGCCTTGGTTAGCAAGTTCAACAGCTGGCACACAAAGACATCAAGAGTAGGTCTGCGGAGGATAAAGTATTATCCTGGCATAAGCACTGTTCTGTGCCCTTCTTACACTGTCACACCTGTAGCTCTCTAAACTTTTCAGAAAGGTTAAAATTGATTTATTCAAGCCTAAGAGGAGATTTAGACCCACATTTTGAAAATAATTGTACTTGATTGTAATGTCACTTCAGACTATGCACATTCCCTCACTGGTGCTGATTATTAATATTTTTTTTTAAAAAGCCATGCAGTTCAGAGATGAGAAACCTCTGTGCTGATGAAGCAGCACAGACAAGAGTAGGGGGCTACCCCTTACCTCAGTCCCCAGTTCTCACAGGGTTTCCTCTGATGCATCTATGTTGTCGCACAGCAGAATTCACAGTGAAAATCAGGGTTCCAGGGAACTGGATAGAAACTAAACTTACTGAATCTGCAGAATTAGATTTTCATTACTATACTGAAAATTTCACAGAAAAATTCCTTTACTGTAAAAAACACAGGGTAGATTCTTGATACAAATAAGTTAAAGATGTGATTATTCACATTATTTCTCTGCTGGAGTCTCCAGTTTTTTCCACTAAGCCACCTCTCTTTAGAATTGGAGTAAAAGAGAGCAGCATCCACCTTTCTGCACTTCTCCAAGCAAACACCACCAAGGCTCACACAAGGTTCTGGTCTCACAACAAGGCACTGAGAACAGCAGATAATGGTGGAAGCCGTTGTCAGATCAAGATAAACATCCTCAGTGTCACTGACTTCAGAGCAACTCTTGTGTTAAAAAAAAACCCAAACCAGTGGGATCTCAGATTCTCACACAGTGGTAAAAATTTTTAAGAATCAGATATTGTCTTTATATCTGGCATCAAGTTCTGCTTACTGAGATCACTGAAAGTTGTCTATCCCTCAGCTGAATTATAATTTTTTACCTTTCAGCTTCTAAAATTCATTGAAAAATTGAAATGTTCTTTATCATCTCATGAGTACCAGAATTTTCCAAGCAGTTAAAAAAACATTATGATATAACAAACTTTTTAAAATAAAATAAAATAAAATAAAATAAAATAAAATAAAATAAAATAAAATAAAATAAAATAAAATAAAATAAAATACAGAATAACAATAATAAAAAAACACAGGCAAACAAGCCAGATCAAATCTATTAGTATCTAGCAGGAGAACAGCTGTCTATTAAAGCTCAGTCTTCCTATCTGGCCACAATCAAATAAATAAGACGGCCAAGCGCCTCTAGGGCAGGGGCTCTGAGGAGTAGAGCAATGCCTGCAGTCTGGAGCTGAAAGGCTGCCACTCTGCTAAGGATGTCAATCAGCCCTTGGTCGTTCTCCAGTGCAGGAAGAGAAAAAATGCTCTGTTTCACATAGGTGAACGTTAGTCCAAAGTAAAAATGTGGCTGGAGGATATTATTTTCTTTTTTTTCCTTTTTTTTTGATGACACAGATGAACATTCTACTAGAAGAGAAGTTCAACAGGGGGGGACAAAACAGGCTGAATGTTTATTTGAAACAGGTTTTCCACCTTGAAAAACCAAATCTCTTTCCCATTGGAGCCAATCTTTTTCAATTTAACTTTAATGAAAGTTTTCAGTGAGTGCATATCTGTACATATTCAAAGCAGTTCTGCCTGTGCTCTGGTAAAGCTGACCTAGAGGGGTTTACAGTTGGGAGAAGCCTCCACTTTTTTTCTTTTTAAATTTTTTTTTCCTAAACAGCTATTCCATAATTTCCAGTGTTTTCATATAAAAGATCTACACTTGTCAGTGTGCTATATTTATCTTTTGGGGCTGATGACTGCTGCATTAAAGGATCATCTCCTGGATTCTGAAAAATAAGAGGTGTTTGCTTCAGCTATGAATTTTGCTTTGATCATTTCAACTTCCAGGAAAATCAGACTATTGTGCACTTGTCAAGATTAAAGTTTATTTAATAAAAAATCTGTGTGGCTAATATCAAATTCATACAAAAAATTATTTTATCAATCAACATGGCAGACGATCTCACTGTTTTGGTGGTATTATGATCAGAACATTCCTCTCTTGCATCCTTCTTCTTACTGCACTTCAGATGATTCTTAAAATCTTAGCTTGTTTTTCATTACTTACAACACTTATGACATAGCCAGACACATGCGCTGGTTTCATTTAGCTGTATAATTGCTAATCTTGTTTGCAAATGTTGCTAAATATATGATTAGGCATAAACTGCAGCAGTCTACTCAATACATTCAGACAAATTTTATTATTGCATTCCTTATCTCAAATACTCACAGACGAAAACTCCACTTACCCAGTTCACAGTTGTCTACTTTTTTCTGCAAGCTTTTCATTATCAGACTTCCAGTGCTGAAGGCAAAAAACATTTATGCCAGTGAGGCTAAAGGTTGGACCTACAATATATCCTGGGGAGTTGTTCACCAAGCATACATACAGCCCCTAAAACATGAACACGTGTCTGATATGTTCTAATTTTACTTATGGTTTCATTCATCAGTTTTAAAGGATGAGTGAACACCAGACCACAGATCTGAATGTTTTGGATGAGTCATTTATTATTCAAAAGGAAACCTGGGCCATACTCTGCACTCATTCGCTTCAGGGTAGAACACTTTATCTCAGGCATAATGTACCTATCAGCAGTGGTAGAATATGGTCCTAGGTAGTCTCTAACTTTACAGTGGACTTGAGGTTTTACAACATCATCTCCCATGAATCTAAAGGTACCCACAGCATGGAAAACTAATTCTTTGGACTCCCATCCATGGGTGTTAAGGAAGACATGGACTGAGTGCATACAATATGGCATATACCTCATACCAAATGGTTACAGTAGAAGGAGAGAAGATTAAAATGGTAAAAGTCCTATAGTTTCATCTCTAGTAAATCTCTCTTTGCAGTTTGCTCACAACTGAGAAGTAGGAGGTTTCTTAACCAATAAATCACCTGCCTTGACCCTTGTATCAACAGCAGTAGTTCACCAAACTGAGATAGAAAAATCAGGTCTCCTGCCTCAGATTTCTGAAAGCAAGCAGGAAGTAAATAAACATTGAGAAAAGCCTTCATCCATTTTAGTTTTGAAGTTTATTTATTTTTTTTTTTTACATTTGAAGAAACAAGTATTTTACATAGCCAACACAGTTTATTGCCCAGTTAAGAATATTGGCCAGGGATAGTGATCACTGGTATGAGGTCCATTTCACAACAAAGGTTATGATCTTCACATCTGCTTGGTAGGAAATGACCTGGATGTGTTTTATCATCAGTGGACAGAGCCAGAAAATTCAGGGACAATTTTCTAGGGAGCTTCTGGGACTTCAGAGAAAGAGATTATCTCTTCATAAAATGAACCAGGTGAAATATATTTAGGAAATCTCTTTGTAAAGCAAACCTGCACAAAAGTCTAGATGGTTAGCTCAACATAGAATCATAGAATCATTTAGATTGGAAAAGACCCTTAAGATCAGCCAAGTCCAAGCATAAACCTAACACTAACAAGTCCACCACTAAAAAAACATATCCCTAAGCACCACATCTACACATCTTTTAAATACCTCCAGGGATGGTGACTCAACAACTGCTGCTGTGCAGCCTGTTCCGGTGCTTAAAAAAACTTTCAATGAAGAAATTTTTCCTATCTAGTTCTAAACTTCCCCCGGTGCAAGTTGAGGCCATTTCATCTGTCCTATCACTTGTTACTTGGGAAAAGAGACTGACACCCACCTCACTACAACCTAGCTGTAAAGATTGATAAGGTCTCCCCTCAGCCTCTTTTTCTCCAGGCCAAACAACCTCAGTTCCCTCAGCCACACCTCATAAGATTTGTGCTTTAGACCCTTCACCAGCTTCATTTCCCTTCTCTGGACACGATCCAGCACCTCAATGGCTTTGTTGTAGTGAGGGGCCCAAAACTGAACACAGTCATCAAGGTGCGGCCTCACCAGTGCCGAGTACAGGGGTAAGATCATTTCTCATTCTGCTGGCCACACTGTTTCTGATACAAACCAGGATGCGGTTGACCTTTTTGGCCACATGGGCACACTGCTGGCTCCTATTCAGTCAGCTGTCAGCCAACACCACCAGGTCCTTTTCCGCTGGGCATCTTTCCGGCCACGCTTCCCCAATCCTGTAGCGTTGCATGGGGTTGTTGTGACACAAGTGCAGGACCCAGCACTGAGTCTTCTTGAACCTCATACAGGTGGCCTTAGCACATTGATCTAGCCTGTCCAGATCCCTCTGTAGAACCTTTCTACCCTCAAGCAGATCAACACTTCCGCCCTTGGTGTCATCTGCAAACTGACTGAAGGTGCACTCAATCCCCCTGTCCAGATCACTGATTAAGATATTGAACAGAACTGAGCCCTGGGGAAGGCCATTTGTGACCACCTACCAACTACATTCACTCCATTCACCACCACTCTTTGGGCCCGGTCATCCAGACCATTTTTCACCTAGCAAAGAGTATGCCCACCCAACATACTGAGCTAGGTAGGTGTATTATCTAAACTTCAGTGGGACAGAGGTTACCTCTTGCCATTTTGCCTTCATTATAAAAACATTATTCATTTATTAAGTTCAAATAGTGTGGACATAACACAGCATCATTTGTCCTGGGGTCCAAAACTTAATTCCAGCATATATGAGTTCTAAGAACATTATAGCTATACTAACATAAGGTCACATGACCAAGAACAAAATATATTTTAATGACTTTAACAAACTAAAATTACCATGCTTTGCTCTATTCTGACCATCGTTTAGAGTAATTAAATCCTGTGCCTTCTGTAGTGTTGGGCTTGTCATGGAAGAGAAGTCAGACAAATTGGCTGCTTTTAATATAAAGGCAATTATTAAATATTGAGGCTGCTGAGCAAAGATTACTTGGTAGCAATGTGGCTAACATATAGCCTACCTTGAGAAAACCTGTAACATTTAAATGTAAGTACAAAGCATTTTTCTGTATGGTGTCCTGTTTTGTTAAGTCATGGAAACAATTGTTGATGACCAGATTATTATGCTGTCAATCTCCTGTTCAAAAAACTTGTCTCAAGTAAATGCCATGATTTCATATTTCCAGCAGTTTAGTCTCAAGTACTTAACAAACTCTGCGATAGTTTGGAGTGATTATCATTCTTTACTTGTATTTCTGTAAGCTGTGTTTAACACTTCTGTTCTTGACATGTACACATTGCAATTGAATATACGTATATATGTGCATACATACATATCATATACACATATCTCAGGGAAGTGGAGATTGTTGTGGTGGGATTATTTAGAAGAGTGATCAATCAAGTCAGTCTAAACTTTAAAACAGAACTCTACTAGATTGATGTTCATTAACAATACATATTATTTTAATGCTTTATTCCTACTTGTTAACAATTATTATCACTTCATATTCAATGTAGTTAGTGCTTAACAACCAGTCCTAAATTAAGTATGAGTACATAGTGCCGTGGACCTCATGTCATGCATTTGGTGTTGATGACTATAGTCCTTCATGATCTTAATAGATGAGGTCAAAGTGGTTCTCTTACAAGGTTAAGGTTCTCTTTCAAGGGTTCCCCACCACCACATCTGACATCCTGTCCTGTTAAAAAGTGTTTGGGTTTCTAGACAGTGCCTAGTTCTTGGCCTCCAGCTATTGACTATTTGCTGCCCAAAGATCAGGGGGGGAATGCTACCCTCCCAGGCTGAGGCATATACTTTCTCCTATTGTTTGGCTGGGATTTTTTTTGTCCCTCACTGAGCTGCTGCTTCTTTTTCTTCAGTGAAAGCAGTCCTTTCACAGCTCTTGAGGTTGTGCTGCTTCAATGATCAATAATTGCCCATCAGTGAGTTATTTGCAGTTCTGGGTCCTCTGTTTTTTGACCCATGCCCATACGTTCAAGGCCTTTGCTGCTATCCCACATTTAAACTGACATGATAACAGGGAAAATCTGGTACCATGCTCAGGTTCACACAACAAGTTCTCGTAGCAAGCTGATAACAAGTCCAAGAGGCCAGGACTGGGATCTGGCACTGTTAGCAGAAGGCTTTTGTTCTGTTCCTAGCACTGGTTATACTATTTTTATGGGCCATTAAGTAGAAAAATGATTATACAGTTGTGCTGTTAGTTTGTTTATGTTTGGTTTTAAAAAAACCCCTGATATTAAAATCTGTTCAGTGTGCTTCTGCTTTCATGGGTGCAGCAGGTCACTGTTCATCCAAAGTATTTTTGAATTGTAAAACAACTGCTTTCCTATGACAAACAAAAGACACATTGGTGTTGACTGCTCATCAGTTTCAGTTGGAGACAGGCCTAGGGGAAGAATTTGGGCTTGTATTTTTAACCCAGGATCATGACTGACTGATGATGCTTTTCCAGTCGCTGCCTTTATTTTTCCAGGGACTTTCACACACTTCCCTTCTTGGATTATTTCTCAGGGAAGGACAGAGATGATGATCTTTACAGAAAGAGAGACAAAATAAAAAACATTAACAAGAATGTTTTTGTAACAACTTCCCATCACTTCAAGGTTTGTTTATAAGCCTTTTCTTCACCTAGAATCAGGACAATGGTTATGGGGCCAGCTGAACTCCTGCTGCAAAGCAGGAGTTAAGAAGGAATTCAAACGTCTTATCTGGGGTCACAAAATAACAAGGACCTTTGCTGCTATCAGTTTGACATAATGTCACAGGAGAGAGTGAAACAGGGTGGTTCAATTTAAAAAAACATACACAAAAACCCCTAAATAACATTATTAGACCTTAACATAAAATTAATAAAATTCATGTAAAATTGTTCATCAGTTTTCATTTTTACTTTAGATAGGTGTTTAAATCCTCACACATCTGTATGCTAGGGGTTTCTTTAAAGATAAGAAACTTTAATTTTAGGTCTGCCTGATACACCTTTTCAAGCTTGATCCTGAGAGCTCTTATCTCTTCTCTAACTTGGAGAGAAGCTGCTTTATTTGCATGATTTATATGAGTGGAACCAGTTCCTGGACAAAGATGGAGACCTGCTGAAAGGACTCAGGTGTCTACTAAAGGTTTTCTCAGCTCACTTTTAGAGAGGAAGAAATGTCCCTTCCAGAAAGTATTAGTGTGTTTTGCCCTGCACTGCATTAATTCTTCTAAAAGCAGAGGAGTGATGTAAGAAATGTCCCCATAAACAGTAGTGTCTTGAATTCTCCTACTTCACCACAACACCTTAGAAAACATAAAATGGGATTTGTTTCTTTAACCTCAGAGGTAAATATAAACCATGTGATATTATATCATCTAAACAACAAAATTCTGTCAACATCATGGTCTATAAATAATTGCTAAAATATCAAAATACAGATTCTGAACCTACATCTCTTACATCACAGTCCCTACCTTAACTACAAATCTTTATGTTAAAATAAAACTTCCTCATGGAAGCTCTATTCAGACTACTATAGCCTAGTGCAAGAAGATAGATTTAATGAGCATGTATTTTCTGATCAAATCTATACAAATTAAAATGTCCCAGCCATCTGCAATAGTTATACACAAAGTTTGCTGTGTTTTAAGGGGGAAGGGTTTCATCAGACTCTATAAAAGAGTGACAAAGTAGTACAGGACTTGTGGGGGAGAGAGGTGAGCACAAGAGAAATTTGGTTTTGGTCCTGTTTCTCCAGTCAGATAACATTTGGTACAAGGTGTCAAGCAACTATCTGAAGTTCAAGATAATAACCCAGTTAGCTCTCCAGACTCATCAGAATTTTCAATGTTATTTGCAAAAGCTGAAAAAGTTTTTGTGAGCGTGATTTTGTGTGAGAAAAATGTGCATTTCATTATTTGACTTGTCAATGTTATTCATGAGGCTATGCTTTTCTCAGTTCTGTTGTCTTACATTGAGAAGATTTGTGTGGGTTTTTTTTTATTTATTTTATTTTCCCTACACAATCGTAACACTTATGAACTTTTGATAGACCTGTGCAAACTGTGCTTTCAAATGCTCTACTAATATTTACTTGAATTTTTAAAACAAGTTCTCAGTGACTAGGTTAGCCCCCACTCTGTGTTTGTTTTCTGCAGTTATTTTAGTTAATGAGTTTGCTGGCTGGGATGTTCCTGGGAACAGCTAATTTTAGACAACTATTAAAAAATACTAACAGAAGGTGAATTTCACAAAATGCTGCTATTTGCAATGGAAGTCTGGTTTTAAGAGTTGTGGTTTGCTCATCCAATCAGAAAAACATATCATATGATTTATATGTCTGCTCACACCATCTTGAATTTCAGATTTTAAATTTTATGTACTTACAACCATCTGCTCACAAGCTAAATTCACACCATGGTTTTATCGGAGAAAATACATATATTTGGTAAACAGTTTTGAACAGTTGATGAAGGGAGGGAAAATGCCATCTGATCATACAATTTCTTCAGCAGGACTCAGAGGTCACCTTCATTTTCCTGCTTTCTCAATCTGTAGTGTAATATTTTCATCTTTTTTTTTAGTTTAGTCTAGATAACTTCATTCTTCCTGTAGGACTGAGAGTTCACAGCTCGTGAATGACTACAGTTTCACTTTCAGGGAATTAATGTCTGGATGTTAGATTTTACCTAGTTTCCATATTTCCATATCTCATAGTAATGATTAATCACTGACTTTAACCACAGCCTCTTCTGGAAGAAGCCTGAATTTGGTGTTCAGGAAAAGAGTAAAGATTTAGATGTTAAACACTCTGGAGGAGTATTTCATGCAGGCTCAACCTTTGCAGCAAGTCCTGGAGGAGCACCCAGTTTCCAGCCACTCCTACTGCAGGGAAAGGAGACGAAGGTCAGGAGAGCAAGCATGGGGCAAAAAGGTTCTGGGCAGCCCTGGTGTTTCTCTGGTTGTCCATGGGGAGAGAGGACGAGCTGAAACAGCAGATGAGGCTGCTGAGGGGGACCACCACCACTACCACCTCTGAGTGCCACACACCCATTTTCTGCAGCTTGGGCATGGCAATACCAGTGGGGACTTGGCTGCTTTTCTCTTCACCTCATCTCATCCCTCCCTGCAATCTGCTGTGCTAAACAGGTAGCTAGTTAGTCTGTGTCTATCAGAAGCCCTGGCTCCAAGTAAAAGCATTTTTTTTCTGGGCACTTATGGGCTTTATGGCAAAACATTGAAAAATCAACTGCATTGTTAAAATTTTAGGTATAAATTTCTGTTGCTGTGTTCAGACATACCTGTGTTGTGAAGTGCCTCAGGATCCTGGCCTTCTACCTGTCCAAATCACAATCTTGTTGAAGAACATCAGATCTGCTATCTAGTGTGTATACCCAGGTTTACTTTGTGGATGAATAAGATCTGAGAATAAGTGGTTTGGATCCTTAAATTACAGATAATGTGAACCTAGATAGAGACGAGTGAATCATTTAACAGGCTCTAAGTTACAACTTCATTGAGATGTTTACAGAAAATATCCTTTCTGAAACATTAATTCTAAGGTTCTGCTAAAGTTGAGACCTACAGAAGGCCTTGAAACTAGATGTATTTGATAGTGTGAAGACGTTCCAGGGTAGAAGAAACAGTGTAACGGAGGGGGAAAAAAAGGGACAGGGAGAAGAAAACTATTGCCAGAGAACCTGGAAGGAAACAGTGACCTCACCTTACTTTCATGTTTGTGCTGCAATTGCCTAGCCTCAGAGAGGAGTGGGGAGTAGAATCCTGACAGCTCTAAATATCATAAAATCCCTAATGCAAGTTTCCAAAGAGCACCTGGAAAAGTCAGGGGAATATAAAACTGAAGAATGAATGTAGAAGAATTTATCACAACTTATTGAAAGCCCTTCATTACCAGTGAGAGACACACAGACGGAAGGACTAACAAGTACTCAACTCTCCCCTTTCCACACAGAAAGAGGCAAAAACCACCCATCATACCCACAGATGAGCAGACATCCCTCAGCCCTTTTTTTGCTCAAATGTCCCATAATGTTTACAAATTCTTTTGTTCTTCACAGAGGTTCAGAAACAATCTTCTATCTGATGCAGATGTACAGAAACTTCCACACTAGCAGAGAAAGACACGCACACAATGCCAGATTCACAGAAATAGTCCCACCCACACTTACAAACATTGCACCATATGGATGGATACATGGCTCATCAGACACAGGCATTGATGGTAAGGTACTGACAGCTACAGAAATATTCAGAGGTCACATGTTATTAATGCAACTACTTTCTGCATTTGAAGGCGACACAGAGGAGTCCAGTACTACAACACACGTACTAAGATGGTTGGTCACAACACTGGGTGGACACGAGAACAGGGAGAGGATGTGCCATGTCTTTCTGCTACATGATCTCTGTGGGGTACACACTGAAAGCATAGTCTGCTTTTACCAGTGAGAAAGGGTTCCTCACATTTAATCCAACCAGACATAAAGAAGGCAGACAAAAAACACAGACAAGAAAGCTTTATGATGCCCCAAATTAGTTTTAATTCCCTGCAACTCTGTTCCTCCTTTTGGATTCTCTGCCAGAAAAGCAGTCAGTTTGTCATGGCTAAAAAATTTTAACATGTTATCTACTGTGTCTTGTAAACATGTGGTTTAGGAAACTCAAGCCCAGTGCTGTTATGGGGTATTTCAGACTGACATCCTTTATGAACTTGCTATATCTTTAAACAGCCTAGCTGAAGTAGCTTTTAACTGAGTTTGTCCTTGTCTGTGCTTGCTGCTGAACTTGTTCAGATCTCCACATTTCATCAGATTGCAAAAGGAAACAGTGAAGATACCTGTCCAGTTTTTGTACAGTAAGCAAAACTGTTTCTTTTCTTCCCACAAATTTGAACACCATTTTACCCATAGTCCAGCAAAACCTTTGTATTTCCCGTTCAATTTGAGACAGGAAATTTTAGAAAATATTAAATTGTTTGACTAGAAAAAGAAAAGAGAAAGTTCTGATATTTACACTTCATAAATGACACATTGTTCCATATAATGAAAATTCATTTATAACCTGCATTTGTTTATATCTGCTGGTTTAAATCACTCTTTTCACCCGGGCTACATGATGTTTTCCCTGTTGTATGGTTAGTAGGTCTGATAAATTAACAGTCATGCCCAGCATCAGAAAGGAGATTGGTAGCAGAGATGTAATTTTAATCTGACTTTATCTGTGTCGCATACCTTAACTGCAAGAAAGTCCTTCTTTGCTGTCTAACAAAAAATATACATATGGTAATAAACCATGCCAGGATGTGCTGGCAGCGTTTGAACAGGCTCTTCCCACAAACATTTGTCACATGGTTTTTCTTTGTTTTAGGGTTATGATCACACATAGATCAAGGTGAAGGAGTGAGACACTTCAGAGAGGGACACACTAGTACTGCCCAGAGAAAGATACTCTGTAATTCAGAGGACTTTAATTCTGTTCCTGGTTTTGCTGCTGAGCTGGGAAAGTCACTTCACATCAGACCACTGATCCCAGCTTCCCACAGAAAGCTCTTTAAGCTCCACTGATAGCAAGCATTATTGTCAGGTCTATTTAAGATTGATGTCATTACTTAAGCAAAAGCCTTTTCCTCATCAAAGGGGTGGTAATGTCATTTTATGTCAAACTTTACCTATTTCCAGGTTATCACCCTTTCCGCTGGAGCCACTGGCTGCTCTGACCACGCAGGACTCTGCTCCACCACTCTCATGAGGCAGTGGTGGTGCTAGAAATGTTACAGCATGCTCCCAGTCTGGGAGGTGATCCCAGTGTTCCTGAGGTTTTCTGTCATTTTCTGTATTCCCGAAGCTAATGGTTTACACAGCATAGAGAGTGTGAATGAACCCTGGGGTTTTGTATCCAGAGCAAAGATAGTGTAACACATCCAGGGAAAGGAGATGCCATGAACCATGGTAAAAGGGGATGCAGCTCTATCTTTCTTTTTACCAGGGGAGCAGTAACCTGTGACAAAAGGCGTGTGGGGCCTTGAAGATTGAGGATAGATGATTGCACCCCTTAACCCTTGCTTGGTCTTCTACATATGTCCAGATAAATTCAGAGAACATGAACTAAACATGATTGCAAATAGAAGATATTATAAAAGAAACACACTGCAAGAGCTCTGGGCAGCCTCTCCTTTGTGAATGATGTGTACGGGTGTTCACAATTGCAGCTTAAAAAGTAATTGTCTTCTCAGGTCATTCAGAGACAATATGAATGTATGAGGGGATCAGGTCCTCACCACAGTCTCACAGGATGTAGGAGAGGTCTATAGAAGCCAGAGCGAATTGTAAGCCACATAGAGATTTTGTATTTATGATCCCTCATTTGTTGGATTTGTTCTCTGGCAGTCCCAGATTCATCTTTAAAACTCACAGACACTTGTGACATGTGCTCTCTAAAGATAACAGAGACACTGAAAACCATAGATTTGCTGCTGTAATTGGAGAGAAGAGCTCTTAGCAATGGTGTGGGTGAAGAAACCATGAAAAAATGCTAAAATTCAGCTGTGTGTTAAGGCATAAATGCACATGAAACAGCATCTCAGGAAGCATAATTGGTACCAAGGACTCAACTAAATCATCGCAATAACCTTCAGACACTCAAACCTTATGAAAAAGAAGTTATCTTTTAAGGAAGAATTTTTTGCACATCATCGGATCCTACTTTCAAAGGGATTGGGACAGTGGGAGTTGACCATATGCTGACATTTCTGGTCTTCAGCTCTTCGGTGATGCTCAGAAACTTCACATAGATCATATCCTCATTGTTTTCATGTCTATAAGACATTCTTTTCCTTGGCTGTGAACTCAGTGAATGCACAATCAATTCAATACTGAAGGTAACCTGATTTTATACACCACAGGATGGCTGGAAAATAACCAGCCAAACTGTAAGTCTCTGCTCAGCCAAATTCTTCCTGCACCATGCCCCTCTCTATAGAATTTTCCTCTCACTAAAATATTTTCCCATCTAGACATGTGTAATTCCCATATGCAACTCCCAGCGCTGTCAAAATGTGCCAGGCACATCAGTGCTGAGCTGATCAGTCGGGAGAGCCAATTCCAAAGGTCAGGCTTCTTATTTCATACCTAACGCTGCTGATGTGGCTGATCAGTTCAAGGATATGTACAGAAAAGAGACAGAGAAGAATGGCTTCTTGGGGAATTCAAGACCTCACTTAGAGACTTGGAATTGTCCAGATAAAGCAAGTAAGTTTGTTAGCACTTGGGATGTCATGTGCAAGTTGTTTTATAGCTTCTTATATAAAACATTAAAACCCACAAGTTTTGGGGTTTTCATGATTTTGGGGTTCTGGGTTTTGATGGTGTGGTTTGGTTTGGGAATTTTTTGGTGAATGAACCTAAAGATGTTATTACATGAAGTTTCTTAAGGCTCCTGTAGATTGGATACATTAATTCAGACTCCACTGCGAATGTGGGACGTTATTATGAAATAAGGAAGTACCAAAGTGCAGGTGTAGGATGCCACAGAAGTAAGCAGTAAGGAGATCCAGAAAAGAAGCATAGATATGAAATTCCCATCATGTTACATAGATCTTCCTTCACTTGACCAGCCATGTCTTGATCAATGAAAAGGACATGAACGAGCTGCTCATCCACCCCCCTGGTTTGCTAGCAGGAACACAGCAAGTACAGGCCATGCTAAGTCCAGGTGCAGGGGCATTTTATAGAATACAACTCAAGCATTGTATTTCAATGGTGCTACAGGAGTAGTGAAAGTTTTACCTCACCTGGTACCCTCAGAACTGCTCAAACAGACACAGAAGACAAAAAAAGTCTAAGTGTTTTTATAACCCATCGACATGCTCTCGGGTTTGCTGTAGTGCTCTTACCAATTGTCCAGCTCTTTAGCTGTCATTTGAACTTACTGTGCAAATCTGGGAGGTGCAAACATTATTCTTGATTTTTACTTAATATAGTGACCTTCTCGTCCCTTCTGAGAAGCACTAGATATACATTTTCATGGCATATATAAAGCCTAGGATAAATTTCATGGCTCAGGGCTCAGGGAAGGTGGGGTAAAGAGAATAAAAATTGGAAAAAAAAAAGAAAAATATAAATACTTAAATTTTGGCATAGAGAAAATCTCTCCTCTTATATATAATTTTCATTTCTTTTCTTGTTTCTTCCCCTTCTGCACTTATACTTGTCTATATGTATACACTTGTAAATATGTAGTAAAATGTCCAGCTCTTAATACATTTTCCCTTGGGGAGATGGTACATAAATGCATAAATTAATATACATGTGAATTTCTGCCTCAGAGGTTTAACAGAACCTTTGAAAACTGACAAGCTGGAGTTTTTCAAGTCATCTTTGTATGATTTGTGGGAGATTCTGAACATTACTCTGTGTGTGTGTGTGTGTGTGTGTGTGTGTGTGTGTGTTATGTGATATCATTTTTTGCAATCTTCTCAAACAAGCTTATGCCTTTGAAAGTTTTATGGAGATGAGTGGAGAGTTTCACAGATTTTTTTTTTCTCTTTTTTAAATAACTCCAGATCCAAAAGAAAGGCCTCATGAGTTCAAAACTGGCCAGTGAGCAAGCTTACTGAATCTTGGGGAAACCTTATTCACTTCTCAACATGTATAAAGATAATCTTATCACGGTCCCAGAAAGAATAGATTTTGAAAGACACTTGAGCAACTTCTGTTTCATGTAGATTTCATATTTTAATTTTAAAATCTGGCCACTTCAGCAAACACAGTTTCTGGAGGATTCTCATCACAACATCAGTTCAAGTGGAAATGGTGTATTGTAGAAATTCACATACACAAGTTCTTGCACACAGTACATACATATGTATGCACACGATGATGTACACAAACATGCAATTAAAATGTGTCGTGTCATCTTGAGCAGTGGTCAGTTGTGTTGTCTTATTAAAGGAAAGTGAAATCTTTTTTCTGAACTTCAAGGTCAGGAAAAGAATAAGCCATGCAATGATCTTGTGTGTTTAACAGCACACTTGGAAACCTTCAGCTAACTTAGTTCATGTCTGAGACATGGACTTATATGGAACATGGGTACAGTACTTGAACATTTTTGCTACCATAAAACAGCACTACTAAATTATGATATCTCACTGAGATGTCAGTGTTACAGGGGATGAATTTGGTCCTCAGTAAAAGCAATCTGTATAGTCATCCTTTAGTTCACATAAGTTTTCCACATAGACAATTCTCTAGGTTTTGGGCTCATATTTAAATCTTTGAGTCTTCAGTCACATTTAATCACTTTAGAAGCAAACAAAGAAAGAAACAAACAAACATAAAATCTCTCAGTGCTCTCACTCTCTATAATTAAAACCAAACCAATATGAAAATAAAAAAACCCAAGCCATTCTTTTTTGTGATTAATTTGCCTTGTAACTAAAAGTGCAACCAAAGATAGTTTGCATCTGATCACTAGGAAAGTAGGGAAAACATATTCTCTCCACCTGACCTTAAAGGTGAGAAATTTTAATTTTCCTTTTATTTTTTTTTTCTTCATTCCCTCTTATAACTGTACTTTCCCAACCTTTAATACTCTTTGAAAGACTTGAAGATATTTTTTGGCATCCACAATCTTACTGCTTTTCTTTTAGCCACTGAAATCATAAAGCAGAGGGAAAAAAAAAAAAAAAAAAATTAAAAAATCCCAAGCCCCAGACACTCACTGACATTGAGACACAAGCTATGCTACCAAGCCATATACCATATGACACATGAAAGGTCTGGACAATAGTGTACAGACAAGGTCAGGCTGGGTTTATATGAAAGAAGTTAATTACAAATGAGAGAAGAAGTCCTTAGAGTCTCTGTAACTGTAGAGGATTTTCTGTTCCCTTGTCAGAGAGTTTAGCAGAGTTTTCTGCCTTCGCCTGTCTTATCACATTATTTGAAGCTGGATTATAGTCATGCTCTGAAAATCAGCACTTAACTCCTGAAAATCTTGGCCTAATGCAAGACAGTTTCCTCGCTACTGTCCTCAGATAACCAGGTACCTACCATTGCTCTTCATGTAACTTAGCTGTTGTCTCTAGCAGGTACATCACATGTGTGAATACTCAGAAACTGAATTTTGATCCATGTACAATGTCTTTCTTGCAAATGCCATCAAATAAATTTCATGATGCTTTGCTGAAAGACAGAAAGATGTTTTACCATCAACACTTCAAATTAGTGTTCTCGGGTTTCCTCACCAGGTGTGGATGATGTGAAGGCTCTTACAATGCCTCCTGCTGAGATAATAATATTTGGTGCTTCATGACTGCTTTCTATGCCTGAGATTTAAGAAGGTCACACAGGAATTTATAGAAAAGGACCCTGAATTTTAAAGGACTTTGGATATAGATATATACATTCTAAACCATCAAAACCCCTCATGAAATAGTGTTTAGCTTTTTTGGTATAGAATCATAGAATCATTTAAGTTGGAAAAGACCCTTAAGATAAATTGAGTCCAACTGTTAAGCTAACACTGTCAAGTCTACCACTAAACCATGTCCCTAATCACCACGTCTACACGTCCTCTAAATACCTTCAGGGATGGTGACTCAACCACTTCCCTGGTCATCTTGTTCGAGTGCTTGACAACCCTTTTCATGAAGAAAAATTTCCTAATATCCAATCTAAACCTCTCCTGGTGCAACTTGAGGCTGTTTCCTCTCATCCTATTGCTTGCTACCTGGAAAAAGAGACCGACACCCTCCTTGCTACAACATCTTTTCAGACAGTTGTAGAGAGTGATAAGAGAGCGACATATCTAGCCTTTCAGATTGTAAATGGTGCTGGGAAAGTTTTGTTTTGTGTGGCTGGTGTCAATACTTGCCTGAAAAGAGTTCTGGTTTTCTGGTTCATATCATGCAGTAGGAAATCTCATAACACTGAAGAAAACAACATAGCTGGAAACAGAAACCCAGATGGTGATATTTCTCATTAGCATACAGAATCCTGCACAAAGTTCTGTGCTATCTTTTGAAAATAAGAAAAAGTGTGGGTTATGAGGATGGAATTAAGCAGGAAACTCAGAGCAGAAATATAAGCCTAGATTTATATATCCCATATGGGCAGCACTGGAGCCAGGCTGAGGTTCGGGAACCAACAGTTCAAAATTCAGCTATCTTCCTTGTACAGATAGCATCTTCTCTGTGGTCCAGGTTTACATATGACGTTGCACAGCTCATCACTAATGGTTCAATTTTACTCTCTACCCAGTTTTACCCAAAGCCTGAGACTATAGACTTAACCATCTCATAACACAACAAATGACTGAGTACAGGGAAAGCAACTCAAATAGTAAAACAGCAACAATAATTTTAACAAAAACAAGCAAGAAATCTCCCCTATTTCCTGGCTTTGAACTTTACAACTCCTGGTAATGTCTTTCCAGCTTAGACAACCCAAATATTCTCCAAATGGAATATCACCCTCTGTCATGCAGAGGGACACGATAGAGAGTTTCTGCTTAGAGATACTGCAATGAATATAGTGGCCTAATTTCATCATGGACAAAGCTGTTTTGCTGCCACATAAATTATTTTACAACTCCTTCTGCATATTTTGTTGTACCCTTTGCATACTTTATTTTTACCCCAGCAGTCCCATAACTTTCCATGCACAGCTCTGTGGCTCAGGGACCAAAAACAAGGCACAATAGCTGGTCAGATCAAATTGCATCAGATTGGATGATGTGATTATTACACCATGTCCACACTGGCACACAGCACAATTTCAGTTTGTGTCATGTAAATGTATGTTCTGTCATGTCCTGTGTTGTGTGTGTAAATGTTTTACAGAGCTGGTGATATCTGTGCTGTGCTCTCAAAGCCTGTGCATCTGTACATCATTTTACTTGGCTGGTGCTGTGCTTCATTACGTACTGTCTTGCCGAGCTGCTGACGTGCTTTATTGAATCAACATTATTTGAGTTCCACAGACCCATGGAGAGGATCTTCAACTGTCAGTTTCCTTACTTGAGTTTTTTGCTGTGTGTTAGATCTAGCTAAACAATCTTACTCTTTTTGCTTTAACAATCTTACTCCTTTCTCATAAAGCAGAATGACAGAGGGGAAATGCTAAGCTTACAAACTTGGGGGGGGGGGGGGGGGGGGGGGCGGGATGGAGAAGGAAAAGAAAAAAAGGGAAAAAAAAGAAAGCCTCAGGAGTCCAGCAGTCCAGGACTTTCTGGGTTTGATGCTGAATAACTGGGAAAATGCAGAAATCATCAGTGGAAACAGAACAGGGAACTTTGAAGCAGGACTATATTTGTGAACAGGTAACAAGCTTTTACTGCATGAAAAAAGGATGTTGCCATAGTGTTGAAAAGAAACTGGACTCATCAAATGTGCTAGTTTGACAGTTTTGAGAGCTTCCTTGTGCCAATCCTGTCAAACTGGAGCAGGAGCAGAGGAATACGCAAAGCTTGTGAGCTGCTAGTTAACACACTCGCGTTCAGAGTCCCGCATGGCAATTTCAAATTGTCCCTCCTTAGATGTTTTGCATCAGGGTTTTGCTGCCTAAATTCTTTCTTTTCTGATCCCTGTGACCTACACATGTACTTCTTTCCTCTTGAGGCTGACATGATCACGGGTTGAAGCAAGTAAGAACTGCCCAGCACTGAGGATGGAAATTATGTCTGTAGCTACTGCAGATTGAATGTTAAAATAAGATCAGATAAGATAAGGTAAAATAAGATAAGACAAGATAAAGTTAAAGTCTGATTAGTGAGCCATTAGAAATAATTAGTGCAGAAGATGCAATGTGGTACCATCAACACCAGCCCACTCTGAATAATCCAAACAATTTGCCCTGATTAGAAACACCAGTAAGATGACATTTTTAGAACACCACCTCAACTCAGCTTTTTCCTCAACGGAGACATGTCTCCATGACTGGGAAAAATAAGGTGTGCAGCAAATTAGAAAGAGTTTACATTGCGACCACTGCACGTGATAATCATCTGAGAATCAAGAGCTCTGAGTCCTCTCCTTGTCACTCATATGACATTTATTTCATTTGCAAGTCCTTTCTTTGGAAACAACATCAGATGAAAGTTTAAAGGATAAGTGATAAGGATGGGAAATCAAATTTAGGTTTTGGGACTGTTTAAGCTAAATTGCCCCTTACCAGCAGCTTCTGATTCTCATGACTCCTGTCAAAACAACTGCCACTGGCTTCTTGTTGTGTTAGGGGCCATTCTCAACTCCTGTAGCAACATCTGCATGTGTATGGTAAGAGAAGTAGCTCAGCTCCTTGTTTCAGCCCACAAGGCATTCACTTGTCTGAGCTGTTCCCACTGAATCAGCCTCTCATCTCAGTGGGGAAAGGATATTCAGTCATTTGGACCATGCTGAATGAACAGATATGCCATCAAAATATTTGTACTCTGGGATAAAAAGTGATCTAGTGTTTAAACTAAATGAGAAATTAGAAGCACAGCTTTGACAGAGTAAGTGCCAATATGGTACTTGCACCAGTGTGACAGTAACTGAATTGCTGTGTTAGTACAACTGGTAGAAATTTTTTCACAGTGCTTGAAAGCACAGACCCTGTAGTCCATGTGGGGATGTATGACTGTAATGTTTCATGAATAGCAAGAAAATGCTATCACTTCTGACATGATTTCCCTCTACAGTAACTTGCATTAAAATACATTGGTGTTAAGTATTAAATAACAAGATAGCAATACAGAGCATAATAGGACACTCTGTTTCGCCTGTTTAGCTCCGACTCTTCTCTCCGTATTACTCACAGAGGTAGCTTATAGATACCTGGATAAGGCTGAGGTCCAGGACTTTTTCTTGACTCCTCGTTATGTTACTGACATATTGGGCCTCATTTGCTATAGTTGCAGACTGGCCATAACACTTACCTCATATCCCCCCTAGAGTCGTGATGAGTTAATGGACATCTGCAAAGTTCTCTGGGATAGTTCTCTGAGAAACACTCTAAAGATCATGTGTAGGTGTATCTGAACAAAGTTATACACTTGTATCTGAGTTTGAGTATTTAGCCCACTTTTATAAAAGAGCTGATCATTTATATTTCTTCACAATCAGCTGATGGTAACCTGTGCATTCAATGAACAACCAAATCTGACTTAACCAAATAAGTTCTGGACCATCTTCTGGAAGTCCTTGCCTCTCTTTATTTAATCCAGGGGAAGACTGATAAGATTTATTTTTAACGTCCTAGAAAGTGGTTTAAGCTATGTGGGAAGTAACATGGAGATGGAAAAAGTATAATTCACTTGCATATGAGAAGCTCAGACAAAGAAACAGTGATTTGCAAGGAGATGTTTGTAAACAGAGATGCTTTATGGTCTGATTTACAAAGAAGTTACAACATTCATGATGTTTTTTGCTAAATTGAATTGAATATTTGATATAATATGTTCCCGAAAGAAGAAAGTGAAACTCTTTTCAAAGACGTTTGAATATCTTCTATTTTATTTTATGTGGGAGCTGGTCAGGGCACTGTAATATTCCTATGAACAATACTGGGGGGGAAGAGAATTTTAATGGAAAATAAATAAATAATAGTTTATCCATATAATTATAGTACAGTGAAATAATTAGTGATAAACTCCTTACAGGGATCGTACCTGTCATTAAAAAAACAGCATTCTCAAATATCATCACTTTTTGACAAAACCATTTCCTGAAAGAGGAGAAGAATGATTAAAAACTTCAATTCACAAAGTGACTTTTATTTTGACAATAAATAACATACAAGTCACATTGTAAAATGAGACCCTTAATCATTTTCTGCCATGTTATTTGTCAAAATATAGACAGGAAAAAATGATCACTCATAAATAAAAGGTAACTTTCTTTTGCCATTTGCAGGGTGGGGGAGTAAATGCAGTGTCTGTTGAAGTTCTTAGAGGGGAAGGAGAGGGAAATGAATGGCTGAAGTTTGGAGAAGAAAAAAAACAACTCTAATAAACTCAGTCTGATCAACCATATTGAGTAATCAAAAATTCATTCTTTGTGGAACCTGTGGGGAAAAATAGCATTTTTATTGGAATATTAACACTGAAAGGTTTGAAAGCATCAGAGAGGGAAGGTACTTTTCAAAACCATACCCTAATTGCCTATGATGTATAATCTCAGCCTAATTTAATGTTAATTGGATTTCCCAATGTCATTGTCCAAATGGCATTTTTTTATTTACTTTTTAGCTGCTTTCAGATATTGGGTGAAGTCACAGAAAAGCTTTCACACTGAACATTTGTTTGCAAATGGCATGAATGGGTAGAATGCAGTATTACACAGATCAGAACAAAGGGATGTTTTATTATTATTTAGGAAATTCATATGTAGGATTTTTTTTTTCATAACAAGTTTTAGGACTAAGGACAGAATCCTGTAACTGAAAAACTTTTCAGCTGATTTCTGTAGGGTTTGGTACTTGTGGCAACTGCAGCCTTCACCTTTTGCAGGTCTTGCATACTCTTTCATGAAAAAGTACAAAGGAGTTGGCAGTAAACTAATTTTTTAGTTTTTCGGCAGTGAATTACAGCTTGCATGTAGTATGAAAACAGCATCAGGTAATAGTGTCCAGCAATTTCCAGTAAACAATCATAACTGTTCCCCAATTCACAAATTTTAGTGTCCCAAAAATGTCATTTTTGTTATGAATATGAGTTGAAGGTTCAAAGACTTCAGTTGACAGCCCCAGTGGTAGCGCTGGTCTGAATTCACCATTTTGGTATATTCTATTCATTGCACATACTAAATCAGTCACTTTAAACTATATTGGCAGGACCAAAAATTTAGCAAAGGAAGAGACCTTTTTCCTTAATCAGTCTGTCTCTTCCATAACTGTATCAGGAGAAGAAAAAAAATGCAATATAAAAAAAAAAGAAGGGGGGGGGCATGTCTGCTTAAGGATTTGTCTTATTGCAGAAAATTACACATGGACTTTATCCAGAAAAGAAAAATGAGAACAGGAGGGCTGGGCAGGTGTCAGAGGGAGGGAGAAAGAAAAACTTGGAAAACACTTCTCCAAACAACTGAGGGTACCATGTAAATATAAACTAAGAACAATATCAATTATATGGGTTTTTTTCTTCCTTGAAAAAACACAGAAATATTAATTACCTAGTATTTATAAAGCACTAAAGAAGCAGATTATTAACTTTACATCCATTTTACAGGTAGCCAGTTTCAGTTTGTATAAGGACCAAAATACTTGAACATCTGACAAAAGTACAAAAATCCACAGATTCTCACATTCTGGCAATGTTGTTAAAGATATCTGATTTAGCTGAAACTGTCTTAATTAATAAGAATTTTACTGTCGGTTGATATGACATCAGGATTTCATGTAGTGTCATAACAGCACTGTAGGACACAGTTGTTTAGGCTTTTTGTGGAGCAAGGTGAGAACTAAGAAGAGTGTCAAAATCAGCACAGAAACACCCCAGTGACAGAGCTGGAGATGTAATGTCAGTGTCCTGAAATTGTGTTTTCAGCTATTCAAATCCAAAATAGCTCTTTCAAAACTGATAACACATTGATGTTACCCATAAATTAACATGTGGAGAAATGCCTGAAGCAGAGTGAAGACAGCTAGTTGGTAAAACCTTGGTGCTGAAGTTGACAGAGATTTTAGCTGGGCCAGAAGATGCTCATGCATCTTATAGTATATATTATTACAGTATTGTTGGTTGCAGTGGTTACTATGTCTGTTTATACATTCTGTGTCAGTATATGAAGACATCTCTGACCAGAGGATGAATGCAAGAACAGGCTTGGTTTCAAGTCTTTCAGCTGGCACAGAATTCAGGAAGTCTTTCTGTCATAGCTGTATCATTTAAGGAGCAGCAGAGTCCACATAGTAGGTCTGGGAGAGAATCATGCATATTGATTTCTCTGCTCAGATTTCTGTAAGGGAGACCCCTCCACCCCAACTTTCAGAAAGGAGGAAAAGGTCTAAGTTGAGGAGGGAGCACCTATCTTCTATACCAGATTTTACTGAGAAGGTCCAAGGTATTTCCTGTTGAATGTGGTGAATCTATATCCTCTGAAACAACTTACAAGAAGGGGACATTATGTTTAACCCCAGATGAAGCAACAGGACTAGGATAGCTTCCTCCATTTCTGCTGCTCCCATATTCAGCTAATCTTGAAGATTCAGGGAGTAAATGTCTCCCCAAGGAGAGTTTCACCTGGGTAGGTTAATTATACTGCCCACAATGTGCCTATGATACTCAGCTCTTTTTGAAAGTACTTTCCCTCCAGGGTGGGCCGTCAGGCCTTCCACACTTAGATTTGGATGTTGAATCCATAAAGACTAATGAGTCATGCAGACTGGAGCTCAAGTCTGTTATTCCTTTTGAATAGCTCTTGGGCATTTTGTTTTCATTGCAGGTGAACTTAAGCAACAAGCATGTTTTTATTTGCTTAGCAAAGAAAATGCATCTGCTAAAGATGTGTGCATCTTTTTTAAGTGTGTCAATTTATATGCAAAATAGGTTTAGCACTTGTGCCCATGGACAGCTGCCAACACAGCCCTTAGCATCTCAGGTCTGGACAGCGAGACCCAGGATTCTTCTTCCTTCTTCTTTCTTTCTGTTTCTCTCTTTTTTTTTTTTTTTTTTTTCTTTTTTTTTTTTTTCTCCCATCTCTTCTGAACTGATTTGGAAAATAATGTTCCTAGTTTTACCCAGCAATATTTAAAACTCTTCCCATGCAGATGGTTTTATAGAGGTCTGAATAGAAATGAGTTGAGACATCTCAGAACAGCCATAGTCTATCATAAAGAGCTGCGGAAGATACCTAAGATTTTGCATAATGCAGCACACTTGGCATTCTTAGTGGAAAAGAAGCCAAGTCTTGTCTCGGCAACTGAGAAATTATTTCTCTTAATGTGATAAAGATTGGTCCCTTTGGGTCAAGGTAGTGGTACATTAAGTGGGAAAGGGTAAAACCTACCTTCTGCCCATCTATATTTAACCTGTCCTACAAATGATAAGAAGATTTCATTCTTCTGTGTTCTCACTTTTTCTCCTTTCTTCTTGAACACTGAATTTATCATTTAAATGTTAAAGAGAAACCAGATGTTATAGTTATTAACTTTTGGAATCAACTATAATCTTCCTATTAAATCCTTCCATCCAGGTACAGGCAATTATTTGCTTGATCTAAAGGTGCAGAAAATGTAGACACACAGGGTTTCAGAAAGTCCAGTTTAATAAGACAGGTGGGTAACTAATAATGTGGAAAATTACCTGCAGATTGAGGATATTGGGAATGACTAATGGCCAAAACTAAGCGAGTAAATTAGTTGCAAAATGATACCATTTGCAGTAGTTGTGCGAGTAGGGGACTGGATGGCACAGTGGCATGTGGCAGTGATCTGAGCTTGAATATAGCCCAAATTCAGGAAAACAAGCTATCAACTTATGGCTTTTCCTTTTTTTTATTTTTTTTACGTTTTTTAAATTATTATTATTCTTTCCATGTACTCTCTGCTATTTATGTAAGGTTTAATAGCACAGGCACAAGAGCCTAGTTAGCTTTGCAAAGTTTAACAACAAAGTTGTCATCAAGGTCAAATGCATTGAATCTGAGACTTCAGTTTGCTTTACAAGCCAAACAGAGTTCAGATAAGCAAAACACTTGGTTCATTGGGGAAGATTCTGAAATGCAGAGAAGGGAGAATTTCAAAGAGCTTTCTTCCCCCTAATTTAAGATGTTCCATAAGGTTCTGATTCCAAAAGGCACTCAAATGTTGGCTTCAATGGGACCATTTATGTACTCAGAATTAGCCACACGCCTAAGTACTCGGGGTTTTAATTACCTACCCCAAAATACACGATTTGACAGTCTGGTCATGGGCAATATCCAAACAATTTTAACAAGAGATTAGCCCATGAAGGGACAGCTGGACTGATTCCTTTGCAGACAAAATTATCTTCTCAAAAATCTAAGTACTTCCATGCTTCTCATCACTTAGAGACCTAAACACATACCAGATCTTTATGAATGCATTTTCAAAATTCTTTGTAAAGAAAGAACTATTACCTCGTGGCTGTAAAGGGAGAATTACAGCAGAGAGAGTGAACAACGTACTTCAGATCACAAAGGAAGCTAGTGGCAGAAGTGAGAAGTGAATCTGCATATCTATCTGATCTTAGATTTTCCCATCTGTCTGAGGTACAGATTACATATTATTTCTGACGGGACTAGTAACATGATTAATTATTTTATAGTACCAGCTGTGATGGTACTTAGTCTCAGAGAGTATTTTTAAATGTAATATAGCGATCTAATAATCACTGTATTAGCTTTTTCCACTATGACCATCTTGTGATAACTTTACTGACAGCCAGATGTACCCAGAATACCCTGAGAACTACATATAAGAATTGAAAGCACTGATATATATATCCACATTTTTTAAGTTCCCTAAAATATTTTCTTCAATATTTTTGCAAGTGGAAGCAGGCTGACTTTACAATTTGCCTTTATTTTTATTTTTTAATATTATCTTAATTTCTCTGGAATCTCTGTTTTTATAAAGCTGAAGAGTAGAAAAAACACAAACTCTGAAATTTATATGCATATTTTATAAAAAGCTACCCTCTAGAATTTGACTAGAACAAAAAAACCACAGACACAGGCACACACACATTAACTTACACATACCTGCACATTTCTGTGTAGACATCTATATCACAGGAAGACAAGATGAATCTTACCTTATGTAACAAATCTCTAGAAAAAGTTATTTTATAAGAAAAGTTTAAAAAATTATAATTGCTTGTAGTCATTTAGGAAAGAGTATAACAATATTAACACTAGTAATAAAACCAGTTGTTTCAGTTATGACCTCTGCCAGTTGGAGCTGTGCTTCAGGTATTTCTCACCTTCTCCCGTTGCTGCAAATGACCTTCCCCTCTGATTTACCCCCTGCGCTCCTCATGTGGGCACTCCCTAAGGACTCACTCTAAGTTAGCAGAGATCCACTCTTTAAACTGGTTAATATTTAAACACCGCTTAAGTGATTTCTCCAGGGCCTAAACTGTATTCTGCAAAGCCTTTCTGTTAGCTTCGAAAAACTGAGATAATTTCTCAGGAGCTCTCATAGTAAGGGCCACGTACAATAACACTGAAATACAATTCTCAAGGGCTGAACTTCCCATACAGACTCTTATCTGTCTTCGGGTGGTGATTGTCTCTGTGTTCTTACCTTTCTTTCTAATCCTCTGCCTTTCTTTTTATCACAAAATGTCATTGAGACTGACCCCTTACTCCCTACAAGACTTTTTTCCTACAGAGCATTTTTGGTTGTATATATATGCAGGTGCTATAAGAAAAGTGGACATTTGATTTTGTAACTAGTGATAAGGGAAGCAAACTCCTATAACTTTCAGCTTTCCAAGATCTGAAAGGTGATCCAAGTCTTTTGACTGGCATTTATAAAAAAAGGAATAACATATCCAAAGACCAAGAACAACTTTTAAAACCTTAAAGAGGGAATTATTAATTACACTGAGGTCTGGCCTTCTGATAGGTAGTACCTGTAAAACACCAAAATATAACCCTACTGTACCTATAAAAATATAGCTTTCATATTTTGAACTTCCAAATATATTGGGGACAAAAATTCAAGAAATAATTGGCACAAAATTAGTCAGATTTCCATGGGAAGACTTTCCATTGAAGAAAATTGTCATTGATCTAGTGACTACAGAATGTCTGTAATCATTTACACTGGCCTGGCCTCATCAGTTGTATGTGGTAACAAAGGTTATGTCTGCCTGGTTTATTAATTTTCCTTTAAGATTTTTTTTTTTTTTTTAAAGGGGTATTTTAGCTGTAAGTGTAACCAGAGCAGCCAGCCTACCTTTATACCTGCCACTGCCCAACACAGATAACCTGACTAAGACTGCTAAAAGTGGGAAGAAATTGTCTTCTTGGGCTGAAAAGGTACAGGGTGCTGAGGTAGAGGGGGCGGCTGCTGCTAAAGTCCATAGACAGTTACCACATGGGTCAGAGGTTCCCAAAAGTTTGTGAGTTAAAATTGGGCTAACAGACATTAACTGTCTGGCAGTTGCCAAAATTCTTGCTGCAATTTCCCAGAGGAATTGTAGATACTGTGGTTTTTGTTGTCTTGGTTGTAGGGATCTTCATCATGTACATGTTTGGATGTAAATCATGACCATGAAACCAGCTAGGCAATTTTTATCTGCTAACAGTAAAACTAACATTTTCCTGTTTCCATCTGAACTTTCCTGAGACCAGAGCTATCTGACAGTGGGTGGGCTCCACTCTTCAGGGCAGTGCCACAGCTATGGGCTAGAAACAAAATAGAAATGGCCGTTCTCCCTGTCAAGGACATAAAACAGGGACAAAGGTACTTGTATTACATACATTTTATAGAAGTCATTATTTCTATCCCCTCACCTCCTATAACCTTTCTTGACATCAGCAAAAATTATTAGTTTTGCTCTTCAGTGTCATGCATCTTGGTTACCTCTAATTGAAATGGAGGCATTCTGAGTGGCAAAATCAGTTACAAATCTCTTCAAGTGCCCCTTTTGTATAATTTATCATGGGATTTAGAGTTTCTGAGCTTGGATCATTTAGTTCTCAGGAGTCTTTAATACTTGATCACAATTTGTGGTGGGACAGTACTTGGTATACTTGGTGGAATATGAAGATAACTGAAAATTTATTTACTGTATCAAATGCTGATGTTGCCAGAAGAGTGGTTTGAGATGAGGATTACCTTTCACAGCAAATTAACTGCAAGGAACAACTTATTTTGAAGGAACTATAGACAAGAAAGATAGAGGGAAAAAAAGTAAGACCCTGTAGGTATTGAATAAAAAGGTACTTGAACATTCTTGTTTAAATGAGTTATTTCATTATGAACAAGGAAAAAGATGCTTTAATAGGAAATAAAGTTATTGAAATCTTTTGATCAGGATAGAGAATGACACAGGGAAACTTACCTTCATGAGACGTTACTTTTGTGATCCAGCCATCATCCCGCTTGTTTCTTGTGGAAATGTCACGTAACTCCAGGTCTGTGATCCACACCCTCTGGTCAGTGGGGATACTCTTTAAAGCCAGTGGAAGTAGCCATGGTAGAATTTTGTCTTTGTTACTCACAATGTTTTAAGAAGTATGAATTTATTTACCTATCTGCTATTTCTGTGTCATTATTCCTCACTCTTTTTTTCAGTTCTTAGTATCAGAGACAATTTTTCCTGAGGACTGGGAACACTAAGGTGAATTAAAAGATCTATTTCTGGTTTATTCTGTGCGTAAAGAAACTTGCCATAATACCTGTTCTGTCATGAATTCTCTGTGTAGGTTTGATCAGGTCACTGAGGTACATCACTTGCTGATCACGTGGCAATTTCAGTAGGAGCTGGGCATATCTGCATATCTTAAAGGATCTAGGCCTTTAAGTTTTACTGCCTAGTAGAAATTAAGGTCTGAATTCCTTTTGCTGTCATCAAGGGCATGGTGGTATATTTAAAAATATAGAGAAGGTTTCAGATATGCATATATCGTTGTGATAAAGAAAACCCCTGATCTGTAAATGGAAGTATCAAGTTTAGCATTAGTTCGGGTTTTTTTCTTATTCCATCATTGCCTATGAGTAATAAAGTAATGGCTCTGCTATTATTTAACAGAGCACAGAATAGTTCAATAAGATTAAGAAATGTTAATGTTCATCTACATTAAAAATATAATAGTTACTCTTGCTTTTGGGACTGGACATAAAGTACACCCGGAAGGAATGTTGATTCCCCAAACAACTGAAACTGTAGTAGTAACCTGCACTTCAATCTCTTCTTCTAATGAAGTCTCATGTCAATAATAACTTCAGTTTGAAGATTTCATCCAGGTTACACCACTCATAGGTACAGGTATGTCTTTCACACTGAAGCCTTTGGGGAAAGTAAACAAACGGACAAAACCATTAAGAACAATGCTGTAAATCATAGAATCATAGAATGGTTTGGGTTGGAAAGGACCTTTAAAAGTCATCTAGTCCAACCCCCCTGCCACAGGCAGGAACACCTTTCACTAGACCAGGCTGCCCAAAACCCCATCCAACCTGACCTTGGACACTGCCAAGGAGGGGACAGCCACAGCTTCTCTGGGCAACCTATTCCGGTGTCTCACCACCCTCACAGGGAAGAATTTCTTCCTTACATCTGATTTAAATCTACCCTCTTTCAATTTAAAACCATTACCCCTCATCCTATACATACACCCCTTGATAAAGAGTCCCTCCCCATCTTTACTGTAGCCCCCTTTAAGTACTGGGAGGCTGCAATAAGGTCTCCCTGGAGTCTTCTCTTCTCCAGGCTGAACAACCCCAACTCTTGCAGCCTTTCTTCATAGGAGAGGTGTTCCAGCCCCTTGATCATATTTGTGACCCTCCTCTGGAACTGTTCCAACAGGTCCATATCTTTCTTGTACTGCAGACCCCAGAGCTGGACAGAGTACTGCAGGTGGGGTCTCATGAGAATGAAGTAGAGTCGGAAAATCACCTCCCTTGACCTGCTGGCCACGTTTCTTTAGATGCACCCCAGGATATGATTGGGTTTCTGGGCTGCAAGCTCACATTGTTGACTTAGATCCACCATCATTACTTCACCTAAAAGCACCAATTTTGGGGAGTTTTATTTGTCAATATGTTCACTGTATACAGATAAACATATAATGCAATTTATTATCAAATGAAGATAAATTGTTACAAACTTTATATATACATATGGGTATATACGTATATTCATCCAGGAAATGACACTTCTTATATGCCTATATCTTTGAAAAATAAGATCTTACTAAGGCTAGTTTGTTTCCTCCCATTTCCTCACTTAGCTTTGTATTTTTTATTCTGCTAAAACAGTGTTTATCACTTTTCTGAGTAATGGCTGAGCAGCAAATATGGGGAAAGGCAGCACTGCTGATTTTGTTTGTTAACTTAACTATCTTTTTGAATTCACAGTGTGTAGGCACAGTTTAAGCATTTTCCATAAAGCATTACAGTGTGAAAGGGCGGAGGGGTGGAAAACAGACAGACATCACCCAGAGAGCAGTGATATTGAAAGTAACTGGGAAAAAGCCATCTTCTTCATGCTAAGACTCACAAATTAATTCCATGGCAAAAAAGAAAAGGTAAATATTTGCTGCAAGTTTTCTTGGAAGCTGTGTGAATCTAAAACTATCACTTTTTACAGCTCTAATCTTTATTTCTTTCCTTTGTAAATTTTTTTTATGACCATTACTTCAATTTAAAAAAAAAAAAAAATATTCCTCAAAGCTAAGATTACAGACCAAGTTTAACTTTGGATCTAAAATAAAGCTCACTGAGGGAAAAAAAAAAAAAAAACCACACCCGCCTATGAGGGAAATAAATTATTTCTCCAGTATGGGGAAAGATGTGAAAATGGAGAGCACTCTTGGGAACTCAATGTGCATTGGAAATTGGGTAAGAATGTTGGACTCAGTAATGAGAGGAACAAGTTGAATGCCTTATGCCAATCCATCCTAAAATCTCGCCTCCAAGCATGGTTCGAACTTCTCCTAATGACACACAGAATGACAGAAAATTGTTCTGGGGAAGATACAAATTAGTCATATTGTCCAGTAACTTTTCAAAAGGCAAACCCAAATATATTGCTCATTCTTGCCAGTTATATGTACAATGTTTATAAAACTTCATCAGTGAAGCCCTAACCCTGCAGAAGAAAGGAAATGTAAACTATTTTCCCTTTTCAAAAGGCCTTCTTAGTTTTCATTCTATTTTTTTCTTCTGTCTGACCATATCTAGTGGGTATAAAAAGCAGATTATTTGCTTCCTGTTTGCATATTTAAAGTATTTGAAGGTTTTATCAGGTTCCACATCAGTCTTTTCTTTAGTATAAGCTTTGCTCTTTTCTCACTGATCATACTTCCTAGACATTTGATCATTCTTGTTGCTTTTGAATCCTCAGCAGGTGCCTTAAGGCTGTTTTATGCCCACTTTGATGCAATAGAAGTGCAACTTAAAAGGAGCTCAGGCTCTCCCATATATCTTTATATCTTTTAGGATAATAAATAATAATGATCCATATTCACATTGCACTTTGCATTTGCAAGATACTCTACAAACATTAATTAATTAGTCCTCATGGCTCTCCTGTGTGATAGCAGTAATAAAGCTTTGCATTAATATGGCACCTTTGAGCTAAGGCTCTTAGATGACTTTAAAAATATTAATGAATATCCAATCTATTTATATGTTACTACTCACAGCAGTGCAAAATAGGAGGTAAATAGTATTGTACACACTTCACGTTTATCACAGCTGAGACCAAGAACTTTTTTGATCAGGATTCCAAAGTTGATATCCATCTCAGACTTGTGCAAAACAGCATTGTTGGATGTTGGCACATATCCTAAGAGATTACATGATTTTCTCTAACCAGTTTACCATACTTTGTCTGGAAAGGATAGCCATTTACAGGAAGATTTTCCTTCTCCACCTATTCTGTAGATGAATTGGCAGTTTGAACAGTCTGCATCACCCATCAGATTAGCTTAACCAGGTTCACCATAATAAATCAAGTTAGGACAAAATTCTGCTAATGACACATGTATACATTACAATAAAATAATAATAATCTGTTTTTTTATGGCTGTGTAAGAAGCAATAGAGATGCATATATGCAATATAATTAAAACCTTTTAAAAGCAAGCAGAAATTTTAGAATAAAGAAATTTTATATATGCCTTAGCAAATCACCAGTCTAGACTCATACTTTACGTACTTTTTTCCTACTTATTATTCGGATCTGTCAAGCAATTGCATGGCTAGTTATATAGGTTTTCTTTGCATAGATGGAGGCTTCAGTGGAGAAAAAAAGACTAAAATTATCTTCAATATCTAAATACATAACACAGTAAGATTTTTTTAGGTCTCTGCAAGGGAAAATGAAATATTTGGAAAAATTAGAAGAAAACATAGAAAGGCCATGACAATTCTCACAATGAACTCCTGGAAGGTAGTTCAGAAGAGCTGCTGAAAATTGTCCCAGAACTACTGGAAGATTTTCAGACACCATAATACTGACATTAGTTGGAAATATATATGAAATATTGGGGAGGAATATTTAAATGACAGTGAGAGCTTAACTGAAGGGACAGTGGTGTTAAACACTCTTCAAAATAAAAGAACAATTTATAAAAACTTTTTCTCCTGGATGTTTTAATACTTATTCAGAGAAAACATTCACTTGCCTTAGTCTTGTGTGGTTTTATTACTGTCAACTTCTGATTCGTTTTTTAAAATAAATGAACTCCTCCTCCAGTGCCATGTGTTATTCTGCAGACATGAATGTGCATAGGTAGCTCCTGGAGAGCAAGATCTGCTGGTAAGTGCTGCTTATATGCAGTAATATTTGCTGTTCTTCATATACCTTTCAGCATAACAAATCAGAGGTGGGGTAAAAAAGCAAGAGACACTTAGCAAAGATGATAGGCTAGCTGGATCTTTTCTGGTCTGAATCTGTAAGATATTTTACCATTTCTTACAGGGAATGGAGGAAGGGTTTGTTCTAATTCAGGATCAGCTACAAAAGAAAACAGAAGGAAAAAAATAAAAAATAAGCTGAAAGTAAGTTTCAATAACTAAACCTACACTTAAAAATAAAATTGTCACCATTGTTCTTCAGAACGAAGTTACCATTAAACAAGAACAACTCCTGTGGTATTATTTGCCTGTCATTTCCTGGTAAATCAGTGTCATTAGCATTGATTTTTTAGAGGAGAGATTAAAAAAGGTTTAGCTAGGAGAGTAAGGCAGGAGTATATATTATCCAAGCCAATGTATCTCTGGGTCTCAAAGATGACATTTCCCTCTCTGCTTCATTAACTTGCATAGCTTGTTGAGCTTTAGCTGTTTCTAATTAATTCTTTTACTGGCTTTTTTGAATGTGTATCATCTCTGGCAAACCATATAAAATGAAGAAATCTCTCTAAGGTTTTACCCTTTTAATTATTATTTTTATTGCTTAAATGAAGCTCTGGAATTGCAAATGTTGACATTTTAGTTGATTCTAGTCATTAGAGTTTTCAAGGAGGAAAAAGGGGGAAAAGGCTAAGGAGAGGAGGGGACAGTGCAGATAAAATAATAAATAAATAAATAAATGAAATCATAAACTGAGCAGGATGTTCAGCAAATGCTGTGGAAAATGGAAAATAAACAGGTTTGTCAAAAGTGACCTCCATGATGGTTTTGCCCTTTTAAATACTAACAAGGAAGGAAACATCATTAGAGGCAATTCCTCTCTGTCTTGTACACCGGCTGACAAGTAAATGAATGGAGTTTTGCACTCCTGCTTGTCATTTTGTTTTATTTGGATAGAGCTTAGCTAGCAAGTGTGGTGAGTACACACAAACACATACATACATGTTTACACACAGTCATTCATACTTTTCTTTAAAATAATGAGCATGAAAACACATAGTAGAATATGTCTGGCTTCCGGGGGGAAAAAAAAAAAAAAAAAAAAAAAAAAAAAAAAAAACCAAAACAAAAAACCCACAACCAAACAAAAACCTAAGCAAAGCATATCTGTTAGAATGAATCTGATTTTGTAAAGCATGTGTCAGAAAAGTTGTAATGGAGTCACACTTCACTAATGTAATGCTCTGTCAGCTAGTCCATTTGCTTGCCAGATCACCATGCTGATTTCTAAGTTGATACTCTAAGAAAGAGGGACATTCAGCTTTGTTGCAAGAATAAAATTATACAGAGTAAGCTGAATAATGATAAGGTAGGGAGTGAACTTGGGATGTGTCAGTTATTATCTGACTGCCTGTTCTATTGCTTATCCCATTGCTCATGTAAGGTAGGTTGTTTCCCCCCACCCCTTTATTGTTAATAAAACAACAACAACAAAAAAAGTAGTCTTCCCTAAAAGAAATTTTAATTGTTTAAAGTGATTTGATCACTGTCTCAGACTCTCATTACTGCTACAATGATGACCATGAAGTGGTGCTAAAATGTCTTAATGAGACTCATCCACCAGAAGGACAGGAAGCAAAAGCAGGAGGTTAGATACAGACAAGCGGTAGATTTGCTGGCAGACAAGAGGGAAGCTAAAGGGGCAAGGTAGCCATTTTCTTATCCTGTGACCACATTAGACACTACTGCGTTTATCTCACTTTCACATTCTTCCAAAGATCAGTGAGGACTTTTTGCAAGCAGTTAACTCAGTGAGACCTGGATGGAGGTAAAAGGAATTTCTGCACAAGGACATTAGTCATTAGTATGAAGAAAACATGGAACAGATATCTAATAGAGGAGAAACAGTATTTTTCAAAGACGTTTGTTCCTGAAACCAACCAAGAGTGAGTAGATTCCTGCTGGAAAAGTACTTTTAATTCAAAATTTTGTACAACTGTTGCAATTAGTTAAAATTGGCTTTCTTATGAATATATCGAGTAACCTTGTTTGACTATGGCTGGAATAGAATCCCAAAGCCATGTTCATAAATATTTGTAAAAATATCCATTTAATACAAATTTTGAGACAAAGTCTTTAGGCACTCTTATCCAGTCAGGGAAGGGAATAAATAAAACATGACTTTCACCAATCCAAACTGATGGATGTGCAGTCAAATCAATGCTTTGGTAAAGGATTGCATGCAGTCATGTCTAAATGTAGCTATATTATCTTTCTGTTGTGAGGATAAGCAGTATGATAAGAGTATTTTTTTTTATTAAAATAAATTACATCTAAGAAAATCATGGATGGCTAATGCACCCTTCAAAATAGAAGCAGCTCCACTACCTATTGCTTTATTAACATTTCAAATGCTGTTAAGAATCTAATTCTTGAATCAGAGCACCACTGAGCACCATGCTTTGAGCAAACAAAGTTCTAAAGAAACCTTCTTAAAAGAGGGTTATTTTCTCGACTTTAGTAATCATAAACACCTTTGGTGGGAACACCTAAGTTAAATTTATCCACCTGATAGTTAAGTTTGTAGTTTATCTACTATCAAGCCTCTCTTTATGGAGGGATTAAACACCTCCAAAAATGTAATTCATCCCAGCTCTCTTAACTGCTTATTTTAGGATGGTGTGACTTACTCTTTAGGAATGTTTTCTCCTTCTATGTAACAGAAAGGGACCATGAAATGAGGACAGCATAGGTTACTGTGAACAACAGTGAAACTGGAGGTTGTCTGCAAATGGAGACCATGTCTTTGAGGCAGTGGCAGTGGGTGGATCAGATTGCAGGAGCTGGCTGTGTGGAGTTCACTTGTAAAGATAAACAGTGTGGAGCAGAAGATGGTAGCACACAGGAATCATCACCACCTCAGAGGGGTGACCAGCAAAGAGAAAAGAAAAATAAAAGTGAGAGAGGAGGCATGAGGCCATATGGGAGAGGACTTCTTCAATGGCTACCACAGATATACAGAGCAGGGTATCTATCTCCAAGAGACCCCATATTGCTGCTATATATAAATTTTATTTTATTTTTTTTTTTTTTTTTTTAGCCATAACACATATTTAAACTATTTTCTGATTTTGTGTTCATTACACTCAAACTCACATTGTCTTGTTGGAAACCAAACAGGTGCTCATACCAGAAACTAAAAAATATGGATCTATTTCTTGTTCCACAACAAGATTTTGGGTGGATCAATTACTTGGGGTTCTTTTGAAGATAAATGGAAGTGTAAATTTCAAGAAAAGTTAAATCCTAAACCATTTGGGCAATTTAAGTCTTACCCCAGGCCCCCAGTTTGGGAAAATGAAAGCATTTCTCTTTCCCTTGAGGCACTGGCACAGCACAGGAAGATTAGATGCTCTGACAGGATTGAAAAGGGAAGCATGTAACATTCCTGGTCCTGAAAGAGTTAAACATTTTTTTGTTTAAGTGGTTTATTTTCAGCTGTTGTCATACCACCTTTGTTGAAATCAGGACTATGTGCACCAGTTGTGTAGATTTGAAGAGTGTACACCTGTGATACTCAGGCAAATATACAGTACCACACATGGAGAACTGAACAAGGACACCTGTTTATATAGTATTTTACAGCAAATTTCCACAGATTAAAGAAAGTATGAGAAGGTCATGGCAATACAACTGTAATAATATCACACTGGGTCAAAATGAAATTCCATTTATATTATATCTTGCCTCTGACTTTGGCCAGAATGATACCTTAAATGTTATGGAAAAAAATATTAAAAAAGAATAAATATGAAATAGTTTTTCATCAGAACTGTCCATCCAGCAAAAGGGATGTGGGAACTTCCTGTGCCAGAGATTGAATCTGATCATCAAGTTTAACAGCCAAGTGGAAAACTGAACATCTCATGTTACAGACATCAGTAATTTGAATTGATTTGGAAAGCCTGTGGGTAAAATTCTGCTTCTATGTAGAGCAACATGAATCTGGAGTAACTTCAGATTCTGCTTTGCATTAAGCCAAACAGATTTTTTTGTCTTATGAAAAGACAAAACAGGAAATAAATTTGCCACTAAACTAAAAAAAATGCAACCTGAATAAAATATTTGAGTTCAGAATTAACTTTTCATCTTGATTCTGCACCTTTCTTTAAAATGATTTAGGCCAAATTACCTTCCAAGTGTGCTTCCTAACTCTTGCTGTTACTGCAGTATTGTATTTTTTCCCTGATCATTTGGCTGGCTTTGTGCAATTGAGCTATAATGTGTGCAGTTGACCTTTCTTCATTTAAATGTTAATAGAGATCTTAGGAAAGGTGCTGCCATGCAAAAGGCCAACTAATTGTAATAGACTTACAACCTTTTGTTTGTTGAGCTGGTCAAACAAAGAAAGGGTTAATTAAAACTTATACAAAATGTTTACAGGCCAGGAGAAAAGATCTGTGTGTGTTACATGTTAGGTTACCAGCAAAAGTCTTCTTCCAGAGGGCTATCCTCTTTGTACTTCCAATCATAAACCAGTGATATTCTCTATCTGAATTCACTTTTATTGAAAAGATTTAAGGACCAGTTATAAGAACAGCTCATTCGGGGCACTCACTTGGCCTTGCTGGTTGTCCATGGACCCACAGTACCATAGCTGTCAGTAAAGTTGCTGCTGGTAGAGGCAAGAGATGGAGAAGATTTGCACTAATTCAAGCACCACAAAGATTTTTTTTTCTTTTCACTGTGTAGGCTTCTTTTTGAATTGGGTATATGGAGCAGGGTTTTGGTACCAGAGAGGCTGCAGGGGTGGCCTCTGTGAGAAGAGATTAAGGACTGCCTCTGCCAGGCACAGCCTTTTCCAGCCAGTTCCACAAGAGACCCACTGCAGACCACAGCTGAGCCCATCAGAGAAGTTTGTGGTGCCACTGTGAAAGCATATTTAAGAAATGGAATAAAATGCAACACAGACAGAGGAGAAGGGTAAAAGAGTGAGGAAGAGCAGAGGGAACACCAATATCTGAGTGGAAGGAGGAGGTGGTCCATGGTGGAGCAAATATGCCCTGTAGCTTTTGGAGGACCCACCCTGGAGCAGAGGAAAATCATAAGAAGGAAGGACAAACAGAAAGAAATTGCAATGTACTAACTGTCCTCTCTGGAGGGACTGAATGTAACCTTCTGTGATTGCAAGGCGGGAAGAAAGGAGTCTGTTGGGAAAAACTGAAGTTGAGTATAGGAAAGCAGGCAGAAAAATATTTTTCCTAAATGTTTTAATGTTTATTCTTTTTTGTTGTTGTTTTTGTTTCCCAATACCCAAATCAGTAATTAAATATTTATATTACTTAGCACAAATTATGTTAATCCCCTCAAGTCTGTTTTGCCCGTGACAGTAATTGCTAAGTGATCTCCCTGTCTTTATCTTGACCCATGGGTTTTATCACTCTCTTTCTCCCTATTTTTTCTCTCATGGGGAGTGAGTGAGCAGCTGTGTGGGTACTTGGCTGCCAGCCTGGGACAACCCTCAACACCTTTATAAATGATATAGAGAAATAGGAAATACCAGAGTGCAAGAAAACTGATCCTAAAAAAAAAACCCCTTTTTAAATCAGATGAAACAGTCTGTTCAAGAAGTTTAGCGTTTGGGGGCTTCCAGGTAAGGCCGGTCAATCTATCCCCAGGTTTCCCTAGCTATTCTGTGTCACTCCATAGTTTTGTGGACAAACAGAGCAGGAAAAGTAATTAAAAAGTGCATCATGCACAATGTTTTTTCTGTTTTCTGTGGTTGCTGTCATCTATGACAGTTAAGCAAAGAGCTCTCTATGCAAAAACTCCAGGTCTTGCTACACTGTGGTATATGCTACAGAATCACAGAATCATCTAGGTTGGAAAAGACCTTGAAGATCATACAGTCCAAACATTAACCTCACAGTGACCATTCTCAACTCCACCAGATTCCTCAGCGCTGTGTCAACCCAACTCTTAAACACCTCCAGGGATGGGGACTCCACCACCACCCTGGGCAGCCCATTCCAAACCTAACAACCCCTTCTGCAAAGAAATACTTCCTGATATCTAGTCTAAACCTTCCCTGATGCAACTTGAGGCCATTCCCTCTTGTCCTATCACTTGTTACTTGGTTCAAGAGACTCATCCCCAGCTCTCTGCGACCTCCTTTCAGGGAGTTGTAGAGGGCGATGAGGTCTCCCCTCAGCCTCCTCTTCTCCAGACTAAACAACCCCAGTTCCCTCAGCCGCTCCTCCTACGACATGTGCTCCAGACCCTGCACCAGCTTCGTTGCCCTTCTCTGGACACGCTCAAGTAATTCAGTGTCCTTTTTGTAGTGAGGGGCCCAAAACTGAACACAGTAATTGAGATGCAGCCCCACCAGTGCCAAGTACAGGGGTAAGATCACTTCCCTGTCCCTGCTGGCCACACTATTTCTGATACAAGCCAGGATGCCATTGGGCTTCTTGGCCACCTGGGCACACTGCTGGCTCATGTTCAGCTGGCTGTCAATCAACACCCCCAGCTCCCTCTCTGACTGGCAGCTCTCCAGCCACTCCTCCCCAAGCCTGTAGCGCTGCTGGGTGTTGTTGTGGCTGAAGTGCAGCACCCGGCATTTGGTCTTACTGAAACTCCTACAGTTGGCCTCAGCCCCATCATTCCAGCCTGTCCAGGTCTCTCTGCAGAGCCTCCCTACCCTCGAGCAGATCAACACTCCCACCCAACTTGGTGTCATCTGCAAACCTACCGAGGGTGCACTTGATCCCCTCGTCCAGATCATCAATAAAGATGTTAAACAAGAGTGGCCCCAAAACCAAGCCCTGGGGGACACCACTCATGACCGGCCACCATCTGGATTCAACTCCATTCACCACCACTCTTCAGACCCGGCCATCCAGACAGTTTTTTACCCAGCAAAGTACATGCCCATCCAAGCCACGAGCAGCCAGTTTCACGAGGAGAATATTGTGGGAAATGGTGTCAAAGGCCTTACTGAAGTCAAGGTAAACAACATCCACAGCCTTTCCCTCATCCATTAAACAGGTCGCCCTGTCATAGAAGGAGATCAGGTTTGTCAAGCAGGACCTGCCTTTCATAAACCCATGCTGACTGGGCCTGGTCATCTGGTTGTCCCGCATGTGTTGTATGATGGTACTCTGGATGAGCTGCTCCATCAGCTTTCCGGGCACCGAAGTTAAGCTGACAGGCCTGTAATTTCCCGGATCATCCTTCTGACCCTTCTTATAGATGGATGTCACATTGGCCAATTTCCAATCTGTCGGGACCTCCCTGGTCAGCCATGACTGCTGGTAAATCATGGAAAGTGGCTTGGCGAGCACCCCAGCCAGCTCCTTCAGCACCCTCAGGTGTATCTCATCTGGTCCCATAGACTTATGTATGTCTAAGTGATGCAGTAGGTCACTGACTATCTCTTCCTGGATTGCAGGGGGGTTGTTCTCCCAGTCTCTGTCTTCTGGCTGAGGAGGCTGGATTCCCTCAGTTCAATGAGACTTGTTAATAAAGACTGAGGCAAAGAAGGCATTAAGCACCTCAGCCTTTTCCTCATCATTCGTTGCCATGTTTCCCCCTGCATCTAACAGGGGATGGAGGCTCTCCCTGGTTTTTCTTGTGTTGTTGAAGTAATTATAGAAACATTTCTTTTTATCCTTGACTGGTGAAGCCAGATTAATTTCTAGCTGGGCTTTAGACCTCCTGATTTCCACCCTGCATAGCCTCACAGCCTCTTTGTAATCACTGCGAGTGGCTAGACCTTTCTTCCAAAAGCTGCAAACTCTCCTTTTCTCCCTGAGTTCCAGCCAAAGCTCCCTGTTCAGCCAGGGTGGCCTTCTCTGCTGTCGGATTCTCTTAGAGCCCCCGGGGACAGCCTGCTCCTGTGCCATTAACACTTCCTTCTTAAAGAGTGTCCAGCCTTCCTGGACCCCTATACCTTTCAGGACTTTCTCCAAAGGGATTCTCTCAAGCAGTTGCTTAAATAAGTCATTTACGTCTTTATTTTAGCTTCAGAATCTTTTATTGTGTTGTGATGAAAAATAGTGACAACACCGTCTGCATTAAGAAAGGTGAAGATGGGGAGAAGTGGGATTAGAAAGCAAATTTTGTTGGGGTTTATGGTCAGCCTCTATCAAAGTCTACATTTTTCTGTTGATATGTTCAGGGATATATGTATATGCAAATGTAACTAGACAGGTTATCTAGTCTTCTCATAAAAAAAGACTGATGAGTGTCAAGCTCATTAGTTTAATCCTCATGAATAATTACTTTTTCTGCAGAATATGGACTTCCACTGGCATTGTCTGATATGTCTATCCTGAATCTCAACAAAGGAATTCTTGAAAATCATTGCCCTGTAGTCACAAATGATAATACAATGCTTTGGGGTGACCTAAGAGAGAAGAACAGCAGTAGTTATATTCAATGTGGGGTATTGTCGTGCACAGGAAACACTACTTGGTGCTCAAAGAGAAGTCTCTAGTCTCTAGGGCACTGTGGGTCTCTGATAATAGGTTTTGCTCAGGCTATAAATTCTCTTTTAAAAATATGTCTGAAAAGAAAGTGTGGAGAATCATAACACTGACTTGGTATTTCAGGGACTTAACTTGTGAACACAGAATATTTCATGACCTGATTTTTTGGAAGCAGATGAGTCACATACACGATGAGGCTTGAACAGTTCAGGTCATTTGCAATTCACAGTGCCTGTAGTTTAAAATTAGCGTGGGTTTTGGAGAGCCTTTAATATTCATAATCTGACCCAATATTGAAATGTTCTTTAGAAAGATAGAGATTTAAGGGGAAATAATGTGAAGTGATATCAGGAGAATTTGCAAAGTAGCTTTAATAGACTAATTCCAAGTACATTAGCTGCATTTCTGATCAGAAAATATTGAAATGTATCTAGCTTACCTTGAGATTGTAGACTAGTTATTCTATTTTTCTATAATTCTATAATTACCAACAATGATTCAGCATCTATTTCAAATACCTGCGGTCTTGGATAAATTTACTCCACCATGTTTTCAAAATCATACAGACAAGAGGAGAAAAACAGCATCAGGAAGAAAATGGAGATTTTTTTTTTTTTTTTTTTTTTTTACCAGTGTCAGGTGAATGTTTAAAGAAAGATGGATACTTTTTAACCAGGTTGGATAAAATATTAAAGGTTTAATTAATGTGCATACTAAATTCTTATAGCAAATCATGTTTCCAAATCCTTTGCCTAGAAGCTGGGACTTCCAAAAACAGGACACATTGTTCAGTGGGCCAGCTGTGGGTTGTGACACATGCTCTTGACTCCTGAGAAGTGGACTGAGATCGTCAAATTAACTTTCACCTAGATGCTGTTAAATTGGTAACAAACATAATACACTTGTTTAGTTTGGAATCCAGACTTTTTTTCAACACAACAGAACAGGAATTTCTCTACCTGTGAAAAGCCTTCTCCATCAGAGTTTCCTTGCGCTACCAAGACATCTGCAAACATGCTCTTACATAGAAAATGGGCAGAGAATCTGAGTGAAAGATGTCACTCAAATGCCTGTTTACTACAGTTTTTTCCACAGAGCAAATGTTCAGGATTTAAGGAATAGGAAGCTAGATGACCTTTATGACTGTTTGGTGAAGCAAAGATTACAGGTATTGAGTTATCAGACACAAACGGTGGAATGACTTCATGATTCACTGAAGCTTTCTACTTTCTTAGGGAGTTTTATTCTTCATTAGGTAGTCTGTTGGTTTATGCTTTCACTCGAATGGAAACAGTCTTATGATATGAGTCTCAAGTCAGAATAAATCTTCTTTGGACTGCTATAGAAGCAGAAGATTCATTAGGAAACTAGCAGCTTCCTAATATGATGTGTTTGACTTTCACACCTTAGCCTTCATTTAGCAGGTACTTCAAGTGCCTTTGTGGGCAGTTAGGGTCAGAAAAACACTCCACAAACTTTACTTATTCCTGTCTTATATTCATTTTTCTTCATAAATACCTGATCTGTGCTTCTCCACAACAACTTTCATCTGAAGATCTCACAGTTCTTTACTTTCTGCAATTGAGAGCAACTTCTTGGGAAACAAATGTGGTTCCTTCACTTGTTCAGTAAATAAAATGCAGTCAGCATGAGCAGATACTTGCCTTTCAAGAAAAAACTGTGTCATAAAAGGTCAAACTAAATGTTCATAGCAGTCTTGAACACGCACACTATGCCTCTTGCAGACCAGATTTTATTGTGAGGGATAAGAAGGCTTTGAGAGACACAAATAAAAATAATTGCTGTGCATTTTAAACCAATAACTATGGTAACTTCAGAGAAGGTATGCTGAAATATTATTGCTTCAGGAGTCAGAGCAACAGTAATATACCTTTGTAACTTATAGGTATGCTTAAGGGATTAGATGCTTCTGTTAACTGGTTTTAGTTTTATTTGTTTATTTTTCTTTGTATCAATTTTTAATATGGAAAAGTAAGGTTGTTCTATTTAGAAGTCCTGAGAAATCAAATAAAACGTGCTGATTCCTTCACTTGGAATGAGTCCTTATACCTTTATCTGAGAAGACAGATTTTGTTCCACTGACATGAAAAACAAAGCCAGGTTTCAGAATGTCAATGGGTTACCTTTGATCCTCCATTCTTCAAAATGTCAGGCACTTCTTGTGCTTCTTTAGGGTCACAAGAGAACTTTTGAGGCAATTTAGAGACATTCAGGGCACACATTTGTGTGCTGTAGGAAAAGTCAGTAGCAGTTAATTACCCACCAGGAACTTCCTTGACTGTGGTTCAGGAGTCATGTTCTTTATGATATATGATCACGTAGAGATTAAAGCATCCAATGACCTGATGGCCTTTAACAAGCACTTTTATAATGGCTTGCTCTTCAGGCTTTTTTTTCTGGAAGAACCATGAGTAAATCAGGAAATTTTAACTGACTGACAATTTCCTGTTAATTATGTGGCCCATTCTATATACATTTTACATCGAAATCACTTTTCTTCTGATGATAACCATCAATCATCCCTGCAAGAATATGCATTTGAATTTAGAAAGTGAAATCTACCCATGTAAAGTTTAGAAAGGCACTGACTCATACTAGCCACCTAAAATTTGCATGATCATTCCCGTTATAAGCCTGTGACCATGTCTATTTACACCAGATGAGTACCTGATCCATGAGTTTTGCTTTCCAAGCAAAAGAAGCGTGAGGATTTTATTTCATAATTTCCTTCCTTGAGGTCCCAAGGGTATTAATATGTATGGATATTTAACAGCAATCAAATTGTTTGCACTAGTCACAGGGAATTGGTATCACTGTCCTTTTTTGCTTGGTAGGCTGTTATTTTGACCACACAAACAGCCAGAGCTCAGAGAAAGTACAACAAAGAGATCAGAAATGCTGGCGAGGTTTTCATTTTAATTGAAAGCAAGCCAGAAGGACTCCAAAGGGTGGCAGCAGGCTCTGTATGAATAAAAGACTAAACAAACAAAAAAAAATAAGATGAAAAAATTTCCTTTTTGACAGAGAAAATGATTTTTTCCAGGGCTGATGCTCAACTTTGGACACAGAGAATACGTCAGTGATGGGCAACCTTTCTGACATATGAGAACATGTGTTTGAGCTGTTTTCAGGTGCTTCAAAACACAGATGAATTGTTCAGGAACACAGAAGAGTTGCATGTAAGAAAAATAGAACTCTATGACTAGACTTTCAATTAAATTTTATATATATATATGTAATACAGGAAGACAATAAAGTAGCACTCTGAAACCTAATCAGTAAAAATGGATCTTGCTAACATTAAGAAATATTATGCTTTGTTGATATCAGTGATATAAGTTGACCACCCATAGATCACTTCTAAAAAGCTTGGTTTTTTTCAAAACTTGTGAGAAAAAGCCAATAGATCCACAACAAGATAACAGTCCATTCCTGGAGGACTTTATCCCACAGCAGAAGGAGACTGTGATACTTCAACACTTCTGCCCCTCTCCCCATCTTTGGGATCATTACTGCTATGGTCTCCTCCTAGGATGTCTGCGTACACTGGAAAATCTGACAGTCCCAAGAAACATTCTTGAGCACTGGAACTCAGTTAGTCATACTGTGAAATTGTCACAGTGGTCTATATCAAGATATTGGAACAAACCTATTAGCACTCTCCCAAAGATTTCTTGACCACAGCTCAAGACTTGACACCAGCCAAGGACTATTTGCAAAAGGCAATTCAGAAACAGACACCCCATTTTGAAGGGTAGGAGAATTTAATAGCTTGGATATGGCACTCTAGGACAGTCAATCTTACTGTCAGATACCTTGCCAAGTGTGTATGGCTTTCATGCACAGAATAAAAATGCAAGGCAATTACATATAAGGTAAAAAGCTCTTTTCAGTAACAATGATGCAGGTCTGACCAGTGTGATCTAACTTTTAATCTGAGGAGGAATTTAGAATTGGAACTTCCTTCAGATCTAAATTATCCTATGTTTAATTTGCTAGAATAGATGTAACCATAGATGCCTCCATGCAGAGCAGGTCTTCTCTGTTCCAGCTTTCCAGGGCAGCAAGAGGAGGTTGTCTTGTTCTTCCTCCAGACTCTTTCTCTATTTGCTTCTAACGTTGTGCAGACAGATTGGCTCCTGTTCGGGGAAAAAGAGACATGATGAGGCTGAGGAGATTTCCACAAGCATACTGGTTATTTTTCCAGGACCTTTGTACCCAGGAAATTTTTTGTTTCTTTGTTGTTGGGGGTTTTTTTTGGTCTACATTTCTGGGCAGAAGACAACTGTGGCCAGAGAGCTGATTCTTATAAGAAATTAACTAAGTTAAAGCCATTTATTACAGATATACCTAAAAGAAATCTAGGAATTTTGGTACATTATTTATGCATTTTGACCAGATTACAGCACAGCTAACATGTATAGAGAGTTACTACCAGTTCCTTTGTGCAATTATCTTTCTCATCTGTTTCCTTAGTGACTTGCTTTGTTTGAAGAAACTTAACAAAGTCCTGGTTATCAGAAATGGAGAAAGCAAAAAATACCTGTGTGCTTCTGTAATGGTTGGTAAGGGAAGAAGAAAGTCCCTAACTCCAGTCTGTCTTATCATAATGAATCCCAAGAGCCAGGGAACAGAATGGAAAACAGTGCTTATGTTTGATTTTTCCATTAGCAGTCTCCAAATACACACTCGAGACTGTAGGTCTGAAACTGCAATTGTGTATGTAAAAATACTCAAAGAATTAGTAGCATTGATCACAGAGGGTAATAAAGCTTTCAGTTCAGTATTTCAATGGGTCTTTAGCTCATAAGCCAGCAATTTTCTTTAAATCATGGCAATTAATTTATAACCTAGTTAAAGAAATGACAAGATCTGCATATCAACTTTTCACTCGTTCAAGGAAAATAATGCCTTTGGATGGTTTGTATTGTAGTTAAGGGAAATTCCCACAACTTTTTATAGAACCTTCCAACTGTAGATGTCAAAGTACACTACATAAAATAGCATTGTTTTTACATAAATACATCCACAATTATGACCATAAGCAGAATCACAGAATCACAGAATCATCTCGGTTGGAAAAGACCTTGAAGATCATACAGTCCAACCACTAACCTCACACTGACCGTTGTCAACTCCACCATCTCCCTCAGCGCTGGGTCAACCCGACTCTTAAACACCTCCAGGGATGGGGACTCCACCACTGCCCTGGGCAGCCCATTTCAACACCTAACAACCCCATCTGGAAATAAATGCTTCCTAATATCCAGTCTAAACCTTCCCTGGTGTAACTTGAGGCCATTCCCTCTCGTCCTATCACTTGTTAGTTCGTTAAAGAGAACCATAGCAAAACTATCTAAAGCTTCACATGGAAGTATTTTCATTCACTGAATCATGCAATAATTAAGGTTAAATGGGACTCCTGGAGGTCATCTTGTCCAAACCCTCACTCAAAGCAGGACCAAATTCAAATTTATATTAGGTTGCTCAGGGGTTTTTTTTGTTTTCTTCTTTTGATCTCTTTATTTCTTCTTTACACCCTTCTATCCCATTCTTCAAATACTTCTTTTTCTTTTCTCCCTGCTTTAATTTATTTTACATTTTTTCCTTATCTTTCCTTTGTATTTTTTTTCTACTTCTTTTTCTGTTTCTTCATTTTTCAAGTGGTCCTTCATCTCCCTCTCTTTCCCACCAATATTTCCTTTCTTCTGTCTTCCTTGATTTCCTGTCTAATCCTTCTGTCTGTTTTTCTTTCCTTTAAGTTAATTTTTCTTATTTTTTGCTGTCTTTCACTCCTTTATTCTATACTACTTCTCTGATAGTCTTGACCCCTAATCTTCTCCTCTTCAAATAATTTAAAGGATCTGCAAGGGAACAAGTATTTTTAATGATTGTGGCTCTCATAGAAGTAGGTAAAGGACAAGTACTTTACCCTAAATCTGCATATCCACTTCACAGTCCTTCTCCCTTTGCATTTGTCACCATCACAGTCACGATATTCTTTTGCCACTTCCATAGAAGATATGAGGGAACTTCAGCTTTGATTAGATTATATAGCTATGATCTCTATAAGACAACAAGAGCCATTTGAATCGTGCCTCCAAAATATCTAGTGGTAGATTTAGAAAGTGCTTGTATATACACAAAGAATGTGTATAATGGGATATATTTCATCTCCCTGAATAACCTACCATCTTTTGATAACGACTGGTCCTCCAGAGCTGAAAATTATATTTAAATCATCAACAGTTAATAGCCATAGTTAGATGCATCCACTACATCAACACATTTTTGAATCCATTGGTACTTCCATTTTCCACAGTGTACAGCAACAACCACTTCCTCAATGCCTTGTTTGAAAAACTAGTTATTTTGCTTTTAACCTTTGACTGATAATTTCTCTTGTTCTTGTATTCTGAGAAATAATGAATGATCACTCTCTATTCAGTTTTTCTGCATTAATTAAGTCATGGAACTCCATGCCACAGGATCTTGTCAAATCTGAATGTCTGTATGGTTTCAAGGGGAGAGTAGACAAGGTCACTGAAGATAATTACATCTGTAGAAGCCATCTCCAGCTCAAAAAACCCTGCTCTGCAATTATTGCAGTCTTGGGAAGTAGTGAGAAAAATATCACATACCCTAACCCTGATCTTATACTCATTACTGGACATCTATTTTTGGCCAAAGACAGGATATTGCTTTAGATGAGTCTTTGGTATGACACACTGTAGGTTATCCATGATTTCATCTCTGCCTTATCACTCTTCAAACATGCTTCTCAAATTTTTAGGTAAGTTTTTGACAGGGCATCATTTTGACATCCCCTTCTGTATCAGAGAAGGCATCTTCATGAAAAGAGCCTTGTATAAGCTTGAAAGAAGGGGAGTGTGCTAATTATTGAATGGCAATCTATGGGATCACCTGGCCTAATTGAGATATACAGTCCTTTGTTAAGTGGGTCGGCCACGGGTCAAGAGAACAGGTGGTTGAGCACAATTTCATAACTGCCTGTTTAATATTTGGCTCTGAAATTTCCCTGAAGTTGTCGGGGAGGAGGGACGGGATCATTATCAAAGATTGTTTGGAGAGGCAGAATCTATACTGGTGGGGAAACTGTTAATTACCATCTAATCTTTCCAATTTGGGCAGCAATAAAATTTAAATAAGATTGGCAAGTAGCAGGATGGCTTTCAGAGGCCGCCCCCACCACTGTTCCTGTCCCCATAGCCTGATGCCAGATGCAAAGCTTCAGTCTGGATGTTCTTCTACTGCTTCATAAATTATGACTGTTTAGTTGTGCATAATTGCAAGGCACTGGATTGAATAGGATTAAGACTGAAATTGTCAGTTTTCTAAACACATTAGCAAATCTTGGTATTTGGATCAAAATACTTAGCTATTTTTTTTTAATTTGCAAACAGTTCTGTCCATTCCCAAAGTACTTGCATTATCATATTATGCTTTATGAATGATGTAAGATTTATGAAAAGCCCATAAGCTGGCCTCTGAAAACTCTTGGCAACATGAATTATAAATGGCAGTGTGCAATATGGGCAGCATGGATTTACAATTAGCCACTCCTTCTGCATGCAGCCGTTTCAAATGTATGCAATGCTTTGTGCCACACACCGTACAAGCCCAGCTAAGGTGTTAGGTGCTGTGCATGTGCATATGAATGCAGATAAAAGTCTGTGTAAGGTGTTATAAAGTCTGTGTAAAGATGTTATAACCCATGTTTGTTTATTCCTTAATTAATTTTATTCTTAAATACAGTAAGACCACCTCTCAGTAGCAATCACAATGTCATGCTAGATTCTGTGATGTGGTAAGAACAGACTCTGCTATAGGACTGCAGAAGAGTAGTGTAGCTATATGTTTCTGAATGATATTCAAAATCAAAAGTGCAGAAAACATGCATTTTATTCCTAATAGTAGTGGAAATCTAAACACAAATTTATTTTCAGATTTCTCTAAATTAGAAATCAGTAAGAATATTTTTTTCTAATTTAATTTAGAGAAAGGTATCAAAACACTTGACACAACAGTGACTCATTCCATATTTAATTCCAATACAGTTCATGACCTCATCTTTGGCTAAGAAGTCTACACTTCTTGTCTACACTAAGACTGCCGCTTAGGTAGTAGTAGGTGTATAATTAACTAGAATAATTCAAACAGGAGAGAAAAAATCTTGCTTGCTTGCTTGCTTGCTTCCTTCCTTGTTTCTTTCCTCTCTCCCTCCCCTTCTCCCTCCCTCATTTTGTGTTTTGTGAGTTTTTTTGTTGTTGAGTTTGGAAGATATAGGAAGGTAACAAGCCTTGCCCAAACTCTTAAACCAACCTTATATTTTTCATTTTAGTACCTTATTTTGAACATAATTTTTCCACATTAATCTTGCACCAGTAAATTACAATGATGTACTTATTCAACTTTCATTTGTCTGATCATAGTAAGTTTTCACAGGATATTTGTACCAACAATCTTATTTTTATAGTCTTGACAAACTCATCCTTTCTTTCAAGGATCCCAAAACATTTAGGTCCTCGAATAAATGCTTCTGATGAGTGACTCCATTTTTGTCTCCACCAAGAAGCTTCAGTGTCATTCTTAATCTGGTTTCATGGACTGATTTTGTAGAAATTTCCTCATTCGATGGTAACAGCGGAAAAAGAGCTGATGCAGTTGGTATTCCATTAGAGAAGCATCCTGCTATGAGTCAGCAAGTGAAAGAGCCAGGGCATTCATTAATGGAGTTGTCATGTTAAAGGATGATTATCTGCCACATTTCTGGCAAGGCCAAGGAGGTCTTTTAAAGGAAAGTCACAGGACAGGTAGCCATTCATTTTCTCTGTGGTTTTAGTGTACTACGTGATTAGGTTCATCATTTTCAGTTTTATGTTTTGAAAAATTAAGTACAATTCTTGCTCTCCTGCATTGTAAGATTGAAAAAAAAAAAGTAAAATAAAAGGAAAAGAATGTTAACAAATATGTAAGGTAAAAATAAACCCCTACAGTATCATGGAAAATAACAAGACTTCCACTACTTCTATCTTGACTTTATCATCTGATGGAAATTAAGCCTTCATGGGAAATACTGAAGGCAAAATCAGTGCTGTGCTGTAAAAGATTCCAGCTTTTTTATGAAAATTATTTTACAAATCTATGAGGCAGGATTTTAAAATAGATGATATCCAAAATCTGAACTGCTAGATGGATTGTGATCACTGCAAACTTTCAAAAATGTTGGACATACTATCATGTCATTTGTGTTATAGCTTACATACCATGGCTTTGTTATCTAAAAATAAAAATAATAAAAATAATAAAATAAAAATTATTTATTATTATTATTATATTAGCATTTGTTGGTCTTTATATCTACAGATATACACACAATAAATAACAAAAGGCCAAGAGAAAGAAAAAAGCTGAGCTGACATAGAACTCTCTTAAACGTCTCTTACTGAATATAATATAATGAAAACAAATGGACATTTTGATTAAATAGATATCATTAATGCAGCATGTTATGATCTGAACTCAGAGTTTAATTATCTAATTAAGAGCAAAGGGAAATCATTAAGGTCTATGGAATCAAATAATTCATTTTAGGGGAGAAACAGTGGAAAAAAAGCAGTCCCCTTAATTGCAAACTGTCATCCACATGAAGCACCTAGGAGTAAATCTCACTGCAAGATGTCATGCCTTGCTATATTATACAGCAGGTGGTGGATGAATCATACCAGCTTCATGAAGAATTGCTGAGGAAAGGAGTGTCATTAATGGGTAGAGATCCAGACTGGGAGTAAGGTCTCCTGAGTCCTATAAAGGGTTCTCTGTCTGACATTTGGCAAATTGCTCAACATCAGTTTGCTTAACTGTAAAAGAATCATATGCTATTTGAGCCCTTGAAGACCTTAAGTAGGTTTGCTGGTCTGCTGCTGGAAGAAGTTGCCAGATGAGGGCGAGGAACTTCCCTAAAGTCATCTCAGACTGGATGAAAACAAAGAAGAGGACCCATGCACTGTCAGTTGCCCAGGTACCAGCATAATGTAGTCTGGGGTTACATTACATGAACATATAACATACCAAGGAGTCACAGAGTTTGCATTCAGTTCAGGCATGTTTTTGATGAGGAATACTGATTATTTAAAATCTTTCCTTTCAAGTATGCCTAGATAGTACATCACATGAATGCAGTTGCCTTATTAACTGTGCACTGGACTAAGATGAAATGACCATATGTTAAGGTATGATTGGATTCATTTATCAACTCAGAACGGCTGCTGAGGTTTTTTGATTATGTTTGCAAGAGGCAGGCAGACAATGATGTTACTGCAGATTTCCTCAAATAAGTCCATTGATTAGGAAAGATGCCCAAAACCTTCATTGTGGCCCTAATCAGAAGGGTTGGGACAATAAATCTATGCGATTCTTTTTTGCTTTTAAGGGTCCTGAAAAGCAAAAATATTTCTTTTATTGATGATTTATTCTGAGAGTGCAAATAAAAAGAAGCCATTTATAAAGTTCAGTAGTGTAGAGAGAACATTACTGTCCCTAATGCTTTTGAAGCACAAGAGATAGGTCCAAACTGTGAGAGATCTAGTTTTCAGTTATGGATGCAACCTGCTTTTCTGAATCCTGAGGTGTTTGTATCCCCTACCATCTCCCATTATTGTGCACACGAAGTTCGAATTCTGATGATGAACTGCAAGACATAGTGAGGAAGCCTGCAGTACAGGGAAATCTCACCACATCTATAAAATGTAGAGCCAAAAAAGGGGGTTTGTGGTTATTCTCTGTTTTCTAGTTGCCTCTCAATCTATAGTTTAGGTATAACTAGTAAATATATCATGTCAACTGCTACAAAGCAATTCAGAGTAAAGACAATACGTTACACAGAGGTGTCAAATAACGGGTAAGAGAAAAGAAAAATTTAAAACTTGATTCAGAAGATGACAGGTCTAATGAATGAAGATAAGAGACTGGAGAATAACTTTTTTAAAATAATAGCTCAACAGGAGACCACTGAAGTGAAAACAGCTGCTGGGACTATTACATAGAAAACAGCTTGAAACAGCTACAGCTGCATATATTTGTTACTAGGAAAGGATTTCAAATGTATGGAAAAGTCCATCCAGAGAACAGTTGGGGACAGATGTAGCCAAGGCAAAGCTGGATCTGCAGAGGGAATTGGAGAGTCTGGTTGGTTTCAGAAACTGAGATTTAAATAGCAGAAGTTTGTATGAATGGTCCATTATCTGGACTGAATAATGAGCCATGGCTTTGGGGGCAGGGAATTTGCTGCCTGAGTATCTGAAACCAGGTGTTGCTGTTTTTTTCTGTGGCTAGTACCATCTGTTCTGTGCCCAACAGAACACTTCAGCCCAAATCATTTATTTTACGGCTGTGGATGCAAAGGTGAGTGATGCCCAATGGAAGGCAATTGTAACATGGCATGGGGGTAGTACAGAGCATGACTGTGGATGAATATTCAGAGAGATCTGGAGTGGGGACACATATTATAAAAGCATCAGACTATATGGCCCACTTTTTCTCAATATGAAACCTCTGCAGGTGACTGGACCCTGCACTCCCAACCTGCTACTAAGTTCTGTTTGTTGACTAGTGAGCTGGCAAATGTAAACTGGGAAAGCTTGTGCCAGGTCTTTGCAGATGTTTGTGAGCTGCTGCTGATTCATCTTCAGGATGTACCACCTGCCTGTGACAGTGGTTTAGAGCATGGCTTCATGAGGGAGAAGGTACAGTACAGGGAGATTTATTTTTATTTTTTCATCCACTCCTTAGCATCCTTATTTCCATCATTCTTTATCACCAGAAATATGGAACAAGAGAAGGTATTTTCTATGCAATAGGTGCCTTTGCTTATATCACATTCATATCCATCAACAATTTCCCTGAATTTCTTGGGAGTTTCTCCATTTTTTTCATTAGGCCACAGAAGCACTCATTGCAGTTTTATTCACTACAGTTTACAGCTGTACCCAGCAGGAATGTTGTACAGCTGGTCCAGCATATAGCTTCCTAAATTCCCACTTCTGACAAACTCATTTCCTCATCCTCAATCAAGTTAGCTCCTCCAACGACTCTTCAAGCAATACCAGCTAAAACTTTAGAACAAAGGGAGTTGTTATAAGTAACTAACAAACCAGAACTATATCCCAACTTTGCCATTTTTAACATTTTAAAATTTTCCCAAGGTAAGAAATCCTTCATTAAAACAAACAGACAAGTGAGCCTTCTCGTATCAGGTACTCTTACAAATACGTATTCTGAAATTACATATGTTCTTAAGATTTTTACAGCTGCCAAAATGGATATTAAAGGCAAAATTATTACGTTTAATTTATGGATGGTGTGGAAGTGGCTGGTTAGATGAGGAACTAGGAGTCTCTGAAGACATGAAGATAGAAGTACTGAGTTTCCGAGGTTTTTCTTTTTTTTTTTTTACTAGACAGAGCATTATCATGTTTTCAGGCTCCCAGATTTGCAACAGAGTCTTTGAAGGCATAGGGATCCCAGACGCGGAAGCAGAAATTTAAACTGACAGAAATAAGACCATAACTCTCACTCCTTCTAGCAACTCTGTTTTTCAGGGAAGAGTTTGCAAGTCTGGAAAACCTTCCAGGATCCTAGACTGCTTCATGCATATCTGGAAATTTAGGCTGAAAATTTTGTTAGGTTACTGTCTTCTAGGTCTTGAGGACTTTCGAGGTCCTGATTCCATAGCAAGCACATTAGGAATTTCAATAATTAAATTCTGAGACTTTCTTACTACTGATCACGTAATAAAGTTAGAAATAAGCTTTTGTGGCTTCAAGGCTGTCTTTAAGCCACAGAAATTGGAGGCATCAAGCACTCAGAGTTTCAGACACACCTAAGGTAAAAATCTAGAACAATGTGATCACAGGGAAGAAATCATTGACCTTGGGGTCTCAGGTTCTTCAGGAACCACCCACATATCATGAATCAGCTAAAGTCCACAGTTTCTATCACCTATCTACCATTAACTCTCACTGTAATTCTTAATTTCCCAGAAGATTTAGTCCTGAAGTCTTATTCAATAATGTTAATACTTTTCAATTTGGACCACTATTGGATTCAAAGTAAATAAATATAATTTCCCCTTTAAATGAGGAAACAGAAATCCTGTAATAGTACATAGTATTTAGGTTGAAAAGTCTCTCTGAAGACTCTCAGATGTAATCTGAAGACATAGATTTTTCTATTCTGGGCAAGTCTTAGGAATTTTTAAAGGAAACTTAAGTGTAATTTATTTCTTTCCTTTACACACTCCTCCATCTACACATAAACAATCATTAGTTACATTCTAATTCCCATATCTTGAATTCTGTTATCATAAGTATTTCTATCCCTTGCTTCTTTTTCTTGAGGTATTTGCATCATTACTGTTGTTGTTGATATTATTCTTCTTAATGTCTGCCTAAAATTTATAGAAAATTATCCTTCACTAGATACCAAATTTGGGTTACAAAAACTCTCAGTGACAAGATATTGAGTCTTGAAACAGCTTACGAGTCTGCTAACTGTGGGGCCAGAAAGAGGAGACTATTTTCAGATGAAGAAACATAGCTAAATACTACAATAACTGACTGTTTTCCATGTTCTTGGGAGGGGACCAAGAAACAGTCAACTGATTCTGCAATCAGAGAAATTACCTTATATAAAAGAGATGACCATGGGAATCTTTTGGAAGTGTTTTTCTTTCTGTAAGAATAAAAAAGAAAGAAACTGGTGACTTATGGAGGTTGTGGAATCCCCATCCTTGAAGATTTTAAAAACAGGTTTGATAAACATCCCTTAAGAGTTGTCTGGCCATATGATTTGACCTTAGAACCTGAAAGAGCATCTAGGTAAGTTTTGAAGGTCAGTTCCAATGCTGAATCTCTATGGTTCTAGGTAAAGAAGACACAAAGAGGACACTCTGACTGTTCTGAAGTTACTTTGGCTATCTGTGGTCCTGTCAACTGCCAGCTGACTGAAGCTCTTGTACCAACACAACATTATGGTCTGGGATCTACTGCATTTTGAAAATTGTGTTTATTCTGTTAAGCCGTATGGAGTGAAAGAAAAGAAAAAAATAAACTCAGCAAACTTTCAACAGTGCCTGCTTACACACAAAGAAATCATCGTGCAGAGTTATTAAGAAACATAGAAAACACATCATCTTCTGCAAAACACCATGCCTTGAATTGTTGAATCACTCTATGTTTTAATGTGCAAATTTCTTCCTTGGCTTTTTGTTGAAAGGATCAAACCATTTGGCATTTTGTCTGAGACATAAATGCATTAGGAAGATGCAGTATAATTTATTAAAATGTATAAAGGGAACAAAGAATAGGATTAATTTTCTTCTTTTTTAATTCCAGGGGCACCACTAGGGCATTTAATATGGGTTAAACCAGACTCAAAGAGCTTTTCATTAGACATTTAACATAAATGACTAAGAGCTTAATCAGCACATACCATTTAAATGCATTGAATGGAGGAATTGGACTGTACATTGCATTATAATTTATAGAGTTTTGTTTTTGATTACATAAGGGAAATACATTTTTTATGCCTTAAAAGCATTCTTTTGTGATGTCAAAAAAAATGTATAGTATTATTGTTCAGAAAATTGTGTTTCAATTTGGTAGCGAAGCCTAGAGTCACCCAAGTGGAAAAGATAACTAGCAAATTCCTCAAAGTCCTGTAGTTTGTGGGTTTTCTCTTCAAAACGTCCTTTTCTTCTGGGCCTGATAATGAACATCGCGTCTGCTTTCTACCCTATGTCGCTTGTACATTCTTTTAACGGCTTTAAAAATATTGACTCGTGAATACTTCTGGAATGCAGTTTAAACAAAATAGAAAGAGCATCACTATGCTGGGCTTGTAGCATGGAAGCAGAGCAATGCTGAAAATGTGTTTTGCTTCCTTTTTTCAATCATTTAGTGATAGCATAAAAGTAATTCAGTCCCCACTTAAACAATACCTGGGGTAACTCTGTGTGTATCATCTGTTCCATCAGAGATGATTATAGGAAATTAAAGTGCTGCAGAGGCAAAAGTGGCTCCCATTTTAAGGAACTTTATCAAAATGTTAAGGAAGGATAATATTCTAAAGAGCTTACTTTTTAGTTTCTGTTTGCCTTCAGCAATACTGTCTATTACAATCGCTCTTCAAATTGCAGTTAGTTTCCTTTCTAACAAAAGGCATTGTTTTTTCCCCTCTCTTCTCTTATATCTTTGCAGGAGACAATAAAGTATCTCTTCTTATCCAGAAACACTGAGAGCTCTTATCAGCAGAAAGGTAAGAAAAAGGAAATATCTCAGCAATGGAGATTTTTTTTGTACTGTGTTTTATTTTTTTTTTTTTTTAGTAGGTCAGCAAAAGAAAAAAGAAGTCCCATTTTCTGAGATACTATCCCTTATTGTTAGAAGGAGTGCTTGAAATCAAGATAAAGCTCTTATTCTCTGAGAATGCAGTCACCCTAAAATGCATACCTCCATCTCACAGTTGCTCTTTCTTTTTTCTTTCTCTCTTTTTTTTTGTCTTTCTTTCTCTTCTCGTCTCTTCGTCTTCATGTTCTTTTCTGTTCCTAATAAAAGAATTTTAATGTAAATTTTATTATTGTGGATTTTCTCCCTCCTGACAGATCCTATCTATAGTACTGGAAAAACAGGAGCAAAAACAGGCTTTCAGAAATGAAAGATCTATTTATGTATATACATACACACAGAAATATATATAACTCTAGAGCTGCATAATTATGTATATTGTTTAAATATATACACATAAATATATGTGTAAGTATATATATGTAGGTATATATATTTGAATATGTTTCTTTATATGTATATAAGAATATAAAGAAGCTCTTAGAAGCTGGAATTCAGCTCTCATTATGGAGGCTGGTTGCGTAATGCTCTCAGTGTCATACATTTACCTATATTTAAGACAGTAATGAATTAAGTAACATGATTGACATCTGCCTGATGTGACTCCTTCATTCTCTCATCTTTTTTCCAGTCAGATTTGTACATGCCCAGAATATTACTTCATTTTGATAGTCTTTTATTTATATCTTATGAAATATTTACCCAAATGAGATGGTGGGGCAAAATCTGTTAGTGTGAACTGAGCACCAAACATAGTAAAATATGTGTAGGTTCTTAAATCCTACCAGAGTTTTTTCCATTCTTTCAGATTGTTGACTAAGACATCTTTGTCTTTTGCATGGATGTCACAGTGGAAGAAGTATGAAGTTCCACATCTTGCTTAGTCCTATACAAGCATGGGACAACGTTGAGGACAGCTGTATATATATTTTCCCCATCTCCAGTAAATATTCTTTCTCCTTCTTTGCAATGGGGCTGGGAACACCAGGGCAGCAGGCACGTCAGGTCGTCTTACTGAACTGATGGAAAATATCTGCCTTGTTTTCTTCCCCAAACCCCAAGTAGTAATTGTGTATCAGATCAAGACTATGCTCACCTACTAATTGATGTCTAAAAATTAACAAAATCTGAACTAATTATGATAAGGACTTTTTTTAATAATTGGAAGGAAATACTTCTAGATGAAGTTTGTTTGAGCCTATTTTAGACACTCACCCTGGAGTGAGAGTAATTGCTCTCTGGAGGTACCAGTTTTCACCCATTGTTTCTAAGGGATGACTCCCTCAGAGTTAGGTGTCTAAGCTAGGGCAGATGAATCTGACCTGTTGTCTTTATATCCAGTACTCAGCAACTGAATCACCCTCACTGAAGTTATCAGGATAATGTTTAAATCTGTTCACAGAATCCCAATTATCACTTCTCTATGGAACAACTAAGAAGGCGGAAAATGTGAAAAAAAAGCACATAGCTTTTCAAAATAGAAGTGGACTCTTCTAGAACATCTGAAAAAGTCTGTATATTTGGTCTGTGTGTGGAGCGGTTTTGGTAACAGGGGAGGGGGCTACCGAGGTGGCTCCTGTGAGAAGCTTCTTGAAGCTCCCCCAGCTCCAAGTCGGACCCACCTCTGGCCAAGGCTGAGCCGACTAGAGATGGTGGCTGCGCCTCTGCGTAAGGTATTTAAGAAGGGGAACTTAAGAGAAGGAGGATCTGTGAGGAGGACATGTATGCAAACACCGAGGTCAGTGGAAGAAAGGAGGAGGAAGGGGGAGTGCGCCAGAACAGAGACTCCCCTGCAGCCCGTGGTGAGAGGGCAGGCTGTGCCCCTGCAGCCCATGGAGGTCACCGATGAAGCAGATGACACCTGCAGCCCGTGGAGGACCCCACACCAGAGCAGGTGGCCACACACAAAGAAGGCTGGGACCCTGAGGGCAACTCACGCTGGAGCAGGATTGCAGTCCATGGCAAGGACCATGCTGGAGCAGTTCAGGAAGAGATGCAGCCCATGGGAAGGTCTCACTTTGGAGAATGTTCATGGAGGACTGTCTCTCATGAGAGGGACTCTCACACTGGAGCAGGGGGAAAGTGTGAGGAGTCCTCCCTCTGAGAATGAAGGAGCAGCAGAAACAACAGGTGATGAACTGATGACAACCCCCATCCCCTCCCCCTCTGTGCCACTGTGGGGAGGAGTTAGAGAAATCTGGAGCAAGCTGAGCCTGAGAAGAAGGGTGGCAGGGGGTGGAAAGGTGTTTTTAGGATGTAACTGTATTTCTCACTGTCCTGCTCTCTTTGACTGATAAATTAAGTGGTGGTGGTGGTGGTCAAATTAAACAGATGCTATTTTTCTTCCCCAATTGAGTCTGTCTTTTGCCTGTGACCATAATGGGCGACTTATCCCTCCCTGTCCTTGTCTCAATTCCTGAGTCCTTTTTTTTGTTTTCTCCTCCCCATCCCTGAGGGGGAAAGGGTAAGAAAGTGGCTGCATGGTGTTGAGTTGCCCTCTGAGCTTAAACCAGGATAGCCTGGCATCAAATTAAACCACTAATGCTGACTTTCTAGATTTCAGTTTAGACTGGGTCTAAACAAAAGCTGCTGCACATGTTAAGGTGCTGAGAATGTCCTGGAGAGATGGGTAGGAACCAGGCATCAGCTAATGTCTGCTGAGAGTGAAGAGAGAGAAATGCCTAAACTCTTGTTGAGGAAGGCCTGATGTGTTCATCTGTCTACACCTACCTATCTTAGCTTCATTGATGCATTCACTGATGTAGTAGAAGGAAGATAACAGAAGCAAAGTCTCCTGCTGAGATACCTTGAATAAGATTATAACCCTTTGCTGGCTGCTCTGATTCCCTTTCATCATACAAATACTCATGCCTTCACCCTACATACAGTCAATAGACAGAGACTGACTCCAAAAAGCAGGTCCTGGAAATCTGATGGCCTTCAGAAGTGCCCAGTTCATCCAGTGGCAATAACTCAGGGCTTTATCAAGTTACCTGGGTTATCTGAATCACATCTAAATCAAAACATTTCATTTTAATGTGACATCAAAGGTAATCTGATTATTTTGGTTGTATCAATACTTACATAAGCTTACAAAAAGGACTGTTTATGGAAGTAAACACTTGTATAATCAGGTGAATGATTAGAAAAGAATTAAAAATAAAAAGAGACTTTTAAAAGTCATCTGTGTCATTGGCAAATCAAATTATGTTTATCAACTGGAAGACGTTTGTCAGAGAGGTTCGGTCCAGAGTTCTTTGAAGTTATCAGGGCTAATGTCAGTGAGTATTGACAACTACACCTCAGGTTGAACATCAACATTGTTTGTATCCCTCAACAGTCCTAGAGAGCCTCACCTACCAGCCCTGATCAAGCCTTTATGGACTTCAGCAGGAGAAAGATGTACTGCCTCAACTGTGTGGTTTTCATATGACCTTTGTGTTTGTATCCCACCATGTGAAATCGTAACCTGTCCCACAGTATGCTACCCATACAATCACTCGTGCATGTATAAACACAAACCAGCATATAAACACACACATATGTATAGATATTACAGACGCTGCAGGGGTGGCCTCTGTGAGAAGAGATTGGGGTTCCCTTGTGCCAGACACAGCTGGTTCCACCGCAGTCCCACCTGCAGGGCACAGCTGAGCCTGACAGCGGGGCTGGTGGCACCTCCAGGAAAACGTATCCAAGAAAGCATAAAAACACCAGATGGCCTGAGGAGTGAGGGGGGAAAAAAAGTGAAAAAGAACACTATTAACACCAAGAACAGAGCAGGAGGAGGGGGAGGATATGCTCCAGGCTGCAGGGCAGAGATTCTCCTGCAGCCTGAGACAGGACCATGCTGGAGCAGGTGTCTACACTGAAGTCTGTGGAGGACTCCACGCTGAAGTGAATGGATATTCCTGAAGGAGACTGGCATGTGGGAAGGATCCACTCTGGAGCAAAGAACAAGTGTGAGGAGGAAGGAGCAGCAGTGAGAAACTTCTGTGTACGGACCGTAACCATCCCCACCCCCCTGCACCACTTGAGGGAGGCGAGTAGAAAGGCTCAAAGTGACGGAGTGATAGAAAGGGTGGTGGGAAGGGAAGCATTGTTTTAATTTTTGCCTTATTTTCTCACTACTTAAGTCTATTTTAACTGGCAATAGATAAAATTAATTTTCCCCAGGAAGTCTGCTTTGCCTGTGATGGTAATTGATAAGTGATCTCCCTGTCTTTATCTTGACCCACAAGCTTTTTCATCCCATTTCTTCCCCCCTGTCCCACTGAGGAGGGGAGTGAGAGAGCAGGTGGGTAGGTGTTTCACAGCTGGCCAAGATCAGCTAACTACAAAGACATACATACATTTCTCTATCACCTATTGAAATATATCAGACTGTTAAAGATTTGATGAACAACTACATGTACTTAAGCACTTAGTGCCTCTCATGTACTTACACAAATTTGCCTAAGGATTCTGAGCACCCAGAGCTGTTATTCAGGAGATTTGAAGTTGTGAGATACTTCTGAAAATACCACCATTTCCACTAAATTCCTTGAAAGTTTGAGTAGAAATTTAATTCCAGGCAAATGTAATGCAAAACTTGACCACCTGGTATTAAAGGGTGTTCTGTTAGTGAGACATAACAACAGATTTTTAAAGAATAAAAATAATTTTTAAAAAAATCATTGTTGTGTAACTAAGCCTGAGAACATTTGTTTTCAACTCACCAATAAACCAAAAATTGTCAAAACCATTCAGCTTTAGCTGATTATGATGTTACTCATCATTGTTTGCCATAATTTATGGGGTTTTTTTCTTTTTTTTCTATTTTAATGAGCACATATTAAGTGTGTGTGCACACATTTTTGTCTTCGCCTGGTTCATAGATGATTTTTACACTTGTCTTGATAAATTACCAAAGGATCTCTTTATACATATACTCTTTGTTTCTCCTAAGCACAACATTAGTAAGGTTTTTTTTCATTAAGTTCAGTTTTATGCATTAAAAGGGGGAGGGGGAACCCACCACATTTTGTGATTTCAAAATTATTTTTCCCCTCTCTGCATATTTTTTTCTTGCTCATCACTTAGATTTTTTTCATTCCCATGTTGCTGCTTTGTCAGTGATGACAATATGGAAATCCATACATATTGGTATTCCAATAGAGATTTGCCTAGCCAAACAGAAGCAAAAAATTATGTGAATACAAATGTATTAACTGCAAAGATAAATCACAACCTGCAGGCAACTTGAATAAGCTGAGGAAAGAGAGGAAAAGATGTGGGGTGGGGAGTGCAGCTTGAAACCAGCTGGAGTCGGAAGATGGAACATCATACACAGGAATCAGGAAACATTTATAAGCATAACTTTTTAGTATCACACAAGCAGAAAATGCAGAGTGATTGAAAAGCAAGCAGGCCCACAACTACACTGCAATGGAGAAGTTTTATCGTCTTTGGAAATCATCTGTGCTCATTGTCAGGCGTTTTACAGCTCTACCTTGGTTTGGGGGTCTTTTTCTTTCTTCTTCTCCTTCTTCTTCTTCTTCTTATAAAAAAGTTTAAAAAATATGAACTTAGGAAAAGCCAATTTCATGTGCTGTTAATTTAATTCCCAACATAAAACCTTACTTCTTCTGATGGAAAATGAAATTACCCTTTCTACATCCGTTTTATCTGTCAATTAAATTCTTTTTTTTCCCCTTTCCTCCCCTCAAAGAAAAAAGAACATGCACATTATTGGTTATATTTTCTGTGCTTGCAACAAAATGAAAATGGGAAGAGGTGGCATTAACTACAGTAAGTACACAAAACCTGCTTGATTATCATGTAAAGATGCTGGAATGACAACCCCGGAGACTTTGAATCTCCTTTGTGAGGTTGTAGATGTCTAGGCTAATTTTCATTTTCCATTTGTCCTGGTACTGCATGGCAAAGCAGTTTTAATAATGGGACTTTTAGCAGCGTTAACTATTAACCTTTCTATTTTGTGGTATCTTGAAGAAATGGCTTTTGGAAGCAGCTTTCTCTGCCTGAATCTGTATGTGAACAAAGATTGAAAAATTAAATGCATCTTTTGGGTAGAAAGAGAGGACATTTGCTGTGATCCATTCTGTATGATTGATTTCAGGATATTTGTCTCTGCTTCATGTTGTCATTATTTGACAGTTATGAAAAAAATCACTTTCTTTGGTCTCGCTTGGTCATTATTTGTATTACCTTAGAACTGATTAGAAAATTGTACTTGAAAAAACATCGGCTTTTCAAAATTGAAAAGAAAAAAGATGGAAACAGTTCTGCTTGCTTGTTTACTTTTTAAATGAAGACAAAACCACCTTCCAGGACCAAAACAAACCAAAACTGATCTTTTAATTTTTTCAACAGTACTGCTGAAAAGAGAAGAAAGCAGATGCCATTTGTTGAGTAATAAAAAACCCTGTAGCTCAGCCACAACAGTTGGTTTTACATATGAAGATCTGAAATGTTCTAATCTTTATCTGGGGCAAAGGTCCCATAGTTAAACTAACTATAAGGCACTTCTACCTTGCAGATATTTTGCAGCTATGATGGAGGCTAACAAAGTACCAGTGTTTGGGTTGTGGGAAGGATCTCCTGGTGAACCTTTTCACTGTAGCTTAAGATATTACCACAAACCAACCTACCTGCCATTCCCCTCTGCTTACCCCTACAGAGTGGGTGACAGAAGCACCCATTTTTCAGCTGTGTCAGTTGGAAGTTAAGTTGTACTAAATTACATGAGTGGATTTAACTGTGAGCTGAAGTGATGAGGTGCACCTAGATTCTTCTTTTTTTGTTACATTTTTAGAGGAGAATAGCTTAGAGGTTGTAAGCCAGAGGGCTAAGCAAATGTGTGTCTTAAAACCTCTGCAACCAGATTTGCCAGAGGACATCTGCTATCTTTTCTCTTAGATTAGAAACAAAAAATTGTTCCAAGAAGGATATTCTATTCCACTGCCCTTTACCTACACTGACCTTGAGAGGAAGGACAAGTGACAGTTAAATACTTTCTGCTTACACCTGTAAGAGATTGGGGAAGCTTAATACTAAATTCTCTACATTGCTCAGGGATGCACTGAGAGATATTTCCTGGGTGAGCTTCCCCCAACTTTGAGAGCTTTTGCATTGCTGAATGTATCTGAGAGTCTAAATAAATAATACTGAATTTTATGTCCAACGGTATAAACATATCCAAAGAGAACTGGTTCAGTTCTGCCACAGCAGAGGCATCTGAGGCATGATTCTCCTCTCACATCTGTAAAAATCAAGTACAATTCTGTTAAAATCAAAACTAGAATTATACCAGAGGAAAGCCAGAGTGATTGAGAGAAAAATCCGGCCTACAGCCTATAAAGTGCAAGTATAAGCAGCATCACTTATTTTGAACTTGACTGCATACACTTGGAAGGCATTCAAAGCATGCGCTTGCAGTTATTTGTTACTCCTAGAATGATTAAAGTAAATCACATTGTTTGATATGAAAAATATGTTGTACACTCACTTCTATTTTTCTCATTGCTCTGCCCTCCATGCTGCATTTTGTAGCATAATCAAAATGCAAAATACATTTTGAAAAATTAAATGAGAGACACATGTGTGAATCATGAGGTTTATTTGCATGTTTGGCCCTTCAATTCATTAGGGATTTTAGTTTTTCCAGGAGGGAAACTGTCACATTTACATATTCTTAGACAGGCATGAAAATATTAGTCAGAAACTATAGTTTATTCAATGCATTACAAGCTCCTGGGCTGCCAAACAGTAATTTCAGTTCTTGAGTAATATACATTTTTGGAAACCTGGCATAATAACACTGTATTATAGTATTGCCCACTAGGACCACTTATGACTTTGTCAGGTTTTCCATTATCAAGCCTTACATTCTGAGCCACGTACATTGTATACCAGCCATATAAATTTGTTATCTGACATGCACGGTCTCAGTCCCAGAGCAAATCTCTTTTGCAAATTTCAGAAAACAAATTCACAGAGGCTTATTCAGAAGTTCCATCTGGACCAAAGGAGAGACAGCACCAAAAGAAAACCAACTAGTATAAGTCCTTTGTCTATTTTTGTGTTTCTGTGATCTAAAGTGTTGTAGGCGTTTGCTACTCCAGATGCAAATGTGCACCTCAAGGAATTTACACAATGAAAATATGTTGTTGGTAATACTTGTCAATTGGAAAAGAAGTGTCTGTAGTCTATCTGGGAAGTGGGCTGTAGTGTTTTATATACCTTGGTTTGGCATAAATTCATGAATTGCTGTAACTGAACTGAGGAATGTACTGAAGAAAATAGTTTACATCAGCTGGCTTTCCTTATCCCGCTCCCCCATCTCAGGTGAAGGCTATTATAACTGTAAAAAATTCCCATGGGTAAATTCAGGCCTGGTTAGAGGCAATGTCATTGCTAAGGTCAAGAATCCATTGGAGCAAAAATAGCACACCAGGTTGATATAAGTCCCAAAGGTTTCTGTAGCCAGTGTCAGAGGAACAGTGTGATTAGTATCACATGAGATTACCTTTGGCTTTCAGCCTGCATGACCCAGGAAATATTTACATTTCCTTAGGCTGGCCTTAAGTCTGGATGAGGCTTAAGCTCATGATTCTGGCTTTTTCATCAAACAAAGTTAAAACCTTTATAATGAAGAACTTAACTCACAGCTGATGAAGATATATTCCCTTATAGAATTTCATTGGGGAGACATATTGATTGAACCATAGGGACTGAATTAACCAATAAACTCTTCTAGTTATTACTAAAGGGTAGGAAAAGTTCACTTATGTGTAAATTGTTCTTGTTTTTTGGACTAAAATATTAAGGACCGCAATATTTTGTACAAATCATCACAGGAGCTTTGCGCTCCTTGCAACTATTTTAATTCTATTTTCACGACACCATTTGGGGAACAGAGACCAGGTGATTCCTCCCATTCACAATATTTGTGTAATACATTGACATAAAAGCAACGCTGTATATTCTGAGCTCTTGTTACGCTATCAGGAAGGCTGCACAGAACCAACAAAATTGATAGCTCGAGGACATCAGATACATGTTTGAAAAAAGGTGATTTTTCCTAGCAGAATTATAAAATGTTCCTTCTTTTCATACACTATAACTTCTGTCCATTAAGACTGCATAAGGTTTCTTAGTATGAAGAGGAAATATGCATGTGGAAATCTACTGTTTTCTAATCCATATTGATAAGATTGCAAACTCTTTGAAGGGCCTGTTACAGTCTATCATGTTCATGATCCCTGGATTTAGGACTTCTGAATGCACAGTGGCAGAGTACTCTAATGATCCACTATATCAATGATATGTAAATTATGGACTGATTGCAGATATTTGAATTATGCCTTACAATCTATAGTTCTTTGAGGATTTGTTAAAGTGCACTTTGACATGACTCCAAAGAGGAATTAAGAATTAGACCTTACCAAAATTTCATTACATTAAGGGCATGATCATGCTGTCATGATTTCAGCACACTCCAAACACCGCTACCACAAATAAGCTCACTTTGGAAATTATCTTATCGTAGGTACAGCAAAACAGACCTCAGCATAAAGTAATAGCTTTAAGAATTTACCCAGAGTCTTGGGAGGGTCTTAGAGTTCACACCAATTTCTGTCCTGTAATGGCTAGACAGATACTGAAGCCTCATTTAGCTAGTATATGTCAATGCTACATAGATTACAAATTTCTTGTCAGGGATCAAGAAAGGTAGCTGAAAGGAAGAGTCTGGATCTAAGGATTTCTTTTGTCCTTTATTTTATATAATCAGTGTAGTAACACCCCATAATATAGTTCTCTGAAATTCATTGATTGGCTGAATGTACCTGAATTACAACAGCATAAATTTTAGAGGGGTGGTATGATCCATTGAATATTACTGCGTCATTGTATTCTGGTTGCAGCGCCGATTCTGCTTTTCACCTGCAGGATCACCATAAGTTACTCATCATTTCCCCTTCCATTCCTGTCTTGTCTTTTTAGTTTTATATTGTTTGTGATGAGCTCTTCACAGCTGGGTTTATCAATAACTACTATGTAGACAGTGTCTTCCAGAAAAGCCATCTTGGATGAGACATTTAAACCCTGTTGTAATAAAAATAAAAGTAAGATAGGATATTTTATATACTTACAAGAAGATAATTGTCTATTTGGACAAGCAGAAAATACTACCCCTGATCCCAAATCCTATCTTTTCTCAAGATAACTTACTAGCAGAATGTTGCCATCAAATATATTTTCCCTCCCTTACTCTTCTGTGGTGGATTTATTCTGATCACATGCGTGGGTTGAGAAATATACAAAAAACGGCCCTTTCATTAAGATTAGAAAGCTGCAGCCCTTAAATCATGCATTTATGCAATTTTTAACTGTTTTTAACTAGCACAAAATGGCTTGTTGGAATTATGCAAGTATAGATCATTTTAATTTGAATCATTGTGGAATCATAAAGGACTCCGTTCTTTAATTTTGTGCCTTCAAGTCAGCCACTTTGATTAAAAAATAATAAAGCATGAGAGCTGGAGGGTCCTTGCAGGTTCTTCCAGCTATCATGGATCCCTGATCTTTGGTACTAATTCTTCTCATTAATATTAATAAAGGGCTGATAGGCCATCTCAAAGCATAGTACAAAAAACATGCAATTAATTGCTTGTAGTGTTTTTATGCTTATTTTGCACAATGAGAAGCGATGCCTCAGGAGTCTAAATATCAGTTAATCAATAATATAAAAACCACTGAAAATGAGCTCTTCAAGTCCCTTTTTCATAAAATCATAGAATCATTTAGGTTGGAAGAGACCTTTAAGATCTTCAAGTCCAAAAGTTAGCCTAACACTACCAAGTCCACCACTAAACCAAGTCCCCAAGTGCCACATCTACATGTTTTTTAAATACCTCCAGGGATGGTGACTTCCCTGGGCAGCCTGTTTCAATGTTTGACACCCTCTTGTTGAAGAAATTTTTCCTAATACCCAGTCTAAACGTCCCCTGGCACAACTTCAGGCTGTTTCCTCTCATTCTATCACTTGTTACTTGGGAAAATAGACTTGACACCCACCTTGCTACAACATCCTTTCAGGCAGTTGTAGAGAGCAATAAGGTCTCCCCTCAGCCTCCTTATCTCTACATATAAAATGTATGATATATGAAACAAAATGGTCATTGCAAACGTAGGGTGATCACAGTGCAAGTTTACCCTAACAGAGTTTGTTCTAGCTTTCCTGGTCCTCTGTAAAACATGAGTGATGTTCTCTGTGGTCATGAGTCCATACAAAATGATAGTTGCATTAAGAGTGGGATCCAGTTTCCTGAATTCTATAGGTATTTAATGTTGTTTCAGACTCCCAAAAATTCCCCAAAATTTCTATGATCTAGTAAGTACCCTGAAGGCTCTAAAATGACATTAGGAACTTATATTTAGGAAACTGAAACTTAATCTATACACAGTCATTATAAATTTTTGAGATCAACTAATTGGTTTAAGTTCTTGTATGTTTTTCTATAGCCGTGTCATCAAAATGTACGTACAGATGGAAACAAATTCTAGAAATTGACATCTGTTTTGATCTTATATCATGATTTTTATAGTTGTCATATTGGTAGATACTGTAATATGTATACTCTGCTGACTGGACAGAAATCGTAGTCCAGATAACAGTGGATTTTAATTGAGAGGGAGTTTTTCTAGTTTACCAGATGGGTTTCTGTTATCTCCAGCAGTATACAAGTAATACAGATACACCGCTTTGAGGAATACTCCAGAAACTGATGCTATCAGTCGTTGCCCATAGTCACATGAAAATTGACTTTATTCTTTTTGCCATTAGATGTGATTTTAATATTTTTATTTTAACATTTTTTTAGCCATTTTCCTTTTTAATCTTCTTTTACTGTGCTTTCTCTTGTTTCCATCTTGAATTCAGAATCCACAAAACTATTTCTTCTTACCAATTGGATCAGAACAACTGGTCCAGAAAATGAGTTTACAAATAAGTTTTGCTGTTCCTATGCAGAGGAAAAGCTGTTTGAGTTTTTTTTCTGTGACACATTCTTCAGCACACTGAAGGATTTCTGTACTTGATGTACCTGACAGGTAATGCTCGGAGGAGTCTTGTTTTCAACATTCTTCAAACATTGCGCCACACCAAAGACCTTAAAATTTAAGTACAGGGAGATTATAGCCCAAAATCAGTTTTGCTTAACAGTGCTTTTCATAAATCTTCCCCAATTTTCAGCAGGATTAACACCAAATGCATGTTGATTGTTTTTTGTTTTGTTTTGTTTTGTTTTTTTTTTTAAAAAAAAAAAAAAAAAGAAAGAAGAAAAAGATAAAGAAGAGGCAATACAGACAGATTTGCACATGCCCCCCTTCTTCTCCTTTCAGTGCTGCAGTTTTTAATAGGTAAAATGCTATGGTTTATGTTCCTTTTCTTCTCCACTTCTAGATAACAGCCAAGGTGGTAGCAGGAAATTTGTCTTGAGCACCATCAATCAAGTCTTCTCAACAGATTCCTGCAAATGTGGACATGTTAGCTATGTTGGACTGGATGGTATCCCTTAACTACATAAGACTGCACATGATATTTTGGCCAGCAAAACCTTTCAGAAGAGCAAGAACTCCTCTCCCATGGTGAACTGACCTACACAGACGTTTGATCTGAGTGCGAACAAGAGTCAAGGTTATGGTTTTTTTTCATTGTCCTCAGACCAGATGTGCAGTAGAGGCAAAGACTGAGTCCCTTCCACTTTACCACATCTCAGCCCTCCTGTTACACACAAAGGCCAATTGCTGACACTGCATAACAAAAAATAACAAAAATGGTTAGGGTTTTTTAACGTGTGTTTTTAAATACAAGTATAATATTGTACTAAGATTTTGTATTGGGGATAGCCCAGATCATTCAAATAGCAAAGTGTGGTCTTGTAAAGCTGAATGATGAAGATCCCCTCTTTCTTGCCATTTGTATTCAAGTGGGCATTTATGAGTCATTGTGCATACTGGTATAGATGGTGTTTAAAATGTAATTCTCTAGGACAAAGACTGAATCCCTAAAATAAATTTTTTATTGCTGTGTTGTTGTTGATTGGTTGTTGTATGATGGTATAGAAAATGGATTTGGAAGGAGGCAGGGCTATGGCTATTTTAGATTGCAGCATTGTGAGGCCTACAGCAAAGGGTTGCTCTGCTTCATATGGTTCACAATAATTGGTTAAATCCTGCAGCTATTCCTCTGGGCTTTTTACAGCTAGGTGAAATATTTTTAGCAAGAGAAAAAGTACATTTTTATGCACACCTCTACCTGTATTGTTCTATCAACAAGTATGAATTATAAGGTCAAGTCTCATCCTTCAAGTAGTCTTCATATACACATGCACACATGAAAGAAAATGATTTTAGGAAATGTCAGAATGCTTTATATCAACATTTTAAGAATGAAATAGAATGTTTCATTTCAAAATGTCATTTTCATTTTGAAATTGATCTTTTTAAAGGGTAAGAAAAGAAAAAGAGAGGAAAAAAGTCTTAAATAACTTCAAAATGAAACACATTTTCCAATTTGAATGAGACTTCCTGATGTACAAACCCAAACCCATTGATTTATTTCTTTTCTCTTTGCCTCTGTATTCCAAAGTGTAATATTCTCACAGGTTGAGTTTTTAACTCAGATTTCAAAACAGTGGTTAACTAAAAGTACACTTTCTGTTTTGTTTGTGGCTGCACACCAGATGTATTATCAGATGTGGGCTGCATATCTGAATGATGCAGACATGGTTACGTGGCTATGTAGTTCCTGCCCCTGCTCTGTTTAGAGGTATCATAAATTAATATAAAATGAAATTTTATCCAAGAAAGATCTGTATCAGTGCAAACAGTGAAATTTTTCCCTTGGTAAAGAGAACTCAGCGCAAGGCAGAATACTCCAAGGATTTCATCATGTGGAGCTGTATGAAGTTTCTTCTGATTTTTTTTTTTTTTCTTGGGATCTAAAATGTTTGGATTCCACATGATTCATGAGGGGATCAGACAGCTCCATCCCAGGCATCCTTTTTAATCAGCAGGTTGACAACAGCCAAGAGCTAACTACACATTACTACCTCCTTCTGGTTCAGTGCGTCTTCTGATGAGGTCATGAATATAAAATTATTCTTTTTGCAATTGTTAATATGAAAAGATTTTTTTTACAAGACTGACACAAAGTCAAATATTACAAAAAATGTAAGAGGTGATGGTGTAGGGAATAAAAAGTAGATCAGCCTGACCTCAATTCTAATTAGAAATAAAGAAAACATTGGCTTAAAAATTAACTGTAAGCTTTTCACCTCATGAATCTACTTACCCTTTAAAAATCTTGGGCTGAAATATAACATCTGAGACAAGTTATGATTCAGACCATTGTTGTCTCATGCATCTGATTTTAATGGGCTGAGCAAGCCAGGCAAACAACTACCTCGCTCTTTCTCACACTCACTCACAAACTCTTTTCTCCAATGTCATTAACCTACCCACTTATTATAAAGGACTTGTCACTGCTCTAAACTCTGACTTAGATGTGTCATTCATCATATCCTAAGAATGTATCAGCAAAGAATTAGAAGCAAAAAATATTACTAATAGCAATTAGTGAAGTTTCACGAAAGGTGGGTCTTGAAACCCATTTCCTATTTTTGGCAAAATAACGGTCTGACTGTTCAAGGCTGTGAAAGGTGTTTCAGCACACACAGTTTTAGTATCCTATGACATTTTAGTGAAAAAATAACAAAAACTAAATAAGCAAATAAAATAGATGAGTTCAAACTACCTGGATATACTTGTGTTACAGAGAATTTTTATCCTTTAAATGTCTATGTAGTCTCTCTTTTATATGCTCAGATTAAAAATAAGGAAGGAAAGGAGAGCTGATGTGGTATGATACATCATGTCTACGGATGACAAAGCCAATCTAAACTGTTTTAATCAAAGAACAACTCCTGGTACCTCATCTCTTTTCCCTTGCTCATTACAGTTGGACTTGATGATCCTAAAGGCCTTTTCCAACCTAAAGGATTCTATGATTCTTTTATTCCATTATCTTATTTTTGGTCCAAGCTCCTTCTTCCCCTGGCTCATTCATTTGTTGTGTACACCTTACATAGATTCAGGTATTCATTTGGTCCCTCTCTGGGCTGATTCAGTTCACTTATGTTGTAGTAAAAAATCTTCAGTTTATTGTCAAAAGTTTCAAAGGAGTGTGAGTGATAGACAAAGAAAAGGGAAGAAAGGAAGTCATCTGTCTTTCGGCAGTAGTGAGTCATTTAATTAGGTTTATGTCATAAAACAGAACTTTTACCTCATAAATTTTTTCCCCTTGTTTGAATTCAATAGGAGTCTGGCCTTCAAACTAGTGAAATTATGTACTTTAGTTAAAACCAGTGGCTGTAATAAAATATATCTTAGTAAAAAAAAAAAATATTTTTTTGAGGTACAGGAATTCAGACTAATCAAGCAAATAACCCCAGTCAAACTGGATCCCTATGAAACTCTGAACTCAGTCCCCAAGGAGTGTCCAGAAGCAGTTCATTGCTGAATAAGGGTATATCCACCTAATTTCCAAACAGGGAGAAGGTGCAAAAAACCACTATAATAAAAAATATTTACAGAAAATACTCTGATGAATCCCCCCAAGATAATATTTCCAAGGCTTTCACCAAATCATTGGACAAAAATTATTTAATCTTCTATGTTTCACAAAAATCTCATTTTACAACAAAGATTTACCATAGGACAAGACTTCAGAAAGCTCAGATGTATTTCATACTATCATGAGACTAGCTAAGGTCAGAACCCCATTGTGCTAGTATTTGTGTGGACAAGTACTTTCCTCAAAGGACTTGCAATTTAAACAGGGACACAAGAATAGGGATGAAGAAAATTTGGAGAGGAATTCTTGTAACAAAGAATGATTACACAGTTCACCTGCTGTGATACAAGTGGTCAAACTTGGTAGATACTTACCTGAGATATATGAAGAGATTACGCTATATAATTGCTTGTCCCACACCATTTGAAGAACTTTCCACACCCTTGTCAATAATGGCAGAGAGGGTGGTGTGGCCATCAAGTCCAATATATTAATGGAAAGTGCAGCTGTTTGTGGTTTTAACTAATATTCAGTGTTGTGATTTACAAAAGCAGATATTTGAAAACACCATGCTTTCTTCCACCCCCAGCACAAAGATGAGAGAGACACCTACAGCTAGGCAGATCTCTTCAGATCCTGCAGTGAAATCCCCAGATGCCAAACTCTACAAAAATTATAGTGCAATGATGAATGAAGAAAACTCTCCTAAATGCCAAGGCAGAGCTTGGGAGAGCAAGAAAAAGACCTTCTTTGCCATTGGCAGGTTTGCCCAACCTCATTCTGGAGATTTTCCCATCATTAATTTAAAGGTACTAAATGAACAAAGATCAGCAGAATTAGCAATAAAAGAAGCTGGCAATTGCTGAAGCTGTAATTCGCAGTCTGGCATACAAGTTGAACAATTGGGATAGTGTTTTAAGCAAGGAATCACAACCTATCTGTGATTTAAACCAAGCTTCTCCCTTATTAAAATAGTTATTTAAATTAATGATTAAACTCATCTTTCTTTGGGATTAAAAGCATCTATATCTATGCATATTTGTCAACATTAACATAAAAACAATTGGAAATTGCGAACAAAGTGTTGTTAAGTGACTGTATGCAACTGTAATCCGGAGTTCCACTTGCAGCTAACATCACTCACACTATTTCTGTTGGGTATCCCATCTGTTTTACACCTATAAATTGATAGGAAAGAACATGAAGTCTCTCGGTGGTCAGTGCTGATGGTCATACATATCTTGTATGTTCAGCTATAGAAATACCTCGGGACAGGGAGAAGGTGTAAATTATCCAGAAACTGTCTGATTGGTGGTGCAGGCTTGAAACAGCTGTAAGGGGTCCTGAACAAAGCATAGCAGTTGTAGTGAGAAAATTATTAGCATATGCATGAATAAGTGGGTGTGAAAATGCTGGCTATCAACAAGCAGTGTGTACCATATTCCAGCTGAGTAGGTGTAAAAAACATCCTCTTGACACAGAAGTGTGAATTTCAGGGAGACAAGCCTGATGAAAGCCAAAGTTGTATTTGTTTCATTTATTTAGATAAAGGGCCGTGTACTTTTCTGGTGTTATTCTGTTATTATTAGATGAATTTTGCCCCAGTTTAAGGCAAACAAAGCAAGCTGGTGAACAGCACAAAATAATAGGATGACACCTGGGAGGGACTGAGAATCACAACATGTTTTGAACCAGCTCTTTGAGTCTGCAGATGCAACTTTCTTGCTGGTAATACTCATCAGAACTTCAGTGCCTTCACCAGGCTGCACAGAGGTCATGGCCCAGACTTCTGTATGGCTCTTTATTGTATGTGCCTGTTAAGACTACCACTAAAAATCAAAAGAGAAACTGAGCCATTCCTTTGCTAGAGAGCATAAAACCTGTCCACTGAAAAAGGACACTTGAAAATCCTGCTCCCGGGCACTTGAGGGCATTTCACATTTCAGCCATTCACAATTTATATTTATTTGAAAAATTGTGTTGCTCGGCAGTCTTTTCTAATAGCAATATAATGGTATTGCAGCTGGAATTTAATGGTACACTATTACACTTCAGGGCAACCACAGCACAAGTGTATCAATTCTGGGATGAGTCAATGGTGAAAGAGTAATATTGAGGTCATATTTTTCCTCTTTCTGTACATCAGTGGGACAGAAGTATAGAACTTTTGGCAGAAATGTAAAAGATTATTTTTCAGTGATCTAGTTTTATTCCAGACAAATTTCTATATATCTTACTTGAAGCTTTGTGGTACTACCTTGTTCTATTCTCTGACAGGATCTGTCACAGGGATATCAGAGGAGTTACCAACAAAGCAATAGATGGCATGATCATCTACCTCATTTCCCTTTCTTTTTAATATAAATTTCAACATTCCTTGAAACTTATTTTCTGTCATAGTGAACATATTGTTGACACAACATGTTGTGGAGAGCAGTAAGACTTTTGTTGGTTCAAAAGCACGCTTTTAATCCAGAATTTGATAAAATGCCATCTCTTTTTGCTATTAAACCTTGGTTTTGCAGCTGATAGACATGTCAGGTTTAAAATGAGATCAAACCAGATATATTCCATGTTTTGCAGTAGGAATTTGTGCTTCACTAACTCATTAGGGAGAAAAAGCATCAAATTGTAAGATTGGTCATGTTGGATCAAACCAAAGGTTTGCATGGGCCAATAGCCCCTTTCCACTACTTGCTGGCAGTTGATAACTAAAATAAAGCAGAATAAGGGGCAGGTCTGTGGTACGTTTTCCTAGTGTACTCTTACAGCCTTCAGTGGTTTGTATCTTGGAAACTTCTTGAGCTAGAAGTTGCATGTTTGCATTTAGCAGCCTTAGGTGGATTTTCCTTTCACTTCTTTATCTGATTATTTCTTGAACACAGGTAAAAATTGAACTATTAGACTAAAGAAACATCAAATATATTTTTCCACCATTTTGCATCTATCTGCCAGTCTATATATATAAAGATTTGTATATATAGTTATAGATATAAATATATAGATATATACCTATAAAATAACAGTCATAGATGAAACAGGATGGGGTTATATGTTATTGCCATTGCTGCATTAAATACCTTGCTAGAGAAATTGAAAGGAATGGTAAAATCTCAAGTCAAATTCATGCCCAAGAGGATCACAAATCTCTACAGGGTTGAGAAACTAAATTACCTTGCACTGATCTGCATATAGGTATTTAACTTGGGAAAGCAGTCGGCACGGATTCAGAAATACATGGAGAGGATGTACTTTTACATTTGGGAGATCAAAGTCCTTATCTAAGTGTCTGAAGATCTTGGGCTACCGCCAAGATCATTCTAATTAATTATAGTTTTAAAACCTATCACTGGATAACATAAATAAACAATCTTATGAACAGATAAGACAATTTAAACCTTTTTTACAGAAGAATACTAAAGTCAAAGTCCATTTTCTTTCCTTTTCACTCTGCAGAAGTTGCTGCCTAATGGTTGAGCTTCAAAGATGGGCACATGTAAGTACCTGGACATAGATAATGATGATATTCCCTTGATATATCCTAGTTAATATGTTTTTTGTTGGTACAAGCCCACAGGGTTTGTACTGACCTGACAGTACAGAGTCTCTGAACTGAGTATATATGTCACATCTGTGTAATGAACAATAGATTTTTATGTTATTTGGGACTGGTGGAGGCTATGGTGCACTTTCAAACTTTAGCTGGGAACCCATAAAGAGGGAACAGATCATGCAAAGAAAATGTGGGGGAGAAAAAAAAAAAAAAGACCTAAGTGCACTGAAAACTGAGGAGGAGGAATTCCCCACTATGAAGATCATACACCTCTCTGCATCAGGACATAGTTGATTTGTAACTTCATTTCCTGCATTCCTCTTCAGGAAGAATGAAGCTTTCAACATTGTGACTCAGAGACACATTGGAAGGGTAAGCATAAAAGCAAAGAGAGCTAGTAAATTTTCTGGATAACAGTTTTAGCTGTAAAGGTCTTGTCTCTGTTAATTTTCATTATGTCTATGGGTAAAAGTACTAGTAAGAAAAAAATTTAAGCTTTTATTAGATTATTAAGCATTAATTAAACTAATAATAAAGTCTTAACTCCAAATACAAGAGAGAGTTTTCCCTTTTGCAACAAACAACATTTTGAGTTTAATACTATCAAGATATAAGATTTCAGATCCATTGAGAGTAAAACAGAAATTATAAGCGGTTTTCTCCACTATGTATGGGAGGGACAGTATTGAAATGCATACACAGACTCACTTCTTTTGGTCATATATAAGTGTGAAAGTTCCCCTAACTACTGTACTTTGTTCTGTATTCAACTCCATGGATAGATAGTAGATGAACTGTGAGCATTTCTAATGATTGAGCCACTTGAGGGTAGTGGGCATAAGAATCCCTATTTATCATAGAAGAAGGGGCCAGAATCAGGGCCAGATTAGACGAGGTTGTTCAAATCTCCAGTTGAGATTTGAAGAATTGTAAATGAGTTTATGTAGACCAAGTTGGCTGCCACCATACTCAGGTGAAAAAACAGAACTGGGTTTATACCAGAAAACATAGATTACTATGCCTTTACAGAAGCTGAAGTTGTTTGAGGATCACTGTCTTGGACATAAGGGCATAAATTTTGCATGAAGGTCTCTTTAAGGACATAATTGCTTTTGGGATTTGATTTCTTGTATATTATGCACTAACAAGAAATATAAATTACCACTGTATGTGTTAATTAGAAGAATAACAACAAAGCAGATATGGATGTGAAAAAAAATGAAGGATCCCTATGGGTAGGATATCGATTTCATGCTCTGCCTTAGCCGGGGTTCGTGAAGGTTCATTGGGAGAGGAAGGGGAACACAACTGCAAAGTAGAACTTTTAAAGCTCAGAGCAAAACCTGCTAATGAGAAGATAATCCAGGAGATACCTCTGGAAAGAGTATGTCACCAATGACTAGTTCTTTTCTACAATCCTTGATTTGCCACAAATCTCGGTTCTTAGTCCTGGAGAAATCTCTTGGGCATAAAATGAAACAATGCAAAGCAATGCAAAATAATTAAATTAAATTAAATTAAATTAAATTAAATTAAATTTTAAAAATACACATATAAACAGTGAAATATCTGTGAATTTCTAATTTTTGACATAATGATCCCCCTCTCCCCTTTTTCAAATGTCATCCCTAATTCTGTAGTGTATCATGCCATCACAAAACATCCATTTAATCAAATGCCTTCTGCACCTGGGACACTGCTAGTCAATATATAGTAAACAACAAATGTGTTCCAATCTAAAGCGGGGACACTATGTTTCAGAGAGATCCATTGATCTGAAATGGCAGAGTTAGTCTTCTTTTGTGAAAAGAATCTTTCAAATAAAGCTACTTGAGTGTTTGAAGCTGTGAGTACTTTGATGTTTCAAAGCCTCAATTATTTAGGTACCACAGAGCTGAGCATTGTGTATCTGCCAAAGTCTCGTTTAAAAAGCTCAGATGGCTAAGATGTCATGTTCTGTTCAAAGTCTTCCGGTGACTGAAATTAAGAGAAAAGCCCTTTCATTTTAGTGACTCCTAAGGCTCTCTCAGCATCCACTCTGTTGTGCTTCAGCATGACACCATTAAATGCTTGCTTGCAATTTGAGTACATTGTCAACAGAGCAGATGGATTCTAACTAAGGAAGTGGTATTTATGCTGATAGGCTGTGGTAAAAGCAAAACAAACAAACACCACCACCTCCACCCCCAGCTTCTGGTTTGTCTTATTAAGGGATAGAATTCAAATGCCTGGCTGAAAAGCGGTTGTACTGATGCTATCATCTTTAATAATTAATTCAGTCTTTGTCTCCACGACTGTGTAAAGGCAAGCGTTCACCTATCCTCAATTTACTACAGCTGAGGAGAGAGTAGTTCCATCAATAATACATCATGCTGGTTTCTCTTATTACTAACATATTATTGATTATTTTTATGTAGACTCCTGAACTAAGTTGCATTACAGTAGTTCAGCAAGTCAGCAAGATCTGGCCCACAGACCAAAATGTGGTATCCAGACAACAATGAGGTCACCCTTTAAACAAAATGGTTGAATAGAAATAGGTGGTTGAGAGATGCAAGGAAGGATTTACAGGTGGTATTGTGAGTGTGAAGACACAGGCTAAATCCAACTTTAGGCTCATAACTGAGGTATTTAGGCTAGAATACTTTAGATAAATTACTCTCTGTTCCCTCTTTAGCTGCTGGAAAGCTACAGGAACCTCCAGGGTGATTCAGATCTAAGCAGAATAAATTGCTACTTCAGGAAGTATATTTTTCTCTTTTGATTATATAAATAGACTAAGCTACTAAGTAAATGGTCTTATCTAAGTGCCTAAAATTCAGTGGAATTAATCTTTGCCTTTCTTCCTGTTCATGAAATAATATGTGTTCCCTGATTAAAAAGGGGAAATAACATGAAGAAGGAAGTAAAAGACAGGTGGAAGACTTAAAGGTGTAACAGGTGAAGAGATAATTGACACAAGCCCTTTATATATCGGTATATTTTCCATTCTTTAGGGTTGAGTCTAACTCTGAGTCTTGGGCAAAAGACAGAAGCAGCTCTGAGAAGACAGATTATTCCATCATTGTCTGTTATAGGATTTTTTGTATCTTTCTTTGAAGTGTCTTGGACCACCAGCTTGAAACAACACAGCAGCTCCTGCTGTGCAGTGAAATGGTGTAGGTCAGCAAGTTGTCCTCTCCTGTTGTCACATCACCACTCCATTTTCACATACAGGTGCCTTCACTTTCATGTGAGTACTCAAATTGAGGGTGGAGAACCGAGGTTTAAGTCATGAACAGGTAGAGTATTACACCCTGACAGCTGGACCCAGATGTATTGAAAAACAAGTCTGGGTGTTAAAGATTAGGGAGTTAAACATGTGGAAGTCTTCCACAAGTCAGTTTGCCACAAATGGTGCTAAGGTGAATCTCTTTAAGCAGTCTTTCCTTTGGTCTACTCAGATGTTGGTACTCATTGCAACAAACCCACTACCTGTTGGCATTTTGTACTTATTCCCTGTTTTACTAGGTAGATACAAACTACTTTTCCTATTATTTTTTTGCTACTCTTACCCTGAGAGAGAATAATGTCTACAGATAGAGAATTTAGCCCCAAAACTGTCATTGTGCTGTTATTACATCTCATTTCCTTGCAATAGAGATCTTCCCGCTTCAGGCAGGTTAGGACGTGGGTACACAAGTACTGGGTGTGGAGGTTGTTAATGGAAGCGACCTAAGTCAACAAAGAGTTGCAGGATTCACTATGAACACCTTATTAGTTAGAAGCCTAACATTAGGGACTGTGAAATTCTCTGCAACTCTAAAATTACCTACTTTTATTTCATCATTTCACCACTATCTCCAGCTAGAAGACATCTCCCATGAAAAATGCAAACTTCTATCCATGGGTAGGGGAAAAAATCTGCTATTTTTTTTGCCTTTTTCTTATTTTTAATGAAAACATATACCTTGCAATATGTAACCACATTTTTTTACCATTTTTCACTCAAACTGGTTTGATTGACTTTCTTTTGACTTATTTGAAAGCTAAAAGACTAAGGAAATAACATTTTTTCTTCCTTTATTTTAAGGCCAAGACCCAGATCAGTTTTTGGCTGAAACAACCCCATAAGAGTATTTAATCACATAACTTTGAGAGAATTTGATACTTTGATTGTTCTTCTGTCCTTTCACAAAATTATGTGAGGAGTTACCAGGAGAGAAGACTGTAACATAATCATTGAGACAATTAGTTTAGACAACCAGTTTAATTTGTTTGAGATTCTCGATTCAGCTGTAAAGAATTCACTTCTACTTGAAAACAAAAGCTGGGGAGTTTAATTAGCTTGACTTCTTCCTGATGTGGAAGGAAAGCAGAGATATCAACATGATTTTGACTTGCTTGATATCTCAGCTAGTATACAGTGGATGCCAATTAGAAAGATATATAGACACTGCAAGTTCTTCCAAGCCCTTATGCTGAGCAACCTTATTAATTATCACTGTTCTGTATAGCACGGACAGGTAGGTAGTTACACCATTATGAAGCAAGTTAGATGCCCTGTCTAAACTAGGTGCATCAAATGTCTCATTTCAGTGTACCTCCCTGTAACAATATCAAGTTGAGGATAGAGATATATCTCTTGTCTCCAAGGAGAAAAGAAAAACCCATAATGAGATAAATTTGCAGGTCAATATAGTTTTTAATTAATTTGTAGCTTCAGTTTTAAAATATAGGGGAGAGAGAGAGAGAGAACTGAGGAGGAAGATAAAAGAAAGGGGAAAACCATAGGAAATAATAATAATAAAAAAATCTAAAGCTAACTAGTGAGCTAAAGTAACTTTAATTTTTCTGGTTTATTAAAACATATTCAAGTCTTTGATGGTCTATGAAATCTGGTATCCCATCAATTACAATCTCAAAAGATTTCTGAAGCATTTTTTAAGCGAGAAGTAAGTAAATTATGGGTTTGTCTTTTAAAGTGTGTTTTATTATGTCATTACTTCAAATAATGTCAGTAACTCGGTACCAGTTTGAATGGTTATGGAACATTTGTAATTCAAGGGGGTGTGATTATCAGTGTATATTCTGGTATAAAAAAGACTTTAGCCAGATTACTTTTTATCGGCTCATGAATTTAGATGCAGTTCCTTTAGCTCCATAATGCAGCTGTCTGGGGTAGATATATGCAGTCCTCCAGATTGGCTGCCATTGAAAACTTGTAGTGTGAGACTCGATAGTTTGTACTGGGAGGAACTCTACTGGTTCATGGGTAAAGACACTTTGAAGCAAAAAAAAAAAAAAAAAAAAAAAAAAAAAAGGGAAAAAAATAGTACTGAAAGTCAGCCAGCCATTTCACAAGCTGAGATCCATTTTTGCAACTCATCCTGTGGACAAAATGTTCTGGTCAATCACCTGAAGCCATTCAGTAGATTTAATGCATTTTTTAGCTTCTTCCCCCAACAAACAAAACCTGTACTGTCTTTGACATGAAACTATTAATTTAAATTCCAAATTCATTCTTTATACTTAATGTGTTTGCATTTAGATTCTAAAATCATTTGCAAAGTAGGAGGAGGGGGGAAAGCAAAGGTTGGCAAAATTCATAGTGCCAGCAATTTTCTATCCATTGAAGATTAAATGCAATACATTCTGTATACACCTATGTGACTATCACACACAGCACAATAACTCAGCAACTTCAAATGATTTAATTGGCAAGCTGCATACCTCTGAAAAAAACCAGTGGAATAATGCAGAAGTTACTCATGTGAACTTGGTCAAATGGTTTTTCAAAGATGACAAAAAAAGCTTTCTTATGAAGGAAGACACAAGTCACGCTTCTGGTTAATGCAGATTAGCATGTGGCTAATATAATGTGTACTTTTCTGTCAGGACATAGCTGAATATAGGCACAGCTTACTGACTGATCTGTTGGACTTGGGCTTTGTCAGCTGAACCCTGTAAGTAAAAGACTCCCTTAGTAGACACAGATGAATATTAGGAAGTATAGGGCAGAGTTTAGGAAAAAAAAAAAACTAGGATTTATTCCAGCAAAGTAAATAAGTTTAGAAAATATAAGAGCACTATGAAGGGAGAGAAAGGAAAGTTTTAATGGTTCCTTGCAGCTCCTGAGCAGACCCTTGCTGTTGTAAGATAGTGAGAGTATTGGCTACCTTCACAGGAGATTTTGGGAATTGAGATCCTCAATATTCTGGGACATAGCTTGGACAGGACTTCATGTCAGCAAGGACTGTATAGCTTTGAGTTTTTAAAATTAAAGGAAGGAAAGAAATAAGAAACAAAGTTATTCCTATCTCTCCCAACATAAGCAGAAGAAGTTGTAGAAGAGCTCATTAGTTCATGTTCCTGCAGAAAGGAAGAACCGGTTTAATATGTTGTAGTGCAGAAATACAGGGGGGGGAAATAATCTCTACTTTATGCTGAGTGTAAAGGGTTTAACAGGATTAGTATGGTCACCAGTTTCCGATAAGTGGAATAATACGTATTGAGAAGAGCTGACTCTTTGGGGTTAGACTTGTGAACTGACATATTGGTGTCTGTTGGGAGGTCTCAATGTGCATCACAGGATACTTTATAATTTATCCCTCGGCTGTTAAATATTGTTAAAATTGCTTAAAAAACAAGCTGTGTGTCATTCATTTTGTCTCAGGTGAGTATAAAATTGTGCTGATGCTAAGTGCTTCAAATATTTTAACCACAACTTGCAAGGATCTACAGAATTCATTGATGTCCACTCCAAACACTGCAATGATGCTGCTTAAGATAACTAAAATATGAATTAAGAGAAGTATGTTTGGTTTTTTTGGTTTTGGTTGTTTGGGATTTTTTTTAGCTAGTGTGGAAAAGGTAGAAAATTTTAAGCAAGAAAAAACCTGTCTTAGCAGGAACCCAAGGAAAAGATCAGTTTGGATGAAGCCCATAGACAGTGCAGCAACTGCAGGGGAGATTTTCCCTATTCCTTGTCCTCTAAAACCTGTTCTGTAACAACAGTAAAAGAAATAATACAAACCAGGGTGTAGTTTATGTGTTGTTGGTACAGCATTTTCCGAACGTAAAGGGCTATGCAAGTGCCATTATTAGTATTATCAGGTGAGTTTCTCCTTGCATAAAAGAGAAAAATTACATCAATATAATTGCTGTGTCCTGAGTCTCTGGGAGTTTTTAATTAATACACTAAGACTGAAGCTTAAGATAATGTACTGGCATCTTTACTGACTATGCCTACCTTTGCTGGTGGCCTACCCACATTTCTTGGCATGTTTATAATCCCTTAGCATATGCATCTAGGGTCTGATATGCCTCAGCTTCCTTTTTTTATTTTTTTTTGAGTAGTTTTCCTGATCAGAAATTATTTAAGTATGGTCTTAAATGTAAGCATACACTGATATCCAATTGCTACTAGTGAGTTTTAGGTATTTTTCTAATATTTTGTAGTTCACTGGAGAGATCTACAAAAACATTACATCCCACTTCTATAAAAATTAAGCAAAACAGTGTCAAAATAGAACTCCCCGTCCATTAATTATATTCACCTGTAAGTGACAAAATGTAAAATAACATAATAAAAAAAACAAACAATTTTTTTTCCTCAACGATATCTTGATGCCATCTGTGAAGTAATGCACAATCACTGAAGCGAAGAGCTACTTTGATGAAATACTAGAACATGGACAATGCACATATAATTTCCCTAGTAACTACTAGCTCAAAAACTGACTATTTTTCAGGTGAACTTGGGTTCTGGTGTTTTTTTTTTTTTCGCATGTGTATGGCTTGTTTGTTTGTTTGTTTTATTATTACTCAGGTGATAGATTGACTGAAGCACAGGACAGTCAAATGATTTGCCCAGGCTTGCCTTCCAGTGAACGGAAGTGTGCACTTACTAAATGTGCAACTGTAGGTAGCCTTATTCATTAAACATGAAATATGCCCCTTCATTTTATTAAATGCTCTGTGTAGCCCTATTTAAATGACAACAGGAAGAGACTGAGTCTCAGCACTGATTGGCAGTGGGCATCAATCATTATTCTGGCAAGGATCTTCAGGAACATATCACTTTGTAACAAATCTGGCAGGTTTGAATGGGATTATTTCAGATTGGCTTACCAATAACTGTCATGCCTAAAATCTTGACACAATAAGAATTCATCACTGGTGCCAATCACATACTTTGTGCCAACCTCAATTCACATACTCCCCTGGATAGTCTTGATCCACACTAATACTCCAAACAGAATGACAAGGCTTCAGGACTGAGGAGGAACAAATAGTGCAAAATACCAAGAACAAGATTAGAGTCTGCCTTGTCATTTAGGAAAAGGACAAAGTGTATTGTACTAGAGATCCACCATTTCACTGCGTCATGCACCCCACAGTACTGAAAATAACTGAATACAGCAAGCAAAAGCAATCATGTCAAATGACAATTAGTGCAAAAATTCCTGCTGATTGATGGAACAAGTACTTATACACATCAATCTATGATAATAACAGGGTCCAGAGTCCTGTTATCACCATATTTAAGCACTGGTGAGAGGTAGGAAAATATAAGAGATTTAGTCACAGGAGAATAAATGTAATTTCTGAGGTCATATAGAAGGTTTTTGTTATAACAGAATTTTAAAAGTATCTTTGCTGCTGCCATGCTAGAGCAACACTAACCAGTAGATACATTCCAGTAAAAGGCAGACCTTATATGCAGACATTCAGTACAACTTTCAGGGTCAAGCTGGATAGTCACTAAAGGTGGAGGAATAGAGTTTATTCATCATGGAAGTAGCTAGAATATAAATTAAGTTCAAAGAAAGTTGACTTTAGATCAGCCTTACATCCTACATGTAATATAGAAAATAGGAACTAGACCTATAGAAAAAAGAAAAAGAATATGGGAAATAAATCTCACATATATTGGGGAGACACTATTTGCAAGACATACTGCTCGAGTCAAGATACTATCAAATTCCCAAGGTAATAAAGGATTCATGCTACCTCATTCAGCCAGACCTGCCGAATCATATAATCTGATTTTCCATTAGCTTCACTTGTGAATGAAGCCAGAGGGTTTTTTCTCTTCTAGGTCCTACAGTAACATGATATCAGCCCTAAGACAGAACACTGTATGCACTGACTAGACTGTAATAAAAGGGTTTGCTAGAGAAAAGGAAAGTTGGTTCTGTATGGAAAACGCTGAAAGTGAAGTTTCCTTCTGAAGCTCTCCAATGATGAAGAGAGCTGATGGGGATCACAGACTCACAGGCAGAAGAACCCTTCTAAAATGACCTATGAGCCATTAGGTAGCAGTGAAAACATCACTGATAATATTCAGCCTACCTAACTTGGTGCTTCACTAAGGAACTGAGGAAGAAAGGATGTTTTTTCTAGGTGCCCTGTATAATGAATGGCAAAAGTGAGAACAGCATCTTCAGAGACCAATTCACTTCTTAAGTGTCTAGGGCTTTGGGACACAGTGAAAATCTCACACTACAACATCCTTATATATTTGTATATAAGTGGATATTTCTAAGGGTAATAAAATTATTTTGGAGAAAATGCATAAATAAGACCTACAATGAATCTAAATGGTGTTAGAAGCATGTTATGGATTAACAAGGAGATGCAGGAATGTGTCTTCTCAAAGACACACCAAGAAGACAGACATAGACTCAGAAATAAGAATTCTGAAGACCGGAGTTCCTATCTTCAGGCAGTAATCATTAGGCTTTCTTGATCTGTGGATTTACAATAGGACCTAACTGCATTTTCATCTAAAGACTTCAACTTTCAGGAAAAGTGGATAATTCTTACCATTTTTTTTTAATTTTGTTTTCTTTTTCCCAGGAAGCATCCCCAGAATTTGTCTTTACAGCATTTAGCTCAGCAAGTCATACAAAAAACAAAACAAAACAAAACAAAAACTATTTAGGACTGATACCATTTTTGTTATGTGTTGAGAAGCATCTAATGCAGTAGGATTACATTGCATATTCTGTGTTTTCTGGATGCCATGATGAAGTAAATAATAAATAATATTTTATTAACTTTGGAATTAGGATCAATGTATTCTTTTCATATATACAGCATGATAATTCATTAATATGTCATTAAGAAAGTATTTTTCAGTAACATGAATGGAGGTGTGTCTTGCTGATGATCTGGCTATTTTTTCAAGAGACTAGAAGTAGTCATTGTCTGTTTGCTGATGATATTTTAAATACAATTTGTGAAGGAAGACATTTGACATGAAAGGAGAAAATGACAATGTTGAGGATCAGTGTGGTGTATTAATAATAAATAGAACTTTTTTATTATTATTTATCTGACATCTTCAAATGAGTATTGCAAGTACATCCACAAAGAGCTATGTCACTGGCCACCTGGATGGATTGTGGCAGTAGACTGGACTTCTTCTGAGCCCTGTAAATCTCAGTCCTCCTAGCACATTTATATTTTGCCTGGGAAGATAGTATAGCAGTTATCACACATCATTAAGGACCAACAAGAGTAGGCTACTGAGAAGGGGAAAGTGAACCAGAAGCCGAGGTTGACAGCAGAAAGAGCAGTTCTGATGATGGTACCCACAGTCAGCCACAGGCAGTGGTTCCCAGACAAGTGTGTAGTGATGAAACAGGTATGAGGCCAAGCCAGGAAGTCCAATCAACAGGTCCGGGTCAGCATCAGTGAGGACTGGGGCACAGGCATGTCTGCAGTGTAGATCAGACAAGGACCGAGGACTCAAACAACAACAGTAGCTCCCAAGCCAGAGGATGGAGGCCCCAGATGAGTCTTCTCACAGCTTTTTCTCCTCAGAAGGAAATACCTACCAAATCAATGTTCCCTAGTAAAAGTTTATTCAGAAATAGGTTCTTACCTTTTTCTTTTAAGCTGTACATGTGCCACATTAGTATGTATCGCAGTAAATCATAAGTTTCTTTGTCAGGTGGCAAGGGAAAATGTAATAGTGTCTACAGAAAGGAAAAAAAAATAAACAGAAAGCAGTTCTGCACATCTCAGATAAACAGAGACTTACTTCAGTTGCTTCATTTCCTATTGCATTGATTGACAAGTATCACACCAGCTCATATAGAGCTGAGAGATAAAGTAGTAAAAAGAAAAAAAGAACACCTTTTTATTTTCCTTTTTTCTTTTTTTTTTTTTTTTTTTTTTTTTTTTATTTGGCTCGGTTAGGTCCTGTGTGTTTGCCTTGTGACACATGTCCAAATTCATTTCACAGTTTTGGGATGTGGGCACTGGGCCACAGAAGCTTGTCTCCCTCAACACATGGATATCTGGCTGCAAACAAGAACACTCTCTTTCTGGATGAACAGTCCTCCATTTTAAAATTGATTCCAGCTCACTTCAAATGAAACTGTTGCCTGAGATTGTGAAAAAATTTAAGCAATATGAGAAAATGCATAAAGTAGCAATGAGCCACAGAACTGTAAAAAGAATCCTCAGAAAGATTTCTGGTATCATCTCCTAACTGAGACTTGTTCATGATTAATTTTTCCTCTCTCTTCTATTTTCTCTTTAAACAACAAACAGTAAAGTTTATTAACAAATGAGAAAACATTAGCTAGCTTTTTATATTTTGAAGAGAATTATTAAAAATTACATGGGTAAAATATTCTGATTTTTATTAATAGCAGTGATTTTCCAGAAGTAACAAAAAAAAAAATATATATACAACTTTTCTCTTTGAAATTATAACAATCATAAAGAAACAGAACCAGGCCAAATTACAATGCTTTGACAAATCTGTTCCAGTTCTTCTGTTATTAGTCCAAGTTGAAACCTTTCTCATTCATCTGAATTAAAATCATTTATGGGATCAATTCCCATGAAATTATAAGGAAGTTATAGGGAAAAACCCATACATCCTTTTTGTTTTACCAGAAACTTTCTGGATAATCCTAATAGAATGATTCCCTCCAGGTCTAAATAATAATAATTTTTAATTGTCTGCAGAGAGTCTGATTAGTCTAGAGATTCAGAGGTGAAGGAACATAGGCATCAAAAATATCATTATCAATCTGTAGCACAAGATGGTTTGAAATCGGAGATTATCTTTCTGGTTGAATCAAAGATAACCATGAAGTCAAGTAGTAGTCATAGTGATGATGTATATATAGATATTATAAAGCAGGGTTCATTAAACCAGATCATGATACCTGAGTGAGGGATAGGGCAACCTTCTTTAAAATTTCTGGGTTTACTTTGGGATATCATCAGTAGGTGGTCACAAGTAGGGGGGCCTGGCATGTGAAGCAGTGACAAAGTGAAGCTTTTTTTTGCACCAATACATTGTGTGGAGGTGAAAAATGGCTACAGGGGGTGTTCTCCATCAGGTGAAATGATCATGATGCACCTCTCATAGAAGCTCTCAGCAAGAGGGCAGAGGGGTTCTGCTGTGACTCACTGACTTCTCTGTGTAGAATACATTTAATGGTTGTAAACTCTCCTTTTCTCTTAAATTCAGGTGTCTCTTACATAGTGCTCTGTTAAGTCACACTAGCCAATGTTTCACTATTGTCCTGGATCCATGGCTCTTGCTGTGCAATGCCTTCACTTCATCTGAAGAAGCATATAGCATGGTTACATGTGCTGTTTTGTGTTTATACATTTAAGCCCATTTCCTCACAGATATGAAATTTAATCCACAGAATCTGAGATCTGAGTTAAGACCATATACTTCTGTTTCTGTACAGGTGCTGTAATGGCTAGATGTTATGTTAAATGCATGCTGCACCATCTTGCCCTCCTCTTTCTCAAATAACAGAGTACCAGCAAAGGGCAGCCCAAGGGAATACTATACATGGTTAATTTCAGAAAGATAGTTTATACCCTGGAGATCATGCTCCTAGAGATGGCTTGTTCAAAGAAGTGCTCAGATACTAAAAAAGAGGGAATTTTTAAACATATTGTTGTCCTCAGTGTCTCTACTTTTTCCTGACACAGTTGTAACTCCCATTAAATACCCAGCTTTCTTGATACAGTAGAAAAAGAAATACAATGACTAACTTCCAGTCGTACTAGACATCTCAGTCTATTTTGAGATCTAATTCCCATGCTACCTGCTTCACTTCTGGGAAACATCCCTCAAGAATTTTTAAAGAACAGAAAGAAAATGAAATGTTTACAGGCAGTTACACAGTCAATGCTTCTTCTTATACAGTGAGGTTACACATTTACAAAAGATTTAGTATCAAATTCCCCCTCTTCCTTAGGGTATACTGAGACCTAAAACTGCCACCATTAAGAAAAGAACATGTAATGTTATGAAACTCTTTTCCTTTTTAGTGTTTGTTGTTGGAATTATTCTAGTTTATGTGGGAACTGAGAAGCAAGAAAAATAAAGAAACGGAGGCAGATGGCCAGAAGATGCAGGCAGGCACAGAAGAACATTTCCATGGCCTAGATACTTATTTGTGAGACATGGGGATTCCAGTCTCTTTTGCTATAAATTATAATTATGTGTAGGCTTCTTTCCTGTTGGAAAGAGGCAACATGATCAATTGATCTGTAGGTATATCTGGGTCTCCGATAATATCTTTCTGATCTTCTTGACTGTTTTAAACCCAATGAAGCTGAGGAACGATAGTCTGAAGATAATTAGGTGCTCACAGATTTGAAAAATAATAGTAACACAGAAAGAGATGAGATATTTGCAGCAGCTAGATAGAACACAGCATATTTTTATCTTGTGAGGTCTTCATTGTGCAAGTCAGTACAACTCTTCTAACAACTCAAAGTCCCAGTCTTCTCAAATGCCAATAAACCATCAGGGCAGATGGCTTTAACGTCAGCTGAAAAAAAGAAAAAGGTAGCAGAACTTCCTAGCTTTGCAAATGCTAACATTTAATGGCAAGAATGCACAAACGGAGAAATACACACTTGTCTGTTTCACAAGTGTAGACAGTTCAATGGCTACTTACATTGATATTGTTACTAGGAAGCATAAGCCACTACAGATCACTAATAAGAGGAAAAAAAAAATATTATCAGTAAATGTGGAAATAGCAGAAGATTCTAACATAATTCAGTAAAAAGCCAATCAACAGAAAACACAAATCTATTGGAAACCAGACTGCTCTAGCCCCAGTGTTTGTGGCTGTCCTTGGTGGATCCTCACTGTTTTCCTTTCCTGACACTGTTCCTCTTTTGTCCATTTCTCTTAGTAATTAATTTTCAACTATTTTGTGCTTTTGTAGCACAGAAAACTATGAAACCTCTCAAACAGCCAGTGATAGAATAACTTATATGTTAGTGTTGTTTCTTCCTAATAAAAGTCATGATCCTGACAGCTTGAAGGCATGTATAAGACTTTCCAGGAGTGGAAATGTAAGTGACGCTTTCTGGTCCAATGTGTACTTTGAATGCTTTTCATTTTCCCCTTCAGAATGGTAAGTATATTCTTTCCATTTTCTATTTTAAAAAAAACTCAGTTCTGGAAAATATATATAGCATGAGACAATCTTTAGTTTCTTTTCTACATAATTTGTAAAACATTTTGAGGGCTTTGAAGGTAGAAGGTATAATGTGTATTTATTTATATTTGTGTGTATGTACATATAGAATGTCTGTGGGGAAAAGTCTAAGCACTGAAAAATTCCAAAATGTAAGAATTAAGTTTTCCTATGGAACCAGTAGTTTGTCTCATTACACAGTAGGAGTTTGACTGTAGCCAGTATAGAAAAAATCTTTCCTGTTCCTGAGATGAGAATTTAAAGATGAGAAAAAGATAATTTCACCTCCTTAGAACAGCCAAATACACATATATCCAGATGTGTTCCCACCTCAAACAGTAAGAAAGTGTCCTTCAGGGTTATTGTATATTCTAGGGTATGGAAGAATTCCATACCTTTTTTTACCAGTAATTCCACATTTTTTATTATTTTAAAATTAGTATATAATAAACTGCATAATATCTCTTTTTTAAATAAACAACACAATTTGAAAAAAAAATTGTCACAAAATAATCTCCATCAACTATGTCATTATCATCTAATGCAGCTGGTTTTAGTGTTATGGATAATACTGAACACACAGACATCACACAGACATATATATATTCCATATAAGCATCCTCATACATGCATCAAGATTACATCTCCAAACTCAAGAATCTTCTTTCTTTCTTTTCTTTTTGAAAATTTACTTATAAATTGCAGGTTGTTCTCTACTGTGAAGGAGAATAGGAATGTAAAAAACAGGGAATTTAATTTTAAAGATGGAGAAAGAAAAACAACTGGTTAATGTTAAGAACAAACTTAACCGAACAAATTAATCTAGATCTGAGACGCTGCTGGTTATACTGATAGAAAGAAAAGATCATTATACAGGGAATACATATGGTGTCCTTAAAATATAGCTCCTGAAATATATTACTTTAAAAAACATTATTTATTATGTCTGAAATACGTTTTTATTATTTATGATCAGGTAGTTTTCAACTGGAAGTGGGCTTGGTGCCTTCCAAAGGGATTGGTACCATTCACAATGAGTCTTTGACTGATAATCAAAGAACACATACCTAATTATGTGCTATCTTTAAAGGGGGATCTGGGGAGGAGTTAATCACCATTCTGTGGGGTAACTTCCTGAAATGTTCTCAGCAACCTATTCTACAGAAGCATCTCTCTTTTGGAACAGAATAAATGATTATACTTCTTATGCTCCTCTTTTCTAGGCTGCCAAATTGTCTAAGTTTGATAATAATAATAATAATAATAATAATAACAATAACAACAATAACAACAACAACAACAACAACCACCTGAATAAAATTGCTAACACACTTGTGAACTTCAGTGACAGAGTTTTCTTTGAGCACTGGATTTTTTTCCTCTCCTTTTGTGTAACACATAGTAATAAATACCATATAATATATTTATTTCTCAGAAAAATCTTCCTGCTTCTGTTAAAAGTCCAGCCTTATTTCTTGTTCAGTGACTGATTTTCTTTTTGTCAAAACAAAGTGGGTGCTTTCTTTCAATCCTGGTTGGCTGTCACAGGCTCAAAGGCTTCCATTTAAAGGGGAACTATGCACATTGCAATAAGGAAAGGCAGCAAAAGAAAATGCAAGGGAGGAGACAGACAGACAGCAAAGGCAAGAGGTGTACCGCAAAAGGGTGTTAAGCCAGATCAGCGTGTAGTCTCTAAATTTTGCTCCAGTCTGCTAATCTTGATCGAAAGTATCTGCACATCAGAACCCATCAGAGTTAGAACAGGAATCTGAAGAGTAATAATGGAGGCAATGTCATCCTTCGCTCACTGTATTTAGAGGCTGCACATTCAGATTACACCTGATACTTGTCACTGGGAGGAACCATGGAAAGTTATTTAAACTCTCTAAAGATTCCTCAAAATTAAGGAAAAGAATAAACTTTTGGAACAAAGTTCCCTGTTTCATACAGGGAAACTTATCCAGCCTTTTTCTCATCCTGCTACTGTTACTTTCCAAGCTGATGTGATTTGTTATGAATAATTATTAAGATTTTAGTTTTAAACATATTAATAAGAAATTTTTAAAATCTCACATCAGAACCTAATCCCATAAATTTCACTGCCCATTCTCCATGAAGTACATATGTTCCTTTCCATTTAGAACTGATTAAATTATCAAATTATTGATTCATCTCCTTTCCCTTTTGCATAAAACTAGGCACCTGAGTTCATTGTTCAACCACATATAGTGTCATATATTCTGTGCTACACACTGCCATGACTTGTTCTATGCAGTTGGCACAGAAATTTCAGTTTCAGGGCCAAGAGAGATTAAAACTTTTATAGCTTCACCAATTTAGTTTAAGACTAGAGACACCAAGAGCTTTGAAGTACTAAAAATCCTACCTGACAGCAAGAAAGTTTAACACAGATACTCACATGCACGCACACACACACAAAATATATATAGATGGTCGGAATTTTATGGTGATCCCCTGAGGAGCAGATTAGAAAGAATTCTTTTTGTTTGCTGCAATGAAAAGGCAATAATAGGCTGTTTGCCTTATGCCAGCGTTTCCCCCCTCTCTCCTTCTCTTCACCCTCAAACATTATGTGTTGTTCAGTAATGCCCATCAGTCCTGTAAGAATATAACAGAATTATTCATTACTTCATTTGATTCCCGAAAGATTGAAAAATAGTTGTTACATAACAAGAGATGATTGTGCACTGAAAGATTAATAGGTGTAAGTATTCACCAGCTGTCCACTCTATTCAGAGAGAAGAAAAAAGATATATGTAAATCACATTGGCTGTGGACATAAGATGTTGTGCAATATCTGCCCTGTGCTGGGGTCACCACAATAAAAAATACTCAGCTTCATTTAGGCTTTAGTACCTTCCTACATAAGGCTGTACCGTGATGGACAGTATTGTTAGCACCTGAACACCAAGAGCTGACTTGCTCAGGGGCTCACATCTTTAGCACTTCATGCAAATGAACCTTTTCCTATGCAACTGACCCTCTGTGTGGGAAAGTTTAAATAGGAATGCTTTCAAACCATAAATTAAAACAAGCCTCCCTCCATCCCAGTCCCTTATTACTCCCTTTCTGTCTCCCTCCATGTCTGGAAATGGAAACTTTAAATTACTCTGTATAAATCTGTTTTTCACATGCTTTGTATTATAGCACAATAGAGGTTTCTTTGCAATAGCGTCATGTGGGGGTTTAGAGGGGGTTGTTTGTTTCTTTATCAGCAACATCAACTCTGCAGAGCTTCAAAATTGGTATTACATAGATTACATAAATTAATACAGATTATTATGAACAATAAGTAATTTGGTCATACTTCTAAAATCCACATGCGGTTAGGTCCTTTTTTAGACTAATTTCTTTATATATAAAAAAGAGAGACACTGTTTACATACAGTTAAAACTTCCCAGATTCAACACACATAAAGTGTTCACTACATGAGATACAGGAGGTAAGACCATAATTTTACACACTGTATGATCAGTAAAGAGAAAAATAGGTGCTGCTAGAGTGATTCAGTGGAGGTACCTCTCCTTCCTTTCCTACAGAGTTAAAGTAATATTCAGTTTACTGCAGAGCTGAATATTAATTTTAAAAGATGCCTCACTGAGGATGCCAACAGTTAGAAAATAAAGAAGAAAAAATATCTGTCACAGACATGCAAGTTACTAGAGAAACTGAGAAGTCCTGGAATCCTTATTTTTTAAGGTGGTAACTCATATTGTAACAGACTTTTTGTACAGATTGACAGAGAGATAGTAACTGGTGGCAAAGTACTAGAGAAAAGATTGGAAGTTTAGGTTGTTGGAACTCCAGGTTTCTTAAGTGGAAATCTTACTTTGGAGGAGAATTCACTGGATTAAATAAGTGTTCACATCTAGAAATACTTTATGCATAGTTGGCAAATAAGAAAATTTGAAATTGTTAATCTTGGCAAAGGAAGGGGCATGAAAAGAAATATTTTATATATTTAAAGACTCTTCAAGCTGATTATCTAACTTATTCAGAGAAAGATTAAAGGGAGGCTTGCCCAGAGGTAAAATTTGTAACACACCAAAATGATTTCTCAAGAATAGACTTCTCTACAAACATGAGCTCTAACACGTTTACATGTTTGCTAACCAAAAAAGTAATCAAAGTTAACCAGCTACTGCTGGTGTAACTGTTCCTGAACTGCATGGTTGGTAAATCAGAATAAAAAAATGGGGATTAAACACACCTGGAGGATTGGAATTGCTGTAGCTGAGTTTAAGGAATTCCATTCTTTAAGGTCTAGTATAGAAACATGACCTCACTCTGATTGCTTGGTTGGGACAATTGTTTGCCAGTTGACAGCATATCTTCTTACAGAAAAGCTCTGCTAATGACTAAAAAAAAATTATTACTGTTCTGGCCAGTCTTGGCATACTGTTATATTGAATTACAAAAACTAACCAATAAATTCTTTTACCTCAACTCAAAGAGGCCATTGTTCAAACCCAGTCTTATCGAACTCAGTGGGAATCTTGTGATTGCTTATTTTGTGATTGGCAGGGGTTTTTGAGATCATAAGATCTCTTGGGCTTAAAATGACTGAAAGCAAACAATGCTCCATTATTGCTGGCACTGTTGTAGCAAGCACCTTGTGCATTAAAAAGAACAAATACAGAACTATATGAGAGAAGTAATGGTGTTGAATAAAAAAGTATCCAAATAACTAACAGTAAATTACAGCTGGAAACACATTCCTTCTTGTTTTCTCTTTTAAGACTTAATTTTGGACAGTGCAAGGGTTTGAAGTCTTCTCCTGAGAAAAAAGTATGTGTGCTGGATATACCTATATACTCATCAATTTGTACCATTGGCCTGCTGGTAGCCATGATTCTGATCAGCACAGTCTGAGAATAATATTAGTCTAATTTTTGCCAAATGGTTGATTATAGTCAGTAAACTGGATAACTTTACCTTTGAACTCTTACTCAACTTCAAATCATATAGGACTCTCATAGCCCTCACATGGAGATGTAGATCTCCAGTGAACTCAGACCTCAGGTTCTAGATTATTTATGCTGTGCATCTAAAATTGTCTTTCAGGAAAATACTGGTTACATGGATACTTCCCAGTAAGGGTAGGCATGAAGAATACCCTTGAGACCAGATGTGTTTGCCTCTCGCGTTACAGACAAAACCTGAAACTTACATATCTTCCCACCCATACAAGCTCCCCCATGCCTAAGCTTACATACAGTGTATTCATATCAACAGGTACACAGCCAAGGCTCTTCATGGATACATCATGGCATAACAAAGCAGGCTTTCCTACACAAAGCCACCCCATCTCTCCTCAGCCACCCTTTGACTCAGATCACATGTCTTATTCTGCTTGTTTGTAGATGAGTCTGAAGACCAACCTGCATTCTTAAGTTCAAGTGTCACCTTTAGTTTAAGTATACTTGTCCCTGCTTCTGTCCCTTAAGAAAGACACCTTAAGGCAAAGTCTCACCATATCTCCTCCCCTTCCACCATTTGCAGGAAGCCCAGAGGATGTTCACCAGGCAGCTATGTGGACAGAAGATATGAAGAAGGGTGTGTATAGTCAGGTTAGTGCCGCTCTGTAGGCTTCTTTCTCAGCCTAGTGTAGACACAGCAATAGCTCTGTGCTTCCACTTGTCTGGTCACGTAACAAGGAGATGATATTTCCTTCCCTTGCAGGGGTTTCACAAAGCTTAATTCATCAGTGGTCTGTGAGAGACCACTGTGAGGGAGTTTTTGCAGGGATGAGTACCTCAGAATGGCCTAAATAATTTATCCCTTGCTTTTTCTTTTACCCAGTAGGCTTCTCTTTAAAATGCTTCCAGCCCTTTAAAGTTTGGGAGCACACTGTACTTGCAGAAAGAAAAAAAATATTACAAAGAAAAATGCATAATGTATGATAATGTTGAAAGTAGCAAGAATTAAAGTAAATGGTCTGATATAAAAAGGGTTTCAAACAGGATTAATAATTCTGCAATTTGTTATACAAAGTCAATTTTTCCACTTCCAAAGCTAAGTTGCCTGGTGGGGTTTATTGGCTCACTCATTATTAGGTATATATCACTTTTATTGTTTCACATTTTTATGTGTTTATAAAAAAAAAAAAAAATACATCATTCATGAATAAAACATTTTTGCTCTAAGCTGCCATATATGAAAGTTGGTCTGAGAGCCTATATCCTCTTTTATTGGAAAAGGGAAATACATTGTATATTTATATGTATATATTTATATATAAATATATTTATATATTTATATATTTATATATTTGTATATTTATATATTTATATATTTATGGGATAGTCTGTGTTGGGAGGTTTTGTGTGTTTGTATGCATATGAACATATATATGCATATGTATATATGGTAATATGGTAATACGTGTATGCATCTATTGTATATCCCATTACCATATATATACACACCAATCCTTGAAAAAAGACCTAGTCATACTAAGAAATTTTTTTCTTTTTGATTAATCTTCCAAAGCCTGACCCCTTCTGCTCTATCTGACCTATTCTGGATGGCATCTTTCATAAATGTTGGTTTCCTTTCCCCCTTCCCCTATCCATCAGGTTTCTCAGTTGATCATATTCACTCTGCTAAACCCTGCTTCCTCTCCTAATCTGTGGAAGAATGGCTCCTATCCAAATGTCACCTTCCAACACTAGACATGATTGAGCATCCGAGCAGCAGCCAATGTAGTGCTACAGATGATGTGAGGAAATGTTAGCTTGATAGATAATAGTTTTATTTTTGGTCTTCTTAATCACTCTGCACCTGGTAGGAGTTTTATATGAACAGATAAGTAGTATCAAGAGACAGATAGAAGTTGATAGGGAACATTTTTGTGTATGAATGCATTTATTTATTTATTTAGAATATTTGGGTGAGAGGGTTTTTGTGGGGAGTTTTTTGGAGACTATTTTATTGTTATTCCTTTAGCTTATGAAAGTTAATTTCCTGTCAGCAAATTTGAGCTGGAGTCTTAGAGTTGATAAAAACAGGAATTAAAAAAGAAGCCCAACAAACATCATTTCAGTTGATTTGAGGGAACTTGCTGTTATAAAAGCAGTTTTAAAAATGGAGTTTCTAATGAGAGCTCAGCCTTTGACCTTAAGACTCTGTCCTCTTTAGTGGTGAGAGGTAAATTACATTTGCTAACTTCATCTACCACACGGCACAGATAACTCCATAAATGCTCCATAATTGTGCTGTGATTATATGGTTATTGCTGCACATTGTCAACAAAATGATCACCCTGAGGCCCCATAGCTCCAGTGTATGGCACATGGTAATTAGCTAAGAAAGGACTAGGATCTAAGGGGCTCTGGAGGAACTCCTTCAGCAAACACACAGAGCAATTAGCATGTTGAATGGACACCTCCAAAGACAGCAACAATGGAGACTGGAGCAGGGAACACATTTTGAAAAACATGAGGCACAAACTTAATAGACAACTAAAAGAATTGCAAGGTAAGAGAAGGAAAAGCAGAGTAATGTCATGGTCCAGAGCCTCACAGCAAAAGATTCCATGATAACTTGTGCACTTGTCGTCAGACAAACATCACATGAAGGCCAAGGAGGACTTTATGGTGTTAAGAACTGTCTCCCTTTGAAATTAGTAGTTGTTGCAGCTGCAGGGTCAGCTCTGAAGTAGACTTCATAAATTTTAAGGGAGCTGTGAGACAAAGGCTGGATGATATCTACTGCATATGTTTCCAGTCTATTTGGAAATATCTGGGCTGTCCAGCCACTGGACCAGCCAGAAAGAGAGACACTATAGTGGCTAAGCCCAGGACAATAAGTGTTCTCAGATTCGATCATACTTCCTTCCTGTATCTCCACTATAGGCTGAACATTAGAGGCCTTTATGATCTGTATCTTAGTGATAGCCAAAAATTATTTTTATGCAACTTAGGTCTTATGATTAGGAGGGCAAATATGACATGGCTAGTCTACCATTAGATATCACTTCTTTCAGCACGGTGCAGTTTGACCCCTACCTGCAGCTAGGCTAACCATTCAGATAGGAACCGTGGAGGCCATGGGCTTTGTTGTACTTTGTCCTAGTCTCAGCCCTGTTAACTTCAGTGAGTTTCCAGGGCTGTTTTTTCTTTCAAATGTTTTAATTGAGCAATGAGGGTACACAAGTTGAAAGTGGAAAAACATTGGTGTTATTCATTGCTCCAAAGAGCAGGCTGGTATTTGGTCCAAAATAAAACGTTTCTACACATGGGAGAACCCTATCTGTCTTTAAACACCTTATAAATCTGGAAGTATGATGCTCAGATTAAGCTTTTCTCTTACTGATTAGTTCTCTGCTTGGGCTGCTGGCTTTTTTTATCAGACTTCAAGCTCATCATATATAATCCAGAAATTTTAGACTCTTAAAAGGTCTGATCTTGAAGTTAGATCTACCTTTTCTGGGTTTTTTTGTGGATTTAATTATAATGATTCAGTTACAGTCATGTGGAAAGGCTGTCACAGAGTAAGGACCTGAACCCAGGTCTGCATCATCCCAAATTCCTGCCCTAACCACTGACGCATCCTTCCTCCCACACACTATCCCTTACCCCTTGCTGCCTTTGGCATGGCTTCTTCCTGTCCTTATGTCAAGGGAAGAGGACACATGGAGGAGAGCCAAGTGTATCAGACCCAAGCCACTCAAAACCACTCTTGCAACAGGGAGGAGGGCATTTACAGCTACTCCTTTTAGGCAGATTTTTGGTTACTTTTCTTTGCCTCATTAGCACGAAGCAGCTGGAGTTGAGGTTTTGGCTTGACCCCAAAGTACAGTCTGTGTGAGACTACCGCCAGAAGTGAACTGCTCGATTGCCCACTGCAGTGAATGATTACCTGTTTGTTGTAAGTTTTTGTTTGCCTGTTATTCAAATGAGTTTAAGTTAAACTTTGACTGGACAAACTACTCCCAGGCTATGCAAGTTTTCATCACCAAACTCATCAAACTCCTAAAAAACCCTTTTTCTGTAAAATTGGAATCTCCAACAGGACTGTAGCTTGCACAAGTTAAAATACTGAGAGCCAGATTCATCCCTGTAGTGTATCCACTGACTTCAGCACAGAGCTACAACAAAGATGAATTGGTCTGGAATGTATATGTTGAATATTTAATGCAAATACAACATGCCATAAGTGCATGTCCTGCAGGTAAAACGCAATTATTCTAATTACACTGCAATTACTGTACAGCTACAGAGTAAATTGCCTGATTATTTGCATTCTGTGTTATAAAATGTTCTAATTCAGTCTCCAAACCCATGCAAACCTGTTTCCCTTGCATAAGAGCTCCAGGTATTTTGGTTAGCAGGCATTGCCCTGTCATGACAAGATGCACTTCTAGGGTAGTGACCCATTTTTTACCCCCTATTCACATCTCAGTGTCCCCTTCCACTTACCTGTTGGTGACTATGTTTTAATTGTTAGATACAGAGAGACATTTGTCTCAGAAACGGGCAGGAGTGATGCTTTTGCTAGTGCATCTATACTACAAGCCAGTATGGTTGTAGTACACTGTGGTGCATACTGTGGATGCAGTGGCTCAGTGTTTGGAGATGCTAACTCCATTTCATTACACAGATGGCTGAAACAGGCACACAGGAGAATGGATTAGCACCACAGCAGAAGTGATAAGGAGACAAGTCACATGAGACAAAACAAGAGACCTTCTGGGAGGAATGTAGAATCATAGAAAAGTTGATTAAAGGGGACCTCTGGAGGTCATCTAACCCTCTGCTTAAAACCAACACTAGATGACCTGAGACATAGCTTTGTCTAACCAAGTGCTGAAAACCTCCGAAGATTGAGATTTCATAACCTCCCTGTGAAACCTGTTTCAGTACTGCACTAACCTTCTGTGGAAAGAGCTTTTCCTAGTACCCAACCTGAATGGCCCAAAGTGCAAGTTTATCCACTGCCCATCACTGTATTGCCTACTGCTATTGAAAAGATATTGGCTCTTTCATCTTTGAAGTTAACCCTAAAGTATTTGAGGGGAAAATTAAAGAGTACAGAATTAGACTGTGTAAAAGTACACCAGTAGGATGGGGGTGAGAGGCAGAACTATTATAATCTCTTCCTTGATTACCTGTACATATGTAATGTCAAGATAGAGTATACATATGTAGATTATACATACAGATGTGTTTACACATAATGCTGTAGTCTGGAAGATACAGTATAAGGTGATGAGGCTCCAGAGTCTAATTTCTGCTCTGCCACTAGCTGATGGGTGACTTTGATCAAGCCACTTCTCTGTATATTGTGTGGTATTGAGGGAAACTTTCTCTATAAGCTGCTTTGGGACTCAGTAATGAGAAGAGCTAGGTAAGAATAAGGTCATATAATAACTGTTGTTATTACATACTATTATGTGTTATATAAAATAACAAATAAAATAACACATTTCTGAGAAAACTATCACCAGAGGTCAATAAATTCCTCCTTTTTCTTTTTTTGTCCTCAGACCGGAGTAAAATGACCACTGTTTATTGAGCAGGTATCATGGATTCCCTTCACCCACCTCTCTCTCTCTGTCTGGGAAACTCTCTGAGGCTTTGTTTTCTACACTCTACAGCAAAGGCAATTCAATTAGGACATCAAGCCAGCCTGAAACTGAGGTCTCTAAGGTGCACTGAAGACAATCTTTTAAGATGGCCAGTCCTGCTGAAATGAATGTCTTTCTTATTAATTTGAGAACACAATGGTTCTTCCTGACCCTTTGGACCCCGCTTTTTATTGATCAAAGTATGTAGGCATTTTTTCCTTGGGCAGACAGTTGAACAGGAAGGCTGTTTCCTAAGGCAGGTTTACTTTTATTGGAAAGATGATATAAATTGTAAAATCATAATTAAAATGATAATTCACATACTAAAATCCAGAGTTGTTGGTTTTTCATATTTGATATGGAATATGAAATATATGTGTCTATTCCATGGTCTTTACTTAAAAATGAAATTGAATACTGTCTTCAAAGTCACATATTTTTTTAAATATTTCAAATGGGCTACAGTCCAAGATACAGTATGTCTGATGAGATGCTAGAGATTTCTAAAATCATAGAATCACAGAATCATCAAGGTTGGAAAAGACTTTGAAGATCATCTCATCCAATCGTTAACATCACACTGACCATTCTCAACTCCACCAGATCCCTCAGCTCTGGATCAGTCCAACTCTCAAACACCTCCAGGGATGGGGACTCCACCACTGCCCTTGGCAGCCCATTCCAATGCCCAACAACCCCTTCTGCAAAGAAATACTTCCTAAGAGCCAGTCTAACCCTGCCCTGGCGGAACTTGAGGCCATTATCTCTTGTCCTACCACTTTTACTTGGTTCAAGAGGCTCATCCCCAGCTCTTTGCAACCTCCTTTCAGGGAGTTGTAGAGGGCGAAGAGGTCTCCCCTCAGCCTCCTCTTCTCCACACTAAACAACCCCAGTTCCCTCAGCCGCTCCTCGTACAACATGTGCTCCAGACCCTGCACCAGCTTCGTTGTCCTTCTTTGGACACGCTCAAGTAATTCAATGTCCTTTTTGTAGTGAGGGGCCCAAAACTGAACACAGTAATTGAGATGCGGCCTCACCAGTGCCAAGTACAGGGGTAAGATCACTTCCCTGTCCCTGCTGGCCACACTATTTCTGATGCAAACCAGGATGCCATTGGCCTTCTTGGCCACCTGGGCACGTTACTGGCTCCTGTTCAGCCGGCTGTCAATCAACACCCCCAGGTCCCTCTCTGACTGGCAGCTCTCCAGCCACTCCTCCCCAAGCCTGTAGCGTTGCTGGGGGTTGTTGTGACCGAAGTGCAGAACCCGGAATTTGGCCTTATTGAAGCTCATACAATTGGCCTTAGCCCATTGATCCAGCATGAAATCATTCATGCCTTATAAATAAAACTTTGACAACAAATTATAGATAGTGTAGGTGACATCATTAGCACTAAATGAGGTTTCCCATCCCAGAGAAATCTGTACGTGAGATAACATATACTTCGTAATTTTCTTTTCAAAGTGTAAAAATTAGTCTCATAGAAATGAGGCTAGGGGAAGGAAGTGTATTTTCTTATAACAATCAAATGTTATTTTGAAATATTTGGAGGTAAATTCTTGAAGCTGAAGATGAGCTGTCTTCTGGCAGACCATCCTATTATCATATGTGTGTGCTGCCCAGAGCTTTCAGAAAATGCAGAATATGTGAAAGACTTACAATTAAGCATCTTGTAAGTAAAAGTTAGCATCTAGAAACCTTTCAGATGAATTGCGGTGATCTGAAAGTAGGTGCAAAAATTTCACAAAAATAGATTTAGTGCCAGAAGAGAACTACCTTATCTTAGCCTTGCAATTTATCACATCTGGTTTTGAACATGACACTTAGAAATGTAAGCCCTACCTCTTTAGTTTTCCATTTTACCATTCTCTAATTCAAAGACTGAACTATTTAACAACTCTCAGATCAAACTGTGTCTCTTCATAGATCTGAAAAAGGTTAAAGAAGGCCTTAAACAGATGCTTACTGCTTCCTTTTTTACCATATTTTGGTTAATGTTTGTGTCTATAGTGTCGTGATGGGAGGAGTTATCATAAATCTTCCCACACCCTTCCTTCCAAGTTGATTCACAATTTATGTTCATTTGCCTCTAATGAGATGATTAGAGCTGAATCAGATCAGATTTAATCTGCAGTTAAACTGTGAAGTTATTTTTCCCCCAAAATGAGGTTGTAAAACCAACATCAAACTTAAACTGCTATGTGTGATTTTTTCCTCCTTTTTTTTTTTTTTTTTTTTTTTTTTTTAACTTCAGTATTTCACAACTGCAAAACAAGGCATCTATTTGAGCATGGTAAATACTGACATCTGGTTGGCAGCTACTTGTAAACTACACCAGTTGAACTAGAACTGTGTAAATATACTATTCAGACAGACAGAGAGACACTCAAATATGAGTTAAGTTTCTCAGATATCCTCTTGAAAATTTATTTGTTGACATTTCATATTCATATTCAAGTTCTCTCGGACTTCATAATAGAACACTTTTTACCATGTTAGATGTAAATTAACTATTATAATCCAGCCGAGATCACTAGAGGCCACACTCTTTTTATGTCCATTAACAGGCAAATGTGTGTTAATATTAGTTCCCTTTCTGTGGATGCATAACATATACAATTTTAGATATTCCTACCTCTCAATTTATCAAATGTCAGTCACATGCTTAGGTCAAGTACTCTCATGTAAGGGCCCCACTACTGATGTTCACTTCTTGCTTCTCTGTTTTCCTCCTATTAGTCAAAGGGTTTATGCCAGATTAGCACAACTGAGTCACACCAGCTCTTCCTGACTGTAAGCCCCAGTTTAAGAACAGAGCAGATATCGTTCACTAATTTCACATAACTTTACCAGCGATATTAGAAGGTCTCACCAGGCCTTCAGGACTAGATTTTCATCCATGATTTGTAAATGAAGTAGCCAGGAAACATTGCAATAGTAATAATACACACACACACACAAGTTGTTAAAGTCAGTTTGAACTGTGGGGAATTGAGTCTTCTGTGCTTTATGCACACAGGTTACTATAGTCAACAGTCCACAAAAGTGGATATCAGAAACAATACCCTCTCAGAGCAAAGGACAGATTTTAGCATCATTTTGAAGTGAGGCTTGCACTCGCAGTATGACACGCTAATAGCTTTAAAAGCACAATGACTATATTGTTCAGGTGACTTGTAAAGCTTGGTCATCAATTCACAATCCCTTGAGTCTATGTGAATTCTCCATAGTAGAAAATGCCAGTCTGTGAGTCCTTGCTAGAACAACTGATTGCATGATCATAGCCTTAGAAATCAAGGTCTTCACAAACAAATGTCTAAACAAATAACCCAAAGTAACTATATTTAATACTGTCCTTTTTGCAGCATTTCTATCATATTTAGAAACATATAGAACTTGTATACTGTACAGTCTGCTTATCTATAGCTTACCCAGTGAAATATTATTAGTTTTCATATCTATAACTTTTATTGTTTTATCTTTGACAAACTCTGAAATAGTACACTAGTGACATTTTTAAAAATTAGCCTTCTGCGTTTAAAGATCACTCATCATTTTTATCTATCATTGTTCTGGAAATGTCACATTGATTTTATCCTCTTTGCAATAAATGGTAACATCCAAAAAAACAAATAATAGTCTGACACTTCAAAATCAGCTGCCACTCTTAGATAGAGCAAAAATAAATAAAAGGACAATTTTCTTGAAGGACAGGAGAGAAAAAAAAAAAGAGTGTAAGAGTGAGAGACAGAAAGAAAGCTTTATCTCTTTCTGGCAATACTGACAACAACCAAAATAGAATCATAACTATTTTTTTTTCCTGTCCCACCAGTGTTACATGAATAGTAATAGTGATGCTGATCAATGATAATGCTTGCAAATATGTCTTAAGAATATTAGTTAAAAATCTTCCTATCTATAAACTAATACACTGAAAAAGGAAATGGGAAACAAAGGTGAAAAATGCAGACTCCATTTCCCCTTCTCCCAATCCCAGCAGCATGTTATGGTAACAGAGACCTTAAACTGAATTTCTGGCCTTACTGAATCTTGCAGGAATTCTGTCATTGACCTCACCACCTCCAGCAGTTCACACACAATGACATCAAGGGTGCACTGGATGGTGTGAGAAGATGGAGCTGAACCAAGCAGTTACCCAGAAGCTGGGTTTGCCCCAAACCTGAATGAAGTTACTGCAAGATTATCTTTGGTGTCATTGGATGGTGGATCAGCTACCTGTAGTCACATCCAGATGGATAGAGGAATAGGGAATTGAGGGGATGGGGGCCAAAAACGAACAGTCAGAGAAAGAGTCGGGTGTCCACGCCTATACAGATGTTAATGGTAGAAGTGTCTAAAGGGTTTCAAAATCTAAGACGTCCAAGGTAAGTTAGGAAGGGAATTCCTGAAGAAATACTGTTTGAGGCAATATGAAAGGGGCAAAACAGGTTTGCTGATCTTGATTTGTCTTCACAACCAATTATCTAGCAGAAAATAAAGGATTGTTTTGCTTGAATATTTTCAAAAAATGACAGATTATTATGGCAATGAAGAACAAAATCCATTGAGTTTTTAGTTTGTTGTTAGGATTTTTCAGATCCTTTAGAAAAACTTCTCCATCATCAAGAGCACTGTCCTTTCTGTCTCTAGAGCTAGATTTAGAGCCTGAATTAGCATTGGCTTGTGTCTTGCCATGGCGATTTACATGATTGCAAAAAACCACATAAACATGTCCTGAATCTCTGCTTCACCAGAAACAACAAAGAATGGTTTCCAATGGGCTCATGCCTTCAGGCTGATGCTGACTGAATTTGGAAATGGAATGAGAACTGAAGCTGCTCTCTCTATGCCACTCACATGTCCCCTCATGTCCTTCCCCAATACATGAAAAGGCTTCCTCTTGTTCCTGACAGAACCTACAATGTTATTCTCCTCAATATCTTCTTGTCTCCTCACAATATATGACAGTGTTCAGCATGACAATTTGCTTCTTCACCAAAACAATCTCATTTTTCCATATAACTTAGCTCCCACCCTGCTCCTTATTTCCTCCTGGTTGTCAACCAGGCAAAGAGCAGCTTAGTTAGTTTGGTGTTATAAATGTTAACTGGCTGTCAGGTCCAAAAACTTTGTCTGGGAAGGAGAGAAGAGGAAACAGTTAAACATGCAGACAATATGATCAAATCTGCTTTCTTAGTAAACTTCGGAACAATTTCCACTCAGACACAAATATGATTTCAATTTAGCATTTCATCCTTACTCAGCAAAGCATGTAAACACCCACTTAATTTTAAGCAAGTGCTTAAATCCTATTCCAGTGGCACTTAATCAGGCACTAAAGTTAAGTATGTGTTTAAATGCTTTGATGATTTGAAGCCTAAACAATGAGCAAAGTAATGACTTACTGAGATTACACTGTGCCAGGAAGTAATGCTTATTGAAGAAGGGACACTATGGTACACCTTAAGCCATTTCATGGTGAAAGAAAGGACTTTGGATTGTTTACATGGTTTTCTACAGCCTTTCACCTTCATTAAAACAAAATAACACAAAAGAAAGGAAAAATATCCTTGAGAAAAATTCAAAGCTATAAATAAATAATGAGGCATACAATATTTCAATCTATAATCAAAATGTATAGAGGTAGTGCAGAAATGTGTTCATCTGTCATGTACACGAACAATAAGGCCATGTCATGAACAATGAGCTTATAAAACAGGATCATAAGAGGAAGAAAGCTTTAATGTACGTATTATTAAGATTAGGATATAACACTGCAAAGCTCGCTCTTTTTTTTTTTTTTCTTAAATTGAACATTACATGTGCAACAAAGAGCTGTTTTATCTCCTTCACCACTGATGGAATGAGTTTTTAAGTGTTCTTGTGTGGAAATAATATTTGGGCAAGTATTTGGAGCTAATAGAAATGGCTGTGCCTCCTACACAGCTTGGAGGTGAAACAGTTAATTTTAAAATCCAAATATATTTTATATTCATGAGAAAACACCTGTAAGGGGCATGCTTGTATCTGCAGGACAGTAACACCTTGACTGATTTAGTAGCAATTCTTACATTATAGCTTGAGGATACTGAAGAAACAAACATATTATATTGTTGAAAATGAGAATTTCAAAAGTACTGAATAAAGGATAAGAACACTTATTAAACAGAACATAAACATTCAGGTTCAGGGTATAAGCTACTCAATAACTGGAAAGGTTAGAATGAATTTATGTTGTTTGACTATTCCACAAACCTTTACTACAGAATATCTTGCTCTCCTGAAACCACCAGTGAATGACACAGATAGCTAGGTAAACCATTAGACAGAGGTCTAAAATGGGGATAACAATATTCTCTTTCCCAAACTGTTTGATATCTTCAGTCCAGGAGTACCAAAATAATACACTACAGTCTAATTTGAATAGCATTTAAATTTTACTGTACATATCTAGATATGTGTAATGCTCCCTCCACTCCTGTGAGAAAATGTACATTATTTGTATTATAGTATATATCTTATTATTCTTACATTCACTGAGGAAGAATGTGAAGCACAACCATTTTTGAACTCAGTACAGTTTAGAGTTTGAATAATCTTCTCAATGAGTGGACCTTAAAAAATTTCACATCAACATTTAATTTAAAAAAAAAAACAAAAACAAAAACCAAAACACAAACAAGCTAACAAAACCAAAAATCCTGGTATGGACAAGATTACTGAGGCATTGACTCTCTCTTCCTTTGGTTTTATATTGCACTCACAAGAACAGAGGACCCATATTTGAGGCCAGCAGATGCTACCATAATAATTAACATTAAAAAATTAGGAGCATTTGAAACTGTCAGGCATCCTGTCTGTGTGCTTTTTCCCCTCATACATTGCTGATATTCATAGGGGAAGCAAATGAAGCTTAAGAACTATCAGGTTCCTTCTTGAATATCTCACGGAGGCTCGAACTTCATAAAGGAATTATCTTAATCATATCATCAAAGGAAAGGGCTTGAAATATGATCTCAGATGAAAACTCTGATGGAGAGAAGTATAGCATAAATTTCTCGGCACTCAAGCCTTGGAAATTACAGCCATGACTCCATATCTCAGGCTCTGGAAGGAATAATAATTACTATTTGGCAATTTATCAAGGTGAGGGTTCACTGGAGGGAGCGTCTTATTCAATTTGGGAGCTGAAATTACACAACTAGTGGGATATTAAATAACAGCACAAAGCAGGAAGGGTATGCAAGGAAAGTGATGGAACAAATCTTAAATAAAGGTGAAGAACTCAAAACAAGTTAGCAAGCCAACCTCCTTGTTTTCCAGTTATTATCTTAAGATTCTTCAGTAGAAAAGTCTTTGTAGCATGCTGACCCAGCTCAGCAGCTAGTAGCAGAAACATTAGCAGAAGATCCAACCTAGAAAAGTACAATTGCTCTGCCAGTGTTTCTCTTTCTAGACTGACACATGGGTTTTCTGGGTATGTGTGCTGCATTTGTCTCAGGCTTTCTCTTGGTTATATTGTAACAGAATATTTAATTATTTGAAGAGAATTATAACTTAAGTAGCTGTAGAGCCAAAATTAGTTATGTGATTAAGAGCATGCTTTGCCTACTGCAAGCAACTGGAACACTTATATTGGAAAATTACTGCCCTTTGGTTAACGCACAGGACTTGATTCCAGCTTCACAGAAAATATGAAGTCAGACAACTTAGATTCTCTTATATCTCCTGTTTCAGCTGTCGTTTACAAGACAGAAGGAATATATACATGGCCTGTAACCTGCAGAATCTGTCTCCTCTAACAGACAACTTTCATGCAGACTCATTACCGTAGTTACCCCTTATATCAAAGGAAAAGGAATCAGTACTTTTAGGTCTTTCTAGGGAATCGGAGAACCCCTTTAGCAACCTATTCAAAGTAAATTTAGAAACTGGACTAGATGACCTCCTGAGGTCTCTTCCAACTTAAATTGTTCAGTGATTCTACTCATCTGGTGTCTCTAGTTATCTACTTTAGGATATGGTGAATCTCACTATGAAAGTGTACATTTCCATTAATTATAGAAGGAATCTGGTGTGCCCAGCTCAGATACAGACATCTGCACTGGTTAGGTGTATCTCATACCATGACTCAACAGGGGTGCAACAATTTTATTCTATATGCTGAGCCACTGCTTACGTGAACATAAAAAAGATACAAACATGCCTGTTCCTCATTTTGCAAAACTGTATAATGAGGATAAGTCGACATTATGTGTTGTCTTTTTTTTGCTGTAGGTAACTTTACTATGCCCAGCAACTTGAGGTTTCAATGGAACATATGTCTTGTGAAAGACTCATGTTAACTAAGCTAATAATCAATTAAACAATTTTGAATTGTATGTTATATGTGACATTGGATCATCTAGACAAGAACACCTTAAAACTCAGCAGTGAATAGCTGAACCAGAGGCAAGGATGACACAGGGAATTTATCTTTGCATTAATATATTTAGTTCACAAATTTCCTGCATATTTGTTTAGTCTCAAGGATATTCAATGCAATTCCCAGACTAATACATGAATTATTGCAAAAATGTTTAGGCAGTGTCATGCTTTATGAACCAGACCCCTGGGCTGTTCAGTATGGGTTAAACCAAGGACAGACTGTTTTTCATGACAAAGATATTAAGGTATCTATTATGAACCTCTGACCATCAAATTACTCACTGTTTGTCATACCATTTTTAATTTACACGGTGCAAGGGGCTTAAATGTCAGCATCTCTGTTATAACTTAGACTCCAGTGTCTTTAATTAATGTTTCATGTTCATGTTATGGTTATTTAGAATTTGCTGAAACCCCAAGAGTCATAAATTTCTTTTACAGGTCTTTGTGGTATGAACTTTAACAAAACAGCTATAAAGAGGTAATAGGAATGAACAGTACATCACATAAAGCAGAGCAAAGAAGGAGGAAAGGTGGGAATAAACTCCAGACTGATTAAAAGATTTCATCTTTTTTAGATTGAGGTTTATGATTATTTTGTTATTTTGTTCAGAAGCAGGGAGGTGGAGGGTAAGTAAGAAGTAAATTGAGCATAAAAATTTTCACATAGTTTTATGTTTTCTTACTTACACTGGGATTAAATTAATATTTCTTGCAAACATTTGACTAACTAAATATGAAAGGAGTCCATCTACTTGCATGCAATATTCCTGTGTTTATTAACCTCATATGCTTGACAAATGCCTGAACTCCTTTAGCTGGTCATACAACCATTTGTATAAATTTGGTCATAAAGCTATGAAGAACAAGATGACGGTGAAGACAGGGAAATTCACTCTGTTCGTTTTCATCTGTGAATGTGGAGACACATTACAAAGCTAGAATAAACTTGGGACTCTGAAAAAGTTAGTGAAGCAATCTAAGTGGTAGTAGAGGACACCACTAGCCTCCAAATGTGGCTTTCTTAGGTCAGCAGTGACCTAGGCAATGACCCTCTGCTCTTAGTTGTTCAGATTATATCTTATTTTCTTCTGGATCACACTGGAAATCAGTAAAAGTTTAAGTGGGAAACTGTAGTCAAAAATAAGTTATATATTTAAAATACAGGAAACTATAAATGGACTTAAGAATATGAAAGAGATGTTATGAACTGTGTATCTTGAGTAAATTGAAAAACACTACAGTATGACTAAGAAATGTAATAACAAAGGTGTAACAGATTGGAACTGAGGTTGATATATTGTCATATCAGCAAGGAAGATGCTTTCTTGTCAAGAGTGAATTAGAAAAAAAAAGGGAAAATATTGCCAGAGCCATCTAAGGTCCAGTGCTTGATTATGAGAACTATTTGAGAGACATTGGAAATGCTGCACAGGTTTTCTGCTGACACAGATAGCAGAGATGGAATTATATTTGCCAAAAAGTGCAGAGACTTGTGTTTCCAATGAAATAGAAAGTGGCTCTGAACCACCCTGTGGTTCAAGAGAGTGGTAAGTTTCATAATGAATGTGTTTGCCTATGTGCGTTAATACAGAAAAAGAACAGGAATAAACTCTGTTATGTATTTGTCAAAACCATATACGTAGTTTAAAAATCTCTAGGTTGTCTTAAGAAGAAAGATGACAAAATACTGTGAGACCACAGGCTAACTTGCTTTGGTAAAACTTTGTGGGAAAGGGGCTGAAATAAAAGAACAGACTGAACAAAAAGAGAAAGTTATCCTGGCCATATACAGCCATTATCCGTCAATGTGATTGTGATTTCTCGGTGTCTTCTATGGGTGCCCTGTATATGACAGAAGTCATATACAGAAGAAAGAGCAGCACTGCCTTCCTCTCACCAGCTCTGTCCATCCTGGCCTTGTGGGAGCTCAGAGGCTGAGAAACAATCTATGGCTTTAGCCTACTTTGCATGCTTAACTGCAAATACAGATGTGTGTGAAATATTATAGTTGTATAAATAGGGCCTCTTGTGGCTATTATGCTGAAATTAAACATTTATGTCATAACCGAAATGATGCAATCTAGTATGATAAAACACAACAGTCAAGAAAACTCTCTGACCTCATGAGTTCTACAGAAAAGTGCCAAGCAGAAATCTGAATTCAGAAGGAGACTGACTTCTCACTCCCCCCAGATCTGGGAAAAAACTGACCATCTGCATTGCAGATTTGATCTGAATTTGATACCGAGTTCGGACTAGGTGAACAAACTTACACGCAGAGCCATCTGAGGTCCAGTGCTTGATTATGAGAACTGTTGGAGAGACATTGGAAATGCTGCACAAATGCTGTCACCTCCAAATCCATACACATTCAGACCTCGTTTTCATATACTCTGAGAAAAACATCACCAGTTACACAGCCTGTCTTGCTTTCTGGGTCTTGGTGCCTCTCAGCTGAAGTGATTTCCTTCTTATGCATTGTCACTGCTGACAATTCAATGTCTCTGATTGCTGGTACTGGCACAAGTGTCATTGCAGCAGCTGTGGCTACCACTCTCTATCTGAAACCACAGCCACAGTTTCCCTTTTCTCTGAGATCTGTGTGCAACAGCAGATGCTTGGACTAGTGGAGTTAGAGATTAGATCAGACAAGGAGGCACACCACAGGTTCTTGCCTCATCTGGGAGGAAGCCTCCTGCCTTCCACATGTTTAGTTTAGAAGGAATAATGTTGCAGATAGTAAAAATGTTATTAGCTGCCATTTTCCACATTGGACTGGAAGCAAAGTTGTTAGCTACTTCATCCTCGAAAATAGAAAAAAGGAAAAACAAACATCGGAGAGATCAGCCTCTGATTTCAAGTAGGAAACAAAGATGAAACATTCAGAATTTTGAAGACCAACTTCTGAAACTTCCTCACAGCTGAGAGAAGGCACATTAGAGATTCCCAATACCTTGGCAACAGGGGAGATGTAACCTTTGCCTTGGATACCTTTAGGATACAAGACAGACGGATTTGAGTCAAATATGCTTTATAGTCATAATGTGATGTAGCTGATATTTAAGAAGACTAAATGTAAACCTTGTTTCATAAAATGTATATAATCCATGTTTCTTCCTGAATTTTAGGATACAAATTCAATGATGTAAAATACTTTCTTCCTCAGGTGCAAGTACTTCTATTTAGTCTTAAATATATTTTGGTGCCCTTATAATAGGAAATTCCTACTTGGAAGTTGAGAAAGGAGGCAAAGATAATGTGTGTTGTGTCTTTATATAAGGATAAGTAGAGCAGAAATGTGTTTGGTACAGTTTTGGTATTGCTTGAAGCTTCTGTTTTGAAGGGAAGCAGAAAGTAATATTGTCATTGCTGTTTCTCTGCCACAATTACCTTTACACATGATTAACATGACAAACATGATGGAATCTGGTGTATTGTTTAGCATTTACATTTTTTTTTCCACTCACAGCCTTTCATTTCAGAGAGCACCTGAAAACTTGAAGATTTGTTGTTTATTTATTTAAACTCCTGAAAATATATTTGAAGTCCTCAGAAATTTCAGGGGGTAGCATCCCAAGACATATACCACCGGCAAAAATGGAAGTTTCAGGGGATAGGCTTTGATAAACAAACAGCTGAGGTCTATGTGCATAGCTTCAATCACTCTGTTGCAACTACATTGATATACACCAATAAGGAATATGATTCATACAAGTTAATATTGCATGGCTGCTAATTGTAAACCACATTCCTGGAGTCAATGCCTTTGCTCTAGTGCAAAATCAATTTACAACTAATCCTTTAAAATTGCACTGAAATTTTTGCCAATATCAAAACACTGTGGTTTGTCCCCAGCTCCGATACATTTGCCATAAAGACTCTTATCCTCTTCCTATCACCAGTCACTGCCTAGAGATTTTGGAAAATCTTTGTAGTTCTCTGGCTCAAATGATGTTGTGATTATTCCACTATGGATTGCTTTTTTTTTTTTTTTGTCATGCATGCAAATATGTTGGTCAAGTTTGAGTTAGTGACAAACAGAATCATCTACTCATCTCTCCCCTTCTTCTAGTCAATTACAAAAGCATTCAACTTCCCTTCTGCTGACTTTCCTGCTGGCCTCCACTAAATTCTCATTTCCCCCACTCAGCCTGACAAAACCTCAAGTACTTCCCATTAACCATGTTTCTTCATCCAACAAACTGAAAATACTTCCCAGATTCCATTGAACAAAGAGCCCAGTCATGAACAGTTGTGAACAAATTTCAAAGGGCTGGAGTGTTACCTATAGAGGTATATGAGTATTCATTCATAAGCACAAATACTCACTAATGGGACTCATTGCCTGGTTAAAATTTGGGGAGTGGAGGAGGAAGGGAGAAATGAGAAAAAAAACTAAATCAAGAGAGTGGCTGGGAGCAAGAAAGCTGCCATTAAAAAAAAAAAGAAAACAAACATCCTCCTCCCCAACAACTGAAATTCCAATCTTGATGTAAGGAGAAGGGGAAAAAAAGAAGAAGAAAAGAAGAAAAAAGGATTTCTTTTATTCTCTTCAGAATACTTCAGTACCAAAAGCATTTCCAGAGACTGCTACCATGCCTCAAGGGATTGCAAATGCCTTCTGTCATCATTCCCATCCATTGAAATGTACATTAGACACTACAGAGAGAAAACTGGGGCAAGGCAAAAATGAAACAAAACAAAACCAAAGCATAGCCCATCAAAGAAAAGACTCATTTTTTTCTGGAGTTCAAAGGAATGATGTGTCCCTAAAACAAACCAATTTTCTCTCCCTACACGCACCACACACACTTGCATACACACACACTCACACAGGCTTCTGGTCTCGTTGTAGGCATCCACTTTCTGAATAACCATTTTTGTAAGTAAACAAGCTGCTCCAACTGCAGCATAAAATGAGCTTAATAACAACTGAGATCAAAATGAGCCAAGATAGTAGGGGAGAATAGTGGGGGATCATTCCTAAGACTGTTTGCCCCTGAAGGGAGAATTATTATTATGACCTTGTACCACCGAGCGGGCATGTGCTCCTAGCTGGATCAAATGTAGGCCTTGGCAAAGCTCTCTGCCTGGGAATGTGGTTGCAGTATCTAGTTTTTAACGCTACTGGAAGTGTTGCTACGGGCACTGAGGCACAGGAGCCAAATACAGGGGAAGGGAAATAATGAAAAATGCTGATTAGGAGCTCAGAGAAAGGAATGGAACATTTGTGCTCAACAATAAAATGTAATGCTCTGTTAATCTGTTTCTTGGCTGTCTGTACTCCATAGGCTTTTTAATATAGTTTTTGTATATTACTATATAGGTTATTTAATACACTTTTACTCTATGGGATATTTAATATCCTCCTTTATTCCCTGTTTAGCTACCTATATATACCCTTCTCAAAAACCCCAGTTTTTTCAAATGCATTTTGATTGAGTCTAGTATGCATTCACGTTCTAGGAAATATAAAGCAAACTCCCATGCTGACTGCTTGAGAGAAGAGATATCAATTAGCACTCTTACATATACTATAGACAGAAGAAAATCTTTCCTTCTATCAGAGTTTTCTTTTACATCATCCACCCTAGTATCCTTCACCCTTTTCCCGCTGATCAATGATAGTTCGTACCTATGCTGCATTCTCAGTGATGCCTAGTACACTGTCAAGTTAAAAAAACAACCAACAAACCAAACAAACAAAGCTTTCTGATTTCTACCACTTTCTCTTTAGCTAATTGTGACATTTGAACATTATTTCTCATTCTCAGATTTTTGACACTGAAAAAAAAATATACAGTTGACATGAAAAAGTTGCTGAAACTACAGTTATTTAATTGTTCAAAGAACAGAGGAATCTCTTGAAGTTAAATATTGTCTTTTTAATCAGGTGTTGTATGCACTTACATGTTAGTGTTGTACCACTAAGGTTTTTTTCTTCCACCCTGGAAAACTTTAAGCTGTGACAGTCATCTGTAAGTCCTTTATTTGTAAGTCTGTCCCTCTTGCAGCACAATTTTCTTTAATTCCTTAGCATTCTGTTATCAGACTCTTAACCATTATGCTGTAAAAATCCAGTGTTAAAAATAAATATTTTAATTTATTTTCTTTACCCTAAACATATCCCAAGCTAGAGTACAACCATCCTATAGCTTTCAACAAAACCACTGATATTCACCCAAGTTGGGTGTCTACCCAGGAATTTTAAATAACTAGAGTAGTATTACTTATTTTTTATAAATATCCACCCACCCTCACACATATGTACATATGTATCTAAGATACAAAAGCAACACAACATGGTGTTGGGAAACTTAAACTCTTGTTAAAGTAAATGGACAAAGTTCTTACTTCAGCTCTAGTAAAATCTTCATTCCAGCACAAGGTTAGTTTCCTCTAAACAGGGAAAAACTATTGAGAACAGATGGTTTCATCCCTATTGATGTCATTAGTAATGGAAAGGATTTCAGTTCTTGCTCAATAGTGTTTTATATTAAACTAAGCAATCTTGGAAAATAAAGTTAGATGTATATCTTGTGAGAGTTTTAGATAAAACTCTCCTGATGTTTCTTCTACTCTGACATGTTTTAGTCATAATCTAATGAATTTAATGGGACCACAGATCCATTCACATGCAGGTATACGTGAATTCCTCCTGCTTCTCTTGAGCTGAGGATCTGGTCCTGTGGTGTTTTGCATCTGCATAAATTGTACTGGAAAATTATTCTGTTAAAACCAGAATCAGACCTTTGGAGTTGTAAATAAGGGAGGACAAAACAGAAGAAGCAGGTTGAAGAAGAACGGGCAGAGTGAAGGAAACCTCATTTCTTCTTCTGAGCAGATGAATGCCTGTAGAAACTGAAATAATAACCTGTTTAGCTAAACTGGCCTTCAAAATGTGCAGCACTGTAGATTAGGCATGAAGACAGAGCCTGACAGTTTTCCAAAGGAACGGGATTGTTTTAGCTATTCAGCATGCATGGGGCCATATTGAGAACACTTAAAACCCTATTCTCCTCGAATGTTAACCAGCCTCCCTCCACACCCACCTTGACCAGCAATGGGAGAGAAGGGACAGAGGGGAAGGCGAGACAAACAAATGCCATGTGATGTCACTATCAGGTGGTGCTGATTTAATCTCCCTGCTCAAAGCTCTTGATTTGATTTAGGATAGCAGTTGTTAAGAGCAGAAGGAGATGCTGGCACAAATGGCAACCCTCTCAGCCAGCCGCACTTTCCAACTGTCCTGAATATTAAAAAAAAAAAAAAAAAAATTGGACAGGGGAAGAGGGACTGAAAGAGAGAGAAAGAGAGACTCAAAGAATCAGCCTACTGAAGAGCAGTGGCTGCAGCTCACTCGGAGGAATTCCATTAAATGAACTCATCCGTCATCTTGCCTTTTATTGATGAGTGGCATTGCTTGGCGGCAAGTGACATGGCAGAACAAATAGCATCGGAGCCCTGGCTTCCTCTTCCATTGCACACAGAGACACACAGGCCCCAAAACAATGAGTCATTACTTATTACATCCATTATTAACTCAGCTCAGGCTCATTAGGCATGGAAATTGAGGAGGGGAAAAAAAAAAAAAAAAAAAAAAACAACCAAAAAACAGCCAAACGAAGAGCTAAGTAACACTGAGTACCCACACATTTAGGGAAAGGGTGTGGTGAGAGGGGGAGAGAGAAGGGCACTTAAAATCTGCTACTCAACATTTGTGACATTGTCAAATCCTAAGGGTCATGGGTAGTTGATCATATGTTTTCCTTTTTCTGACAGGATTGCATTGAGGACTGTGCTTTAAAGAAACAAGGCCAAAAGAACAGGAATGTAAGAACTAAATCATTAACTACTGCAAGACCTTCAGAATAAAGTTTATCAAGAGTGATATGCTTTTATTAAAAGAATCTCAGGTGGATATAATAAAAAAAACATATGAAAAACGCAGCTACTAGAATTATAAATCAAGTCAAATACAAGCATTTTTTTGGTGAGGGGAGTGAATTGGAATTCCTGTATGCTTTCCTGTCTGTGGCACTGGATTAATTCCATTTAATGTTGTCTGTCTAAGAGTTAGGTGTCTAGCCTAAACTAGTGTCTTGTCCAAATTTCCTTTACAGTCAAGGGAGGACAATAAATTTGCCACTGGATGATTCATCTAATCCTAAAAAAAAATTTTAAAACAGATTAAATTAACTGCTATGTGGAGATGTTGATATGTCTCCTTTTAATATCAAGGAATCCTAAATGACCAGCTTTGATGGAGTATATAACTTGTAGACAACTAAAGTGAAGTGAAGTGAGTCTGACTGTAACTGCCTTAAGTCAAATTTGACTACAATATCAACTGCTTTCTGAATCTGTCCGAAAACAAGTATTTTTTTTCCATTTCCTTGACTATTCAGGTCTAGAAACATCTCCTGAAATGTGTCCATTCACTTAAAAAAAAAAAAAAAAAAAAGCAATAAAGGATTGAGGAAAAAAAAAAGTAACGTAGAACTGCTACTGAGCCAATGGAGGATGGATAAAATACAGATAGATCTAAAATGGGATTGAGTGGGTCTGAAAAACAAGAGGTCTGTGGACCAGCTCAAATAAAATGAGTCAACACTGAAACAATCCAGGAAAAGCAAGACTGTCTGAATCGGTCTAGTCACTAGTTCAGATAAAATGAAAAGCGATCTTAATGTCTGCACCAGATTCAATTCAATTCAAGTTTCAATTTCTGTGAACTTCAGTAAATTCTATTAACCCTTCTTGGCTAGATTTTACCTTTTCTTTTTCACTGCCTATTGGCTTGAGGATGAGATAAAAGAAAAGAGATTACTGACGTACTGAGATATTCTGATGATATTCAAAGGATTAGCCGAGAATTGAAAATTCTCAAGGAGGTCCCATCAGCGTGTGAAGCAAATGAAGACTGGTGGCAGTCCAGGTGGTCTTCACCTGTGAGTGCAGAGTTATAGTTCAATTTCTGAACCTCTGCAGTACTTCCTAGAACTATTTGCCATGAGGCAGAGTTTAAGATTCACACTGTGAGTGCATCTGAAACAAATTCAATTAAAACTTAGAGTAAGTAGCCACGTTTTCAGTACTGTCAACAGAAACGGCTAATTGCATGAATTTCTGAAGCCAGGTATTTCCAAACTGGTCAACTTATTTCGTTGCACTCTGTAGTTTAACCCCAGTGAGCAACTCAGCACCACGCAACCACTCGCCCACTCCTCTCCCGTCTCAGTGGGATGGGGAGGAAAATTGGAAAAAAAAGTAAAACTCGTGGGTTGAGATAAGAACAGTTTAATAACTAAAATAAAATATGATAATAACAATAATGATAAAATATTACTATCATAATAGTAATGAAAAGGAAAATAACAAAGAGAGAGAAATAAAACCCAAGAAAAGACATGTGATGCACAATGCAACTGCTTACCACCCTCTGACTGATAACCAAGCAGTGATCCATCCCTCCTGGCCAACTCCCCACAGTTTATATACCGAGCATGACATTCTATGATATGGAATATCCCTTTGGCTCGTTTGGGTCAGCTTTCCTGGCCATGTTGCCTCACAGGTTCTTGTACACCTACTTGCTGGCAGAGCATGGGAAACTGGAAAAATCCTTAACTAATAAGTTAAATAAGCACTACTTAGCTACTGCTAAAACATCAGGGTATTAACATTTACTCACACTAAACTGAAAACACAGCACTGTACCAGCTACTAGGAAGAAAATTAACTCTATCCCAGCCAAAACCAGGACACAGTCAATGATGTGCTATATATGTTACCTTTTGTATCTCCTGACTTACACCTGCTGATAACAGGAGGTGGATAGCTTGAGAAGAACTTGCTCATTTATCTCCTCTAGAGGTTCACTGGAAACAGGCAGTAGTAGGGAGTAGAGTAAGATTCCTTCCAAGTTCATCTTGGCAAGCAACTGTGTATTAAAGGCTTTTCTTCTGCTAATTAATTCTGAAAGGAAGCACAAAAGAAAGTTGTGTTGCTTGACAGCTGCCCTAAATATCTTAGTGTCAGAGTTGGTTAGCACATGCCACTGATCATGTTCTTTCAGCTCAGATGCGTTAAGTTGCAGTTAGCTTGTGCAAGAGTTAACACAAGCAGAAAAGCAAAATGTGTCCTCCTTAATATGGGAATTCAGCTGATGTTTCCCTGAATATTCTCCATCCCTCTATGGAAGCATTTTTCATGTTCACAGGGTTTTTTTTAAAAACTTGTTTCATTAAACGGAATGGAAAGCATCTCACCCATTTGTTTCTCTCTTTCTTCCCTCCCATTTTAACTTTTTCTGTTCCTTATGAAAAATAATCCAAATAATAGAAAGCATAAGAAATCAAAGTTTCAGAGAAAGGAGATAGATCTTTATTTGGTCTGTTGAATGGCGATGGGTTTCATTCACACATACAACAAAGAAATAATTCTTATATCAAAAATATTTTAAATATTTGTACCATATATATATATGTGCTCTAATAATAAATTCTACTTCTAATCTCAGAAAGCACCATTTCTTAAAGAGATTCTTTCAAAGCAGAGATAAGAAAGAAAGGAGATTAATTGCACCAGAAGATACTCCCAGGCTAATGTCCACATTTATTCTACTCTTCAAGGTTCGGAGAGGAAAACATAAGAGTCATACCCTCTTTTATTTGAGTCTGTGGTGACCATGAGTGTGGATGAAATCTTCTAAAGTGTTTTGCTAATGATTTGGAACATGTTAAAAAGAAAAAAAAAAAAAAACAAACATTCACATGGTTTAGTATTCTCCAATTAATTCTAAGACACCTGTTTTGAACGTTAAAAAAGCATTCTCTTTGTAAATACATAACTATTAAAAAAAATCATAGATAGTCTTGGCAAGATACCTACCTTCCTAAAATCTATGAGAAGTGCATGAGTTCATTCAGAAGCTCAAGAGCTTCAGATCATCTTTTCAAGTGAACAAGTTTCTCTGGATACTCAGGCAATATCTCTAACACTACTCTCATTTACCACCTCTGGAACCTACTGTGGGAAACTATTGCTCATAATTTACAGCACCACAGCACAATCCACAGAAACCTTATGTTGTTGCTTTGGATGATCATCCCCTCTCATTCAGTGTACTTTGTCTCTGAGGATCCAGTCTTGCAATGAGCTTTAATTATTCATCAGCTTTCACTTCAGCTGAGCCCATTCCAGGGCCAGGCCTAGGGGTGGGAATCAGAATCATTTCACCTTGTGTTAAGTGTCTGTAGAGTAGAAATGAAAGGGAGTCCATATTTCAGTCTCTCTTTCCATTAATAAAGAGAAATAGGAACATTTAGGGCACAATTCAATGACCTATTTTTGACTTGCACCTTAGGATTAGATGAATTGTGCCTTAAACGTGCTTGATTATCCATCGATTACAGAGCCTCAAGTGACTGGCTCAGATGTCAACAGCTACATTTGGGCAGATGAATCTCACCCAGGAGGTTTACATTTTATTTAATGATTTTGCATTGAGGTACCAGAGACAAGACGCACAAGAAAATGCAGTCAAAGAAAGATCATCTTCCCCTGCTTGTGGTACAGTGATATTTTGTGCTAATGTTTTGCGACTGTTGTTCAATGTTCGCTTCTTTGCAGTGTCTGCAGTAGCGAGGAGGCTGGAGGTGTCGTATCAGCCTGTCTCAATTCTATCAGCAGCTGCCATAGCAGGAGAAATCCTAATGTGGTACAATATGCCAGTAGCTGAGGTTAGCTCAGCAGCAGCAGCTAAAAGACAGATGTAAAATCAGTAGCTGATGATTTTACATCAGAGGAGTGAATGTAAAATCAATGAGAAGTTTTAAAGTGGGGAATGGCCTAAATTTAACAAGGGAAATTAAGTCAATGTTTATTTTAACAAATGGAAAGGTTTTCCCTCTCTCAAACTAAGACTATGATCAGTAGAGCACTAGAAACTAAGAACATTTTAACAGAAGCTTGCTCTAAGCAGAACTTCCTGGTATCAAAAACACACTCTTCATTTCACTGAATGTTCACTGATTCAAACAGTCTCAAATATTATAGAAAGAACAAAATATGTAATGGTATTTGAAAATTATATTGGATTAGGGCAAGGCAACAGACAGAGATGGGGAAAATAAGGCAAAATATTTTCCAAAGATTTCTTTTTCTAAATTTTAAGTTTTCATCATTTAAATATATTATCCAGCTTAGTTTGTAAAAATTGTCTTTTTTCCTTAAAATTTTAAGCTCTTTCTTTCCCCTTCTTTTTTCTCTTCACCTAGTTCTTGTTCCTGGGGCAGGGAAAGCAGGGGAGGGGAATAAGGAAGAAGAAAAAAATGAGAAATGAAAGGAAAATAAGGAGGAAAATCATTAAAATGAAGTAGAAATATTACAGCACCATTCTCTCCTTTTCTCCTCTTTTTTTTTCTTTTTCATTTTTCTTTGAAAAAAATATGTGAAAAAATGAAATAAGCAACCTTCTAATGGAAAGGATCTTGAACTTGAACTTCTGTTAGCTCTATTTTTGCTCTGTAAAGGTTAAGCACATGCTAAACTTTAATCGTATACTCCCAAGGAAGTCTCAATGAAACATTCATGTTCATAAAGAAAGGACCTTGAAACTTTTGGATTTAAAATGTTTGCACATATATTTCTAAGTAAACCAGTACTTAAGTGTTTTTGTGTATAGACGCTCCTTCATAATGTTTAAGATTCTGTGCTGAAACCTCTGTTATATAAAACATCCCTCTCTGAACCCTGTCCCAAAGATTTATTCATGCCTGTGTATCAGGCTCCTTTCTAAGATGTGTGGTCAGACGTGAGCTGGTAGATTACAGTTTAGGTGTTTGCAGTCCTGTGACATTTTCTTTTATCAGCCATCTCTTTTCACATTCTGAAGAAGTATAATGTGAGATGATGTATTCATTTCTCATGGGTTTCAATATTGCCCTTTAACACAGAAAATATTGAATGTATAATGTGCTCAAACATTCATATATATATACACCTGTATAGATGTAGATATATATGTGCATCCCAGGTGGTGATGTGGCATCTGCCTACACTGTTGAGATTAGAAGCCAAAAAGTTCCAGACTATCTTTTCTAAGAGTTGTTTCATTTTGCATATCCTTGTACTACCTGACAGTAAGTTTAAATTTGCTTACACTGTTTTAAAACTAGATGACTAAATTAAACTGATTGTTTTCACCCAGTTGAGATCCATACTAGATAGTACTGAGTTTCAGTCAAAAATTTGCCACACTTTTCTAAAAGGCACTTAGCTTTGTGTGGGATAAATCATATTCTGGAAATATGTGCTTGAATATTACTCTCTTCCTGTTTATCTCTGTGTCCACTTCTGTCTTCACTCTCCCATAGCTACGCACATGCCTAACTTCTAGAGAGCAAAAAAGAAGGACGATTAGTCCCTCCATTTACACAGCTGCAATATTTTCTGGCACTTGGTAAAGGGAAAGGCAGTGGTTTCTTGCCAGTGGCTTTCTGGTAAAGATGGAACCCATATCAGTATCCATTTTAAATGTAGAGCATAAAAAGAAGTATTTTGAGATTCTTCTGCATAAAAATGACTATTTTCCAAATTCTGGAGCTCTTGAATTTTATAGGGAATCTGCAACAGTGGATGAACTCTACACAGTAATATTGAGATTTTGCATGAGATAGATAAAATATTTTTAGACAGCAGGAATATTAAGAAGAAGGATTCTTGAGACAGTATTTTTAACTCATTTCATGTAGTTAAAATATTAAAATGAGAGTAAAGTGGGTTAAATATATCATGTTATAGAAGAGAGAAAAATGAATATATAGCAAATATATGATTGTTTTCAAAACCTTATAATATAACCTTTCAAAACTGTAGTAAGATGAAGCATCCAAATGAACCTGCATAACCTGGTGTAATGTAATTATTCAAGGTCTTCTTTTTATATATCCTTCATATATAGTCATGTAAAGCACATACAGTGTCTGGTATGTGTTATCAATTCATTTGGTCCCTATCTAGATTTACATTTCTTCCCCAGAATGAAAATAAGATGATCTCTCTAACTGACTATTTTAAGATTCAGATTTTGAATGCAAGCTTTTAATTGCTATGACAGCAATGTGTTTACTGTGTCTAAAGATATGCAAACTGCTTTATGAGTAACTTGATAGTCTACTATGTGTTTGTTTGTGATCTTATTCTGTTAGGGGCTGATCCAGAGCTCTTTGAAGTCCGTGGAAATTTTTTTATTGACTTCAAAGCATTTTTGGCTCAGACCCTTATCCTTAAACACTGAATAGATTAACAACTGATTTGTGAATAGTTTGCAATGCCAAAAGGAAGGGGAAAATGCCAGCATTTACAAAATTATATATCTGGCAAACACTATTTGACCATCTTCTATTGATATGTGTATTAATATTAAACCAGTACCACAATGGCATATGTACACTATTGGGCTGCCAGAACAGTGTAGGAGAAAAGTAGTGCTCTACATACGGAAATATTTAATGATATCCTTGTATTTTACACACAGCTTCACCTAAGCATATTCCAAGAGCAAGGCCACTGGAGTATTCAAGGATGCACAACGATTTCCTAGGCAGAAGTTCTTTCCCAGATGTTCAGTTTGACCTGGGGCAACTCAATCAAAGTCTGTAAGGTTTCCAACATTTCTAGTGGGGATTTATTTTTAAAAATGTGGCATATGGATTTTTCTGGCAATAATGAAATATAGCTGTACACACTCCATTAAATAAAATGAGACTGTAATCCTTAAAACTGTGGTGTGAGTAACTGGAATTGGAAAGCTGGGAGCTGGGAAAAAGGGAAAAGGTTCAGGGTGAAGAAAGGAAAGAGCTTCAGGACAGACATTTGAAGAGGTGACCCATGCAGAATATGGAATGAACCATATGGAATACATGGACCCAAAGGACATATAGCCATGCTGAAAAGATGGGTAGATATAACACTGTATGATTAGCTCAGAAAAAAAAAATCAGATAAAAAGATCGGGAGTGACTTAATAAAACTACTTCAATAAGTAGATTTTTTAATACTTTCTGTGGAATTCTCTCTGTATCTCAACCTCTTGCTGCTTAAAAGCATAAAAATTATGCTTTTGGTAATTAACTGTCTTACACTGCACTACAGCAGTTTTGAGACTTTCAAAGCAGGATGAGAGGCTTAAGAATCTCTACCTCCATAAATTCAGTTTCGGTTTCAGAGAATTTAAAATACCAATAGACAAAGCAGAGAGAAAAATGACTCCATAAAAAATTCCTGGGCTTTCTTATGGAGATACAGCCTGAACCTTGAGCTTGTGCATCTTTTTACCCCAACACAAACTGGGAACATTAGCATTCAGTAGAAGTTTTGTTCCCACTTTGCTCTAGGATGCTTGATCACAAAATGACTAATATCGTGCAGAACTACATTTTCTGTATGAGACTCCTGGAACTCGGCAGAACCATCCTTTTTTCCACGTATATGTTCATCTGTCTTATCCTCTTTGTTCTTTCAGAAAGAGGGTTCCCTAAGAACCCTCTTCCCCTCTCTACTTCTTTTAAGTTAAAGAATAGTTTTTCTTTCTTTTTTATTATTATTGTATATTAGGACTATATATTAGGACAGTATTTCTCTTTTCAGTGTGTTCTATTTAAACTTACGTTTAGGAGACATTTCTACAGTGACCTCTGCAAGAGTGTCATGACCCTCTGCTTTATGAACAATGACCGTGTACCTGTAATGGCTGCGTGTACCTACACTGCTGTCTGTACACGTGCTAAAGTAACTCCTTTCCTCCTGCTTAATAGATGTGAATGTTACTGAGTGCAGTTGGCACTTAGTAAATAATAAATAACATTTATTATTATTATTGTTATTATTATTGTTATTATTATTTAATTCCACCTAATGGAATAATTTGCTGTCTAATCACAGCAGGAGGGAGTCCATTTTGCTACCAAAATTGTTTACTAAACATGAGCCTTTCTACAGAGTAACTCAAGCAGCTGCTGCTGAGGTCTTGTCATATTGCAGAAGCACTTGGCTGGCCAAAACTTCCTGGTGCAGAGACATCAATCTCAGTCACCGTTGGTTGCTGAGTCTCTCTATAGACAGCCAGTATTGCTGTCAGCTTTGCGTCTGTGATGGACAATGGAATTCAGTAACAATGCACTTGAGTAGCATATTATTTTTTGCATGAGCAGTGGGTTGCACTGTCAGTGACAGCGGTGGGTGAGTTGGTAGTTTTGGTAGGAAATGAATAATTCTGAAACCATTAGGAACATGAAGGGAAATTAATGTTGCTTTCTTCATTGCCTGTAAAATTCAAATACAGAGAACTAGCACTGTACTTTCCTATGTTCTTTCCTTAGCCTAAAGAGATACTGTGTAAAGGGTAAGAGATGAGTAAGAGAATGTCAAAAAAGGCATAGGTATTTGAGAATTTTTGTTCAGTGCAAAGAGCAGAGGCAGTAAGACTCATTCCTGCAATGACCTAGACTGAAAAATTTAACTTTAGGCACAGTTTAAGCACCTAACTCTATCATAATTACTCACAAACTCCTATCCTAACTGCTGAGGCATCTCAGTATTCACAGGCATCTCTGCTTTTTTTCCGCAAGACTTACAGAACTCCTTAAAACTCCATTACTGCACATACACAAAATCATCGTCTTGACAGAGGCAAGCAGCCCAGCAGCTCTTTTCACCTAAGTACATTTAGGACTGCCTTTCTGTGCATCCTTTCACCTGCCTCTCCTGAGGACCCCAATGTACGGGGACAGTGCTGGATTTTGTGCAAAAGGCAGCTGCTCCTGTTTGGAAGTGCAGTAGGAAAGTACATAGCACTGACAACAGCAGCTAGTTTTCACTTTGTGTTTTACACAGATGCTCTGCTTCATGTTGGGCAGCTCCAACTTATACTTGTCACAAGTCATGAGAATGTCTTAACTGCTAGCCATAATTCTGCTTTACTGTTTTTATGGCTCCTGAATTACCTAAATTTGTTTATTCCTTTTTTTTTATGCTTAGGGAAAGACAAACAAGACAGTACAAGGTAAAGTGCAGTGTAGATGGGCATCCACCCAAGTATATATTCTTATTCTGTTACAGCCATTATATAACTTATATTTCTCTCCTAAGTGTGAGAGAGTTTCTCCTTATTACTAAAAGATCATACACGAGAACTTATCAGCAAGTATATTGTAAATTCAAACTCTAATTTATTTATAATCATTGCTTACATTATCAAATCTTATATATACCTAAAAAGTACAAGACTGAATACCTCAGTATAAAAACAGAGTTAATAAGGCCTAGATTGGCATAGTTAAAGTATAGAGAGAAAAGTTAGCAACACAAGTTTAGCAACCTGTTGTGCTACATTTTCTAAGCTGAATGATAAAGTTGGTTGGAAGAAATACTCAGGAGACATCTTTAAGTGGTACCTCCCTGGCCTTGAAATGTAGTCACATGTAGCTAAACATGAGGTCAGCTGCATCACATTGGTGTTGGTAGCTGTACAAAGTGGCATGCCTCAAGGACTACACCCCAATGGGTGACCATTCCCAGGGTGGAATTCGGGCTTGGCTTTTTTATCCATCTGTGGAGGCTGCAGGTCCCTTTCTCTCCCAGCAAACCATCACATTTCTCAGTGTTAGTTTTACAGTTCTGGCTTCTAAAATGTGTTCTCAATATTAATTTCCTGAAGAATAATTTTTCATCAAGTGATTCACAGAGTGAAAATGATTCTCGAAGAAAGTGGCTGGAAAGCATGAACAGAAAGACAAGTAGTGTCTGGTGTTCCCAAAGGAGTTTATAGGGAAAGTGGAAATGCAAAAGTTAACTTCCTGTGATAAATTGGACTCACAACCAGGAAGCTGTGGAGAGCTCTGCAGCCCAGTCCAAGCCACAACTTGCCCACGTGTGTCTGGCTTTTTTATTTTGCCTGTTTAGCTTTAAGCTCACAGAAAGTCAGGACCCACTACGCGCAGTAACCAGATGTGGCCTGAGTGACAGACTTACACATAACAGCAGTAACAGGTTAAATAACTGTCATCCTTAACCATACACCTCTGCAAATCCCAAGAGTGCTTCATCTTTAGGTGTATATCATTGAATCTTATGGTAAAAGCTATATTGTCTACTTATGTACTTTGCTGTTCCCAGGAATTCACACTTTGGGTTTAAATGTATTTAGTCATGGTTCATAAATATACTTTTTTTTTTTTTTCTTTCATATTTTCTGTGTATTCCAAAGGTCTTTGGGAAGCTGGGATCTTTTCTTGATTTCATTAAGAGGGATGACATATTTTCTTTCTGTGGTATTTCCCTTTAAGCTCAGTTTTGCTAAATCATAAACTTAACTGCATTAGGTCCAGCGATATGCAAATGAGGCCTTTAAAAATCCACCCCCTAAGCTCGAGAGACATGTGGGGTGTAATAGACATAGAAATCAGAGCCTCTGGGGTTCATCTGTCGTTAGTCCTGTCACAAGTGATATCCCTGAATACATACTGATGTCTTCTCCCTTCTCCCCTCCCTTAAAGTACTTATTTGCAGATTGTAGCATTCTGAGACTTTGAAGTGGCACCTACAACTAAACTGCCACCCACACTGTCCTCTATTTAGGTCAGAGTCACTTCAAACTAGAAAGAAAAAAGCCACACATGCACAGACACACACACATGCACTCACACAAACAAAACTGATGCAGAGAAAATCAAATAATGAGGTGCAGCCACCCAAGGCTGGTGTGAAAATCAACATATGGGGAATTATTGCGAGCGTCGGGCTCTGCTTCAAATGGGCTTGTTTTGCCTGGAACCCTGAGATGAGCTGAAAAAGGCAGAGTCGGTTGCTTTGCTAATCACTGAGCTACCTGCAGAGAAACAGGCAACCATAAAAAGAAACAAAACAATGGCGAAATAGATACAGAGGGAGCCTCTTCTGAATGGTGTAGGATGGGCTAGCTGGCAGCTCCACAAGCTTTTCTAAAACTGAAGGATAAAATTACCTTCTGCAACAGTCATTACAAAAACCAGACCTTGGGTTTTAGACACTCCTCTGTTGCTCAGGCACCTTCATGGAGAGCTTTCCAGTGCCATCAGAGCGAGGAGCAGATGTGACTCCATTTCACTGGCTTGCCCACTGCCAAGACCAAAGGTTTCGGTGGACCTTACTTCAGGTGTTGACGTAGCAGATAAAGCATGGACAGGAGGATTGTTCTTGTGGATCTGTAGTCCGGAGACTTCAAAGGATGTCACTTGATATGATTCAGTTTGAAGAAGGGGGGGGAGGGGAGAATAAAAAAAAAAAAAAAGGAAAGAAAATGATTTATAAAAGAGTAAAAAACTTTTAAAATCACTAATTAAATCAGTTATAGAATTGCACCTACATTCTAAGGGTTATAAAGCAATGTGACAGCAATAAAGACACTGTCCAAAACAAGTGGGTGGATTCAGTTTGTAGAGCTTTAATCTTACGTTGATGTCTAAGACTGGTAAGATGAGACACAGTTGGAAGATGATGACTCTCTCCTTGCACTTAGACAACCTTATTTGTTTTTAATAATTTAAATCATATCATCTTGAAAAGGAAGGAAAATATTAATTTAGTTGTATTGTTTTGATTCATGTTTTTCTGGGTATTAGAGCATATTACAATATGTGTTTAAATGCCAATGCATACATAGATTTGGTATAATGTAATGGCTAAAATTGGACATTTTCTGTTAGAAAGCTTTTTCTTTAACGTAATTAAGAAATGTGACCATATAAAGAGGTGTTGTGAATTCAGATTTAATTTTTCTTCCCCAGAAAAAAATATGTAGTGTATTTCTCTATATGCCTGTATGCAAACAAAATACATGTCAAGGCTTGGCAGAAAACTGAATTTCAAAAATATCAGAATTTCCAGGAGGAAGGACTTTCTTTATACCTGTGGAGAAAACAGAGGATTTGAACTTAAACATGACAAGAAAGACAAGAAAATAAGGCAAAGTGAAATAATGATCTTTATCTTAGAGCCACTAAAAATCAGCTTTAATTCCATGGAAATTGATGTGTATTTGGGATCCAAATAGAAATGCAATGCCAAGATACCATTGCAAATCCCGACAGCACTTATCTAAAAGCAAAAAGATTAATTCCAAGATGAACTGAAGGTTTGTCTACTATAACATTTCAGCTCAGATTAGGAGCGCACTTCTTCAGTGAATACCCTGGTGTTCCCCTTCCAGATATACTTTAACCAGATGATACACTTCCAAAGACCACCGGTACACTCCAGATGCTTAAAGGTGTACAGTCTGCAGGACCACACTGAGGTTGTTCCCTAAATCCATGTGATATGGAGGTGCTTGTCCAGTCATTGGCTAAAAAGCCTTACCTCCACTGACGCAGGTAAAAATTTAAAGATTAGTGGGATCATATTCCTGAGAAACATGAGGTGGTAAAATGTGGCTGCGCGAACGCATGTGTGTGTGTGTATGTAATACAGTCATAACCATGCCAGCAAAGAAAATATTGCCAGTACTAAGATACTATAGAGACCTTAGCACCATATTGTACTGTGGTGAATATTTCTTTCTTTGTTCCGCTCTAGTTTTATACCCTTCTTAAACCACGTTATTGAGAGTAGTTCCCATATCCCCTAGTAGTGATTAGTCAGTCATGAGCGAGAAAGTTTCAAAAGAAATTGTGTATATATACAATAAAATAATTTTTCATTTTTACAGCTGTAATAAAAGCAGGGAAAAAAGAGAAAGGAAAACAAAAAACAGCCAAACAAAAAAAAAAAAAAAATAAAAACAATGAATGTTACTAAAAGGAGAAATAAAAGACAAAAGTAGCAATGGCAGGTCAGGATTCAGACAGAGCCTTCAAATCATACAGGAAATGTGAAAAGCGTTCAGCACTAGTGTTCAACCAGCAATATGCATAAAACAAAAAGATATTAATCCCCGGGTGATGCACATCTCTCACCCAAAGCAGACTCAAGCTAACTAGAAAAGTCAAGCACTTATCATGAAAATTACATGAAGGATTATAAACCCAACATCCCAATCATTCTTAGGGAAGAAACACAAACTGTAAAATCCTTAATGCCAGTTATTTAGTGAGGTGTAGGTTTCATTTTCTCTTTCATCTTCTTCTTTTCTTTCAGGATCACAAAGATAACTGGTCTAAACAATAGAGATACTTCCTGTGCTGCACCAGTTCTATCCAAAATCTATCTAGGTAATAATGTGGTTTGAGAAACCATCACAGAATCTCACTGACAATAGTACCAAACGTACACCCCAGAGAGACAATATGGCTTATGCTTCACATCAGGGAGATGAAAATCATGCTAAAATACAGGCTAAGTGACATGCCTGGGGTCTCACCAGTATTTTGCGGCGGATCAGGGGTGTGAACCCAGGTTAATGTTCTGATCAGTACTTGACTATACATTTTGATTTAAATAGCGTTAGTTACTGCAAATCCTAAACTTACAACCAGGAAAATGAAGCAGAGAGAGAGGAAGTTATTTGCATATAAGTACATTTGTGGAAGATCTGGCAATTAAACATATAATTTCTAAGACTGAAAGCAGTGTCTTAATCACAAGACCATGCTTTCTGAGCAGCAGGGAACTTTTTTTTTTTTTTTTTTTTTGCTTATGTTCTACTCCCAGATAAGTGCTATTCAGCAAGTTGGGTGACATTATCAATCTGGAATGTGCAGAAGTTAAAGTTTGCCACACACTTAGCAGGAATTTACACAATGGTAGATTATTGCTAGAATTAGTTGAAAAAATCAGTTTGGGAGACACCTATGGCAGCATCCACAGTCACTGGTATTAAAAAGATTTTAACTTAGAACTAGCTAAACCAGGAGCAAATAAGGGCTTTCAATAGAAGATAGCAAAATATTTATCAGCTCATTCCTTAAAAGTCTTTGATGTTGGGTTTTTTAATTTTTTTTTCCTTTTTTTTTTTTTCTTTTCTGTTACATCCTTAAGTACTCCTCAAAGCTTGCCTCTGGCGCAGCTGCTACACAGGGGAGAACATCCCTGATTCCTTCAGCTTTGAAGCTGTAAGTCACAACACCGTTGTTCAGATGCATGGCTTCCTTAAATGGGCTTAAAACATAGTCTGTGCTGAAAACTTACTCAAGGTAAGAAACAGCCAGCAACTCTAAAACAAACTTAACATTTTGGGTCAGCAGAATATAAAACACATAAAAAGTTTTATCCAGAAAAAACAGAAGGCATAAATCCTTTAACCCAGTAACCTAAACCACACAGAAGAAGCAGCCTTTGTTAACTTTCCTTTCTTCTGATGTGTTTTCACAATTTAACATTTTCTGTTTACCAATGTTCCTAAAAACTGGGTTTCAAACTGCCTTACCCAGTACTTTTTCCTCATGTAGTTGTTCCCTTCAATTTTTGATAGGCCATTCAGACAGATGTTTATTTCATCTGATTTCTTCTCTGGGGAAAAAGCTTTCACCCATTCCTCCACATATAAACAGCACACAGAGAGGTAGTGAAACTGATTTAGACACAATTAACATAAAATATTACAGAACTTTCTCACTTTCTTTACAATGCCAGATACACAAAAATATTTGTATTCCATTCCAGTTGCTGCCTAACTCCTGGATTCCTTCAGTCACACACATTAAATTAATTCTCCTTACATCATTCCCAGAGTTGTCTCAGTCTGTTCTTTGGCTTCTCTATCACTTATAAACATTTATGGCTTTACAGAATAGACAGATTAGGTGCTTCAGAAGACATAACTAAAGGGAAGTATGCTGAAGACAATCCTTTTCGAATCCATAGTTTGCCCACTTGTTCAGGAACAGGTGATCTGAGATTATTTCTACCTTTTTGAAGGAGGAACTTAAAAACTCATTCTTATTTACAGGGGTTTTTATGCTGGAGGTGGGTATGAGTGTACTTTCCATTATCTATGTTAAAACTGTCCATTTTGCATGCCATTGCTAAGAGAAATTGTATGAATATTATTGTTAAGTTTATTATTTGAGCATTTAAGTGAAGGTGCAGAGCTTTAAATCACAATGCTTTCACCCCTATTTTAAACTCATAATTCTAAAATGAGATAGGACTAGAATGAAAAACATCCCTCTGTTGTTCCTTGTCTGAACACTCCCTCTCCAGTCTCCACTCCCTCTCCCATCTCCCCTTCACACTGTCATGGTGCAGCAGGACAAAGAAAATAGCTGTTACAGGTACAATGGCCCAGGGCTTAAATGATAGGTGCTACAATAATGATCACCACAGTGTCTAAATCGCTGTGTGAATCTGAGTGTATCCCCAAGAAGGGATAGTACTTATCTCTGATAGAGTGTGTTTCATTAGGAGATCTCAGAACCTTTCTGTGGAAGTCAGTAACATTGTTTTACAGCTAAGACATTAAGTGAATTATTCAGCTGTAAAGTGGTTAAACTGAAAAAAAAAAAAAGAAAAAAAGCAAACCCAAACCCTAAGCCATTAGATACCCTAACATCTGGATGAACAATCTGCCCAGATCAGCCCTACATATATTTGGAAATCAGCTAATGTCTGTTCTGAATATTTTTTCATCAAGTGAAGTTTTGTTATTAAGGTATGAGCTTTATTTTACCATTTCAAAGCTGGAGACCTCCTCTCTGCTTCTTTGCTTCTTGCTTTGTTCCTTTCATGCAGTATATGAAGAAAGTACTTGGGCATTACTAATGTGTTGCCCAAGTGGAAACGATACCACAATATACATACATTTAGAGACATGAACGTGAGCCACTTGGGTAGGCTTTTCAATGAAATTTATTTATAACCTCTCTAGAATACTCCATGGGTTTCATATAAAGAATCCAAAAGATTCCTTAAGCCCAGATTCTTGGTCCTACCATGGCAGTAAAGAAAAAGTCTGTGTTGTGAACTACAATGCATATGTGAAGGCAGTACATCATTAGGTCAAAACACCGAGTTACCTTCAAAAAAATCATAATTAAGTATTCCTTACTTCTCCCATTTATTTTCTGTGGCCTGCCTCCCCTCCTTCCCCCAGCCTCTCCACAAACCCAGTCTTTTTTGCTGGGTATATTGGAAAATAAATTAGTTGGATTTGTGCTATCAGGGAGTCTGTCATTAGGGGGATATTTGTCTTTTTCTGCTTCCCTTGTGGTTTCTATCAAAGGTTCAAGCATGTGGGTTATATCTCTCTTTATCTTCATTGTGTTTTAACTTGGAAGAGAAAGAAAACAGGAAAGATATTTTATCTCTTTATGTACCATATAAGGATCAGTTGCATTGAGGTAGCACCCATATCTCTCTCGTGCTTCACTTGTCCACAGATTGTTTGAGCCAAGTGACCAAACTGAAACAAAAAGCCAGAATGTGATTTAGATAAGATTTCTTCTGGGTAAGTAAATTATTGAGAGTCTGGGTAACAGTACTAGTTTGTGCAGTCACTATCCTTCTTTGAGCTTTTTTTAGGCACAATTTTCTGCAATTTTTAGAAAAATAAAAAAAGAGGAGGAAAGTGTCATTTTATTAAACACCCATTTGATGTAGTTGTTTCTTCAATCTGAAGTATAATTGTATGTCTTTTTTACTAATATGAATATAAAATGATCTTGAAACCTCAAATTATTTCAGCTAAACTTGAATGGTCAACCAAACATGTACGTTTCTTACCATGCATATATCTTCATCCTGTAAAATGCAGGGAACAACTTCAGAATACAAAGTTTTTGCCTCTGATTTCAAAAGCTACTTGGGACCAGACAGTCTGTGACTTCTCTGAATGGAGTAAGTAGCATCTCTTTTTATCCCTTCCCAAATCCAAAGCGCTATGGAAACAACAAAAAGAACAACAACAATTCATCCAGAAACAAATACAACAGTTCAAATTACTCAAGTCTTGTAAATTTAATCAGCGTGTAAAACATATTTTAGGGAGCAGGACTAGAGTGATTTGGGAGTCTTTTTCTTTGTTTTATTCCCCAAATAAGTGGCTCTGTGTTTTGTATTAAACATATGTTGTACTGAACCATACACTTAGCTGTGTGCCCATGGAGAGCTTCATGTGCTCTGATTTGACCAAATACTTAAGCACTTTGTAAAATAAACGTTATGGTGATTGAGCAATGACTGTGATATGGGTGAAGCCAGTTGCTTCTAGTAGTGCTTTTCACATTGCCAAATGTGAAATGTGTCTGACCCCTTTATATATGCAACATATCTCCCACAAACCTGCATTTTGAATGCTATAATGTCCAAATTTTCTGCATATTTTTTTTCCTAACTTTGCATTTAAATGGACAAAAGTAATTACTTGCTTAGGCAAAAAAGAAGAGAAAAAAACCACAGCCTACATTCGGATGTTTAACACTGATGTTAATTCTGGTTATTACATTCTTGGATTATTTGCTTTCTGGCTATAGAAAGCAATCAGTAAGAAAGGACAAGATTCTGAATGAGACAGAGGTGAAAACATAGCCAAAGATGACTTAAGTGGTGATAAAAATACAGTGGCTGGGACAGATGTCTGAATTATTCATTTCTGTTGATGCCATAAACATGACATGGGGCAAGCTGTAATATACATCTTGGAGGTCACTTAGATAATGAAATCAGTTGTTTATTTCAATAAAAATCATAGGAAGGAGTTTTGATTAAATAATAAGAACGTGTTAACCACGATTTCTTTGAATACTTTTAAAGTGAATGTAGGGGAGGGTGAAGGAAATCTCTTTCACTGAGAAACGCAGAATTTTCTCCTTAAGAGGATTTTACATTGTGATACAGTTATATAATTCCTTTATTTTGATACAAAAATACTACCACTTTCAAAACCTGAGACATGTCAAATTGTTAGGCAGCTCCTGTGACTCTACAGTAATGAGTACCATTTCCCAGTTTTCCCTTTGCACTACATTTGCTGACTCTCATATGTTCCTTATATTATAAACTCTTTGGGGCAGAAACAGGCTTTTTACTGTCTGTGTAAAAGTCAAATAAGATTTGAGTGGCTTTTAGTTTGATTCAATACACGCGGCTATACCTTATTATTATTAGCATACAGTGGAAGTGGTCTGTCCCAGAGAATGAGTTCTGGAACCTATGGGATCAGCTCAAAAAAAGTGGGAAGAAACTAAATGCTGTATGGTCTCCCAATCCACAATAAAAGGATGAACATGTCTTGGAGGATTCCCTCCATGTCCACTGTGGCTTCTTAGACCATTTTCCCATTTCATTAATCTGTACCTGTTTATGTCAAGTTGCATGATATGAAAATGTTTTTTAATGACAGCTGTATTTAAACTGATCAGTTAGGAAACCAGAGATATTCTGACAATATAGAGGGATTATGTGAGTGTGTCAGTGATGCATGCGAAATTGTTCTGCTGTGATATGATTGAGATCTTTAATTCCCGAAAGATAAAAGATAGCAATGTTCATGAAGTATATTAGTTTTCCAATGGTATTTGGGTACTATTTAGAAGTACCTTAAGTGTTTTTTATTGGGTGGTGAGGGGTGGGGGAAAGGTGTTCTGAGAATGCAGCCTATGTTTGAATTTACATATCATACGCCCACAGGAAGACCTGGAAATTTATACACTGCTTTTTCATCATCATGTTTTCAGACCAAGCCTACACAGAAATGCAGTTGTGTTAACTTGAACCTGTTACTTTAGCCCAGCATGTTGCATCTGACAATGGCTAAAAGTGGAAGTGTAGAGCAAAAATGGGGTGTGTACATAGAAATAGTCCCCAGAATATTTTCCCAGTTTGAATTCTTGTCTATGTTTGTTGGTTCATTTTTATTGAAGACCATTCTACAAAAAGCGGTCCATTACCTCCAGCTCTTCTGGTCTACTCAGGACTGGAGGCCAACCACGAAAGAGACACACTGTTTCCAAAGACATCAGATGGACAACAAGAAATATGACATCTTCCTCAAAAATGCAGAAGATATTGTTTTCCTCAGATGCTGATGAGATCTAGTAAAAATTTTCTTGCAGTCTGAGTTTGGAGTCAATCATCTGGGGAACAGCAAAGGCAGAAAACCTAAAGTTCACCAAGAATTCCTCTTGAGTTCTGACTGCCACAAAGTTATTTTTTACAGCCCATTCTCACGGTTGTTTTTGCCACTTGGCTCTTGAATATCTCTGTGGTATAGTGGCTACTTCTGTAGGTAATCTATTCCATTGTCTATTGGTTTACCTTGTAAGAGAACATTTACAAATGTGTGAAGATGTGTATAGAACAAAAAGGGTTTTGGTCATACATATTTAAAAGTGAAGTTGTATGAGGCTTCAACTTAGAAGATAACACTGTATATTTATTTATCTTTTTAAAGCATTGTTGTAGTTTCTGGAGCTCTCCTTGACATCTTATCTATCATGGTGCTTCCACTGAATATTCTAACACTGTGCCTCTTTTAATCTTCAGATGTAAACAAAAGCTTATTTTTTCATACCACCATCACAACCTGACAAAAGAAGAGGCTGAATATTGATTTATCTGTTGAAAGAAACTGTCCAAAGATAATTCAAAATACCTCCCCGATCTACTAAATATCCATTACGCGACATGTTCTTTTTTTTTATTTTCTTATTTAGATTCTCACAGACCGTATTTGTAGGGAGCACACTGCAGGAACTGAAAGCTGCAACTTTACTTCATGATTGTAACTTTTTGATTTGCACTAGGCACCATAAAGGAAAGAATGATAAATCAGTGGTGTAGTGCACTCTCACCTTGAATACTATGTTCCATTTTGGTCAACTCGACATGGCAGGAATAGAAAAGTCTTGAGAAAAGCAATGAAAATGACTAACGTTTCCAGATGAGGAGAGATTAAAAACCCTGGAACTATTTAGGTCTCAGTTCCCCTAGTCCTTACTCCCATCTGTAATTCAGCTGGCACTATGAGAGATTAACCAGAGCTGGCTGAGGCTTGGACTACTGACACTGTTTATCTTCAGAAGCATTTCCAGGTCCCTTATCACTGCATATCTACATGTTTAGTCTTCCTTTGATGCAGAGAAATCAGTGGCACAAACACATAGTTAAGGGCAGCAGGACTGTGTCCTTAATCTGGAGAGCTTGAGGAGAGTAAGAGAAAATGTTTTCTTTTAGATTACAAATTACTTGGAAAAGATATTTTTATCATGATATACATGTACAATGCCTAGCTGAGTGTGTTCCAATGCTTTAAAAAAAAAAAAAAAAAAAAAAAAAAAAAAGTAAAATATGGAGAAAGACGAAGCTGGCAGCGATATATAAATAATAAGTGACATGGAAAAAGCCCATTAGGAGTGCTCTTAATTTAGTTCTGTGTTAATTATACTATTAGGGTAAATGTCACCAGATGATGCATTTATATACAGTCTTCCAAATTCTTTTCTCTGGAATGCACAGAAAAGATTTATCCATAAAACATATTTTATAATATTATTAACCCTATATGTTGGAAGCTCTATAGGTCTCAGGAGAGTTTACTATCTTCTTTTATTCAACTTTTGTAGCAAAGCTGGTTCTGGGAACTCAATAACTGATGGTTAGATACAAGAATTGTCAGCATACTTTTTGACCACCTCTGTTCCAGGGTTGTTGTACCCATGCCAGTTAAATAACTTATCACTTAAAATAACATTCCATGTCACTGATTGGCAAGGCCAAGATGCGAGGTAGCTCTCAACAGAGAGACACAATGAAATGATTAATGGTCAAAATAACTAAACAACTAGTAAAAAATAATTTTAAAAAATCGAATTACTTGATATTCGGCTCTGACCCACTGTACCTAGGAAGTCAGTGTTGAAAACTATAATTACCCTTTTTGCAAAATGGATGGTTTATGCTTCCACCAGAAATATGCAGATAAAAGAAAAACATCAAAATTCATAACTGCTCAGATTTTTCAGAAATACTCATCATTTTTTAGGGAGAGAAAATGTTACCATCTGGCCTCTGTGGATAGAGATCAAACACGGAGCTGAAATGCTGCAGTTTGTTACCATTCATCACAGAGCAGAGGTAACCTCACTAAGGGCTTCACTCTTAGCCTTTTATAAACAACATGCCAGGTATGTTAGGTTTCTTTTGAAAAACAAAACAAAGCAAAACCACACAAGCAAAACTAAAAAAACCCACAAACTTTCCTCAGTGAAATAGGTTTTAGTTGAAATATATTTTTTTCTCTTGTGTCTGCACAGGTTTATGAGCACTCATTGACTCTGAAGCTCAGGTGAAAGATGTTAATGTCATCAGATGTTGTTATTTGATCCTGAAGTTCATCTTTTACACACCCAAACTGAAAATGAGGTGTTTTGAAAGCAGGCAAGGGGTGCTGAGTACTTCAAAAGTACTCTGAGCACTTGAGAAAAATACCTCTTTATTTCAGGTCTTTCTGGTGTTTCACACCTGTGGTATGTAATGTCATGGGAGTGTCCTTTGTCATTCTGCATTAATGGTGCCTGTCAGGCACAGAGCACTAATATCTTACAGTCAGGCTTGTGACCTGGCACATCTATCTTACAGATGGCACCTTTGCTTATACCCGAGTTTGCCTGCATACATTCTAAACAGGGTTTTTAAAATCTGTAATGAAAAGCTTTTTACAGGAGTTTGGCATGCAGCTCCTGTTGCTAATCCAATCCTTCAGACTTAAAAATCATCTTTCCTGCATGGTAAGAGAGGGGAAAAAAAAAGAAAAAGAACTCACCTGGGAATCTAAGCAGCCACCCACTACATCATTTGTCTTCCTTCAGCGATCCAAAAATCCAGATTTTAGTATCTGCTAATGGGCTAAGAACATGCAAACCTTCATCTTTGTCATGTCCTGAGCAGTCACTGTTTGATAAAGCACTGAAAAAAGCCCTTAGGTTCTATTGAGACCAGTGGATAAAAATATGTATTTAAATATATTTCCACTATGTATATCTGGGATCAAGACTTGCTCATACCTCCTACAGGTCTCTGCTGCAGACTTACTAGGTAAAGGAAAAGATCCCTGCCCAGAACTTTCTGCAGGCAAGCAGAAAAAAGAAAGGAATGGCATCACTGAATCCCTGGTGTCACAGATGAAAATATTTGACATAGTTATTTAGCCGCAATTCAAGATTTCTTAATGCTGTGAGGTGGACTAAAGGACTGAATTTTAGCAGCATTTAATGACTGACCAATGTATAGATTATCAAGGTGATTTAGTATATATATTTTTTGTATCTAAAAGAGTGGCTTAATTACAGATGTGAGAATTACAAGATTCACACTAACCTACTACCAGGTACCCTAACTCAAGGTATATATATATATATATATGTATAAACACAAAACATACACACACAGAGACAGACAGAAATATTTGAATTCAGTGAAATGTGTAGACACCCTCACTCATGAAGACAAATTTACATACTCAAACACACAGATAGAGAGGTGGATGGAGGAGACTAGCCTATAGTTAAAATGTCTCTCTTATTGACTTTAGAGTAAATGCTTTAGAGTAAATACTCACAAGGCCTCAGCATTCCTCAATGGGCAATAATTGAGCTTCAAGAAGTCTTTAAACCTCGAGGAGTCTCTGCCTGAGAGGTGTCCCAACACAGGGGAGATGTTGCTCACAGCCCACTGCAATCCAGCAGAGTTCATAGGGTCTTGCTTAGGGTCGTTATTTATAGGTTCTGAGATAACTGATTTTCGTCAAGTACTTTTCCATTTCAGCACAACTTAGATGATGGAATATTCTGGTACTTTCCAGTAGTTACACAGGCCTAGACCTTTAAGTAGATCTTGAAGTTCTGGTATTATCCCCTTTGGGCCACAACCCAGGTACAGATGTACTAGGCTGTCAGGAGGTGATTGATTCCCATTACTGTTCCCAAGTTGTAGGGGAGGGGGCAGGAGCCAGGTGTGATAAGGGGGTGCCTTAACTGCTCTGGTCTGCTGCCTTTCCCAGCCCATCTTGAGTTAGTATGTGGCCTGGGGCAGGGAATAGCATCAAGCACCAAGTGGCTCCAGAAAGCAGGGGAGCTGCACCACTAAGCCTAGTCACTAGCGATACAGCCTGATGCATGAGAACTCTCAACAACACATGATCAACTAACAGAAGAAAAATATATGTGTGTGTACATATCGTTAGGTCGGAGTGTTTTGACCTAAGGACAATCCTGTCTCAGAATCTCTCCTGGAGTCACATTCCCAGAGAGAACAAAAGCCTACTCTAATGCTTGAACACTTTTTTTTAGAAAGATCCAAAAGGCACTCTAAAAGGTAATTTTACCAGGAACTTCTTATTATCACATTCTCAGACAGTAATGGAATAGAAATTTATAAAGTGAACAATACAAACTATACAAATGGAGGAAGAAAAGCAAACACACTCATGTAGAAAACACACAAAATGGCTGAAAATGAAATTTCCTATTTTCAGGAATCAATAAGCTAGATATGGAAACAAAGAAATTCACTCAACAGCCAGAATCCAATATAACTGTTAAGCAGGTATTCTTTATTAGCAGCACTGGGGTCGCCCTGGGGATTCTCCCCCATAAGGGCTCCCCAGAACTAACAAGGGACATCAGTTTACATACACACGAATCATACATATTCGTTAAATTTCCTGGAAAGGGGTGTCTTATGATAATGAGTTCCCAGAATTCATTTACATAGTCCCAGCATGCATAGTAAAAATAGAGTGAGGGTCTTCGGTGGTCAAAGGAAGGAGTACGTGGTCTTCTTCACGGTATTCGCTAGTTGACCTTCTTTCCAGAGGCATGCGCTGTGAGGTAAAGTCAGGTGTCTTCTTCCTAAATCGGTGAGATCATCTTCCCTAGATTGTATCTCTGTGTCCTTTTGCTCAAGTTCCCCCTTATCTTAGTTTGCCCAAGTGCCCGTTGAGGGCTGCCATCAGTGAGTTATATAGGGAGCGTTTTATTTTTGTCTAGACAGACAAAGAGGGAAAACAGTTGGAGTCCTTGGGAAACAAACACAAGCAAAACTTTCATGAATCACAGTTTAGTCTTAATCACAAATTCATTGGTTTGAGCCCTTTCAGTATTTTGAAAGAAGAGTCCTTTTACTTAATAATTTTAATGAAAATATTTATCAATTTTTCAATAATGAGAAATTTGAGTAGTCATTTGGTCACTTTAAATTTCAGTTCCTCAATTTCTTCTGCCAAACTGGTTTACATTTTTTAGAACTTGCTATGTCTTCTTCCCAGTCTGAACTTCTTAGGACAGTAATTCTTATTGGAGCTTACTCAGCTTCTTTATTCTTCTCCTATTAGCAACTCAATGCCTTCCTTTCAACCAAAGCAATTATCCCAGAACCTTTGTGCCATGTCCATTTTATGATTCTTAGTAGATGAGTAGATTAATATATTAATAGATTAGTACATGATCATAAACATTTAGAGTACAATTTCACCTAGAGATATTAACTATTACACCAGGAATCTCTTAGGTTTTCAAATTTAAATACAATTTCCAGTTTATTTTTAAACTGTGTTTAAAGCAAAGTGTTTATGCTGATCTTAGAACCAGACTTACCACATAAACAAGAAGTTTGAGTAAAACTCTGTCTAGAAATAACAAGGTGGAGTTTTTTATGGTTGGTTATTGTTTGGGGTTTTTTTTTTTTAGCTAGAACAAGTTCATCCCTCTATGAAGGAAAAGAAATAAAAGAAAAAAACCCAAATCTTTTCTTATTTCCAACTGAATCTTTTACTGAAATGTCCTCTTTGCTACTAATGTTAATCCATATGATACAGTCTTAACCGAACTAATATCAGAGACACTACCAGCTTTTTCCCCTGCTATTATAAAATCATGTCTGGTTTAGTCAGTTAAAGATCCAAATCTTCCTGCAGTAGATCTTAAGCAATCAGTTTTAAATGTGCCATGTCAGATTGGCCTTTTGCTACATTAACTTTAAACTAGAATGAATTACTCTACTTATACCTGTCCCGGCCCAACCTAATTTTACCAGTCTCCCTATGTATTATTACCTTTGGACAGCAGCTGGTCTCTTCAGTGAATGTCCATTACTATCTCAGAACATGAGATAACTCCACCTTCCTGATGAAGGGCAATGAAGAAATATGTGTCACAGAGGCTAATTTGGTGTGCCTAAATTATGTGAAATGCAGGTGAAATTTGCCTTGTAACATGATTTAAAGCGAACAACTAATTTTGCTGGCTTGGTAACACCTACCATTGTTAAATACATGTTTATGGCCAACATGAAACTCTAACTCTGTGTGGAATGAACCCAACTCTCATTCTCATGCCATATATTGTCTTCCAGTATTTCAGCGTCTCGGGAAAGCCCACTTCAAAAACAAGTACTGTGCTTTGTTTCATGATCTATATTAACAGTTGGAGAAGGAGACTTAGTCAGAGACTTAGTTCATTCTTACTGGCCTTCTACAGTTTCTTGGTCAGTAAAAAATAATGGAAAAAATTGCATTTTCACCTTTTTTCTTGTGAAATACTGTTCAATTGTGTAATATCTCATTACTATGAATGGTGGGACTACATGATCTTCAAGGTCTTTTCCAACCTAGATGATTCTGTGATTCTGTGGTGGTGGGGTTGTCCTTTTTTCTTTTTCTTTTTTCTTTTTTTTTCATTTTTTTTCTCTTAGATTTAGACTTCAAAGGTTGTAACTTCGTGCTTTTATAGAATCAGAAAATCAGAGAAAAGTTTGGAAAGGAACCCTGCAGTGTACCTGGAACAACCTCCTCCTCGAAGCAGAAGCAACTTGCAGGTCAGTTCAGTCTGTGCAGAGTTTATTCTAGCCAAGTTTTGAAACTTCTATGTTATCCCTTATCCTAAATCCTATGAAGGATTTAGGAGCTCTGCCTTTGAGCATCAATAATTCATATTAATCTGAGGTGAAACATGAAAGCTACCTCATTCCTCCTCTTTTTTAACTCATAAAAGATAAATTCAGATAATAGTTTGTATCTTAACTAAAACTCCACTCAGAAACCATTTATTTTATGGAGGACTTCGGGATTAAATCTCATATTCAAGTGTAGCTCTTAATTTTTCAGTATTGTTTTCATGACTTCTTGTGACAGAATAACATGCACAGCATAATGAGTTTTCCACAGCCATAAAGTTTATTGACTTAGACTTTTATCTCAAAACATTGATATTTATGTGAGTAGATCGATGGATCACAGATGTTCACAGATGACCTAGCCAGTGGCATTATTCAATATAAAACAAAAATACTTTGCATCAGCCTTCAGCTTCTGCAAATTTGCATCTATTCAACCCTTTCATTTTTGTCAAAGTGCCTAAAATATTTATGTGCACAACAGAAACAACACTAAGAGATGAAATAGTATAGCAGAATGAAGTTTAAAATCTTTGAGGTCTAGCAAAGATGGACTGGAATAGATTGCCTAGGAAGGTTGTGGAGCCTTCATCCTTACCAAGACTGAGGCTGTTAGACAAACATAAACTGATAGTAAACTAGATGGCATGAACATTCAATCCAATTGTGGAATTGATCCATGAAGAAGTCTTCTTGAGAATCTTACCACTTCTAGTTTCTGTGAGAAAATGAAAAGTAATATTTCCCATGTTTTGTTAGTGTTGTTTGGTGGTTTTTCAGTAAATATGAACATTGGAGTCATGATGCCAATGACACTATTGGAATCACCAAATTATTCTTTTATCAGTTCTGAAATTATGCTTGAAAATAATAAATAGTGAATGATATTCATACACACTATTTTTATCCCCTGAAGACTTCGGTAATTTATTTTAATCAAAGATAGAAAGTTATTTGCAGAGGTGATTCATGCAGACTATCTTAAATTCTTGCTGAAAATTACCCTCAAAGTTTCCAAAAGATTCTTTGTTGCTTGTTACAAGAACATGTGATGTAGGTGTGTGATGTCTTTAGTGACTATGAAAGGTCAAATATGAACACCTCAGACTTCACGAAACAATTTCGTTATTGAAGACTGGGCTGAAATCTTGTTCATAGCTATATTTTTAGCTGTAGATAAAACACAGAAATTCAGACATACAGAAAAAATATTTACTGTAAAAAAAAAAAAAGTGTTTCTTAGAGAAGCATGTCAGGCATATCTTGTTTAAAACAAACCAAAACCAAATGTCAGTGAGATTCTTATTTTATCTTTGTCCATCAGCACTGAGAAAATCATATCATCATTTAACTAGTCTTTTGATAATTGTGGTTGAAAATCCAGGGAACTTATATAGTAATGATAATAATAAATACCTTACCTTATGCATATAATTTTTTTTAATTCTAGTGCACTCCTGAGTTCAAAAGACTGACCCTTTCTTCAAAATAATTATTCACCAGTGTCAACAGAAATAAAAAATGTCCCCACCTTTTAACTATGTTTTCCCTTAATGTTAATATCCATAATTATAGAGGATAAAGGACTTCTCTAACAAGACACCAAGAATGGATGGCAAAGCAGGAACAGTATCTTCACTGTATTAATGACACCTCAGTTTCACAAGCATCCAAGTCCTCACTATACTTCAGAGTGTTGGTGAAGAATTATATTTTCAGGCTTTGGAGAATTTAAATCAAAGGAATTTAAAAGACTATAAATTATCAATTCCCCACTCTCACTCAGGAAAGAGTCCTTTCCAATTGTTCTTTTCAGAGAAACAGACATTTTAGTATGGCAATTAGCTAGTTTACTTAACTGAGAAGCAAATATTCCTCTGATCACTCAGGCTAACAGTGAAAGCAAGCAAGAACAAATCCGTACTCTAATGACTGCAGATGGCAATACTATTCTACATCTCATCTCTTCTGCATTCTAAATTCTCTTATTAATACTCTTATATGTCCATTTTAGACTTGGGGATTTTTTTTCATGTTACTCCACATTTCCCACTGGTGTTAGTAATTAAAAGTCTTCAGAGAAGACTAAAGTTAATCTGAGATCTTCTTCTGCCTCTGAGTTTCATAATTATAGCTTGCTACATTCATGGGTTTTTATATGAGACCCAATGCTTTATGCAGTGCCATAGCAGTGCTGCTGCTGCTCTTCCTTTTGGGGAAGCAAGGGCTCATTCATACCCTGGGAGTCGACTGTATATCAAGTCAGGCTTTAAAGCAGCAACCTGGAGCACAGAAGCTACAGATGCTTTTGTGGGACAGGTTTCTTGGCTTTCCAGCATGGGGTCAATTACAACAGCAATTACATCACAGCTTTAGCCAAAATCTTCCTTTTGGCGTTGAAACAAATCACCTGCTGATGTCCACTACAGGCAGCTAGATTTCAGCTCAAAAAAAAAAAAAAAAAAAAAGCAGTGTAATTTGGGTGAGGATAAGAAGCAAGCTCAAAACAGCATGAAAAATATTACACCTGAACTCTATGACAGGTCAAAACGCTATCTGCTCTGATCTGCTCAACAAGTCTCCTCATCATTTTTAGTGCGTGCCCTGGTGTGGTTGAAATGCTTTATTCCCACTTTCCAGGAGCAATTGTAATTCTCCAAGGGGGAAGAGGGATTGTTAGAGGGAATGTGTCATGAGTAAAATACAGACAGCCAGATGGCACATGGCTCTGGGTCAAAGTAAGGACAAATCTGCAGCTCTTCCAAGGCAATAGTTGGAAAAGACTGAGTTTCATGAGGTGCAATCCTTCTACCAGCTCTCTGGCCTATAGGGCAAACATATCTTTTGTGGCATCACAAAGGGTTCAGCCCAAGTGCTCTCTATACCTTTGTGTCGTTTTGAAGATAGCAGACAATAGAAGAATTGAGACTGAAATTGTCACCACAGCTCCTGAGAAGAAAAGAAAGGCTCTACATATGACTGTACTCTACTCGCTAACTGTTTAAGGAGCAAAAGCAATTAGGAGGATCAATTAACTCAATGAAAGCCTAATGAAACATCTACTGAGGGAGGAGATAATCACAGTGGTTTTAATATTTGTCTTGTCTCTTTTCATACAAGGATTGTCCAGGAATACCAATCCTTACACAAAGTTGGTCAAGAACAAATTAAGACTATGTCTGGATGGCACTTCACACTTTTAAAAAATCTTAGAAGCTTGAATGGCAACTGCATGTCAGATTCTGCTCATCTGAGTCTTCCAGGGCATTCTGGCTCTGTCCTTGGCCCTTTTCATGTGCCAATAGAGGTGTTTAGGTGCAGCAAGATGGCTCTGGGAGAAGAAAAACTACAGTTTTTTGTTTCTTCTTTCAATCTAATCAGTTTAATGTTGAAAAACATCCCTATAATCAAGTTGACTATGCCCACCAAAGTAGCTTGCTGCAACCAACAGGGATGCCTCCCTTTCTCTGGGCCGCTCCCACTGCCCTAGATATACAGCCTTGTACTCTTCTCAGTTCTAGCACTGCTTCATGGGGTACAGTTCAGCTCACCAACTCAGTAAAAAATGGAGGGATCAAAATAATAATTTGCAGTGAGGAACCTTAACAAAATAGATGCAGGCTTCTCAGCAGGGTGGGCTCTCAGCAAGATGGGCTCTTGAGATAAGGGAGGAGCTACAACTACTGAGTCCCAAGATAAGGAACGGAACGGGGATTCAAAGAATGCTAAATTGACATGCTGAAGAGACCTAATTGGGTGAAAAGTCAAGAGAGGAAGAGGAGGCATTTTCAATCCTCATCCTGAAGACCCCTGCCCAAGACAACCAGGAGCCACTGTGCAGGCGCGACGGGGAAGGACTTGGGGCGGGATTTATGATAATGATTTCTCAAAACTAATTGTAATATCTCTCCCTATTCTCAGGATTATCATGAATATGTAAACACTTTACGCTATAGAAAGGAGCTGCTTTTCGCTCCAAAATGTGCACGTTTGTGGAGGAGCGATCCCCCGTTCACCCAGCGCTGAATAAACATACCTTCTTTATAACCTTACTGGTTGTAAAGTCGTTACTCCGCATGTCATAATTTTTTAAAATCATGTCATTTTCTACTTGCATAGTTAACTGAACTGGATCTTAAGGGCTGGGAGAGGAAAGGGACATGCCAGACAGCTCAAGAGAAGGGACAAGATCATGAAAATAGGAGTTAGAAAACACAAATAAATGTTCTCCCTTCAATACTGTAATTGGTCTCTGTGTCTTTTCACTGACATTACTCTTGGCATTCACCTTCTCTACACTTTGTTTTTATGATACAGAAAGATTGGGGGTGGGGGCACAGGAATCGGAGAGAAAAGAAACAAACTCATCAGTTTGAGGATAGACTTTGATTAACGGCTAGAATGAAGCCAGAATTGCCCCACAGACCCTAGAACTACACTGAATGGAGAAGTCTAGGTTCTGAGTTTAGGCTACCCCAGACCTAGTGGAGAGCAAGGCCATAATTACAAGCCAAGGCATGGCCTGTGTCCACACCTGGAACACAGAGAGACCCGTGTGCTTAAGTACTTAGAGACTATAGAGAGACTTAGACTGGCTTAGAGAGCTACCATGCAAAGTTCCTTCAAAGAGGAATTCAAAATTGTTACCTAATGTAGTATTTTCACCTCTTTTTTTCTAGGAAGAGACCCTCTGCCCATCAGATATCCAAGCCCCTTAAGTGATGTTCAATTGCCACTTAAGAAGAAACGTATCGCGTTGCTTCCCGTCTTTGCTTATAAACTCTTTAAGAGTTTTATGTCATCTGGGCGGAGCTGCTCAAGGACTGAGGAGCTGTGTGACCTCTCCTTGTCATGATCCAGCTATACCTACATAATGCCTCTCAAAAAAGCACCTTCTTTACAGCAGGCAGAAATGGATCATCAAGCAAGATTAAAAGCCTGGTCAGAGAAAAGTGACTTTCTTTCATCTCAGCCAAGGTTTCAGCGGCTCTTAAACTCCTAATTGCTGGGCCTTCACACTCCACTTCCTAGACTGAGGCTTGATGTGGGTTCTTTATTTATTTATCTCCCGCTACCAGTCTTCCACAGAAAATACAGCAGTTCTTTTTTTTATGAAGTAGAAACATTTGGTAGCACTGCAGGTGCATTTTGTCCAGTATCTCTGTTACAGCAGGCAGAAGCTAAATGGGTGATTAGGGATTCACAAATCTCAAGAGATTCAGAAGTTTATTTCTGACAGGCACCCAGGAGTGCTCTTGCGTGTATACTATACAAATGCATCAGTCAAACCTCTTACGTATTCATCTCTTACACTGAAGTGTCCTATTTGAAGACAATAGCCCAAATTAATTTATAAGAAAGTTTCTCTGACTTCCTCCTTCTTGCCTCAAAGTCCTTAGGCTCTGGGAGTGTTAAGTCGGGGAATGGGTTTCTTTAGGTACATATACATTTCTTAGGACTCAACATTTAAATTGAGACATCTCAGAGTCATTGTACTGTGACAAGAGACAAGTTAGACTACATTTGATTTTATGTTTAGATCCAGTGATTTGAATGGCATCACACAGCAATATATAAGCAAGGCAAGTACGAAATAGAAAAGCTATCAGATACAGAAGCTTCTCTTTGAAAAAATATTTCTGTGCCCAAAAAGCTTAAGCGTTTCTCTACCTAAGTCTAAAACTGATGTCTCTTCCTTTTTTCCCATTTTGGCTTTCTTATACCCAGGATCAGCATTGTTTTTACATGAATAGAAAAGATGATTTGCCTGTCACCCAGAAAGGCAACTGGGCTATGTAAGCCAAAAAAAATGTCAAATGTATTATCTTTTCTCCTTTTTTACATACCAGAAAAACTTCAGTTGTTATTGGCCAGCGCTCTATGAATACAAGATTTTTCTGATTTCAACAGTTTGAGTTTGTCTGTATGTCAATCCCCTGCGAGATGGAGACCTTCTGAGTTGCTTGCTTTTTCTCCTTTCCTTTCTAGAAATTAGCCCTGTAAATAAGGTGTATTGGACTGTGGTTGGGGGCTTCATTTAACTTTTCCTGGTTTTGCACAACAGCATCTTGTAAAACTGCTACTTCAACTTCTTTCGATTAAATCAGAACTAATATAAAACAGCATTTCCTTCTAGTTTTAAGTCTCAGGTTAAATTAAAAAATAAAGATCCAGCAGACAAAAATGAGAGAAGATTTTAAAATTTACATAAGCAATATTTTCAGAGATTAAAAAAACAAAGTTCATTATGAACCTTGGGCAAAGATTTGAATGGTTTCTTATTTGATCAGAACCTGTTTGTTTATCCCTAACTTTAACCATATGGGAACAGTTTTATGGAGCAGGCTCATAAAATGAAAATGACAGAGCGCACAGCTCAATCTGAGTCTGCTTGGGCTGTAAATATCTTGTTATCACCAGCTATGATGCTCTAAACCTTAACTCCTGGATTAACATAGGGAGAGAGGAGAGAGGAGAGAGGTGAGAGGCGAGAGGAGAGAGGAGAGAGGAGAGGGGAGAGAGGAGAGAGGAGAGAGGAGAGAGGAGAGAGGAGAGAGGAGGGAGAGGAGAGGGGAGAGAGGGGAGAGGGGAGAGGGGAGGGGAGGGGAGGGGAGGGGAGGGGAGGGGAGGGGAGGGGAAAGGTGAGGAGAAGGAGGGGCAGGAAGAGAGTTCCTATGAATACACAGAGTTAAAATGAAGTCAAGTCAGACACAGGGTAAGTGAGGAAACTCAATCCCAAATAGACAATGTAACTTGCCCAGGCAGCAGAACAGAACAGTACTAGAGTAAAGCAAATCTAGTTTCTGAAATAGATTTGTAATTTGATTTTTCTACTTTCTCTTACTGACCATTTCCACAGCACACAATTGCAGATCATTTGTGGCATGGCAGCTCTTACTTACTCTTTTATTGTGTCAGCTTTAAGAAAGAAAGAATAACATTAAAAAAAAAAAAAAAAAAAAAAAAAGGAAAAAGATAGAAAAAATGTTAAAACCTCTCTCAGTTCTGCTGCTTGGAAGGATGCAAACACACCTCTCCCAGTTCCAGAGGATGCCTATTGGCTCAGTTCAGTGGTGCCATATCAGCTTCAGCCTGTCATCTGACAAATACTCCCCAAGGTTTATGAGCCTCAGAACACTTACCCATCTGATCCAGATAACTTTCAGTGGCTCTGCACCACTGGGGTGCTAAGAAGAGTTAAAATTTGGCCCTAACTGATGTTATACCTGCTTCCATCAGTGCCTAGTTACACATCAGATTGATTGTAAAGCTTTATTGTTTTATAAGTCTCTGCTTGGTCTGTTACCAAGTCACATTAGCAATCTGTTAATGGTTTTCATTATTCCCAAAGCATCTACAATAGGTGTCTACGACCTGGAAACAGTTCTTAGAGGAGAGAAGAATAATGGTGATAATTGTGTTGATTTGTTCCTCAAATGACATTTCTGAGGTACTGGCACTGAGATTTCTGAACTTGGTTTCTGTTCCCTGAACAGTGACTGGTCCATAAACAGAAAGAATAGTAAGAAAATGTAAAAGCACCCAGCAACAATACGGGGAAGAGAGATTCACTTCACTCTGGTCAGTGCTTAACTTCAAAGAAGGAAGGGAAAAAGTTAAGGAAAATGCAAGCCTGTCTGGAACTGCTTCCTAAAAGTAAACCGTCATCCATTTTTAATGGAAATAGTGGAAGTAAACAGGATGGCTTCAGTCATTTAAATGTAAATTCGGCATCACTGCAGAACCTATGAGGAAAAATCCTGTCTTAACAAGTTGGTGAGACTTCGTAAGTCCAATCTATAGTTTGTTGGTATAGTTGGTAAGGAAAGTGGTGCTAAATAACGATTAAGGACATTAGCCAGCAACTGCGAAACACAACTATTTTTCCCAGCTTCACGACTGACCTGCAATCTGACATTGATCAAATAACGTCACTTCTTCATTCATCTGTTTTCCACTCATCTTTTATTTCATTGAAAAATAAGTTTTTGGTACTGTTGATTGTTGTTTTCGATGTATTCAGACAGCAGGAATAAGCATTTGGAGACAGTGTCAGCTGATCTTTCAAGCGCATCTGTGCTTGAAAATAAAATAAGACTACACTCTGTGATTAGAAAGCTTTAAAGAATCCATTCTCTGATTAGTTTTTCTTATGGAGAGGATGAATTTTTCCTCAGCCTCCAGGACGTTATGTAAGCAGATATAATTACTGTAAGCTGGACTTTATCACTGGTTGAGAGGGGTATATTAAAAAAAAATTTAAAAAATAGATATTTGACATTACTGAATCAAATTCTTCTTCATGTACCAGAAAAACAGTGTTAAACTGTTTGTTTAATAATGAGAAAAATGGGACTTGCTATGAATAAACAAGTAATGTCATAGAAAATCTAACCTTATGGTAAGGTGAACTAGTACACAACAAGCATTTTGGATAATTCAGAAAAAATTCTGTTTAGAAGTGTGGCATTCTTTCCCAGACAAAATGCTCTCACTTACCTCTGTACACAATCTATTTATTGTGCTGGGCTATATGCCCCTGTTACCCTCCCCTTGAAAGCCACCAGTGGTGCCTACTGAAAACAAAAGTGGGGTCACTCTAGACTTTAAAGGGTCAGGTCAGACTTTTGCTCAGGTTTAAAAACGTTTCTCTCTAGGAAACTCTTAACATACTTTGACTCATGCAGGGTATTTTTGACACAGACGATAGAAATTAAGACAGTTCATCTTTCAGTGAGCCTGCAACCATCTTTCACAAACTGGTCGTCAGGTCCAAATTACTATAAGAACTAAGGCTCAAAGCCAAAAAAGCACTAGAAATTGTTTATTGGTTTTGAAAATACAGCATGTACAAACCTAAATTCCAGTAAGCGAAATTTAAGATACTACATGCCTGTCTGCAATCCTGACACCTTAAATCATTGTTATTATTCCCATACTGACAGAAAAAGGTTGTTTAGACCTCACGTCTAAGTACCATTAGCATCCAAAAATTATATGCCTATCTCTTGTGAAAATCTCTGTTCCTTAGTTTTCTTGAATATCATGTTAAAGAACCAATTTTTTTCTGTGTAAGTTATCAGACACCCCACTGCCTAATTGGAGATCATGGATCCCATGATAAGAGTAAAGGACTGAAAAATAATTGACTATTGCAATGATCAGCTTTGAAGTCCCTAAATCCAATTTTGCTTTCACACTTAAGAACTGCACTGGATTGGTTTACCCACAGCAGGAATTTTTCTTTTTAAAGACTTATTTATTCATTTTTTAATGACTTTAAGCAGGTTTGAAGAGGCTTAGCTTTTGTTAGTAAATACTCACATGTCAGTCATTTGAACTAGTCTGAACAGACCAGACCTAAAGCTGATGTATCCCTAGATGTAGAGTATATGTGGCTGCATATTGATGGCCCTGATTATTCATCTTCTTTTGCATCTAGTAACTTACATTAAAGTACGAGAGCATAAAATACCATTAAATAACAATGACACCAGTGTAAAAGGCAATACAAAGCAATGTTGAACAGAGAATCAAGCATATATTTACAATTATTCTCAGTTTTATACATAATAATAATTTGTTCAATAGATTTGCAACTGTTAATACATAGATGTTTTTTAAAGAAAGTTTCCCAAAAGATTAACATGTTTAATTCTTGAAACTGTAGTGAAAATATCAATTTACAGTGAAGTTCAGTATCGCTCTGGGTATCTCAGGGTACATTTCCCTAAATCCTTGATTTTTAGGGGGCTATATGGCAATAAGTAGGAAATAAAACACCTGCTGAATAAGTAAGTGGATTTCTTCTTTTAATGATGAGGTGATAGCTCTAAATCTTCCTCTTTTTCTCTTCATAAAACATTTAAATGATGCTGTATATATTTATTCCACTGCTGTTAAGAAAAAAAAAAAAAAGGCAGAAAATCAAGAAATCTTGCTACATAAAAGAAGGAAACAAAATATAATCTTTGAATTTGTTTGGCAGTAGCTTATAAAATCTCTGGGTTATGTGAAGCTTTTAATCCATCACCCAGAGCCGAATCTTCTCATTGAAAACACATTTTATTGAATTGCATTTAAATTATTTAGCCATTTTTATAGGCTTAAGGTGATCAAATACATAATGTATTTTGATGCTCCCCAAAATGTCCCTGATGTGTGCTGGCTTTTGCTAATTAAATTCAGACCACTCCTAGAGGGCGAGGAAATAAAAAAAAAGAAGCCTGATGTGCTTTTTAAATTTTTTTCTTTCTTTCTTTCTTTCTTTCTTTCTTTCTTTCTTTCTTTCTTTCTTTCTTTCTTTCTTTCTTTCTTTCTTTCTTTCTTTCTTTCTTTCTTTCTTTCTTTCTTTCTTTCTTTCTTTCTTTCTTTCTTTCTTTCTTTCTTTCTTTCTTTCTTTCTTTCTTTCTTTCTTTCTTTCTTTCTTTCTTTCTTTCTTTCTTTCTTTCTTTCTTTCTTTCTTTCTTTCTTTCTCTTCACAGGAAAAATAAAGGTCAGCTGTTAATTAGTGGTTTTCTGAAAGTATCCATTAATATTATATAAATTACTGTCTCAAAATCCAATTAGAATCCTGGGCCATATTGAAACTAAATAGATCATTTAATTTTCAGGGCACAATATGAAATGAGGTCTAAGGAAGAAATCAATACTGGTTCGGTAAGGAAATATCAAGAGGGGTCTCTGTGTGTGTGTGTGTGTGTGTGTTTATACTCACATAATATAGTGATTTTAGTTTTGTGAGAACCTGGATATAACAGATAAATGTGCATTTAAACATGCAGCAAAGCTGACTTTAAAACGATAAGAAAATACCTGTCTGTTTACCTGCTTGTGTTTTTTACTCCCGGAGGTTTTGCATTTCTCTGCTCTCTTCCCCCCACCCCTGCCACCTAGTTTTTATTCTTTTTCAGCTATGTTAACATCTTACTCCAATTTGAAAAAGGTGAATATTAGAAAATTTTTATTAAAGGAGGAAATAACCGTAAAATCAGAGTTTTGAAGTAGAAAGTTATGAGAGGTAGAAAAAAATTATGAGCCTTTTGTTTGCGGTTTTTTTTGATTGTTTTTTCTAAGTGGAGGTTATATAATTTGACCACGAACAACTAAATGAAACAGTGGATAGACCTGTGTTTTATTTAGGTAAGGATTGTGCTTCACTGGGAATACTGCCAAAATTTAAGTTTCTTGAGTATTTGTGAAGAGATGGAGTTGAGTTGTGTGGCTTAATGGCTCTTAAGCTTTGTAGGACATTTGGAGATCCAGTGCAGGAACTTTCTTTTAGCAAGAAGTACCCCTCTCTGTACCATAATGAACAATAATTGATCAATATGACATGAAAATGTGCTTTTGTTATTGTTAGCTTGTCCTGTGGGAGGATAAAAGGAGTGCAAATACTTCTACAAAGACCATTAGGTAAATGTACTAGAAGTAGCAACTGTTAGATTGAATGGGAAAGTCCAGAGCTTGAAGAAGTCGAGTTTCTAAGCAATTAAATTTGGTAGATGACATCACACTCACTTACACAACAAAAAGGACTTGGAAAACAAATGATTCAGAACCAAGTTACATTAGTAGGCCAAGCGGCTAGTGACAGAATAGTAGGGAGATGGAAAAGGGGGTAGTAAGCAACAAGGAAAAGGGGTTGAAGAATTCTGCGAGTAGAAATTTCTGTTATTCCTAGAGTCTAAGGGTGGAATATGTGAAAGATATCTCTGCAGACTCATCTGGTTAAATGGAAAATTAGTTTAGAACGCACCTTTAGATGGCTGGTGGGCCCCAACACTAAACAAACCTAATCTAAAAGTATTAATCATAAGAATTATGGAATATAAGACTTGTAAGGCTAAAATATTAAAAGCCATGGGTGTGGATGATTTAAAAAGGACTGATTTAGCACTGGTAATCTCTGTCAAAAATGATACTGTGTGTTCCTTAGTAAGTTATGATTCAAACGAAAAATAATCAGGTAAGGAAAGAAAAATACTGTAAGATTTTAGAAATAAACTTCTGGTCTGGTAAATTGTGCATGATACAGTGATTGGGATGCTGCTCTTGCAAAATGTTTGGTGACTTGCCCTGAGGAGTAGGTGTGGGTGGGAAGCAGAATCTGTGAAGGTCTGTTAAGTCCTGTCATCTTAAAAGTTGTCCAGTTATCAGAGAGGTCAGCAAATGGGGAGTGTAAATAACAAAGAACCCAGAAATTCTTATCCATTTAGCACAAAATCAAAATAGAGAGAACACAGGTAGTGTTATTAATCTGATTGTTGTCTTCCGATACCTCAGTCTGCATAGGGATGGGAAGACAGGCAATATTTCTGTGGACACAGGTTGAAATGTTGGAAATTGTTAGAAATCAGGAAAAAAGTTTCACAATTAATATGATCAAACAGAAACAAGTAACTCAGAAAAGCTGTGGGTTTTCCATCTTTGGAGTCATTCAGAACTCAAATGGACAAGGCACACAGCAACCTCATTTAGATGGACCTCCTTTAGCGGGGTGGGGAGGTTGGAACAGAAACTTCCAGATGTGCTTTCCAACCTAATTATTCTAAGATTTTTGATTCTCTATTCAGGACAGCAAGACAGAGCAGTGGTAGGATCTTGGATAAGAAAATTTTTCATTCAGTAAAATAATTTTGTCTTAGTTTTGCTTGATGAAAACTGATTGTAACGTTGCAAAATTGTAATTTTAAACAAATGTTTATAACTTATTTAGGAAGGACACAGCTGACAAGAAGGAAGAAGGGTGTAGTTTTTTTCCGAATCATCAACATTTTGGAAGTAATTTGGTTTGAATCATTGTGTGTGGTGTAAGAGTCAGTCATGTAGGTTGGGAGGGATCTCTAAAGTATATCTAGTCCAACTTCATGTTCTAGTAGATAAAACAGAAGAAGTGGTAGCTGATATCTGTTACTGACCAAAAACCTTTGTAGCAATAATAGAAATTGTATCAATTAGTAGATAGGAATGGTAAAATTGTCAATAATAATACAACAAAGGCAAACCTTTTCAGTACATTATTTTCATTCTGCATTTGGGTAAAGCTGAATAATGTAGTCACATGATATGATGATATGCTTTCAGCTCCAAGAAATGGTTAGTAAGCCTGTTAAACCACTGCTACTAAGTTTGATAAATTTGCATTAACATATCTGATAGTTTATACCAAAGACCTTTCAAAGAACTGGCTGACACCATCTCTGGGCTCTTTATCACAAAACTTTGGAAGGCTGGAGATAATTCAGAGAACTGCATAAAAAAGTGCTGATGTTTTCAAGAAGGTAAAGAAGAAACCTGAATAAGTTTATATTTAGGAAAGATTTACCTATTTTACATAAAATAGATCACATCTAACTATTGTGACATCTTCATTTGAGAGAAGCATATGTTAAATTAATAAGTAGTACAGTGATGGTACAGTGCTCTAAGATGTCTGTGAGGCATTTGATTTGAGGCTATACAATATTTGATTAAGTAGTTAAAACAGTTAGAATCAATACAATAAATAGGTTTAAAAGAATGAACAGATACATTTTATTGTAAATAGTTTTGTTTGCAGTCGGATCCTATGCCATCAATAATATTTATTATGAGTGACAGATCTGAAGCTTTGAGACTTTGAGAAAAGTTGAGTAGCCTCGAGCAGCATTGAGAAGCTCAGGGGTGATCTTATCCCTGTGTATAAATACCTACCTGGTGGGATGGTATAAAGAATACAGAGCCTGACTCCTGTCAGTGGTACCCAGTGACAGGACAGGAGCCACTGGACACAGAGTGAAAAAACCCAAGACATTGCCTTTAAACATAAGAAAAAAATGCATTTTATATTGATCTAGCACTGGAACAAATTCCCCAGGTTTTCAGAGATGGTGTTGAGTGTGGATGTATTAAAAACCCAGCTGGACAATGTCCTGAGAAACCTATTCTATTTGACCAGGCTTTGAGCAGGGAGGTTGGCCTAGGTGACCTCCCCACATGCTTTCAAACCTCAATTATTTTGTGATTCTGTAAAGTCTTTATCAAGTCTGATGATAAAGCAAAGCTAGTGCTACAAAACTTGATCAGCAAGACAAAAATAAACATAATTGCTTTAATAGACAGTCAAAGATAAAAATTGACATCAAAGGATGAGCAATGTAGGTCATACTTCCCTATCTCTTAAAGAAACAACTCTGAAAAAAACAGGGTCGTGGTGGCTAACCAATGAAAATAAATCTCAGTACTATTGTAAGGACCAGTAGTAAAGAGAGCCCATATAAGACCTAGCCCAGATAAACAGGAAGATCTTGAGGAGGAGGACAGAGGTTAGATGATCTTCACACTTGGGAAAGCATAGGGATAAGACCTTGAAGAAGAATGAGTGAGCCATATCACATTAATGGTCTCCCCTTACAGATGGGGTCTTTGTTCTGGATTATGTTGTGCCTCATTCCTTTGCTCTGCAGCCTTGCAGGATGGCATATGGCCCTACGTGTTTTATATCAGACATAGTCTGTTTAATCTTTTCAGTAACAATTAAGTTTCTATTTTAGCTGGTTCACAGATTATTATATCAGAACTATTAAACTGGTAGGTTGTTTTTCTTCCACCTCAGTTTAGCTATTTTTTTTGTTGTTGTTTAAAACAAACACTTGTCTCTGTGGTGCAGCACATACCAATATAGAACAGAATTACAATGTACTTCCAGCCAAAATCAGTTTATTGTCTATTTCAGTAGTTTTCTTATGGTAGCAATTATTCTCTGTAAGCCTGCAAGCAAGCAGCAGAAATCTGAAATCATCAAAGAGTTTTTATCTGTAGCAATTTCAAAAATGGCAGGTAGCTGATAGTTTAAACTTTAGTTCTCTGCAGTAGAGCAGTGTGAGAACTGGAGAATGCCATCTGCCTTCAACAGCTAGTTTTAAATGTTCAAGAATCAGGCTTGTGTTGCCATTGTTCATATGTGCTAGTTAAAACAAGCTGGCATGGCTCAGCAACAAATGAGTTACCCGTAGCAAAATCTTTGGGGGTCACAACTGGCTTGGAGGTGTATATTCTCACTTCTACTCTCTTTTGTATTGTACTCACAACAACTCTCTATTAAACCAGAGGAAGACTCATTGGAAGTGTATTTAGTAGTGCCCTTATTTAACATAATATAATGTTTCTAATATATCCTCATAAGAATAACAGATTTTATATATGTATAGTAGGAGAATTGCAGTGGGTTTAATGCAGTCAAAAACCCCCAGACAAACAAAGTCCAAATCCATTTTCTCCTAAAGTCCCAGAACTGGAGTTAAGACTTTGTAATCCATAGCACGATAGTGGTTTTGGAGGGGTAACGTGAAGCATTTCTATCAGGGATGACTGAGTCCCTTTCATGAGTGTGAAGAGAAAATCAGGTCTCAGATCTAAAAAAATGAACCAGAAGTCTAAAAGGAGAATCTTTAGGGTATTTCCACCCTTAAATAGAAAGGAGTGCTGGTTTTCTGCTATATCTTTTTTTAATCTTTTTAAACATTAGAAATGGCCCATGATATAGACAACAGGCACCTGTGCTGTACATTGTTACAGACTCCTTTATCAGAGTATTTGCTCATTGCTCAACTTTCTACTGCACCCCAGTCCCTCCTGACTCTGACTGGGACAAATCAACAGAAATATTGGGATGTTTTTTGCTTTTCTCTTTGTTATGGTCAATAGATAACCTACTGAGAACATCTGGCATACTCCTTGATATTTCACAGCATTTAGATGTTTGCAACATCTTGATTTCTCCCAGTATTTGCTCACAGCACAGAATAAGTTGAACTTAATGCTATGATCTATGTTAAGTCACGAGGATAAAACTAGTGTATATAAATCCAAAGTAACAGCCTGTGTAACCTGTGAAAACTACAGAACAGAATTCTGTTTTCTTTAGATTTCTATATTTGATTTTTTTTTTTAATCTGAACAGTTTATTTTCTAACACAATTGAATTTTTTGGATTTTTTTTTTAATCCCATTTTTTTCTTGTACTTTCGTTCTTTGTAACAACTTTCAAAAGAATTCTGTGGATTTTTTTTTAATTTTTATTTTGAGAAGAATCTTGTTTAAATATTACCTGAACTCAAATAACACATTTTATATTTAAAAACAGATTCTCCAGTTTGAATTTTTGATCCAAATAATAAAAAATAACAATTTTGTTCTTTATAAACCCTATTACTTCTTAATTATGTATACTTAAAAATATGTTTCCCATGGAAGTTTCTGGTTTTGAGTAAACCAGAATTTTTTTTCAGTGAAGGAACTGTTCTGCACCATAATTAACAACTGTGTCCAAAAATTATGCAGCTCATTTAGAACAATAAGATAACACGAAAAACACCAAAGTGATGTAACAAAATTACATGAAAGAACAAATGTTTAATTTTTGATAAAAAGGAAATAATGCAGCATGGGAGGAGCAAACTCAATTGCTTCTATACTTTGCTGGGGTCTAAAAATGAGAGAAGAGAGGAATCATGCCTATTTGGGTGAATGGCTCAAGAGAAAGAAGTACTCAGAAAGACCTCAGCTGTAGAAGATTGTACAAGAACAGTAAAGAAAATCTTACCTGGAGTCATGTGTTCCATTTTGGTTACCGGGTGAGACAAATACATGATACTGTGGAAAGAAAATGTCTTCAAGTTAAAAGAATATATTGAAATCTTTCCTTTCCAAAATAACTGCAGTATACATATCTTTAAATGAATGATGTATAGAAATGAGTGAAGTGTTCTTATTTTGATTTCTTATAATAGAAACATATGGAAATATTCAGCAAAACTCAAAGGCAGCTCATTTAAAACTGATTAAAAAATATGGAACTCATTTCCACCAGATACAATTTGGTGCAAACATTTTTATAGGGATAATATAAATATCTGCAGTTATATTAAAGAGTATCATATAGGTTTTATCTTGATTTTGAGAAAAATCTAAAATCTATCTGATTGAAATCAATACAACCTGTTCCTACAGGGACAAAGTTTTAGAATTTCCAAGAAAATGCAAAATTTACTATTTCAAACCTAATTTTACTTCAAAAGCAGAAGCAACGGAACAACTAGGTTATGGTCATTGTGAATTTTATATATAAATGGAGGGGAGAGAGAAATACCCAGCAGCAAAATATCCACAGAATTGTACTAGTAATATTTTTGCAAACATTCTTTTCAACCTTCAGTTCTTTGTTTTACAACAGGAAAAAAGAAAGATTGAACTTTTTCATATAGTTTCTGTTATTTTCAGTTTCAGATGTGTTAGAAATATAGCTACAAACATTACCTCCTGTCAAGTTCTCTTTCAGGAGCAGATGACAGCAGAAAGTCAGGAAGAAGCAACCAGCAAACAAAACACATACACCAAAAACTTTCCTAAACTTTTGTAAATAGCATAAAATCTTGAGTTCACTTGAGTATTTGGAAAACGGTCTTAACCCAGTTGTTTCCTCTGTTCTACACATAACTTGAAAGTTATGTGATTCTATGCCCCCCTCCAAAAATATCTGAAACCCATTTTACTTTATGATTCACCCAAAACTTCCCTCATTACAATTCTGTTTCCTTTTTTTATACAATACCTTTTATCATATGCTGGAGGGTGATGGCTTAAAAGTCATGCCTAAGGGTTGAATTACTTAGACTCCCTTGAGCCACAGGTTCAGATTCTAGCAGGGTTGACTCAATTCTGCCTCCTTTAAAGGGAAAGAAATTGAATTCCATGCAGGTCATTCTGTGAGAGTCTTTCAGGGAAGAGCAAAATTGCAACTAATATCCAGCCTGCTTTCTGGAAACGTTAAAGCTTTCTGTCAGAAGGAAGTTTTCCCCAGCATCTTTCACTAGTGTTTCCTCTTCTGTCACTTCAGTGCTGCTCCTTCACCAGTGCTGTTCACTTCACAATTACACTCTACCAGGAGTTCCATAGATCTGGTGTGGTTATGCAGGGCTAGATAACAACTGACTTTAATTCCAGCCCTGATTTGTTTATCTGATTTGTTAAAATTTTACTAACACTCATTGTTTCTTAAATTTTTGATGTGATTGTTCTTTCAAAGATCCAAAAGAGGAGACAAAAGTCAATCAATTAAAATCTTACCTTTAATTATAAGAAAACAAAGAGATTTTTTTCTTTTGTACTTGCATGAAAAGGTCTTGAAACTGTGAAGCATGCACACCTCAAGAGGTCAGCAGCAGAATGATAAATAAGGACAGCCTCAAACCTATCTTTTTAAAATTGTATGGTTTTCAGCAGTCTTTCATGGTTTGTAAACTCTTTGGGTTGGCAGCTCTGTGGAGTGATGACAAGGATGCAATCAGCAGCAGAGGGTAGCCCAGACTTGTGAAAGGTTTTGGCATTCCATAGGAAGAATGGCATCAGAGGCAGGCAGCTTAGAAAGAAAAGTCAGTGCTTAAACTTGACTGACATTTCCCATATCTGGACTCTCTTCCCAACTGGTAACAATATCGCCAGTTCTCAAAATTTCAGACAGAAATTTTCTGTGCTGGCAGCCTGTGTCAGACAGATATTGCATGGAAAATAACACAACAAATTGTTATACCATTTCTGAAAGAAAGCTTAGGGGAAAAAAACCCAAGGTTTTGCTCATTTGCAGGAATATTCTCATAAAAGTATTTTCTAAGATGTATCTTGACCTTTGCTTGTTAGAAAGATTTGAAACTTTACAAATTATCTTCTCATCATCTGTGTGAAAATTTGCCTAATTTTGCTTGATTCATTGAAACACCATTTTCAGAAGGTCAGCAAAAACATGCTTTGGCTTGCTGGCTCCACTAATTGATAATTGGCCTACAAAAAATATATGTTCTCTTATTACAGAATTTCTATTTTCAGGAGGAGGGTTGCCTCATCTCCTAAAACCACTAAATATTCTATTTTGGGATAACAAGGCTGAGAGGATTTCCCTGGAGTCACAACCTCTAGTGACTAGTGACCACAACTGAGCTCTTTGGTAGGGTGCTGGGAAAAGTATTCAGCCTAAGGCAAATTCAGAGAGGTGAAGTTCAGGGATCAGGTTAAAAAAGCAAATGTAAGGGGTAACGGAAAAAATACACTATATGTCTATGACGTATATAATTTGTGACGCAGGCAATTTTTACCTCTCTATAGGAAGAATGGCAGCTGCCGATGCTGTTTTCATACATTCTGCAGCTTAATTGAGGGGTACACTTCCCAAGAGTGCAAATACATTGTTTTTGGAGGAAATTAACCTTTCTGGTGCCTGAGGCTGACTCATGACCACCACCTTCCTAAAGGCCCCATACTTTTCTCCTGTTACATCAGGTTTAATATACATAAGCATAGAGAAATTCTTTCATGCTCACCAGTAAAGATGACTCCCCCACTAAGTAAATACTCTTTTCTTAGCACCTCATCAAGCCGACTTCTGGCCTCCTTCTAGTTAATGTCTCAGGCTCGACTAATGTTCAGTGAACCCAGGCAAGTGGGAAGGAAGGTGGTATCACATACAGCATTCCTCTGCCTTAAGGGTCTACTGTGTGGCCCACTATGTTGTGTGTGCTTCTGGTTCATGGGACTTGGTCCTTTGTTCAACAAAACAGTGCCAGAGGCATAGAGGACAAATGTTGGGCTATGACAGTAGATTACTTACCTTGAAAAGTCATATTATTTCATAATTTTGGTTAGTAAATCTGCAGTTATCAATAGATTCTGTTTGTACATGCCTATGTGTGTTTATACTGGTTGTAACAACATTTTAGGTAAACACAATGACTTCAACTCATAGGCCAACATTTAAAAAAGTTGTTTCTGCTCTGCTGTAAGAACTGTGCCCGTATATGACTGCTTTTGGTACTCGTTCAAATGTTTTAAACCCAACAGATGTCTTTTTTTTTTTTTTTTTTTTTTTGAACATAGGAAATGGAGAAAATAAATAGACTGTTTAATATGATCAGATTCTATTTTGAAATACAATTAAATCAGGGGAAAAAATCCAGAATAAACATTTAAAGGGTTTGGTAATTGTGTTCAGTACCTTTTTTTCTCTAGATCACTCAGCGGTTTTTCCCGAGCCTAAGCCAAGGGAAAGTTATAAACAACCGATGGCAGCTTCATGGTTCCCAATTCAGAAATGTGTGTCTGTGGCCCAGTCATGAGGTGTGAACACTCCTGCACTGTTCTAGCTATCCAAAAGTGGAGACCAAAAACTAAAACTATAGAGTGTTTCTGTTTTGAGAAATGTTGACTTAAAATAAAAATTCAGGCATATTTTCAAGACATCAAGAAAAGGTCTTGCACTCTGTTTCTGATTCTGGGTAGAAAACTTCAGCTTGTGTAACTGCTTCAGTAACATCCCTTATCAATTTATAATTTACCTTACCTTTTCAGAGGACATGAGAAGCAAGATATAACTCAAACAGTAAGTCACCCTTGCTGTCTCCCAGAAAATATGAAGATTGCACAATTGGCGTTCAGCTAATGTTCAGAACTGATCATTGTCTTTTCAGTTAGTTGTCTCATTAATGATATCCAGTTTAAAATTACATGATTGTAATATTTTGCTCTTAAATTTTGAAATATGGAGACTGTAGAAAATATACTGAAGCACAAAGGAGAGCACTCTTAGGAAGGGGAGAGAAAGAAGAGTGTGCAAGTTATTGGGCTACATCAGAAGACTGAAATGTTCATAATCATAGAGCTTCAAGTGAGTAACTGACTTTCTGATCTTTTTCTCTTTCTGCTTGGTTCTCAGTTACAAGCCAAAAATGACAACTGTGCTACAACTAGCCCTTCTTTAGTTTCATGTGTACTAGCTCACAACACAGGAATTGTGGGATGGAAGTTCAGGAAAGGATTTGAAGATTTTGTGGATTTAAGCTACATATGCTGATAAATCCTTTCCTCAAAGATTTCCTAGAGCTGTGCATGTCAACCTGAATGTCACTTTCCCTTATGTTTATTTAATTTCAAACATTTTATTTGTGCTTCCTGATAGTCTGGACCCAAATGGCTATCACTGAACGGGAAAGGTGTCAGTGGTCCAGTGTTATGAAGTTTATAAAGCCCTGTTTATGTTTTTTTGTTGATATTTTCCACAGTGCCATCCAGGTAGCAGAGAAACAAATGTGACAAAATCTTTTTTTATCTTTACAGTTAGCTGCTATAATGTCCCTCCAGCACTATAAGTAAAAAGACAGAGGATAATACTTTTTTTCCAGTATCCTAATGAGAAGTGAGAATGCCTGTGTTCCCTCGGCTAGTTCTTTTACCCAGCAGCTATTGCAATATGCCTATAAGGAGAAACTCAAACAGACAGAGCAGAAACTCAAAGAGGGAAAGATACACAGAAAATATCTCACCATCATCCAATTTCAAGGAAACAATTTAAAGATAACTAGCTTGTAAGTGATTGGGGTTGTATTGCTTTTAACTGCAGCCACCTGTTTCCAAAAGAAGAAGAATGGGTTCTTGGCTAAAGCTTGGCTAAAACAGTATCTAGCTAAAGTTGAATATCTTGACTCTCTTCCTAGAACTGCTACAGGCTTCCTGCAGGACCTCACAGCATTTCTTACACTTCCTGGGAATTGTTTTTTTCATCTCTGTCCACTTACATGCCTGTCATTTGTTCATGAGAAGCTCTCTAATATAGGACAAGCAGAAAAGTAATTTTTGCTAGGACAGCAAAGTGATGGCAAATGTGGTGCATCAATCAGAATCCATGGAGATAGTGATGGGATTTTTAATGATAAAAACACTACCTCTTACCTTCTGGAATGGAGATGGTCATGGATCATTGAGGTAGTTTTGTAAGAGTAAACTCAGACACATACACACTAGCACACATTTTTACTTTTTAGAGTATGCGTTATACTAATTTATACTCCTGAAATGCAACACATCTAATAGAAAAAAACATCAAGCCATGACTTAGTTCCTATCTCTGGCATTCTTGGGGGCCCTAGAGCAGGTCACTTAATTTCTCTGAGCTTTTCTTTTCCACCCCTGTTTTTTCTCCCCGACAAAGTTATCTGGGCTGTGGTTTCACTTTTACAGTGGTCTTTCATATTTTCTTTAGTCTTGAACTCCTCTCTAGTTTGATAGATCTGTCAATATGAAGATGTTGTACTGAATAACAGTTGCAGAGATGTTAGGTTCCTCTATCCTTGACAAGATTTAAAAAATCCTTGCGGGTTCCATAGGGGAGGGATGATGGAAGGAATCATGATTTTATGCACTTATTTATTCATTCTTTCATTCACTCACAGATATTACAGAGTAGTTTCAGTGTATACCCTGGAGTTCCAACACATGTTCTTAACAGATGTTTTATTATCTGATCTTTTGTTATATTCATCCAAACTGCCACTACAGTCACCCCCCTTTTATCTCCTTCTACCCCAAACTAAATAAAAAGAAAATAAACTCTTCATAATCATAGATGGTGTTGGGTTACTCTGACTCAGAAATAACTCCCTCCAAGGGCAATTATAACCAACTTTTATCTTTACAAAATCTACCATATGAGCTCAGTGACTTGAGATGCAATGTGTTCTGATTTCTGAAGGCTCAGACTTGAATTTTCAGGAAAACAGGGATTACTCTTTCAGAACAGTTATCTCTTGTTTTGCTTTCTGGCCCTAAAAGAAGTAACACAGGGTTTTAAAAAGTATATTTATATGTTTTGGAGTAAACAGTTGCTCAGTCTGTTTCATGGATCTTCCTCTGACAGGCTCCAGAGTTTCTCGCATATAACCTGTGCATCGTCCTTCAGGAAAGGAACCCTGTGATTCAGCATGGTGTGGGTCACACAAGAAGTTTGTCCCCTTGATCTTGTTTCTGATTCAACCCTCTCTCTACCATGAGTTTTGTGCTGAGATTGTCAGTTACCTGAGCATGCACAGCACTGAAAGGCGACAGTATGAAAACTGTTATTTGTAGGTGATTCAAGTTCTCCTTGAATCTTATTGGTCTTATAACAGCATCTACTTTTACACTGAAGTACCTTCATTTATTCACCTAACTTTGAAAATGTTTGCTTAAGTGATTTTTCTGTATTGACTTAGCAAGCTAATAGGAGAGAAAGACAGTCCTTTGCTTTATCCATCAAAGTACCATTCCCACTCCCTGTCTCAGGCTGTTACTGGAAAAAGAAAAGTTATTTTACTAGCTATATTTATATTTCTCTAACATAATTTTCATCCTCGTGTGCATTAGATATTACTTATTATATTGCTTATACAAATCTAGAGACAATCCTAAGCCTAGTTACTAGCAGCTGCAAGATATTCATATCAATATCATCCTTGTCCTGTTAAAGTTTGGAAACATCTCTAAGTTTTCTTTAAGCTGTTCATACCTCTTTTTATAATATTTATAAATTTATTATAGGTAATAATATTTGCCATTTTAATTAATATTTACTTTTTATTTTTTTAATTTACAATAAAATACAAAACTTATTTTGAGCGAAGTGAAAAAAAGTACTTCTATCTGAATCATCAAATATGAAAAAAGAACCATGAGAGAATTTTTTTTTAGCTGAGACTTTTTTGGTCACACATTCTTGTTTCTATAGAAATTATAAAATTTTTTGCACTTTAAATAATAAAATACTACAAGGACTAATTTCTTTTTCTTAAATGCCAATATTAATTTCTCTAATAACTTGATTTCTTAAGACTATTTTTTTTTTGCCGTTTGACCTACATTTTACTTGAGCATTTTCATGGTCTCTTATAAAAAAGGACATTTATTTTTCATGAAAGCATGAACTACTACATATAAACTCTGTAACAGATTTTTCACTGAATTTGAGAGCTTATATTTGTCATGTCCCTATCTCCCAAAGGCATATAAGCTACATTATGCTTTCAAAAGAGAGACAAGATGACAACTCTTTGACAAACAAAAGAAGAATCAAAGTTTTAAACTCTGGTCACTAATTTGGGGCACTTCCATTTCTCAATGTTTCTGAATTTCAAAAGTCAATTAAGTCAGGAAAATTAAGAAAAAAGCTGTACAGCTTTTGCACAATTCTGGGTCAAAATCCTGCCAGCTCTTCAAATATAAAATCTGGCTTAAACCAGGAAGATGGCTAAATTGATGCTATATGCTGCTAAAAGATGATTATGTGAATATATTCAAGACTTCTGTGCACTTATGTTTTCTATTAAATAAATAGTATGTAGAATCCCAGCAATAAAGTCCTCCCTGAGAGCATACAGAGAATGTAATAATTTTGTACCTGGAGCTGCTAAGGTAAATGTTGATTTTATGTTGATAGCTCTAAGCAAGCAGTGATTTCTCAGCTTTTATACAAACACCCTTCATTAGATAAGGTTCATTTGAGAAATGTTAAATTTTTTTTAATTTTTAGAGCTGCCTTGATAAGTCCATAACCTAATGTAAGTGTGATTGCTATCATCTTAGTTAATGCATCAGGTTGGACCCAATATTCTCTATTACAAGAGAAAAGCTGTTGACATTCGAAGCACTAACACCTCTTACTCTGCAAAGATGGGTTTATACGGGTTACACAAACATCCTGTATTGTTGATGAATAGTCAACAAACATTCTAGTTGGAGCACTAGCAACATTTTGTGGATTTCCATGGTCACCAGATAATGAATTGCATTCAGATGCCAGCCTTTTAGTTTGGGATGACTTGTGTCACTTGAAAAAGTGAGCTTTTAGGCATGATCTATCTGAATTTTTGTTTGTTTGTTTGTTTGTTTGTTTGTTTGTTTTTATAAAAGCATATTATGAGAGTGATGGACTACTTTGCAGGAAAGAATGCACTTGTGCTGGTGATATGAGTGTTGGTAGGTATTCATTTCCCATAATGTGATGAGGAGTGTGTTCCTCTTATGATATGGCCAGAAAGGGGAGAAAGAAGGGAAGGGACACCATTTCTTACCACTCATGAGTGTGCTTTGTTGTGTGAGTCAAAACTGTCTGATGTCACTCACTGTTATTGGACTGTCACTGCTCATAATCATTATTTCAAAAGAGGATTCTCCAGAAGTGCTTAGTGGTATATATTTTTTCCACCTCAAGAAGACAAGTGTGAATAGGCAGCTAGAAACCACCAAAGACATCTAATTCAAGATAAGGTTTCCACCATGGAATTACAGCTTTTCTTATTATAAAGCTGTAGGAAAGAAAAGTTGTATTAGCCATCATTTCACATTTAGTTTTATACTTCTTCCTACCCTTAGCAGTCACTTCATTGTAATGTATAGTGATCTTTTCACAACTTCTGAGAGATTATTCTGTGTCATGTAACATTATAATAGTATTTTCCAGAGGCATTAATTCATACTCGGACTGAAGTGGTAAAGCACAGATGACAAAAGCTTCTGTCATTATACACTCAAGAAGATCTCCAGTACAAGTCTGAACATTTGTACTACTGCAGGAATTATTCATTTTGGAGAATGTTTATTGTATAAGACATCTAAGACAGCTCCTCTTCTCATCCTACAATTTCAAGAACAATTCCAGTCAGCTGAATAATTGAAATTTTTCTATGTCTTAATATATTTCATGGTAGGATTGAACCTCATTCCCCTACCCCAAACTGGACATTTGTGACTATAAAAATAAACTGATATAAAGATACAACATATTTCACCACATACTACAAGGCTAATATGAGCTGGCTTCTAATCTCATTGGTGATGGCTGAACAGAGGGGTAAGTTTATTCAGGACAAAGGAATTTCCTGACTTATCCTCCACATAATAGAAACTGACAGGATAAGTTCTGACCCTCTCTGGCACCCAGTTTCTGTTATTATGTAGTAGACTCCGGTACCTGTACACAGTGTTCTCAAAGGAAAAGAGGAAATAGAAACCTTAAAAAAATGAAAATAAATACTGATCCTATCAGCTGTTTCTTCCTACAAACAAAAAAATGATATAGCATGACATGATAAAAAACTCCTTTAGAACCTTTAAGTTGAATGGCTTCTGCACGTCTTGAGTCAAGGTTGGCAGGGAATATGCTCTCCAGAATGTGGCAGATGGCATCTGTTTTGTTTGCTTGCTCAGGTTTGCTGTATGTTTCAGAGTGTTACACTCTGTTCGGTTTTGTTCTGCTAAAAGGCTGAGTAGCACAGGGAGGAGGATTGCTTTTTCACTTTCTGGTGGGTCCTTCTATCTGCGGCTGGTGAAATTCTTTCAGTGGAGAAAATATCAGACCTTCTCTGACAGTGGTGGATTGTGATCTACTACAGTGCTCTTTTGAAGAGTGGGTTGGAAAAAACACACAGCTATTGGGGATCTTGAAACACCAATAGAGATAAAGAAAGTTCCGGGGAAGAGGAGAAAGCAGACAAGCATGTTTTAGAGGAAGGGGAAAGTTATACAAACATGGAACATACGATGTTTGTGTGCAGTGTGTTGCAATCTAGGAAGCAGTAGAAGTAACAAGCTGGAGAGCAGGACTGAAGAAAAGGACCTCAAAAACACATGCACTTTCAAGCTCGATTCCTCAGAAGGACTAAGCTTTTTTTTTTTTTTCTTTTTTTTCTTTTTTTTAATATGTGTTTTAATTAAAAAAGATGCATTGCTGTAGTTAGACAACACGTAAATCCTCAAATTTATTGTCACCTGACATTATGGAGACACAGAAAGCTCCATTCACAGAGGAGCAAGATGAATTCCGGGAGGATGGAAATCAATGTGTTATACTTTGATTTCAATGTGAATGATGTCTACTGAGAATAATTTTTTTCTCTTACTCGAAATAAAAATTAATTACAGATCAGGGAACAGGGAGCCCTCTTTACTAGGGAGTCTTGCAATAATTTTTGGAGTATGTGCCAGGTGTCCTCTGGAGACTTAAAAGGCTCTTTTAGTAAAGGATGCTGGACCACAGAGTTTGTACTCACCATGATTTTTTTCTAAAAAGAATGCCTCATCACAGGTACTGATGATTTAGATGACAAGGAAGGAGTTTAAAGGATAGGGGAACAACAGAGGGGGAAAAAGTGTGGTTTTCCAAGACAGACCATCTTCTGCATCACCTTTGTCATTTTGACCCACTTGTACTCTTACAGTTAGTTCAAGAGCTTAGCTCTTCCATAGCAGCTGACCAGAGCAGGATGCATGCCCTGGAGGCCAAGCAGACTGGTTGTCCAGTGTGAAGAGGACAAAGATCGCAGAGTGGCTGTGAGAGATGACTTGTGATTCTGCAAAACAGAGCCTTAGAGAAACAAGCCTGCAAGAAAAAACAGCCTGAGAGAGATAAAGGAGGGGTGGTGGGGTGTGTGTGTGGGGGGTGTTAAGACCCTCCAAGCTGAGGAATGTCTCAAACACTCACAAGTAACAAAACTATAGTCATGGGGTGGATAGTGTGGAGTTTGGAGCTGATAAGGCTGCCTGGATGGCACAGGATGGGCTGGAGGAGGGAGCCCTGTGAAGGCAGGAGGGTGAATAACCTTTGCTCATTATCCATGAAATGCATATTGAAGTTGACATCCCTGAATATGCTAATAAATGTTAACAAGATCATCCTAATTACATCATCCCATGAAGCACCTTACGCCTCCCCATACATGGGATACATAGGTATGTGAGTTGACCTAGGGGATAGACCCAAGGAAAGTGTCTGTAAATTGAAGGGGGGGAAGAAGTGCAATATAGAAAGAAGAAGACAGATGTATTCATGATGAACTCAGACAGGAGCAACGCAGGAACTCAGACCGGTGATCTCTATTTCTCTATTCTCTCTGTCTCTTCTATTCTTTTTCCCCTTTTCCCTCACTACCATTAAGTAATGCAAGTCACACTATATCGCCTGCCATAACTCGTTATATACTTAGCTAATTATCGTGTATCCACGTTAGTAGTTAATAAATTCATGGACTTTGAGGCTTGTCTCGCTGTTGTCCCCTCCGTTGGGGATTTGAGAATCTAAGTCATTTGTCTCCCTCTTCTGAGCAGGACGTGACAGTGGCTGACTGTTACATCCAGTGCTAACATCCCTCACATGTTTCTTAAAAATGGGGTGCTTTTCCCTGAGTCCTTTGCTACATGAGTCCTCAGCTCCCTCAGTCCTTTGCATAGCTCTCTGAGTCAACAATGTACTGATAGAAGGATGCCAGACAAGAATGATCACAGGATGTATTTTTCTTCTGCCATCACTTGAAGAATAATCTGCTCATGCAGGAAGCAGTATCCTTAAAATCTAGCAGAAATTTCTTAAGGGACAACAAGCTTTCCAAACATTGATGAGAGAGGTAACAGAGAAAAGGGGTACAGAGAGGATCTTTTATCCAGCTAGATTTTCTAGGGACTCTAAAAGGATGAAGATGCTTTCCACTGAGATCTTCTTCATAGCTGCAATCATTAGTGCATGCCCTTAAATTCAGTTTGGATCCAGACAGTATCTAGGATGCAACTGCCGCTGACACAGCAAATGCAGGTGAAGGTGACATCCTTGGAACTGGCCCATAGCCTTTGCCCCTCACTCTCAGTAAGCAGAAAGGTGACTGGTCTTCCTGCTGTGTGGATAAGAAACAATTTAGCCATTTGTCTGCCAAGTCTGTAAGACTTTATAGCTAATCAGTCATATTGCCTTACTCTACTTTCTGCCATCCACACTTGTTTTAGGACATACTTACAATTTTTTCCCTGATGGCAGACCTATGATAGAAGGATCAACCATGCCAGCCAATTCTTCTTTTGCAGTCACAGGTCAACATCTTCTCTATTATAATGAATCTTTTGAGAGAGAAAGTGAGGAGAACATCTAAAATTTCTGAAAAAATTACACTTTTGGGGAAAAGCTTTTTTATAGAAGTTTAGGTTTCTCCCTAAGTACTGAAAATTCAGCTGACTATTATCTAGAGATGACAGAGTGACAGAAATGGAGATGGCATTTTCTAAGTGGTATCTGAAGTAGTGTGATAAGTTTTTCCATCTTACTTCAATATCCTTGGTACTGTACAGTCATCTTCTAACAGTGAAAGCTTCCTGTGTAATTTCTGTGTCCTTATCTTCTCTTTGATAAGAGGATGGATGGTCTTATATTTAATTCATTGACCCAGAAGTTTGTAGAAGACCTATATTGGTTAATTGTCTCTGCTGAGAACTGTTGACATTTCTTGAGACAGTTGATATGATCACTGTTTTCCACAATTTTACATCAATAAGACTGTGATACTCCTTTCTTATGTCACAGAGAACTGTGACTATAAAATCAACAGTCTTTGTATGATGTTCATGCATAATACTCTGAGTGACATGGAGCTGAGGCTTCTTGCTGAGCTCTCAGAGACCATGCCTGATCTGATAGGATCAAAATTTGGTTATTGCAGCAGGAGTGTTAGGTCCAACCAGTGACCAAGAGATGAGAGTTTTCATACCCTGAGAAACACATGTTTTTCTAATGTCCTGGTTACTAACAAACACTTAAAAAGCATTATTTCCAGGTTCCTCAGAACAGTTTCCTCATTTTCAATATAGAAATAGCTGATAATTTTATTTATTGATTAATTTTCTTTTTTATTCTGTTGTCCCTATTAAATGTTTCTTCTTTTGTTCTTCAGGCAAAAGCCTTGCTTTTTTCCCCCATTCCTGTCTTTTAATTACTACTGGCTTGATTGACAGAAAAACAGGACAGAAGGATTTTTTTTTTTTTTTTTAAGTAAATGAAGCTGCTTCTTCTTCATCCTTAGTGACACAATGTAACCAGCTATTAACAGGCTTTGTGTGCGTATAAGCACAAGTGAAAGTGAGAGAGAGAGAGAGGAAGCCAGAGAGAGAGAGCTTCAACATTTGATGATAAAATGTAGAGCTTGAGAGAATTAACACAAAAAAAGAAGACAATAAAAAAATAAGAATTATATGAAAAGAGAAAGTTAATTGGTATAGAAAACTAAATTCAATATTCGCTTGTGGACTGCCTTAATGGTTTAATAACTGCCAATTATGTACACAGCCTCTGTGCAGTTGTAATAAGAATTTCATCCCCAGCTCTTACAGGGAAAAGATAAGCAAGCAAATATACTGTGGCCACTGAATGCCCTAGTACTCTGTTTTATTATGTTTACTTTATAATCCCATCATCCCCATGCCACCAGCATGCTTGAGGGGTAGTGGAGGCAGCAGTCGGCACTCCCTGTTGGCTCCCTGTCTTTCACTGCTACCCTAAGGTACTTAAGAATGACAGTATAAAGAATTTCTGTGCAGATGAGCCTGTAGATTTGGGGAATTGGCTGCTTATAGACAAGGATTCTTTTGGTAGACTTAATTCCTTTAGCAAGGGTGAAGAACCATCTGTGGGGATTCTTGTCATGTATAAGGAAGTTAGTCATGCTCTCTGCGGAGTTGAGTTTCTTGAATTTTAATGAAACCCATGTCAATCTGTCTCTTCTATACCCCTGCGCTGAAATCAGTGGTCAGCTAGTCAACAATCACAACAGTAAATCACAGCAGATAAGCCATGCAGGACAGCAGTGAAGAATTTACAGTCTTGTCTTTTTCTTCTCTTCTTTCTTCCTTCTGTATAGTCAGAGAATATACTTCTTTCTTTCTTTCCTTCTTTCTTTCTTTCTTTCTTTCTTTCTTTCTTTCTTTCTTTCTTTCTTTCTTTCTTTCTTTCTTTCTTTCTTTCTTTCTTTCTTTCTTTCTTTCTTTCTTTCTTTCTTTCTTTCTTTCTTTCTTTCTTTCTTTCTTTCTTTCTTTCTTTCTTTCTTTCTTTCTTTCTTTCTTTCTTTCTTTCTTTCTTTCTTTCTTTCTTTCTTTCTTTCTTTCTTTCTTTCTTTCTTTCTTTCTTTCTTTCTTTCTTTCTTTCTTTCTTTCTTTCTTTCTTTCTTTCTTTCTTTCTTTCTTCTTTCTTTCTTTCTCCTTCCTTCCTTCCTTCCTTCCTTCCTTCCTTCCTTCCTTCCTTCCTTCCTTCCTTCCTTCCTTCCTTCCTTCCTTCCTTCCTTCCTTCCTTCCTTCCTTCCTTCCTTCCTTCCTTCCTTCCTTCCTTCCTTCCTTCCTTCCTTCCTTCCTTCCTTCCTTCCTTCCTTCCTTCCTTCCTTCCTTCCTTCCTTCCTTCCTTCCTTCCTTCCTTCCCTCCCTCCATTTTTGTCTTCTGCCTGCCCTCTTTCTTCCCACAAAAATACTCTAAAAGTTTACATAATGTTATTGCCATTTTTTTGTCATAGAGTGATAGGTGTTTCAGTGCATGAGAAGATGAAAACACTTTGCATTTCTGAGATATTTTATCTTTCTTGATTCATCTACACTTTTTATTCTTCATTGAAATGACTTTACATGCCCTTGATTTCCCCCAGTAACTGAAATACAGAGACTGAATTTTACTTTCTTAATTTTTAAAATTGATATATATATAGATATATTATATGCATGGAAATTAATAAATCTAGAAAAAAGAGCAATTTAGGAAAAAGATCACTATAAATCACAGAATAATGGAGAAGCTCGTTAGTCTCACAAATTCAAAGACCCATGTACATGAAACAGTTAAAAAGACCCCATAGTTTCTTTAATATGCTGCTTTATTAAAATTTGTTCTTCTACTCTAATGAGAGTTTTCAGATTCCAACAATAAATAAAATACAGTGAAGGATCCCTTTTTTTCCCCTTTGTTTTTTCTTCTTTTTTTTGCCCCTTCTCTTTTCTTTCCAATTTGCACTGTCCTGAAAGAATAAATGTCTCTTTGGGGCTTGCTTTGAAAGCCTCTAATAATATTCTGGAAGGGGGTTTTGGAACTGATCAGAAAACATAGATGTACACTTGGCTTCCCATTTGAAGCTAAATGGAGGGAGTCGATTGAAACACAGGCATAAAGAAACCCTCCTGGGTTGTAGAAACCAGTCCCTCCTGCTATTGGCATCATGGCACATAACCTCTTTTGTATTGTTTCATTTAAGAAGTCAATAAAAGGCATTTTCAGAATCAAAAATCTCAAAAAATTGATTTCTGCTCTAATTCTGTGCTTAAATTTATTAATATTTTATTAGACACTTGGATTTGTGCAAACTTTGAACTTCAGCCTAAATGATTTTTTTTCTTTCAGATGTCTATTCTACCACGCTGATTGAGAGCATCTCTAGTCTCAGACCTCATTTCACTAGGCTAAAAAGCCCATATGATCAGCAGATGAGTCTGTGTAGCTAGACTATACACTCCAGTTAAGTTTCCGTGAGTCTAGCTGTAGTATTGCCTTATCATTGTATTTCACTACAGTAAAGGTAAAATAACTTGTCAGTCATCCTACTCTATCCCTTTCAATCAGAAACAACTGTATAATAGACATTTATGTTAGGAAGGTCCACAAAATGCTTTTTTTGATACAACTGTACACAATAGGCTACAGAACATATACTACATATGACAAATGTAAGATTCATGTTAGAAGAGTGAAAGATGCTGCAAGATGAGAGGACAAGAAACCGTGTACGTGACTGTTGTCCTGAGTCCCTCTATGAATGGATTGTTTGCTAAATAAAGTTCCCAGATTGCCAGGTAAAAAGGTCTCTCAAAAGAATTTACTAGTTTGGACACAACATTGTACTAATGGTATTATGTGTTCTTGAACCAGCCTGGTTTGAATCAGTACTGTTCAGATCTCAAGAAAAAGAGGGTGTGATTGTTCAAATCTGTTCATTTTGAAATAATTATTAAACTGTCTTATTGATGTCAGGTATCAAGCTATTATTCCTTTTGGGAAAGTTAATTTTGCTCCTTTGTCCTGATGTTGAGCTCATACTCTGACATAGCTAGAAAAATCTGGCTAAGTGTTTAAAGTTCTGGTTATTTTTCTATAACTTGAAAAAAAGCACTCAGTTTATAGGAAGCTGTTGATATTTTGTAAAATTAACAGAACTATCCTAAACAATCTTAAGATGTTATCATTCTTCTACACAATTTTTTAAAATCTAAAAGTCTATCCTGTAGAAAAATCTGAAATTCTTTCCAAACTCGTGTCAAATGTCAAAATACTAGAACTTTCTATGCAACCAAAATATTCATTTTCTTAATTCAGAAATGCTAAGTTTTGTTTCTTCTTATTTATGTCAATTGTAACATTTGATTACATTAAATGCTTTAGCAAAATACATTGTCAATGTTTTGCCTTCAAATTTTCTTAATTTGTCTGCTTAAATTTATAGAGATACCTAAAAAAAACTATAAATGTTGCAAGCATTTAAATTGTATACTTCAACATTTTGAGAAATGATAATCCTAAATTATAAGGTAAAGGAGGGAACCACTTAAAATATATTTTCAAGCTCAGTCTTGATATCAGTTCTTTTTACTCTTCTTATGGAACACAACAACAAAAGTTTCCTTTCCTGTCTCCTTGATTTCTTTCAAAAGTCCATGAAGAAGAAAGAACATTTAGATTAGGATCCTTATTTAATTGTTATGAATCTTTTTTTGAGATGTTTAACTTATGTTTCACTATGAGAAGTCAGGCACTAAATACCTTTTTTTCTTCATACTCTGCGGGCTATGACATAGCAGAGTCACCACCCTGAGTCTGGCACAGATATGAGAGGACTTTGAATGGGATTATTTTATCTTACTTTATCTACCTAAGACCCCAGGAACTGAGTTCAGATCTAAGCTATTTCTCTAGAACATAGCAAAGGTTAATGAAGTAAAGTAGCCAACTCAATGGAGCAAACCTTTCAGAAGGCAATTTCTCCCATTTCTAGCTAGTGCCTAAGAGTGTCTAAGATGGACCAAGTGAAATGTCATACTTCTATATGACTAAGGGTGCATGAGGTGAATCCAGTGGTATTGCACATGTGGTTTTGTTATTGATGAAAGTAGCTATCAGGCTGAAATAGCTTCTTCACCAAAGTATTTTCCTATGAAATTTCTGCTTTTCTCTTACACAGGGTAAAGCTCAGAACATTTCAGATACATAGGGTATTAATTTGAACTTTAATAACTCATGTGATGCTCAGCCACTGTTGATAACGGTTGTGACATTAATATGCGGAAAAGGTAGGCTGAAGTCTCATATAACAAAATACTATCAAAAGTAAACTTTCTGGGAAGCATTGAGCTGATGGCTAAAGACACAGTATATTTGCCATGGGTATGTTCACATGCTGTAATGCTTTTGCTGGTGAAATATATTACCCAGAGAGGAATTACAGACACTCTTGTACCCACATTACTTTTTTTTTTTTTTTTTCATTATCAACTCTGTTGAGCATTTTTTTTTCATTCCTGTTTGGTCAGTTATAAACTGCAACTTTTTTGCCTGAGTATTCAGATTGCTCCAGATTTTATAGCCATGAACTTGTCTGCTTTATGTAGCTCTTGTTAGTTGCATCCTGCCTTCACACATTTATTTCTTATGCTTAGTACAGCATTTTCTGATCTGTAGTTAACCACTGTCAAAATGGATAAAGATTTTCTCTCCTCCGGGTAATTAATAGGGAAACTTCTTTCTTATTTTATTTTTGAAATGTTTGTAAAAATTAATGAAGCATGTTTTGCTAAATTGAAGTTGTTGAACTTTTACAACTGAAATATATGCTGCTTTAGTGAGAAAAACTTGAGCATGGATAGAAAAAATAATACATACATAGTCCTTACTAAAGGAATCACAAAAATAGCATGTATTTGTATTCTTTATATTTTAATCGCATACTTGCAAATCTTAAGGAAAATATAGACTTATGTTATTGATCAATTAAGACTATTGAATTCAGTCTCGTATTTAAAGTACATTAAACTTTCATCCTGAACATCTCAAGTTTCTACAATCTGACTTTCATCCAGGACAGAGGATTTGAAATTATGTCGATACACTGGGTTAGGAAAAACAATTAACAAACACTATCTGAATCTTTCATTTGTGATAGGAACTTTTGTTAAATATCTTTGCCTAGATTATGGTATTTCAACAGAAAGATTGGGTCAAATTTACACGTGTGAACAAAATGAACACATTCTGAAAATGAGGAATTTTCATCTGAATCTGTAGGAAAGGGAGATCTTTAACTCATGTACATCATAAGCCTTTGTTGCCCAGCTTTTTGTTCTTATTGTCTTTATGATCTCTTTTGGGCAACAGCTGCCCTACTGAATTCATCATTTTGTTCAGAAGTATAAGGCTCAATTCTCAGTGTTTTCTCTCTTCTTTCCTCTTTTCTTTGTTCCTTCCAAATAGATTAGTAATCTAGTTTGACTGTAGCCTCATTTTAATCAATGAAATAAACTGGAAAGAAAAGATGACATTCAAATCACCATTTAAACATGGTGATGTTGAAGGACTCTGCACTTAACTTTCAGAGTCCTAAATCCAGGAGTGGTACTCTGAATTAGATACTGAAGTTCCCTGTTCAATGTGTCAGGAGATGTAAGTATTTCAGGACAAAGTTTTCAGTGCTGTGGATTTGAACAGGCTGCAGCTAGGTTTAAGAACATGTCTGAAATGTTGCTTCTCTCTTAGATGGAAGGTCCTACCTCTGGACTGAGCTAGGTGACTCTGCAAGGCTGGGATTCTAAACCTCAAATAAGAACCAGACTTACTTCAGTTTTGTCTAAGTTCATGAAGGGGGATATTTGACTTTTCTGTAATAACTAACTGATGAGAGCTTGAATGATAAAAGGTACACCTCAGCTTTCTAGACTCCTTACCCAAAGGAGTTTTAAATTAGTGATGATTCTTTGTTTATTCTATTATATCCTTCAGATGGTGATGATGAAGAAGAAGAAGAAGAAGAAGAAGAAGAAGAAGAAGAAGAAGAAGAAGAAGAAGAAGAAGAAGAAGAAGAAGAAGAAGAAGAAGAAGAAGAAGAAGAAGAAGAAGAGGAAAGTAAGAACAACTTATTTATGGAATATTTCTTTCTCTGGTGGACAGTGCTTTAACAGCATTCAACTGATGCTTCTGAAATAAAGAAAAGGTTAGATTCAACTGTCTTTGACTTGCACCAGATAACATTTCTTGAATAATTCCAATCTTGAACTCCATAGCTCCACCAGTAAACAGTGAGTTTTCTTCTAGGATAGCTGAACTAGTTCAAAGAAGGTAGCAGAGGACGGATAGAGTGAAAGGTAAGTTTTTATTGCATAACATTGGCTGAGAAAATAGGCCGTTAGGTGAACTCTTTCTTATTCTAAAATTTGAGTTTGTTTAGGTTACATGCTAGAACAAGAAGGGATGGAGTTGGGACTTCATGGGACAGAACAAATACACATCTGATTAAGGACAAGCCCTGATATATACTTCTAATTTCAAAATGAATTTTCACATAAAAGGTAGTATTCGGAATAGGTGTGTGTAGGAAATACTACTTTAAGTACACATAAAATTAACAAAATAAATTCAGAAAATAAATCTAGAGGTACAATTTGGCTGAAAAAGTCTAAGAGGGAAGGTGGTCTGGGGAGGAACACTGAACCACGGATTTTCCAACAGACCATGCTGTGTGTGTCAATAACTGCATGTATGTATTCTTTCTGCTCCCATGAAGAACAAGCTGTTTATTATTAGGTATCTAAATATATATTATGCTATCATATTGAATGGCCCAATATGAGAATATGCTTACAAAATTTTGATTAAAGTGCTAAAAGAGAAACATGGGATGGAGAGAAGTTTGCAAATTGCAGCAAGATGTGACATTGGGCAACCTGGGATGAAATGTATTTTGCAATATTCATTCATTTTGTTTTGGTGTCATTGACATTGTGCTGCCTTTGCAGGGGTGTGATGGGGAGTTAATGGGTTGTACACCGGTTTCATCAGGACAGAAGACCTGACTTAGTATCTTTGCCAGACAAGCAAAAAAAACCTCACTGTAAAGCTCCAAAGAGCAGTGTTTATAAGTTCTCAAATAGAAGCTGAGAAACACCAATAAAGTTTGGATTCAGCTCAAGTGCACCATCAACCTCAGGGAGCTTCCTGCTTTTTTTATTTTTTAAATTTTTTATGATCCATTTGTCTAGTACCACTGAAAGATCTATAGAGAAAATTACTGGGGCAAAATGTAGATCCAATTGCACATTGTACAATAGGTGCAAATAATTCCTGTTCTCATTATTTGGATCGATAATTTGCTAAACCAGTTTTAACAAGAGCAACAACTGTACCAGGTTAAGGGGGTTTTGTACTGAGTAATGACTGCCTGGAGAAGGAAAGAACAGAGGGAGTAAATCCTAGCAGCCTTTTACTATTGAGGTAGCACATGCAAGTGAATCAATAGTGGCTGGTAAGGTGGTGTTGTAAAGATGCTTTATTGGTTTGACTAAGTAGGTTGGCAGGGAAGCTGCTGCAAGTATCTGTACAATCAAATCTGGTCCAAACACAGAGCTGAAACCCAAGAGTCTTCAGTTTCTTGGGAGCACTAAAAATAATGTTTTGGTCATAAGAGCCTACGTCATCCAACCTGGCCTTGTGTCAAGGCTGTGAACTGTCTAGCCAATCCAAACATTTTCTTTTAGTCACAAAAGATATCTTTCCTCAGCCATTTGCAGAAGAGTTTCTCACAGGAGGCAGGTAACTAGCTACATGGACACTATAGTCCATTGCAAAAGACAAGCATGTGGTAGCACTGAAGAGCTTAGTTTTGATTTGCAACAGCCTGGATCTCTTCCTACCTACCTCTGCACACCTACCTGGGGAAGCTAAAAGGAGTCTCAGTGCTAAACTCCCTCTGTACCCAGAGAGATTCCTCCAAGGGGTGCTTCAGTCTTGCTTAGATCTACCTGGCTCTCTAAAGCAGCCTGTCTCTCTCCATTTACTGCATAGGGAGCCTATGGAGACCAGGCTCCCAAATTAAATCCTTCTCTTAGGTACCTAAATTTAGAAAGTCTGAATCTAAACCCAACAGTGCACAGCCAGTAAGTTAGTAGTTTTTCAGCAGAAAGGTCATAACTTATTAAAGGATGCTACATTGATTCTTTGGGGTTTATTTGAACACACATCAATTACAGTTTCACCCAACAGAAATTTGGTGACATATCTGAGTTTCAACTTTGTTTTCAACAAATTACAATCTGCTAACATCCTTTCAGCACCATTAGCTTTGCCAATGCCTAGGGCACAAGAAGTCTTAAAAGTGCTTTAATTAATACTTTATTAAATGATTTTATTAGTAGTAGCATTCATAGTAATAATAATTAATAATACTATGCACATATAAGAAAAGTGTTAAATAAACAGTTTTAAGTCTGTTCATGCCTTTGGCATGGACAAAGATAATGGTGTTTACTACTGTTATTAATTATTATTATTATTAGTAGTATTTGTATTAGCATTTGTGTTTGTATTTGTATTGCAGTAGTGCTTAAGAAAGAGCTGCAGCGACAGATCAGGATTTCTTTTAACTATGTGTTGTGCAAACATACGATCTTCTTCAAATAATTTGCAAGCCGAGTATAAAACAGAGTTAGTGAATACATACAAATATACATATACATGGGGGTTTTTTGTTTGATCTCTGTGTGTGTGAGAGAGTGTATTTTCTATGTGTGAGACTACAACAGAACAAGATGATGATTGTAGTGCACTAAACACCTAAACAGAATAAACAAGCCCAGAATCTTAGATTTGTTTGAGTCTAAAGCTTGCAGCAAACAAGGATATTGAGAAAATGCCCTGTAATTCACATTAACTGAATCGAATGAGGTTTACACAAGTCTCCTCCAAACTACAAACTACAGGTTTGTTTCTACCCAAAATAAAAACTAGGAAAGATCTGACCTTCTTTAGAGCCAAACATGGAATGAAATCTCATTGCAAAAGCTTTCTCAGGAAAATAGGATCAGACACTACCCATCACCAACTCTTCTCTTTAACAACATTGTTGATACTAAGACATATGTTAAATATTTTAGGGACTTCAGTCCTTGGTGTTTCTTTTTTTTTCTCTTGACAGTCAAATGACCCTCTCTTGTGACAAGATGTTGGGCTGATAGCTAGACACATAACTAACCATATTTCACAGTTTTGATTGTGTAAAGTTAGAGATCTGGACAGATTTTATATCAATTACTATTCTGAGAAGCAAAGAATGCACAAGAATTATTTTAGCTATGTCTGGCTTCTACCAGGATTTCTGAAAGAAAACAGAAAGGGACAGAAACCAAAAAGGCTTTGCATTCTCTTCTGACAGACTCTTCTGACAAACATACATCCCCCAACTAAAAATGGTCATTGTTGAGCCTGGGTACATCACTATAAATGAGACATGTAAGTTATGAGCAAAACTAACCTTGACTTCTTTTAACACTGGGAAACAAAGACACTTCCAGAGACTTCAGGCAGCCTGGAGGTACTTCTCTCCTTTTCAGTGTCCGCAGAAAGTGTCTGGATGCTTACTGCAAAATTCTTCATTACACAACAAAAGCAGAAGCCCTTCTGTCTCTGTTATCATTGCACTGGTGCAGGCTATTTGGGTTTGAAGATTATCTAAAAACAGAGTCTCCGTTATATACATAAAATATAGCACTGACTATGGATTAGAGAGGGGCTGCCAAGTGCAGCATTCAAACACCTGGCGATATTGATTTTACACTTTTCCTGTGATTCTACATCATGTTCCTTTAGTTTCTGGCAATCTCTATAACTTTTATACTGACATAAATTGTGATAAAAAAGGAATCAAATAATCCCCTTTCCCCCTCCAGAAATAGTTAGGAAAGCTCTATAGCACCATTAATATTTTTGCTAATGTAGGTGAACTCAAGGAGGGCAAAAGTATGGGGAAAGTTAAATCTAAGCTCTTAGTGTGTTACTGTTTCTGTGTTGGCTTTAGATTTGCTCTCTTAGTAACAAACATAAGAATATAAACATTTATTCATCTGGAAAATCATCTTTATTATATGATGGTTATCACTATCTTTTCTTAAAATACATCCAACAAGAGGTCATCTCTGATTAATGTCCTGGTTCAGTTAGAAACCAGAAGTACTAAGATCATCCTCAAGAAAGGACATGGGATATATCCTTTTAATAATGGGGCCCCTGCACTTAGAGAACATCCAATATTTTGTATAGTGAAATAGCACTAAGAAGTAGATGCAGTCCTCTGAAATCCTTTATGTTTTACACAGTGGTAGATGGAAGTACAACTGCTCTTAAGGACCCCTTTGTTTTAAAAATTATTAAAATCATAGAGTTTCTTTCATGTTACTTGTAGAATGAGTATGGAGGATTTGGGGTTTTTTTTGCTTTTTCATCCTGCAAAGGGAACATGTATCCTTGTAGTTCCCCCGCTGATGAATCCGTCAAAGTCTTCTAGTGAAGGTAATAGTGCTGCCTTCGATTCAAAACACTAGTATGAAGCCAAAGATATAGCAGAATATCCAGAATTCTGAAAAAAACTGTTAGATTATGAATGTTGTTTCTTGAATAACTAGCTTAGAAAGAACATAGCCAATATTTTGTGATGTCTCTATCATCAATGGAGGGTTTTGGAGCACTGCCCAGGGGGGAGCTGTGTTAATACTGTCATTCATTTTACATGTATATCTGTGTATTCATGGTACTACAGTAATAAATACACTTGCTGTCCACTTTTTCCTTAAATTTGAACTTCAACAGTTCCAGTAAATACTTTGTGCAAGAACTGTAAAGACTTGAGTCTGGTAACAATGCTAGTATTAAAGAAACTTAGAAGAGAGGAATAATAAAAAAAACAAAAAGAAACACAAACAGACAGAAGTGACAAAGAGAAAGACTTTCACAGGACTGGAACAAGACTTAGTGGTTTGTTTGTCAAAGAAATTGCTTAATTAGAAAATTAACAGTATCACCAAGAGCTAGAAGTGCACAGCTAAGCTTTTTAGTAGTCTTTCAATATGCCTACATTTCTTGGATCATAGGCTTCTTCAGGGCAAATCAGCATTGTTTATTTAAACAAATCTTCTGGCTGCTCCCATGGGGACCTCTACCTCTTTGACTTCAGCACCCAAGAATCATACAGATCATCATATATCACCTCCAGGGGCTGAGAAGAATTTTAATAGCAATAACATTTTGTTTCAATTCTTGAGCATGTACTGATGAGCTTCACAGTTGCAAATCATATGACATGAGAGACAGTAGTGGCAGCTTTGAATTCTGAAGGCGTTAAGTTCCCAAGAAGGTGCTTTTTAAGCAACTTTGAATGAGTTGGGTAAAGTATGATTTCCAGCATAGGCATTCTTGAGATTCATTCTGGGAGGTGTTCCAGTGAATAAGTAAAAGAAAAACATGTTGTGGTAAAATACTTTCTTAGGATTCTGATACCTCTACTGTAATCAAATCAAAGTAAGAAAAATCAGGAATTTAGAAAGACTTATGTTATATCCTTCTTTCAGTGGAAATTGGTTATGGATGGGATAGACACATAAGCATTAATCTCCTATCATTAAAAAAAAAAAAAAAAAAAAAATCTTTTGGGGAAAAGTCTTTTATTTTCTCAAAAATATTTGGAGAGTGAAAACTGAAAACTGAATGGAAAGGGGCTCTGAAGATTTTTAGACAGGGAAGAAATGTGTCATATGAAGTCAGACAATTCAATTCAAGACAAAGAGTTCAAAGATGCTAGCTAAGTAGTTTAAAAGCCATCTGTGAGAGAACTGGTTTTGTCTAAAAAATGCTAGAGAAATATTCAGAAAAGAGACCTTTTGGAGGAAGTCCTTCTGAAATCCACAAAGCTCCCACTGATAGCCATCTTGTTGGTTTAATTTTCATAAAGGTCAATGAATATGGAAAAAAAAGGAGTGTGAGACAAATCCAAATGCCTTAGAATTCATCAAATTTTGGAGACTATATCTAGCTGGTTAGAGAAAGTGTCATGTTAAACATGGATAGGCATAGATTTGATTAAAATTAAGGAAGAGACATTTATTGACACTGCTTTGCCTCTGACAGTGCCATAGACATTGCCAGAGAGTCTCAAATAGTTAGCAAGACAGTGGCCACAGTGGAAGAAAAAATATTTGGCACAGAGGAATCTAAAGTGCTATTCCAAGATGTAAATAATATGTTACTCAAAGGGAATGGCTCCTGGATAGAACTGTGCATGCCTGTGGGGATCACACCACCAAAAACAAGTGGGTAAAGAACACTGGTCAGAAATGAATGAATTTGCCAAATTAAGGTATATGCCTATTGGTTGATCCTGAATGAGTCGGAGTTTACTTGGTTTCTGGGATTTCCTTCAGTGGGACATTACCTTGAAAGCAAAGGTAATGCAAGCATTAACAAGAAAGTCATGACAAATAATAGATTCCAGAAAATTAATGAACTGAAAGTTGGGATTTCTCTTCCACTGGAGAAGACAAGAGGAGAATCTTTCAGCCAGATTATGCTCTTTTTTATAATGATGTTGCTAGTTTTTAACTGATCTTTAATTAAACTGCTTTGCATTCCTCATAGCTTGTGTTTGCATTCCTGACAGATTTACGCACATTTTTAATTTTGCAATTGCTGCACTTGCTTTTCACTCTCAATTGACCTCGTCATTTGTTAGAAGCCTACATGGCCTTAATAGTTGAAATGTGAAGTAATTTTTTTCAGAATAGAGGAATAATTGCCACTGCTATAGGAAAAAAATAATGTGCAGGGGTTTTTTGGGGGGGTGAGCAAACACTCAGATTTAGATGAGAGGAACTGATTATTCCTCCAATATCTTTAAATGTTTGGATCATAGCAGCATGGAAGATGATAGGTCTTAAAGGGTCTCAAGATTTCATCTACCCATATACGCCTCCTCTAAGGTGGCATTAGCTACCCTGTTCAGTTAGATGTTCATCTAACATGTTCTTAAGAGCTTTCATTCATAGATATTCTGCAACTTCCCTAGGCTATCTTTTCCAGTGAGATGAGAACACTAAATAAAAGCAAAATGAATGTATTAATTTTCACTGAGCATACACAGGCTATGTTTTTTCTAGCTGCGTTCTTTGTAGTTTAACAAGAAATTGTGCTGGATGGATTCTAATTAGATCCATAGCCTCCTCGTGGGTTCATTTTGAAATCCTGTTACCCAACTTCAGTTTCCTGATTAAGCTCCAAATGAAAAGGATGTCAGAAGTCTGCCAAGCAGGGTGCCAAGCCACCAACAAGACCTTAAGCACTAAGACGATTGCATTCTGGGAGCTCACAGTCATAAGAAATGAGATAATGTGAGATATCTGTGTCAAGGCCATGGTGCCACAATCTCATTTCCAAAAACCTCATAGGAACCATCACTACTAAGGCTGCAAGAGCAGAACTGGGTTGAAAAAGTGGTGTAATTTCAAAGATGACTGAGTGCAAGTTTTTTTCTCCTCTTCAGCTTTTGTTCTGTTTTATTTTTTATTTTTTTAGATATTCTCCCTTCCCTTCCCTTCCCTTCCCTTCCCTTCCCTTCCCTTCCCTTCCCTTCCCTTCCCTTCCCTTCCCTTCCCTTCCCTTCCCTTCCCTTCCCTTCCCTTCCCTTCCCTTCCCTTCCCTTCCCTTCCCTTCCCTTCCCTTCCCTTCCCTTCCCTTCCCTTCCCTTCCCTTCCCTTCCCTTCCCTTCCCTTCCCTTCCCTTCCCTTCCCTTCCCTTCCCTTCCCTTCCCTTCCCTTCCCTTCCCTTCCCTTCCCTTCCCTTCCCCTCTTATTTCATAAACAAGAAAATAAATCTGTTCTTCAGAAATAAAAATACTTTCACCTCACAAACTTGAATAATCTGGATGATGTGTCTCTCCTTTCATGCTATTTCCTTCCTTTAATCTCTACTTATTCTGTTGCTAAATTGAGGAAACAATTATGTAAGGCCACAAAATAACAACAGCAGTGAAACGGGAAGGAAGGGAAGGGAAGGGAAGGGAAGGGAAGGGAAGGGAAGGGAAGGGAAGGGAAGGGAAGGGAAGGGAAGGGAAGGGAAGGGAAGGGAAGGGAAGGGAAGGGAAGGGGAGGCATGGGGAAAACTATTGGCAGATCTGGAATGGTTAATTTTAGGGATCAGGTTGGTGTTTTTTGTTTTGATTTGCATCTATTTCTAATTAAAAATAATTGATCTTAACTTGTTTTACACAGTTCAGTTTTACAAGAACTTAAATCACTGTTATATGACCTTATTTCTACGTTAATATAGACATTAATTCCATATCCCATACTTGAAAAAATATCAGACTAGCTTTAGGAATTCTTAAAATGCAGTTCAAGGATCCCAAAGGAACTATTTAATTGCAGCCATATAATTAAACATAAAAGTATTAGATACACCTTAAATGAAGTTTATGTAGAGTCTAGCTTGTTGTCCCCCTTGTTCCATGGCACTTCATGAGAAAATATTTGGCAATCTAATTAATGGTCTCTCCAAGCTATAACATCTTCCACTGATGAAGAAAATACGTTTTTTTTTCTTGCCCTTTTTTTTTCCCTGGAATAAAAGTTTTTTGAGAAATTTACAGAATTACTTCATAATAAAAATGTTGTACACCAAAAATCAAATCTGAGGAAGTTTAAGAGTGGAAATCCTTGAAGTTTATCTGTCCTATTTTCTAATATTGACACTGAAACATTTGCTATCAGTTATAAGGGTAAACAAAAAAACCTTCTGAAACCTCACTAGAAGTCAACCATGAATTGTCTCCATGTGAAAATTACTTTATTTTACTTTTTCATCATATTTTTTCTTCAGTTATTTTTATGACATTCTTTTTTTTTTTTTTTCCCCCCATTTATTTATTCATATGCCTTGTCATACTTGTAAGGAAAGTCACATTAGTAGCACAGAGAAAATTGTAGAGGGGAGAACTAGAAAAAGGGAAACAATCTATTAACATGCTTTCAAAAGAAGTTAAAAAGTATTACAAATGGAAGTTCAAAATTGTAGCAGTAGGAAGACAAAGGGAAAAAGACCTTACCTGGTAGGAAATGGATATAGTACACAGAAATGTAATTGTGTATTGAAATGAAAGAGAAAATAATCACATGTTCAGCTAAAATCATGTAACTCTTAGTCATGAGGAACAAAAAAAGATTTTTGTATGCGTGCTATAATAGTTTTTACATAAATACTTAGTGATTCCAAATTTTGCACTACACCAAGTCAGCTTTCAGACATTTTTTCTACGTGGTCTCACTGACTTCACCTAATTTAAGGATCAGTTATGCCTCACAGTTTTTACACTCACACACCCTTCTCCCCCACAGCCTGACTAGATCTCGATAAACACCTGTGTTCCTCCTGATTTACTCTGGGAGTAAAATCAGGCCATGAAACATACTTGCTACCTCAGCTCCTTGCTTGATCCAGCATGGAGAATCCAAAGACCAACATTTCAAGCAGAAGTTGCTCAATAATGTTGTCATGGCCACATACATGATCATTTGTTCTTCCATTCTGGAACCACACTTTTGTTAACACTGGCTTTGATCCCTACTTTATTTCCTATACACGATTATTTGTATAGAGTAGTGTATATAGATATATAAATTAACAGAATTTAGTTCTTCACTGAATTATTTGGCTTTGAGTACTGTAATTTAACTGGATCAATGATAAAGTGAAAGTTGTATCATGTAATTGAGTTAAGATAATAGTCTGATCAGGAAATATCAGAAGACAAGTAAAGCAAACATAATATTTCCGTAAATCACGATGAATGAAAACAGTGACTCACAACCTGGAATGTTCTTCATCTTAGGTCCATCATGAAATAGCTTTTCCAGAAGTTTATTGAAAAACACAGACACACAAAGAAACAAATCCACCTCTTTTAAGTGGCAGAATGTATAAAATTGGCAGTTCCAAAGTCACATTTCAGTTAGTTGAATTAATCATATAGTAGGTGACTATCTTTAGATACCTTTCAGGTAGATTATGGCAGAATTACCCTGGCAGAAGATTATGTGTCTCCTGGATCATCTAAAAAACATTCTCAATATTCATGTACCATCTTTTCCAACAAGTCCTTTATTCATGAAGGAAATGACAAAAGTAATTCTTAGAAAAGCCTCTATATTTACCTTGAGAATATGTGGTGGTTTGACCTTGGCTAAATGCCCACCAGGTCGCTCTATCACTTCCCCCTCCTTTCCCCTTTTTTTCTCAACAGGGCAAAGAGGGGAAAGAAAATAAGATAGGAAAAAAACCCCAACCCTTGTGGGTAAAAGAAAACCAGTTTTATTATAAGCAAAGCAAAGCAAAGGTCCACGCACGGAAACAAAAAGAAAACAGATTTATTCTCTACTTCCCGTGAACAGGCGATGTCGGGCCATCTCAGGAAGCAGGGCTCCAATACGTGTAGTGGTTACCTTGGAGGACCAAGGGTGACCCCACCCCCTTCCTCCTTTTTCTCAGCTTTATACTTGAGCAGACGTCATATGGTATGGAATATCCCTTTGGTCAGTTCGGGTCAGCTGTCCTGGTTGTGTCACCTCCCAAGATCTTGCCCACCCCATCCCACTGGTGGTGGGGAATGTTGGAAAGAGCCTTAGTGCTGTGTAAGCATTACTCAGCAGTAGCCACAACACCAGTGTGCTATCAACACCCTGCCAGCTCCCAACATAAAACACAGCACCATGAGGGCTGCTATAGGGGAAAACCAATTCTGGCTCAGCCAGACCCAGTACAGAATACAATGAAAATAAAGTTCAGATGCAACTTCCATCTCTCTCATTGAGAAACTTTCTCTTATTAGAATAAGCCAGTTCATTTAAGAGTCATTTGTAAGAGGAGAAAAAGTAGATGTCAAAACTGGTAAAGTAGGATATGGTTAGGCCTGAACTGTCTTCTGAATGTTACAATTTCAGAAGTAACAGAGTATGAATTTTGTGTCATCTGTATTACCAGAATAAGGGAAAATATTCCCAAGCACCCTTGTTCTCTGCTTACAGAGAACTGAACAATGCTTACTTATCCAGGACCATACATTTGGAACAGATCTGTGTGCTTTCTGATTAAAATGGAGACCTCCTGGAAAGAAAAGTTTGTGTCTGGAGACTGAGAAAAATATCAGATTACATTTCCAGCATCTGTAAACCTCAGATTTATAGCCAGCGAGGAACTAGCTTGTCATGTTAACTGCCCATTAGCTTTAGAGAAAATAATAACTTGCAAGATATGAAAAATATAATTGCAAAGATGAGAGAATCATGTACTGACAACTTCAAAACTGGCTTAACAAGACATGCCTCTGGTAGAGCTCTGGCAGACTAAATGTAGTGACTTTGCTATAACAAAGAATAGTCACTTACGTGAGCAATATTCACCCCATCTCCCCCGTGCAGTCTGTTTTCAGTCATACTTTAGCAGAAAAGAGAGAGAAAAGCCACCTGATTGCAACTGATCTCCGTTCAATTCTTTCTTTACATAACAAACAGGTCAATGCCTTTTTAGGCAAGCCTGTGCCCTGTTAGACTTTCTAGACCTTGATGTTCCCTTGACTAACAAGCCTGTAACCTGTAAAGCCAAATGAGACAAGAGAGCACACAAAGAGAGACCAGTGCTGGAGCAATGGCTCCATCAGTCTCTTATTAGAAATTGGAGGACAGATCCTGTTCGTCTTCATGCTTCTGTAAGAAGAGTAGCTCCAGAGATTTCACTCAAACTGCAGTGGTGTAAATCTAGATGAGAATTTGTTCCTCCGTGACAGCAGCTCTAAACTTAATAGAATTGTGAAGATTGAGGGGTTAAAGTAATGAGTTCCTCAACAGTTCACCTCTTACTGCCAAGTATTCATTAAGCTTGTACTGGACGTCTTAGACAGTCACCTCTAAAGTCTCTGACTTTCTGGTGAGGATACAGTCAATCTTCACTGTAATGTCCTCAAAACTTATATCTCTGAAATGTGCTTTCATTAGATTGCTCTACAAATCACCCCTTTAAGACCAATTCTAAATATGCTTTCTGAACTGTAGAGTGATTAGTGCTGAATGCAGTACTTTGGGTGAGGTCCTAACGAAATACACTGTATTTCCTTAACAATAATTGAGTTGAAGGCTTTAATATAAGGGGGTTTTTATTATTAAAATAACTCTCATATCTCTCTCCAGGTCAATATGCTGTAGTACCTTCCCATTAAGCAGATATTATGTCCTTTTATTACATTCTCCGAGACTCATTATTCTGCATTTATCTGCATTGAATTTGCTATCTATTAGCTCAAGTACTTAAATGATCTAAATCCTTCCCTACCTGACTGTATTGTTTCTCACGGATGACCTTTCCTCCCAATTTAGTATCATCTGCACACCAGAAATTTTTAGTTTAAATAATATGCTCTGAGTCATTTAAGGTACTGAAAAAGCTGTGGTTCCAACATTGATCCCTGCGGTGCCCCTGACACAAGTAACTTTGCTGCGGCTTAAAAGCATAACTCAAAATGTGCGATCTCACCAGCTGCAGTTTAACAGTATGGCATTCTCACTTTGAATGAAAAGTAAAGCCTTGCTTAATATGTATCTAATTTTTACAAAGAGTGTTCTGGCTTTCTTGAAAACAGATGGTTAACATTTATAAAAGGCTTCAGGGCATGTCTACACTGTGGCTGCAAAAAACCACCTAAGCACTGAGTGAAAAGTGGGGCTGTGCACCCCGATACAGGGGGTCAGAGGGGAAGACGGGCCCTTTCAGAAGGCACCTGCGGCATTAGCATCCGTGACTATATATGTTCCTAAACTTCCCATATTAAGCAACCGAAGTAAAATCTTGAAGTTAGGCAGAGAGAATATTTCTCTTTTTCAATGTTATTTGGGAGAGATATTGCGGATATTGGTGCAATGCAGACAGGCATTCCTAGTGTCCCTGTGAAGACTACAGCAAAACCAAGGATCTGTGAGAGATTGGATTGTCTGTTACAAGCTAAGTTGCCTGTATTGAGCTCTGTGTTTCCACAGTTAGAGCTGCCTAGAAAGAGAGTTTACCTGGGTGTGTGTTACAGTTTTCAGTAGAAAAATATTAAAAGCTTCTGCCTTGTGATTTGGCGCAAGGAAGTTCGTCAGAATGGGTAAGAAGCTGTACTAATATCCAGCTTCACAGGTAGAAAACTGACACTTTGGAGGACTGGGTTGAAAGGGTCACTCAAGGGTTTTTGGCAAATACCAGCTCAGTGTCTTGCTCACAAACCCAGCCTGCTTCCCCAGCGACATCAGATGGACTCCCTCCCCCGGGTACTCGGACTTTTCTCTTCTGCTGTAACCCACTCTCTCAAAACTCACTTCTTACAACTACCTTTCCTTAGCTCTCCTCTGCATGGGGTTATCAACTCTAATTACTATATTCTAAGGGACCAAGCTGTGCCTAAGGCTTTTCTTACCCTTGGGTATGGGTTACACCCACAGAATTGTGTGTTTGCTGCGGCTGGGAGTTACAGCCCTCTCTGAAGACAGACAGCTGCATATACAGCCAAGCTTTACCTTTTCCTTGAAAAGGAGGGGAAAGGAGGTACTGATGAGAAAATCAACAAAAATACTTCAAGAGCTGTATTTTTCTTCAGTAATTGAAATGTGTCTTGGCTCTAAAACTTGTGCTGATATTTTCCACTTACTATTTTTTTCTTTCTGCTAAAAAATAGGTTGCTATGACTGAGTAGATTTTCTTTTTCCTAACAGCAGAAAAAGAACCAATTGTGTATGCACAATTTTAAGTTATTTAAATTCCATTGCCCCAAAAAGTGATTATTTTCTTTCCCTACGAGGCGTTCCAACAAATTTCATGCAGTCAAGGCAGGCTTAGCTACTTCTTTCTTTGGGTTTTTCACTTCTCTCTGTTCCCCCAGGATGTTCTATGATGATTATTTCTTTCTGTCTTTATTTTCTCTCTCCTTCTTTCTTCCTTTTTTCCCCTTTTCTTTATACAACTTGTTTCCCTGAGGGAGACTGCAGCAGTATTGCTGAAGCACTGCTAAATGCAGTAAGGAAAAATCATCAGTATTTGATGGCGTCACAGTACTAACATGTTGGATAATCTGTTCTCTCACTTATGTGGCATGGACCAGCAAGAAAACATATGCCAGAAATCTGTGATTTTATTAATTTAAAAGTTGATTCCATCTCTTTTGGGCAAATACTGGTTTAGATGAAAGAAAAGACAGGAGCTAATAAGTCTCATGAGACAGATATTTAGACCCTTTTGACATCTCAGTATTTGAAATATGTAACATTTTGAAAATGCTTAAACCCGAATTTATAAAGCTCAAGAGAATAAGGTCTTCCATTCATTCACAATATAGGTCATAGATTTCACACTAGTGATAGCACACTAGAATATTTCCAGATGAAGAGTGCCCACCCATATAGATGATGGGATATTTCATATTTTGTGTCAGCTTACACTCTCACTCCTCTTTTGAGACTGTATGAAAGAGGACATATTTCATTCACAGTTTTCTGTCCCTTAGAAAGTTAGTGAAAGTAATAAACTTACTTCATTTAAAGAACTTTGAAGGTATCATACGGCAGCAGTTTTCAGGAGGTTAATTGCCATTGATACTTCTCACAGATATTCAACAGTAGCTAAGCTTCTTCCCTATTATAATCACTGTTAGTCACTCATATTCGTAGCTCCATAGGTTATCGTATTTCTCTCTGTTGTTTCTCTCATGTGGAAAAGTATAGAGGGAGTTCAGCCTGTTTGATTAAAAAAAAAATTATGAAAAGACCTGAAAAAAAATCTGAAAAATTAAAAATTTTTTCTGAGGTTTTGGTTGTCTTAGACTAGATAAGGAAGCAGATACATAAACAGACTGGTACATTATTTTTCTTACTCCTTAATTTTCCTCCACAAATGCCTCCTTTTATTGATCTTTGGTTTTTCGTTTTTCCTGCATTTTGGTGGAGGTTTAGGACAGGACACTTCTGTCCTATCATTAGATTAACTGAGAAAAGGGATAGCTTTTTATACCTTTGGCAGTAACTGCTTGGTTTGTGCCATCGTAGGTGTTCATACTCATATAGCTGTGTTATTCCTCAGTGAATTCAGAGGAGGACCTACTTACATCTCAGTTGGAAAAGAAAAAAAAGACCACAGATCAAGAAATTGATGTTAAGCAGAAAACCTTTTCATACTTAGGGAGAGAAAAAGCCTCAACTTTTTAATTTTCTCAGGCTGAAGATTAAGGATTTGAACTTTGTTATTAACTGAATTAGAGTTTCATACACTTTATACTGCAGTTACCAATGAGACCTGAATCTTGTTTTGAGCTCTCAGTGACTAAATCTTGGTGCCAGAAGACAAAGAGAGTTAGCTTTTTGAGATTTACAGATGAAGATGAAAAGAACAAAGTCTATTTAAAAAAACCCCAAAAACATTACCAATATTTTCTTTCATCTTTCATCTAAGTAAAAAAAAGATTTTTTTTTTTTTTCTCCAAAAATGGCTCTTGCTCTTCAACTGAGATTTTGATTAAACACTTCACTGAATTGTCAAAATATCAGAAAACTCCTTTCTTTCCTGGGAAAAATGGGACCAGCTTTCCTATGCAAAAATGTAATATAATTTGCTGGTACCTGAGGCCTAAACTAAAACTTGCTGAAGTCAGTGAATATGAAGCTATTCATATTCAGAAGCTGTCTTTCAAACAGTAGCATTTCTTTGCCCCTGTGATAATACAGATGGTATAGCACTAGGAGGTAGGAGACCTGGGTTCCTTAGCCTAGGAAAAGTTGTTCTTCCAGCAGTTCCACCTCAAAAGCCCAAACTAGTCTTGAAAAGAGTATTTCTGCCTCCTCCAGATGAGTTGCTGTGTAGTTTTGCATGCATGGTTTGCACTTCCAAAACAGAAGTCTGAATTTGCAACCAAGCAGCTTAGCTAGAAAGGGGAACTCCACCTCCTGGAGGACTCAGAACAACTGTTCACTTAACTGAGTAATCGCTGGATGAAAACAAGGACAAATTTAGCTATCGACTAGGGTCTAAACCTCAGGTTCTTTTATCACTCCCACTCACTGGTAGACTTTTCTGATTACACAGCTGGAACCACAGTTCAACAGGATCTGTAGGTCTTTCCCATCAGCTTAACAGCAACCTCACTGCAAAGGAGAGGTGGATTACAGCTTCTTCAGCATACCTCAGGCCTGCTACCAGGCTTGTGTTATGTGGTGAAGTAACTGCCACTTAAAATATCTTTTCATCAACCCTAGTTCAGCTCTGGGACACAGTTTGGGTGATTATTTTATAGACATCACATAACATATAGTATATACCACATAATAGACAGCACCACCATTGTAGCTGGAAGGAGTTAGCCAAAGTCTGAGCATACTTAGCATGCCAGGATGCTCTGAAGACTTAACAACTTCAGTGATAATTTTCCATAAATAGGGAATAAGTATCTAAGCACTTGGTTCAGTAAAGGCAGAGATGCTGCTGAGAATCTTCCTCAGTTAACCCTAGTTACCTGAGAATCTTCCTCCTGAAACCTTCAATAGGTAGGGTGTTTCAGGTGTCTAAGAAGTTTGTTTTCTTTCTAACTTAGTTTCCTGAATGTAGGAACTGAAAATCCACCAAAATGTCACTTTAAATGTTTGTGTGTTTAGTTGAATATCTGCCTAAGTGTCTCAAAAAGACATTTAGGTGCCTAGACACATATGTAGCTTTCTTTAAAAACTAAAATTTTGGGAAATGCATCTTGCTGATAAGGGAGACTGAAGAGAGATATAAAAAGGCTAAGTATCTTCCTATATCTGACTTTGACATTGAGTGCCTTTAAATTTTACTTTGGGGAGGGGAGGATTCTCTATATAAATGAAATTAACATCCTGCAACCTATAAACAGGTTTATTATTTATTCGCTGTCTTTTTTTACAAGTGTAGAAAGACCTGATTCAGATCCGGTCTGATGACTCATTTTAATAGACCCAGTGTGATTTTAATTGGTTAAGGTGTTGATTTTATCCCTCTTGTGATGTATCTTGATGCAGAGAATGGGAATCTTAACATGATCTGTGCTGACATTATGTAATATCTCTTTTAATTTTAATTTGTTTTATTCTTTGATTGATCTGTATCTTATCAAATGGATGCAAAACAGTGCTTTATTTCAGATGCTATTAACTCGGAGAGAAAAACTCTATGTGATCTTTCTTACTAACAGCCAATATTTATGGATTCTGTTGGGCCATATGGACAGTACTTGAGAGTCACATCAGTCTTCCATGTAGAGGGAATTTGTACTTTGTAACCTGTGTTTTCCACTCCCCAGAATATATGGAAAAACATAGGTCTGCCAACAGCTTACTGGACCATTTGTGGCATTTTAAGCAAGACACCTGATGTAAGGAGACACAAAAAACAATCAAGCAAATAAACAAACAAATCTTCCTTTCAGTATCATTTTTCACTGCTGAAACCTCTAAATCTAGCAGGAGGATGACTTTTGGAGAGTAACTCTGTAATGAACATCAGGTCATACTGTTGCATAGATAGAGAGATGAACCATGTGTTGTGATGATGGAGAAAGAAAATTAATAGTTATTTGGGAAACAGAATCCAGTAGAGATCTGGAGTTGTTGATGGGGAAATGGTTAATGACCTGCTACACCACTTAGATGCACACAGGTCTAAGGGGTCAGATGGGACCCACCCAAAGGTGCTGAGGGAGCTGGTGAAAGTGTTCACTGAGCCACTTTCAATCATTTATCAGCAGTCCTGGCTAACCAGGGAAGTCCCAGTTGACTGTCACATTAAATGTGACACTCATCTACAGGAAGGGCTGGAAGGAGGATCAGGAGAACTACAGACCTGTCAGTCTGACCTCAGTACCAGGGAAAGTTATGGAGTAGATCATCTTGAGTGCCATCACGCAACATGTACAGGATAAGGTGATCAGGCCCAGTCAGGATGGGTTTGTGAGAGGCAGGTCCTGCTTGACTAACCTGATCTCCTTCTATGACAAGGTGACCTGCTTACTGGACAAGGGAAAGGCTGTGGATATTGTTGACCTAGGCTTTAGTAAAGCTTTTGACACCATTTCCCATAGCATTCTCCTGGAGAAACTGAGAGCTCATGGCTTGGACTGGCATACTCTTTGCTGAGTAAAAAGCTGGTTGAATGGTCGAGCCTGATGGAGTTAAATCCAGTTGGTGGCCAGTCACAGGTGGTGTTCCCCAGAGCTCAGTATCGGGGCCAGTTTTGTTTAATAACTTTATCAGTGATCTGGACAAGGGGTGCACCTCAGGAAGTTTGCAGAGGACACCAAGTTGGGCAGGAGTGTTGATCCGCTTGAGGGTGGGAAGGCTCTATAGAAGGATCTGGACAGGCTGGATTGATGGCCTGAAGCCAACTGTATGAGGTTCCACAAGGATCAGTGTTGGGTCCTGCACTTGGGTTACAACAACTACCTATAATGCTACGGGCTTGGGGAAGATTGGCTGGAAAGCTGCCTGGCGGAAAAGGAGCTGGGGGTGTTGGTCAACAGCCAGCTGAGTATGAGCCAGCAGTGTGCCCAGGTGGCCAAGAAGGTCAATGGCATGCCGGCTTGTGTCAGAAACAGTGTGGCCAGCAGGATGAGGGAAGTGATCATTCCCCTGTACTTGGCACCGGTGAGGCCGCACCTCGAATACTGTGTTCAGTTTTGGGTCCCTCACTACAAGAAAGACATTGAGGTCCTGGAGTGTGTCCAAAGAAGGGCAACGAAGCTGGTGCAGGGTCTGGAGCACAAGTCTTATGAGGAGCGGCTGAAGGAACTGGGGTTGTTTAGTCTGGAGAAAAGAAGGCTGAAGGGAGACCTTACTGCTCTCTACAGCTACCTGAAAGGAGGTTGTAGTGAGGTGGAGGTGGGTTTCTTCTCCCAGGTAACAAACAATAGAACAAGAGCAAATAGCCTCAAGTTTCACCAGGGGCAGTTTAGATTGGATACTAGGAGAAATTTCTTCACCAAAAGGGTTGTCAAGCATTGGAACAGGCTGCCCAGGGAAGTGGTTGAGTCACCATCCTTAGAGGTGTTTAAAAGACGTGTAGATGTGGTGCTTAGAGACATAGTTCAGTGGTGGACTTGGCAGTGCTATGTTACTGGTTAGACTGGATGATCTTAAAGATCATTCCAACCTCTATGGTGCTATGATTCTATGATTCTATATGTTGAAGAATTTAAAGTTGCATGGATACGTATATGCACATAGAGGGCGGGAGCGAGATTTCAAGCTAATCTGAAACATTTCTAGTTGCTGATGCTGATGGTATTTTGGCAAAGCTTAGGTAGGGTATTTTCCTAATGAGGTTATGGAGACATTATGGAATCGAAAGTTTGAAGGAATAGATGGATTCCTGAAAGCATAATTAGCACACCAGGAACAAGGTGGTAAGCTACCATGTGGAGTCCTGTGTTGTCACAGTGACATTGAAGAATGTGTCCTACCTTATGAAGTTTCCATAAAGATTTCATTACTTGGATGTCACTTCATAATTTTGACGTGACATAAAGGAGATGACTATCAAAATTTGTCTCTTATTTCCATCTTATATTTATTTGTTGCTTTGCTTCTCTTTAGGACACCTATCTCTGTAAATGCTCTAGTTTCAAGATCATCACCAGAAAAAATCTAGTAGACATTGACAGGTTTGGATGAGCATTTAAGATTTCCTGACAAAGAAAATCCTGTTCTCCTAAGTGTTGCAGTATTAGAGCATTCCTGAGAACTGGCAGGATTCTGGCACTTGAGCAGTTAAGTCAGTCCAACACAGGCTGAGTTACCCACCAAGGTAAAATGTAAAATAAAACGCATTGAAACACATCTCATCAGCACTCAGTATTATTTATGGAGAGCGCCTGGGCATTCCGGCGGGTAATACTTCTGTTGTTTGTTTAAGTAAAATAACTAATTTGTCTCTTTAATAAGAACATTATAGATATCCTGTGAATTTGTATGTCAGCAGCACTTCGAAAAGATGGTGTGTGCATAGACAGACTGACTGAGAATAAACTACTGAGAGCTTTACTCTGTAGCTAGAAAGATGAACCTGAGGGTAAAATATTTCAGAACTATTCTGACAACAATGCAAGTTTATGAAATGCTTGTGTTGGGAGAAAAAAAGATTATAATAATACTCTGCACATGAGTTGCACTTTTCACCTGGGAAACCTAAAGTATTTTTCAGACATCAGCACTCCCAAGAGGAAGGTCTTGTGTTATTCTACAGATGGATGAACTAAAGTACAGGGGCATCTATCACCTTTCCAGCTCCCTCTGGAGTAAAGAAGACTTTTCCACTGGGTAGTAAATGATGCCCTATGTTCTAAAATTATTTCAAAAAGAAAGTAAGAGAAAGAAAGAGAGGGAGAGAAAGAAAGAAAATGTCTTTTAAAGTTTCAGTGAACTATCTGAGTTGTGGATTGGCTGCAATTTAGCAATATTAATTTTAATAAAAATGGTTACAAGCAAGCCTTTGCAGGTTTTAACTTATTTGTATAACTTGATCTTGATATTCTCTAAGCAATTAAAACAACATACAACATTTTCCTCCACTAGTCTTCTTGTTGTGAGGGTAAGTAGTTTTTCTAATAAGTGATTTTTAAAGCATTGTATGCACATATGTGTGCAAAACTAGGAATAAAGGTCCTAATGCCTGGACACTTTCTCCCACCTAATATTATAAATAGAAGTTACTTTGTTTTTTATGTTATTATTAATGACACTTTTATTAATTTCAAATCATACAAAATTTTTACTTGAGGAAAAAAAGAAAACTATTAACCAGACGACTGTTATTCATTCTGTAGATTTAATCATTCCGCCAATGGATTAGTAATATATTACTTTATCAGAAGGCGGCAACCATAGATTGTAAGATAAGATAAACCAGAAGATACACTCAGTAAAAATGACATGCTTTGAACTCATATTTCATGAGGTAGTTCTAGAAGTTCCATTAGCACAGACATTGAATCAGACTGATTAACAGGTTTATAATCTGATACTACTAACTCTTCGCCTTGTTCCCATCTGATTTTGTGATTTGTTGTAAAGTTTGATGTAAGGACAAAATTGCAGCTGTGGAAGTTTGAAGATTTGAACTCCATATTTTTTGTAATTTCAGATTTTTGTTTGTCTGTTTACTTGGTTTTAGGAATGAACTAGTGCAATGATGCACAGGACAAGATCCGCATCAAATTGAGCCTTGGGTTGAATTGATCCATAACTACTGAAGTAATAATGTCAAGAAATACTAAAGGACTTTTACTTCTATAGGTTGGTAAGCTCCCTAAATTAAGGAAACCCAGATCAGCTTATTCAAACACATCAGATGACACGACTGAGAAGAAATCATCCCCTGCAAGGGAAGGTATTCTTTAACTTGATCTTACCAGTTCAGAAACTGCTTTTAGGGGGTTCCTGGCTTAAAACATACTCTGTCTGGTCTCTTTAGTGTCTTTTCTAACAAACCTAGTGTTTTCTAGGTTTGTTCTTTGCTTAGAAGAGGGACCTCACCTCTCTCTGAAGTCTCTTAGCCTGAAGTCACATAGTAGGTTCTCATCTGCCAGATTCCCTGTCACCTCTTCACCTCCAAGCACGTACAAACGTACCTCCATAAAGAACTGTAGCCATGACTGAGAAAATACTTAGCAAATTTTCTTATGTCCTATCAATATCCTACAATACTGGAGCGTACCAGTACAGAGTATATTCAATTAGTCCAACAAATTGGGATGGATCAGAGTTGAGGGACACAAGCTGCACAGGCAGTCAGGGCATGCAGAGCTATCACTGGAGTAGCTCAGAGGTGTTACCTGCATTTACTGTACTTACTTTCACAGAGATAAAATGTTTGAAAGAACAATAAAAGCTTTAAGAATAATTACAGAATAATTTATTCTAATAGCTCCTTGTAAAAATGCATGAAGAGGATGGTACTTTAACACAAAGAATAAGGTTGAGGTCACATCTGCCATAATGATGTAAGGATTTAACAAAGCCATGCATTTGCAAGAAGCTTCCCAGGTTTGTGGTAGTACTGGCTCAGTTGCACAAAAAAATGGGAAAGAGTCCTCTGAAATTATAAAATTACATGGAGATATTTATGATGTTACCTGCCATATTTAGATTTGGGATGAAAGCTTGAGGTTTCATTATAGCTCTTCTGTGTTTTTAATTGCAAAGAGAAGCTCAGTTGGATGGTGCAATATGCTGTCATGAGCTGAGGGTGCCCTGGGGGAAGTGGGTCATGGCGAATCCCTCTGAGGGCCTGGCAGCGAGGGCCGGTCCAGGGCACCTCCCTGGGGATGGGTTAGGCCAGGCTGGGATGTCTGACTTTGGGTGGGCCTGGCTCGGTGGGACCCATGGCTGGGCTGGGTAGAGCTGTGGGGAGCTGGAGACCATCATCAAAAGATCTTGTTGGCACAGAGACTGTTGGCTCCCAAAATGGTGTCCTGGACTGTGGGTAGGGACAGTAATGTCCATGGGTGACTCAGGGTCCTGACAGTGTGGATGATCCCTCTGTGGGTGAGTTTTTCTAGATTCGCATGAAACCTCTAAATCTTATTGAGAGATATGGTGATCATCTACCTCCACTACACCTCTGTCTCACAGCCAGAATGTGATGGTGTTTGTAATCCGTTCAATCTTTGCCTGAAGTTGAAAGAGGAAAAGTTATACAGAAAAGAAAGTGAAAATGTTTCAGAATCAGTATGTACCAATATATAACCATAGTTAAACTGCTTCATTTTCATGAGGTTTTACTTTGATTCATTTATCCATTTTTGATGCCAGTGAGCAAGAGCAAGAGTGGCTCCCTACTCTTTTCTCTCTGAAATTAAAAGGCAGTAAAATTTAAACCAATAAAAGCAAATGTTGTTTCATTTGCTTTGCTTTTTTTTCTAAATGTAGCTGATAGTCAGCCTAAATAATTCACTGTTGGACGAGGTCACTGAAAGCAACTGCAATATTGGGACTTTAGAAAAGGTCTGAGTAATTTTATGACCAGTAATAAGAATTTTGCCATTACAGAAGCTAAAAAAATGTTGGAAAGGTCACCAGTCTTCATGCTTCAGGGTCTGCATGATCACCTGTGGGGTCAGGACAAAACTCAGTATTGCACTCTTCACACCCACATGTACATATACATGCACACGGTACTTTCAGATTTACTCATTAATAGCTTTTAATAGGTGATGATATGTTACCAGGGAAATGCAGTGTCTTAATTTTGAGATGGTTAGTATTTATACTCATCTTGTCAGAGAAGGGCTTCCCATGGTTTCTAGTTTTCACAGGGAAATGCACTCAGATACTTCATATACAAATATTATATTGTGTATATTTTGCAACGATTCAGATACCCTTTTATATCAGAGTCCACCTAAGACATCTGAAAATGGATTTTGTTTTTCTGAGTTTGGTCCCTCTTCTCCTCCTTCCTGAGACAGCTGCTGATACCTTGTTCCCTTGCCTGCACAAAAAATGTCCTGAGTACCTCCTCAGTGTACAGGATTATGGTGTAGGGGCCTCTGTTCTGACCCTGCAGAGACCAGTAGAATAATAGCAGAGTTTTTTCACTTGGCACAGTGCCTCACCAGTGAGGTTCATTGTACCAGCTAGAAACCATTTTTTCATTGTGCTGTTGGCAGATTGTTCCGTTAACAGTGTATTTCTTGCCTTAGAGACTGAATGAAATCTGAGGTTTGAGCTGAAAGAGTCAAAGCTTAATCTGACCAAATGGAAGAGAAAAAACTATTCAAGTGAGTCTGAAGCTTCAGTGGAATCTAATTGGAGATGTTCATCCTCAACAAGTGATCAAGTCTTTTGTATTTTATAAAGGAAAACCCAGAATACAATGTTCTTGTGTAACCAAATTTACACAAAGTGCTTCAAACCATTTAAGGCTGATTAGATGACTCAGCTCATATTTGGTGGAAGATAGCTTAGTCTTATTACTCATACCTAAATTCATTACCTTCTACATGGTCTATAACAGTATGAATATGAAACTGTCAGAGCTCAGGAAACCAGTTATGTCTTCTTAGTATTGTGAGCTTCTTGAATACCTCAGTCCTATTTTATGTGATATTTTACCGGCTCTGTCAGGATATCAAGACAAGTTTGAGAGTGAGATACTCAGTTTTACTGATCTCAGCCTCTTAGGGGGATGTTCACTTTTCCAGCCTGCAAAGCTTGGTGATTAGCTTACACTACTTTGCATACTGTAACTAGATGCAAATTGAGGGAAAAGTTTGTATACTTTTTTCCAGATATTGACCAAAATTGAAGCATGACTATGACTGAAAAATGAAGGGAGGTAAATTACAATCATAGACAAGTTGTCTCTTATTCATTTATCTACTTGCCTATCAAAAGGTGAGGATGCTTAAATTGAAAAACTTCAGTGAGTAGTCATTGTTTCTCAGTCTCCAGACACCTTTGGACAGATGTGTTTCTGACAGATGCAAGTATTGTAATTAACATAAAGGCAACTCAGTCATATTTAATAGCCTGTGATAAACAAGAACTTGATCTAGACCACATAATCATCTCTTCTATCTTTATCCTATATTTTGTCAATGATTTTATCTATTGTTTCCATGTTCATAACCACCTTTTTTAACTCATCAGTCTTCACATACATACATGCATAGCACAGCAGATATTCAATAAAAAGAACACTTTGCAATAGTGGAAGAAGAGAGAAAATAGGAAAAAAACTCAATGCAGATAGGTCCTCCTCACATCATTTCACATACTCAAAGAAGGTGCTCAGGAGAGAGCACAAGGAAAGAAATGTAGCATAACAATCTGCATAGGAAGGAATGGAATAACAATAAAATGCCTGTTAAAGAACTGGGGGAGCCTCAGAACTCACAAAGGACACTAAAATGTCTGAGTAAGATCCTATCCTTTCTTGGTTTATTTCATCTGAAAGTAAGGGGTATTTATTACATTGATGAGTCTGCAGTATGTTTCTCTGGACTGATTCGCAAGTTGCATTTTGCTGTATGTAGAAAACAAACTTACAGAAAAAATGACCTTCTGCCTACTCTATTTTCCTGTGATATATTTCAGAATAAGATTAGCTGAGACAACATAGGTATAATATTTTAGGAAGTAAAGGTGCTTTTTCTCAGTACAAAACAGAGGTATTGCTGGATGGGCTAGGTCAAGGAGACTGAAAGGGTACTATCCATCTGACTAAACACAGTGGAGAATCAACATTGGAATAAGACCTCCTTGGCCCTCTTTATAGTCAGTGGAGAGAAAATGGGACAAGGAGAGCCACATTCTTCCCCTCCTAAAATCAGTGTCTTCTCTCAGATAACTGGATTCAGTCAAATATTCAGTCAAATTCTCTCAAGTAAATATATTCAGCCAGATACATCAGCTATGTAGATGTCTGCAGCTAGTTTAATCACATTTGCAATATAATACATGTTATTTTCTGTGCTGAATAATCAGGTTTTGTGTGTGTCTGCATCAAATATATACTCTCTCCCATTCACTTTCTGTCCATCATGCAATATCTTTTCATACAATAGGTTGAGTTCATCCAAATTCAACAGAAAAATAAAGGTTTCAAAGACATTCTGTCATATACTGCTACAATGCTGTTTATGCTGGGAAAACATACGGCTTGAAAAGACACTGTTGTCATAGTCCCCTTAGTGAAACCCTCAGATGCTCATACTTTATTAAACATCAGAGAATTCACACAGTGAAAGTAAGGGAGAGAGAGAGAGAATGAATAAAAGCTGAAAGGAGGTATTTATTAGCTCTGGTACTCTCTGAACTAATTATTTAAACATTGTGATTATCTTTGACCAGGGTTTAATGGTGGAGTATCTACACTTATTTAAAAAAAGCTGCCAAACTCGTAATTGATACAGAGGTTTCAAAGATCCACTTTCTAAAGAGAATGGGCCATCTTTTAAATTTGGAAGTGGTGTCTTCTTGTCAGGATTGCAGCAGTGATAACAAGGACTACTTTTCATTACATATCATTTCTATATACAGAAAACTTAATTCTCCAGGACCATCTATCTGACATGCTTTCACTGTGAAGTGTGGTTTTTGAATGCAGAAGCACAGCAAAGGTCTTTTCACTTAAGAAAGAAAGAAAGAAAATTTCTCAGACATGACATACGATGTTTCCTGGGCTCTCTTAGATGATCTTATTAGAAGAAAATGCAACATGAAATAAAGCCCTTTGTTGTGTGTTCCTGTATGGAATGTACGTGTGTCTGTCCTATGTTATCAGGTGAACTACCTTGCTGCATAACTCGTGCCTTAGAGCTTAAAGAACACAGTCTATATGTTACATATTAAAATTGATAACTCCAAAATGAGGATCCAGCTCAAAAACTTAACATTTTTTAAGCCTTTTCGAGGAAAATGCTATAGTCTAAGTTGAAATCAAATCTCTCAGAGGGATTAGGCAGACACTATTTTAATTTATCCATTCCAGAATTTGGTGCCAAGAGCGCTACAAAGATGAAAATAAAGAAACTGCCGACTGTGCATTTTTGTTGTTGGAGCTGCTGCGGCAGCAGTCTCAGAAAAAGGAGGGAACTGCTGTGCTACCTCGATCCCACACATACTGAAAGCCCATAAGAAGCTGGATTCTCACATCCTTTTGCCAAATAACTGGATAGCAGCTGAAATCCACCAAGTGCAGCTTTGTATAAAGAAAAGAAGAAAAAGAAAAAGACAGAAAAAATAGCAGATGTTTGGAATAGTGACTGTACTGCAGATTACTCTAGTGCGGGGGGTCTAAAGAATGGAGCTAGCTATTTTTGGCTTCTTGCCTTGCAAGAAGTAAATAATGATGTAGCTGTTGGTAAAGCACTATGTGGGGTTCTATATCTGTAAATGTTTCCTTCTTCTTTGTAGACACAGATTGATTTTTTGCAAATGCAATGTTAAAGTTCAAATGGCAAAATGCATTTGGAATCTACCTTTAACTGGTTCTGCTGAGATGAGCAGACCAAGGTGTCCTTGTTAGATCCTGGCAGCTGTTAGAAGGCTGAGACTCTCACCTGCCATCAGCTATGATCCAATCCAGGACTTTGCAGTTTTTGTCATTCTTCAGTCCTCTGCAAAATAGGTGCAGTCTGCTTCCATTTTGGACAGATGATATATTACATCAACAGGACATTCATTTTGCACTTGCATTATTGATGTAAATCTCCAGGAAAGAGCTTGGGCCATGGTCATTAGAGTGGCCAAGAGCATGATAAAATTTATTTTGGGTGATGGCAAGGTATTTGGAAGCCACTGAGACAGCTGGCTTGTTATCTCTCTTTGGACTAGCCTTACTATGTTTAATGAATGGTAAGCCTGTTGTTAAGACGACACAAAATTGGTTATGCTGCTTATTCAATGCACCACAGTAACATTTTTCCACATGGGGAAACATACAATTACAACAAAAATGACCATGATTAGCAACTTAAAGCAGGAAGCACAATTCGCATACAAATATATTTTCCTACGTCTGTCTGGTTTTGAAAGCCACATTTAACAAACTACTTGCACATACCTGTAACTTAAAGTACAGAGGTAATCCCCTTGATTGTGTCTGTCAATATTCTTGTAGCTGTTCACCTGATTGGATGATCCTCTGGAGATCACAATTTCCATCTGATCCCACTGCAGTCAGGAATCTGGTTATCTGTGAGTCATTTCTCTCTTAAACTAATCAGCTGAACTTTTGCCAAGGAAACCATAAGGTTTATAGCTACAATTCCATGATCCTATAAATCTTTTTAGTAATTAGGCAGGAATTAAGTAACTATGGTATATCAATATTTGCATGTGTTATCTATCATTTCCTTCCTATAATATTAGTTACTGTTCCAGAATATTAAATTTTGTAGTCTTATTGAAATATATTTTTTACAGGATGATTTTCTTTAAAAAATACTCCGTCACTACTCTATGTTCAGTTCCTGCACCTCACATGAAGAGTGTGTATGTATGATATATGTATGTATACCTATTTGCATATACACATATTTATTTATGCTTATGTATATAAATGTAAAAATGTTCTAAAACAAAGCAAAACTAAAAAAAAAAATCCCCCAATAACTTAAAAAATGCTGAGAGATGAAAATGACTTAAATAAAATGAAACTTGCGAAAGTGCAAGCAGCTGCCATGAGTCTTCTGCAATAATTCATATATTTTATTGTTCTGTTTTGTTTTTTAGATAATTAGTTGGTGGCAAAGGAATAATCATGTTGCATGAAACATTGTGAATTTAATTTCACAATGAAAGCTATACACTGTATCTACTGTGAGTTAAAAGGACAAACAAAATCTCTTAAAGGGCCAGACTCAAAAGAAATTTCATGCCCACAGTACACTGTTTTATTTTTATTCTCTCACAATGCTGGTCTGAATTTTTTTGGTTTTAAAAGCAGCAATGCAAAATCTTTATTTCTGTTTATTTAAATGTTAATTTTAAAGCTCTGTTTAACATTGCTTTGATGAGTGAAACTATCAGGGAATGAACTATCATTTTGAAGGAAATGTATTTCAGTAGAACTCATGATCAAGTAATAAATACTCTTATTGCTTTCAGTGAGATTATTCCCCTGAGTATTAAAGTTAAATTCCTGTGCACATTTCCAGGTTCAGACCCTTCATTGTTCTGAAGGAGCGAATAGCATCCTGCTGATGGAAAAGAACTAGAAAAGAAAGAAAGAAATCTGTTATTTAGAGGCAATAATGCAAAGACAAACAAAAAGCACATTCACACACAAGAGAATCACACGAGTCCTAGAGGATAACAGTTAAGCTGAATTTTCACATTCCTTTCTTTTCCCATTTGTGGTTTCAACAGTAACTATAGTCTTTCTATCTTGATGTCACCAGCATTCGAAATAACACCTATCAGCAGGCAGTTCATAGTGATCTCCACAAAGAAAGTAGTTTCAAAGTTGTGCTAAAACCCCACCAGCTTCAGAAGCACATTTGTTTTGTTAAGTGATGATGTATGCTCAGGCGATAAGGATTTCACACCCAGGGAGGCAGCTTCAACAGACAGTTGTCATGGTGTTATTTTCTATGGATGGCTTGCTTGTTCAAGTTAAAATGTCATGTCTCTGTAGTTTTAAGGGAGGGCAGGGGGCACGTGTCTGACCAATATGCTGCAGCAGGGTGGAAGTCTCATTTGCCTGAAGCTTGAAATGCATGCTGTTAACTCTTCAAATGTCACTGCAGCCTCCCAGAGGCAGGTAATTCCTGTGTGTTTACTGTGCACACTCTAGAGTAGAGCCGTCTCTCAGTCATCTCTCTGTTTGCAGACTTTGGGTGGTTTCCTTAGGCATTTCTTGTCTTGGCAGAAGAACACTGGCTTAGAAACTGGTCAGTTCTTTTCTCAACCAAAGGATTATATGTTTATTCCATTTTTGAATGAAAAAAGCAAGTCTAGGAAGATGTTCACAGAAGTATTTTTTTATCAAGCCTGATTGCAATTCTCCTCATAATCCAACTTTTGACATAATTTAGTTTTATACATAAATGTAAGCTCGGTTAAAGCAGAACTGTCAAGATGTGTAGGTGCAAAAAATCATGATGCTGGGTCCCAAAAGAAGTACCTCTCTTCAGACATGTTTTGCTCAAATTGGTTGACAAATCCAATGTAAATCCAAGATGGTTTTCCTCTAGCTAAGAGGAAGTCAGTGTAGTGAAATGATCCACCAACAATTCAATGCTTCGAGAGAACAGATCACCAGATCGGGATCGTTGTTATGCAGACTTGCCTGCATAACCTGATTAGATCCATATGAGGAGGAAAGACAACATGGTTGTTGGAGGGGATAGGGAAAAAAAAAAAAAAAGTAGCATGAACCAAACTTTTTTTTTTTTTTTTTTTAAACCTTTCTCGTTTAAAAAGTCACCTTCCTGGTGACTTACAGAATCATAGAATGGTTTGGGTTAGAAGGGACCTTTAAGAATCATCTAGTCCAACACCTCTGCCATGCACAGGGACACCTTCCACTAGAACAGGTTGCTCAAAGCCCCGTCCAACCTGGCCTTGAACACTGCCAGACATGAGGCATCCACACAACCTCTCTGGGCAACCTGTTCCAGTGTCTCACCACCCTCATAATAAAAAATGTCTTCCTTATATCTGATCTAAAATTACCCTCTTTCAATTTAAAACCATTACCCATTCTCCCGTTACTATAGGTCCTGGTAAAAAGTCTCTGTCCATCTTTCTTTTAAGCCCCTTTAAGTACTGGCAGGGTGCTATAAGGTCTCCCTGAAGCCTTCTCTTCTCCAGGCTGAACAACGCCAACTCTCACAGCCTTTCCTCACAGGACAAGTGTTCCAGCCCCCTGATCATTTCTGTGCTCCTCCTCTGGAACTGCTTGAGCAGATCCATGTGTTTCTTGTTCAGGGACCCCATAGCTGAAATACAACAGGAGTATTTAGATACTTAAAAATGCAAACAGGTGTCTCCTTGGGTTTTCCAAAGCACTGGAGCACAAATAGATTCAAATCAACAGTAAGACATCTGAGCACGTTAGAAAGTCTCATCAAAACCTGCTTGTTTTAGACACCTTGACAGTTTCCATATCTGCCCTGAAACTCCAGAAACACAAAACTTGATGGAACTCTACTGAATTCTGCAGAATCAAGCTATTTCTTACCCAGAACAAGGTTGTCCCTTTCTCTTACAGATTAGTATTTTAAACACAGTTCCTCTTATAGCAATCCTGTATATAAAAATGCTTGGTTTACATTCCTTCTTTGAGTATTATACAGCTCTTCCTATTAAAACAAATAATTGATACATCTAACTGGTTTCAGCAGGGAAGAAAGGAGTAGGTGGTCTCATTAAGTACCCTTGTTTCACAAGAAAAGCATTTCTCATTGTCTTTACCCAGTGATATAAATGACCTTTGCCATGGAATTAATGAATGTATAAATCTTTCATAATATATTTTAATGTCCTGCTGGTGCTAATCTTTATTATAACACAAAGCAAAACAAAACAAAAAGATTTGCAAACAACAAATCTATTATTAAAAGCATATGATCCTTGCACTTCTACGCACAAGATTTTGAAATGTTTTTTTTTTTTTTTTAATTCTCCTTATCTTATACGGTAATAGAAGCTCACGTTTTCTTTCTTTTTTAATTATCCAAACAGCAGCCTACCTCCTTGTCCCACATAGATTTCCAGATGAAGATATTACACTGCCTTCTCACTCAGATGTGTCTGCCAAGTAATCCCCCCCAAAATAAAATCCGAAGCTCCCACAGTCTTTGAAACGTTGCATGAGTTGCATGTGATTGAGAATTTTATATTATGAAATTTTTCAGTCTGCATATTTAATTTGCACCAGAAACATGTGATTGAGCGTTTTATTTTATGAAATTTTTCAGTCTGCACATTTAATTTGTACCAGAAACAAAGTACTGTCCTGGTTAAAATTCCTGGAGGACTCCGATGTACAACTTCATACTCTGCACAAAGCTAGCAGGCTTAGGCCAGCACTGATGCTCCATCTCTTATCCACTACAACATTCAGGGAAGAAATGTGATGTCTGATTTAAGACATGATTTTTTTTCCATCTGACTTAATTCAAGACTATACCTCTAATCTCCTTGGTGAATTGACTCCTTTTATTTATTTATTTATTTATTTTATTTATTTATTTATTTTATTTGTGCTGTGCCACAATGCCAAAAAGAAAGCCAGATTTGTTGGGTCAGAGACAGAGCATGTCTAGGCAATGTAAAATTTACGATATTTGAGTAGAAAGTCCTGTATTCTGATTATTGCAGAAAGGTCTATTTATCTAAATATTAGTGGACTGCTGTTTGCTGGCTGGCTGTGTGCTATACCTAATTCACTGTGCAGAATATGAGAAGAGAAATAGTACCTCAAACTGGTATCAAGTCCCCTCAACACGTGTAAGACATGTAACACCAAGAAGCCAAAAGGGAAAAGTTGAAGACAATGAGGAGTCTGCAGTCTCTTTCCTCAGTTTCTATGGTGAGTAAGGAAAGCATTGCCTGTTACAGCCAGAAAGCCTACCCTGAAAAAAGTTAGGGGAACAAGAGGAAGATTCAGCTGCCCCACCTTTGATAGAATAACTTCATAGGCAGAATACAGGGACTCAGGTTTAAACCCAGTGATGTGATATAAAAATTGAGCTTAACTGATCACCTGTTGATTGGGCCAGGATGAGCAGAAAGACGTGGCAAACCCTATCTCTCCTAAATTAGTCAGAGGTGAACTCATTTGCTCTGTCTCAGCAGTACAAGTCCCTTTGTTACAAGGGAAGCATAAATCTCATCATCTTTCTTAATTCCCCTGGTAAACATGAACACTTTTAGATGGGGAATGGGTAGGATAATCAACATCTTCTCATGTCTTTGAAGTTTTGTCACTGAGAAGCAGGTAATTTATACATTATAAGATGAGAAAACAACAGTTACTCTTTAATAATGTTAGCCTGTGGTTAGAACACTTACCTGGTAAGGGTTAATTTACAATTCAGAAAGCTTGTAATTTGTTAATGAATTATTTTATTTAGCTAGTTATTTATATAAAGTATTGTTTGCTTTTCTCTTGTATGTAAATATCTTGCTTTCATTTCTATTCTTTCATTTTCATCATCTCTCCTACCTGTTCATTCATTGGAAAATGAGTCCAAATACTTAGAACCAGACATATACTACCTTATGTCTACACCTTGCTGCATATGATACTGTCCCTACTTTTGCTGCTCTTTTTTATTTCTGTGACTGAAGAGCTTTTTTGTTATTTGTTTTAATATACTTTGAAAGGCCTAACTCAGCTTGGCTGTTGGCAATTCTTACATTATTTCTACACTTCATGACCTCTAAGGTGTACCTTTATTTGCTGATCAATCTTTTTTTTCCCTCGATTTCTCGTAGGCTTTATGCTTACTCTTAATGTCCTTTTTCGAGGTGACTATACATCCAAATACATTTGGAAACCTTTCCTAAAAGTTTTGTTCTCACTTGCTTGATGTGCAAGTTTCAGATAACTTTTCATTGCTGACTTAAAGAGTTTGGAGGAATCTGTCACACTGCAAGCCCCTGAACTCTTTGCTTCCATTGACTTCACTTGCTTGTTCATGTAATTTGTCAAAGTTTTCCCTTTTGAAATTGAGTAACCCAGCTGAAGACCTCCTTTTGCTTATTTTCCATTTAATTCATATTCAATCAATTTATGACTGCTGACTTCAAGGGTATTTCAATATTATTATTATTTTCAGTTGGTGCACAGGATTAAAGAAGTGTTTGGCAGGCTAGCTGAAGCAGGAGCAGTAATTCCAGCTGGGTGTCTGGAAATCATTGTCATGTCCCTTGTGCATGCAGAGATCAACACTACTTCATATGTTTGTCAAATATTCGTATTTGTGGAAATCATTGAAATTATTGTGTAAATGCCACACAGTCTTGACCTGTATATGGTATCTACCTGTTTATGATATTGATGGTTGATTATAAATATACAGAGAATGATGCTTCTAGAATGCTCGATCTTCCATTTATGATTTGCAGTTACGTTGCACATGTGTATATCCAATACAGTAAGAATAAATGTGATTTAATGCAAAGTTACATAGGGTAAATGTGCAAGAATTCAGAGGCGTTATAGTCCCTAACCCTGCACTGCATTCCATATACGAATATTTCTCTGCCTTGTCTTTTTTCTTCAGAGTTTTCTGTGGTTGTGCTTACCTCACATGGTACAACATTACTGGTATGCTGTGAAGAGGGAAGGACTGTAACTTGATATGCTGTGATCTATTATGGTCTTGAAACTGCTTGTCCACATTGTGTTTCTACTGTCCGTGACGTCTGTGTCAGCTGTCAATCACACACATTGCACACATACAGAGCTCATTTTTGGAGGCCCTTGCATCCACTCACCTTGTAGGTGGTGAGCTTCAGATGATGTCCTGTTGTGTGACTTCGGCTTCGGTTGCACTGAGAGGCAAACAATTGTGCCTACACCAGCTGGGCACTAGAGTTTGGTTCCATAAGACTCCCAATATAGACGCAAGGCAAATTCACATCAAAAAGAATCTCTCTTCTACACTAAATCACTAACGCAATCATACTCACTGAGTTTGCCTTCCCAGTCAAATTCTTCAGTAAGGAGGGATTCATCTAGATGCTGCCATTTTCATTGTACATATACACAGCTGAGACAAGCATCTGAAATTCCAGTCTGTGGAACAAACCAAGCATTTTTAAAGGGCATCATGCACCTTGTCCTAAAAGCTATATTTAACAAAAGTTTGGTGAATTATGCTAAAAGTGCCTATGTATTCTTACTTCCTGTGGAAAGAACCTAGAATGACTGGCTCTGATGGTGATATCTACCTTGTAGACATCTGAAATTAAATGCCACGAGCCCTTCTCTTCACCTTGACTTCTTTTTTCATCTTACTTCTTACTTGTATCCTCAGTTCCCTGCCATGCTCATATTCACTTACATGTTTAGCTCTAAGAAATATTCTAACTTTATTTAAGTAAATATTTGAACATAACACATGCCCTGAAACTTCTGTAGCAAGCCATTTTCCCAGTGACCTTTACTGTTGTGATGTCCATTGCTCTCAGACACAATTACCGCTTTCTTTCTTCTTTCTTGTTCATACTTTTAAAGGCAAAAGAATGCCAACAAACAGAATTCCCCCTAAAGAGATCCATAAAAACAAACAAAGTCCCTAAAACAGCAACAAAATACCCCTAAACCTTTGTTTTATCAGCCTTTGTTGATTCCCTTAAGTCCTGCCAGCTTGATTTTCTAAGACTTCTGTTCAGGTTCAGCCTGTTTTTAAGCCTATGGTTCAACTGCCCATAAGCTAGTTGAGAAGTTAGACTCACCTTGAAGTTACAAGGCTGCTGTCTACTGACTGTGTGCTCTCCCAGACACAGCTCTGAAAGTGAAAACCCCAAAGCAGCTGGACTGCCTAGTCACAGACAAAAAGGAACATTCACTTACCTGCAAGGCAAAAAGGATTTATTTTTTTCTCACCAAGGACTAAGTTGAAAGTTTAATGTTTGGTCCCTGTTGGTATTTGAATGCAGTTTTGCTCCTCAAGAAGCCTGTGCAGCGCTGGGTCTATTACTATGTCACCTTGCATAACTTTTTCCACTTTTATGTCAATAAGTCAGACCACCAGCTTTGGGATGTTTGAAAAATGAGAAAACTTCTATGAAATTGGAATGAAGGAGTCTTCCAAATTGCACCTTTCTTCTCTCACTACAGATCATTTCTCTTCAAATCTTGTTCAGCTGGAAAATATTTGCTTGTAGCTGAGAATAAAATTGTATATCACAGAAATCAGTCTTTAAGTGCGGAGCTTTGGGTGCTGTCTCCAAGTTCTTACTGTTTTACCTGCACAGGGAAAGGAAGCAAAGCAATTTTAATTGATCCCAAAGCAATCAAGGGATCAGTCAAGCACTGGCACAATACAGAAGGTGTTCAACAAGCCTCCTCTAAAGTAATCTTATCTGTCAAAAAAGAGGCATTAGTCTAAAAAGCAGTAAATTCTCTTATCCCAACAAATGGGAGGAGTTTGACAAAAAAATAAAGTTAAATTGGAAGACTAGAACAAACAAACAAACAAATATAAATAATTAGACTAAAATTAATATATCAGGTAGTGGTTTTAATTAGGAGAGCTCGTCTGTTCATTGACATTTTTGCAAAAATGTATGCATTAAAGGAATATGGAAAATTCCCTTGGGTGGGCCAAAATAAAATTTCCATTTTTTCAGGTCACTGTTAGCCTCACGCATCATCACATCTTCACAAACTTTATCACTTCAGTGATACAGTATGGCTATTTACCACTCAATCATCAAAGAACTGAACTTTCTCTTTACTTCATTTCTGATTCTTTCCCAACCATTTTGCTCCTTTTTGTGTGTTTGTGTTTTTCTTTGTTTTTCACCCAACTCAGAGGTACTGTACTGCATGGTTGTCAGCGTGATGAGAGGAGACAGCCTGTCTAGCTCTGCCTAGTCTTAAAAAGACTGGTAAAGAAAAGGGGCTTGACTAGATAAACCAGATGACATCCCAGACCTGGGAAGTGAGCCAGGGTCCAGAGCAACATCTGCTGTGGCCAGGATGCCAGCCCAAAGCATCGATCCGTGACTGACCAGTAGTCTTGGATCCTGAGAACATCAACAAGCACTTTATTTCCCCTACCTTTACCATCCCCTTGTTTTTTCCCCACTGCTGTCTAGTGTTTTGATAAAGGCAAGGGAAATTACCATAGTTCACAACTCAAAATTAAATGTGAAAACCAACCCTTTCCTCCTCACCAAGAAAGACTACTTGACAAAATAAAAGACTGTAATGCCATCCTTTATTTTAAACAAAGGAATCTGGCACATTTTGAGTGTGTACATTATTCATATCCACTGAATTTTGGTATAAGATCTTTTTTCATTCTTTGCGTGTTTGTGGTTAATTCATCCTATTCAGGGACAGATGTAGCATGGATTGAAATAAGGAGGTTGTCTCAATGTGGCTTTGAAAACAGTGTCGCACTATAGGGGTACCATCTGGTATACTAAGCTGAACCAGTATAGGAGATCTAAAGCCCCGTTTTCCAACTGGTAAATAAACACTTTCTATTCAGACTGTACCTAAAAATCGGGATGAATTTTTTTCATATATTTTCTATCAGCTGAAATCCATAAGTCATGCTTGACTGTTTCTGTGACAGAAGCATCTTAAGATATTTTTCTGTCTTGAGCTAATTTATTCTATCTAAACTAGAAAAATATAAGAAGCCATTGCAAACTTCTCTCCTCTGTCATTTGTTCTCATGACAAAAATTCATCAACTGGGTTTTATCCCTGGGGGGATGTATTCAGAGAATATGTGGGGGAAAAGAGGAAGATGGTGTGTGAGCAGAGGTGGAATAACTTAGTTATAACTTTGATCCACTGAGGATTTCCCTATATAACAACAGATTTGTTTTGGAATCTCACTCCTCACATGTGCATTTTATTTAAGCTCGAGCCCGTGCTGGGAGGTCACCTGCTTGTGCACTGTCCCCCTTCCTGTCCAGTTTTTGCAAGGAGAAGGATGAGTCATGGATGACGCCACGCTGCTCTTAAATGTGGACAAGCAGGGAAACAGAACTGTGGGACAAAACACAAAGAGTGCTTGTACCACCATGTGGATTCAGGCCTACTGTCCAGTCACGCTGCCTGCCAAGACAAGAGGAGGGACAACTGTCACTTAAATACAATCTCAGTCAAGAGGCATCTTGTGGAGAGCCCAGGTAAGATGTGGATCCATCCCTGATAGTACTTGAAAGCTTGATCCAAGATGCCCTGAAAACAGTATAAATACAAAAATTACTTTCAGGGGGTGCTTGAAGAACATGAACTCACCACACTGAAATAAAGGGTGAAGCAGTTACAGGAACTTGAGGTGTGCGAGGAGGGACTCCTAAGGGCCTGAAAAGTATTAAGAATAATCAAAAAGGAGGGGACAGGAGGACAAGAGCTGGGTTGCAGATGTTTATTTGCTCTGAAGAATAAAAGTAGCAATCACAAAAATCGATAGTGAGCCTTATTAAAGGTGAGATAGGTGCTTTCACTCTGAGGTTTTGTTTGGTTGTATTAGGCTTAGATACCTCACAGGACAAGAATTTCAGACCCAGCATCTCTAGAGATCCCCTTCTTGTATTGCAAAGCATTCCCTACGGAAACCTACCACTGTTTCAAATGTACTTTCTAGTTCTAGGTTGGGGGTGATAAAGTGAGAAGAGAGGGAAAGAAAAGGGGAAGAAAAGGGCAAGAAAAGGAAAGAGAGAAGAGAAAAAGATCAAAGTTTAAAAGGAGGAAGAGAGTCAGGGAAGAGGGCAGGCAGGGAAGGAAGAGAGGAAAGAGAGGAAGGCAAGGGTATCCTTATTCCTTGGCAGTGTATGTCTCCTTGTTTTCGATTTTCAGATTCATTCAATTTTTCTCTCAGACCATGTGCTTCTAAACAATCTGTACAATTTCCCTACAGTGAAAACCTCCTCTTAGAGAACTGCAGTGAATATTATCCCAGGGTCTCAAAAATGCCAATAAGAGAACAAATAATATTTGTTCATAATAGTGTTCAGTGCAAACCATGACTGATTAGTGTTATGTGTGACATCAACAGAGACAGTAATCAAGGTTACTTTAGCATTGATTTTTTACAGAGGTGAAGCCTCTTTGATGTATTACTCCATCAACACCTTCAGAGCCAAACTTTGCACATGAAATTAATCCAAATTAATTAGAACATTTGTAGATAGTGCTGGGCTCCTTTATGTTGCAAAATAAATATTAATTCAGTGGCATTTTTTTCACCTTGTGCAGCTTGTGTGGCTAGGAAGGGAAAAAGAATCCTATTGATCAGTGCACTGAAATATGTTAGAAAGTTTCAGCACCTGAGGTGATCTGAGAGGCTGCTTGCCTGGAATCAGCTCAAGGGCTAATAGGGAAATTCAGGAAACTGGACCCAAATTGTATTGACTTTAGTGGTACACCTAGTCATGGAAAAAGTATTGTTTCCATTATATGAAAGGAGGTAAAGTTACCCTTGAGCTTTTCACAAAATATACATAAAACAGTGTACTGTGACACTGCCTTACAGGGAAGATGTGCCCTGGGGGCACTTATTCAGAGGTATCTTTGCAATTCAGAGACATTTATTCAAGAACTTCTAGTATTAGTGATTTTTTTACTAGCTAGTGTAATGAATGAGTAAGTTCCTGTGACTTATGTTGGGCTGTCTTCAGCTGTTCTCCTCTGGAAAGGGAAGAAGCCTTGTGGAACAACACTACTCCTTCAGAAATAGACACCAAATCCTATTTGCTTGTGCATTACTGTTTTCTTCTGATTCCCAGAGTCTGGGACCCTAATTCTGATTCCCAGAAGAGCATGGTGGGGACTGGGAGGAAAGATGGACAAGGCAGAGAAGTTTCCCACTATTTGTTACTTTAGACATTTAAAATCTAATGTTGTAATCCTCCCGTGTTGGTACATGCTTCTTTATACTGAATATACAGGGAACTTTGACTGTGAACTTCTACAAGAGTCTCAACTTACTTAGACTCTTGAACTCACTACACTCAGTCAGTATAAATACATTCCACCCCCAGAGACAATGTCCCATCTTGATTACTTAGGTGAGAATAGAGTGCAAGAAAACTACATAATTTTTTTCAGCATGTGTGGTAGATCAGAACCACGTGGCTATAGTCAGTATCATTTTTCACCGAGTCAAAAAATACAAAATAAAAGTGAAACTAATAGTTAAAAACATTCAGCTTTAAACATCAAATATTTTGTCAAAATCCTGCCTAGGAAAAGTAACAATAAAGAGTCTCTAACTTGATTAGGCTCTTTGGAACCTCATCAAAGGATAAATAAATGAGTGCTTGCATTATTACAGTAATGCTTGGATGGCCATTTCCTCACCAAATTTAGTCATCACATAGCATTATCCCAGGAACAATAAACCTTTTTCTACAGCTCATTATTTTCTGAAAGGATGAATTTGAGACCATTCTATGCTCACATCCCAGCCTATGCTGTCTGAGTGGCACCAGAGAGGTGAGTCAGTGAAACGCTGGTCCTGTCCTGGGGAGGAAATGCAGAAATGCAAAGTGGTGCACAGAAGTAGGCTGCAAGAGAAGGTGACTTCAATGAGTCTGTGCTTCCTCCTAAATCAAGAGAGGAAAATCAGCTGGGGAGTAAATTCCCAGTGACTCCAGCGAGCACAGGAGCCTGGCGGCTGGTGGCTGAGGCCCCTGCTGTTGTGTGGTGACAGCTGTGGCAGGGGCTCTGCAGGAGCATGTGCTGCCGCAGGCACACAGTCAGCACTATTAACATTAGCCTGAAGCAGCAGTAACTCCTGCTGGGATATCTGTCCCCGTATGCCAAGGATCATCATGATGGCAGGGATTCTGCCTGCTCCAAACTTCAATTCAATACCTCAGTGTTATCCTTAATGGGGTCCCAGATAAAGATGATGGGTAGAACAGCCTGGAAGCAACTTTAACATGCACTGATCTCCAGAAAATCAACTACATTTCTTACTGTCAGCCCGCTTCCTTAATCAGTAGGTTGAGACAACAGGTTTAGTTGGAGACGGGAATAAAGGAGCTGGTCCTACTTGCTCTGTGTTGGCTACTCATTCCTGAACACAGAAGGAATCCCCCATGGAGAATTTGGATTTGGATTCCTGTCCTTTGCACTAAGTAGCACAACAGGAATGGAGCTTATTGTGTAAACTATTCATTACTACAGTGGAGCCACACTGACATAGAATGAAAGTTAATCTGGATAGGTAGAAAGATGATGGATACCCTGATTCTCCAGCTGGTTGTACGGGTGACTGAATTCTTCTGGTAAATGATTCTGAGTCTGGTTACATGTTCATGCAATATCCAAAACAGTGAAGATCTGTACACAGCAAACAACTTACTGCTGGTAATAAGAATGATGAAAGACAGAGATAGATGGTCTGAATTTCCTTAGTATCACAGCAGTTTTATATTGTAGACCTCTTGTTAATTTACCTCTGATTCATAGTGGTGTAAACAAGAGGAGAAACACAGTCTATACATATATACGGCATTAGTATTTTGAGTGTATCCATGTCTTTGGATTTGCATGTGAATATGAAATAATTCTATGCAAGTATGGGATGGGATTTAATTGTTTTCTCAGACAATGTATCCTTATCTTTCTGGAAGCAGTTCAGACCATCAAAGAGTTGTTGCTGATGAACTCACTAATTAGTTTCCAATACTTAACCTTGTATTTCACTTCATTACTGGTGCTCTGTTCCCTCTAGTTTTACATTTGGTATCAGAAAGTTCATTTAGAATCCAGTCAATCTTCCAATGCCAGCTCTGCACTTTAAATTTTTCATTCAGTAAGGACACAATGGGAATAATGTTTGTATCTGTCAAGGAGACACATGAAAACTTTTGAGTTGCATTGTCTAGAAAAAAAACCCCAAAAAACAAAAAAAACAAAAACCAGGAAGATGAGACTCAAAAAAGAGTAGAATAGAATTAAGTCACTAAGGACTGACTGGCTATTAGGGTAAAAATACGTTATGGGCAACCAACAGGTTTATAAAACTAGAAAGCTGAAATACTTAGATTAAGATTTTTTTTATAAATGACACAATCAGATAATTGCTTTTATTATATTTTGTTTCCTTTAATACTTCATTGTTTGTATTATTATCTTAGAAGCTAGGAGATAAATGTCTTCAGAAAGGAGAGAAGTGGCAACTCAGAGTTTAATTGTCAATATTGAATCTCATGATCTGCTTATGCACGAGTTGCAGGACATCTGGGTCTCCTTCTGAGTTGAGGAGGGCTTCAGGGCTTCTATCCAGCTCTGTAAAGGCGAACAGTATTAAGAAAGTGAAAACATGTTTCATGCTGGTCAGTTCTCTGCAACGTAGTTTGTATAACTTTACTTTTTAAAACCAATTCACATAAGAAATAGGGTCTAGAAGCACACAATGAGGCTAATTAATCAACAGAGCAGCTTAAGGTTCTTCTGGATTCTCATTCCGTGGAGATCTTTAAATGAAGATTAGATGTTTTCTGTTTTGCCTACAGAAAGACACGCTCTCAGACTTGGAACAGGTTCAAAGCCAAAGTCAGGAAGTCCCCCAGCCAGCATTATTCCAGAGGTTATAATATACCCCACTGGCCTTACATTTTATGAATTCTTATTTTTGCAGTGTGCATCAGTACATTGTAGCTCCTCATGTACATGGTTTACAAGGACTATTGTTGTCAATGACATTAAGCCTTCTCATATGAACAGTGCATTTGGTACAAACAGGCTCTGTCTCTACAAGGTGGCCTGGGAACACTTCTGGGCTCTGGTAAGGATGTATGTCTTGGCTGTGGTTGTCTCTCTGTTGGAACAAGACCCGAATTTGTACCAGTGCTTTCACTCTCTTCCTTCCCTTCTGTGCACTGATTTTCACAGAAGGAAAACAGACAATCCAGCAGGACTGAAATCATGGTGGGCCTGGCCAGCTTCCCAGCCTGGATGATTTGGGAAATCAGGACCTGGAGGCATAACACTGGTTATGCCACAGGTCATTTTAGCTTGGTCTCCATCCAATTATAATGTATTTTTCTGTCTTGAATATGTATCTATCACCCTGTTTTTGTGTCTTTAGGCTCATCCATTATTTTCTCTTCCAGGAGACAGAGAGAGCCCCAGACTTCCCAGATCTGACTGTGCAGGGTTTGATGCAAATACATAAGGAATGCCACAAAAGTATTTCCAGTATTCTGTGATGCCTAGACAATTTGGCAAAGGTGATTTCGAAGGAATGGAAGAGGGATGAGAAGGCATGTCATGCAGCGTTGTGATTCTGAGTAACAGTCCAAAGATGTCATGAAGAGACACCTACTGACTTTGGTATTGAACAAGACACTTTAGGTACAGTTAGCAGGTTTCCACTCAAAACATTTTAATATAGAGATATCAATAAGAGATTGTTGTGACATCAGGAATCCCTGATGGGTCCATTCTTATATGTGAGAAAAATGTACCATCATCACGTTAATGACTCTCTAGGCAATTCCTTTGGGAATTTTTCACAATTTACTAAAACCACTGATTAGACATGACATCCTTTGGGACTTTATTAACTTTTCTGATTTCAGGAAATTTTGCAGTGGAATTTATTCCATCTTTTCAACCACACATAAGGTATTTCAGTTGCTTAAATTGTATGTCTCAATATTTGTATGTTCTGAGCAAAGAGGCATCTTGTGACTGAATTCATAACATACCAACTCATTCATTTGATAGATTGCACACGGCATGTTTACAGCCTAGCGGGGATCATGAGAGATTCTATTACAGCTCAGGTATTCTAACATCTTGCTGGATATAGCAGAGAGAGGAAGGCAGGGACTATTTTTAAGGAATAGGAGTAATTTCCTGCTGGGACAGAAATGATGGCTGATTTCATCAGTGGTGCTTAGGACTTTCCCTTCATCTGCTGGATTTGAAGACAAAGTTCTTTTTGACTTTCATAGTAAGTATGAAGTCACATATGTTCTGGGAGAACAAAAATATGTAGACGAAATAATAATTTTTATTTTGTTCATTTTTGGCTTGAATGTTTACATTTTAAAACAGCTCAGAACAGAGAACTCTTGATTCTGTCTTCCAATTCTTAGAATTCCAGAGCCTGCCTTAACAAAGCTGAGAGGGCTGGAATATCACCTTTGTCAGTCTCAAACTCCTCAACAAGATAAATCCTGTTAGACCCATAAAACTTGGGGCAAGATCAGGTACAGCTGTCACTGAGGATCAAATTAAAGAGCTCCAATCAGATGGAAGAACTGAAGAAATATCCTTTCGTCTTCACTTTTTTAGGTATTCAGATTTGATCTTTATTGGCATGAATGCAAAAGCATATTATAAACTTGGATGCTTGAAATTGCACAAAGTGAATTTCAAATTGCATATTCATTTAGAATAATCTGAATTTGCAGATCATGCTGTATTAGTAACTCCCATAGTTTACAAAAGGGAATGATATGGCAAGAGGGATATAATTATCCAAAGCAAACAACCAAATGAACAAGCACACATTCAAAGTAAAAACAAATTACTGTGGACTCTGCAAGATCCTCATATAGGAAAACAAGTTTCACAAAAATAAAGAAATACAAATGCCAACCATTTGAAATAATATAGAGAAAGACGCCAAACTCAGCAAATTAGTTCTTTGGAATCAGATAAATTTAATTCTATTGTTTTATAGTTTCCCACCACATGCTGACTATAGTCATCAGCTAGGACTCTTTATTGGTGCCTAATGAAGCTGTCCACGAATCACAGTTTTACTAATACTGACATAACTTAGCCATTTCTTTCCCAGTCAAAGATTTTATATTTTACATTTTTGGGAGATATTTATTTAACTTTAAAACTGTCCATGGATAACAATTCAAGAGGTCTTATTCCAGTGCTTAACTGTATTTGGAATAGATTGCCTAGGAAGTTTTTGTAATTGCTATTATAACGAAGTAACTTCTTACGTGATGTGAATGCCTAAGGTAACTAGAAAAAAGTGTCCTATGTCAGGAAGGTCCAGAGCTGTAATCATAGTCTCTCACTGCTAGATATATATATAGGCATACTCTGTTTACCTAGTCGTGCAGTTACATATCATCTGTTCAGCTCTAGATTTATGAGTTCACTGTCACAGTACGCACTGGAGAAAAGGAAGAGAAACCCCCTTTGGTTTAGTTGGTATGTACGCTGTTTAGCATACTGATAAATGATTTGTAAGGAGAGCTGAACAGTGAAAGAATTTCGGATGATACCTAAAAAATCCCTGGTCAGCAGTGTCAGATTTGAAACTGCCTCTGAGGAACTGTAGGAAGATCTCACAGTGCTCACTGGATAGGCAACCAACTGGCAGATAAAATTCAGTAGTAATTAGTGCTCGTGGGTAGGACCAGGCACTTGGGGTCAGCTATGCACAAGCACTTGGGGACCTCATTCCCACAGACTCCAAAGATTGTTAAATCATCAAATCCTTTGAGAATCCAGGCCAAAGTAAATTGCCCAAGGTCACACAGAAAGCCTGTGGCAAAGTGAGAGACTCAGTCCAGTTTTGCTGAGACCTTCTCAACAACTTTAAGCATAAGGCCATCTTTTCTGTCCTTAAGATTGGGGTCCCTTTGCAATTATTTGTAGACACCAATAAAATTCCATGACACACAGAGTTAAAGAAAATCTGCTTCTGTTTATCCTCACTCCAAATAAAGTAAAATATCTTCCACAGCTTTATTCTTGCTGGCAGGGTTCTCCCAAAACCCTCTCAGCTGCACATTTCAGACTCAGTATTTAATACTAGTGATGCAGTTGCATTTCCATAATTCAGCTGTTCAATCAAGGTCCTCCACCTTTTAAAATGTGTAAGTCATAAATATGAAAAAAATAAATACTGTGTGCAATCTCTGCTGACTGAATTAAAAGTCTTAAAGAAACTTTCCATGCTACGAGGACTGTGAAGGATTTGGCAGAAATGGTGCTAACAATTAAAGCAGCCAGAGAGATTAAATTTGCTGATGACAGCTCATTTCTGAGATGGTTACAGCAAAAGTCTGATAAAAGCTTATCTGAAATTCACAGTTTTGATGAGGCTTCTGCTTGTACCAGGAGAAAATGAAACACTTTAAATAGCATGTGATCCTAGGGAAAGGTCTGCTTGGTATTGCAGAGGGAAGCTAAGCATTCCTGCTCAGTTAAGATTGTGAAGTATTATAACCCTTTGTTTTCACAGCAGGAAAAATAAGTCTACACTGTGTCTTGTAAGTGAAACCAAGGGCAATTTCAATCTCCATAAAAAGTTTTCAATGTTTTAAAAAAGGAAAAAAATAAAAGGAAAGGAGGGGGGTGTATTTGAACCAACAGGAAAATAAATGGTTCTCTCTTCACACATTTAATGGGAGAAAGAATTGGCCATCTCAGTGTGTTGTGAATTCCTCGAAGCCAGATACAATAACATATTGAGTGAACAGCCTTGACACTACTCTGTTGTGAAGTACATCTGCACATGCAAAGCATTCTAGAAGAACCAGCTGAACCCTGAAGTGTGCACTCAGATTGTCTTGTGTAGGTCTGTGTGCTTCCTACACCAGAGTCCTGTACCGGCAGCTCTGTAGCACTCTGTAGGACTTCGCACTGAAAAGTTTAGCAGAAAAATAAAAACACTGTGTCTGGCCTTTAGGCTGAGCATAAATATGAGGTTTTAATCAACTCCAGTTCTTTCTTATGCTGCTTTTCATAGGTGAAACACTAGTGCAGTGTACAGCAGAATCATTTCACAGAAAAAGCCAGAAATAGGTAGACAGATGTTATTCCAGGCAGTAACCAAGACCATGGAGACATTAAATGAAACAGAGCTGACTAAAAATGAACTGATGAAGAAAAACACTTTTACACACACAGTACAAATAGCCAGTGGGATTCATTGTCATGGGACCAAGGATTTAGGCACAGTTCTTAAAATTATTAGATACTTAAATGGCTAACAGATCCTCTAGAGGGTGTTTTTAAAGGACCATCAGAAAAATATTAGATGTCTGTGACAGAAATTAGTAGGAAGGGTATTAAAGATTATTTTTTCGAGTTAGACCAATGTCTAACTTAGAGACAATAGGTAGAAAACATCTATGGAAAAAAACCCCACTCGGCTTTGTCCAAAAAGGGTTTTTTGTACCTTTCTCTGCATGACCTATTTTGACTCTTGTCAGGATAATCCTGTTTCTGATCCAGCAAGGCAAAGCTTGTGCTTATTAAGTTCTGCCCAAAATGATTTAAGAAAAAGGGGGAAGGGGCAAGAAGAAGAAGAAGAAGAAGAAGAAGAAGAAGAAGAAGAAGAAGAAGAAGAAGAAGAAGAAAAGGAGGCAATAATCTTTTTGAAATGAAAACGCAAAGTTGGTTAAAGCTGTAGCATACAGACACCACTTTCTTGTACTGCATTTTATATATTAGATTACTCACACAGGGATTTAACTAGAAACATATCTTTTATTAAAATCGTATACATAAAAACATGTCCTTCTGCCCTCCAGCATGTTTACAGATGCATTTATTTATTTTACAATATTCTATTTAATTAAAGATCTGCTGTTAGAGGAATAAAACTTTCTGAGATGCGTATACCTCCAAGATAAAACCGGGCAGGTTTGCAGTGGCTCAACTGACAACTAAACCCACAGTCTGCACATGTGATTTGTGCAGAAGTTAAATGTTGTACAGTTTTGTTATCAACTAACCAGGGCTTACAAAGTCAGCATTCAGTAAATTTGAATATCTCAGTGGCTGTATCTCAGTAGCTCCTTTGCTGTAGAAACAGAGGGATTTTTATTTGTTGGGAAGCACTTAATTTTATTCAGTGCAACTCGCTGAAAATGCAAGAGGAAAATTCAAATGTGGATGTGAACTTTGCCTTATTTGGCCCTGCAGAGAAAACACGAGGAGGAAAATTTTAACAAGTCAAACTTTGTCAGAGCTCCTGACATTCAGCTTTTTTGGCTTTGCTCTAGGACTGCCTTTGATTACAGAGCTAAGCTATCCATGGCAAAGAGCTTTTACCCACATCCCAGTGGCCACTCATTGCTCTGCAATCCTGATACCTCTGGATCAGTTTTTCATGCTACATAGCTCCAGACAACGAATTCATACATTTTTTCAAATACAGAAAATGTGCCATATTTTCGATGAAGTTATTTTGAATGACCGACCAGTTCTGACTTTCCTGTAAATGAAAACATGATTTTCTCCTGTACCGTTGAGGTTAGATTTTGTTGATATAAGCAGATTTTTCTTGTAAATGCACGTAGGTTTCAGATTTCTATTTGCAGGTGGTACCTTTCAGTTGACTTTGAAAACAAAATTGTTCTTTGGGATATTTTTTGGTTACAAAAATGTATGGAGAATAGAGGGATCTATTCTTCTGTATAACAGACTAACCTCTTACTATGTATACAGGCACTATTATAAAAAATATCTCTCATACTTTTTAATATGAATTTTAATTCAGCATTGAAATTCACAATAATTTTTCTGTAAAATAATATCAAGATTACAATTCAAGCACTAGAAAAGTAGAAAATAAAATTAATGTTCCCTATGTAAGTCTAGTCAAATGCCTTGTTACATAGTCAATATTATATATATAATGTTTAATTGCATTTTTTTTCCCCCCAGAATTCTGTGGGATGCATGGGGAATGGCCACAACTTTCTCAGATTTTTTTTTCTCCAAAGTAGATAAAGGATTCATTTCTGAAAATTTCATGGGAAAATATAAAAACCAGGAAATTCATTAGCGTAAGAAAAAAATCAAGCTAAACTGGGGTTATAAAATTTTAAAACCAGCAAAAACCCAGCATCCCATCTTTTAATATACAGTTATCCATTCAGTTACATTATAAGGTTACATTATAATGTTATTATATGTCTGTTGAAAAACATGGCAAGGCTTGTCCAGGAAATCTTCCAGAGAAAAATAAATTACTAGTTTAGTTTTCCCCATATATTTTCCATTGTACATCAGAAAACCACAAATAATAAATTATATTTGCAAGCTGGATTTTTTTTCAGAAAAGTTCATATAGAGATTAATTTCCATTTTTACTTTATTTAATTTCTGCTTTCCTCTTTTTTTTTTTTTTTTTTTTTTTTCCTGGGAAAGGGAAACCAAAAAACAAAACAGAAACCAAAATTACAAACTGAAATTTCTGACAAGTTCATTTGTACTTCACAGAAAAAAAAAAAAAAAGTTATAAACAACAGCATTATTATATCTCCAAATGTGAAATTATCTATTCATTTTACTACTCCTGTACATGAATACATGTGAACAGAGATCTATAAAGGCAGAGTAGTTATGCTTACAGAAGGAAAATGCCATACTCATTGCATGATGAGCATGCTCCTCTCATTGTAGTTTTTTTGTACATTAACAATAACCTGTTTTTATAAGCAGGGTAGACAAGCAAACCCATCTATCTGTGAACAAATGCAATAATTTCATATTTTTAAAAATCAATTGACTTTGCTTCATCACAATGTTTTCAGAGTCTCTTTATTTGCTGTTATTTATGAATGGACAGGCAGCACCTCAACATCCAAGTGATCAGACAAATACCTATGAATGAAATAACAGTAATCAGTGTTAGCTGCTGAAATAAATATTTGCATCAGGTTACTGACGGGCAAGTGCTATAAAAAATAAATTACAGCTAAAATTTTATTTTCCACTCAGGTTTTCAATTTAGGGATCATTACCACAGTAGATTCAGTAACATTAATAACATCACAAAATTTTAGAGTTAAATTTTACCCTCAGTGTATGATGCTACGATTGGAATAGTCCTCTTGCTAACGATGATAAATTAGATTGATAGCAGTGGAAGTTTACTGACACCAAGGTAAAAAAAAAAAAAAAAAGATTTCTTGTGCTTGAAAAATGTTGTTCCATGTTATTTTATTAAATCTTATTTAAAAAAAAAAATATTTACCTTTTAGCTAAAGCAGCTAGGATGTAATATCCTGCCCTCCTCCCCCCCCCCCCCCCCCCCCCCCGTTTCCCAAATATATTTGTTTTGAACTTTTATTTTCCTTTTTTTTTTATTTTCACTTTACTGTCCCTCTTTTTTTAATCAGTTTGTCTTTTACATTTTACTACTTTATCAATTTCTCATTTCTCTCCAATTTTAAAAGGGCAAATATAAAGAAACATAAGAATTTTGACACTTCATTACTTTTTGGACACAGAAGAGATTTTGAACAATTAAGGGTATTAAAAGACTGTATTTTAGATTGGATTTGCTACCATATAATTTTTCTGAAACTGAAGAACATTAAAAAAGCTAGAAGTGGTGAAGAGAAGGCTAATAGAAAAATACAAAAAGATGAACAAGATGCAATGTTATCCATTTTTGTATACTCTGCATTAAAAAAAAAGGTTTAATAGAAAGTAAAGTCTGAAAATAATTATCTGGGTTTTTTCTTTCTCTGAATCATAAAATGACAATTTGTTTTAAATAGAAACATAAAAATGTAATTTAACATCTAATCTGTGGCTCCAAGGTAATAAAGAACGAAGAGGTGAGTACAGTAATCTGAAGAGTTCTTGGGGAGAACAAATTGAGTTCTGCATTTGCCCTGTTCACACAGGGAAAGGTAGGTAGAGATTTTGTTTATGTGGTTGGTGGGGTGGGAGGGGAAACAGGTATAGCATTTTGTGACCTAATCAATAACAAAACTGCACTGAACTTTCTTTATATTACTTAAATTTCTTTATATCACTTTACATTGTAAATTCACATCTCATTTGCTGCTTTTACAAGATCTCTTTCAGACCTTTCTAGCGTTCAAGGGTATCAATTACTGATATACTAGTATATAACTTTATTGAACTGTTATTATTTTTCCCAGATAATTTAACATGTGGGGTTTGGCTTGGTTTTCTTTTTTTTTTTTTTCACTAAGGTAAAACTCATGGAATTTATATTCTTCTCACGTATTCATACTCTGTTTTCTTTGGTCTTGTCTGCACATTATAAAATACTGTTGAAAGGAAGGCATATACAGACTTCTACAAACAATGCTGACTGGACATTGAAAATAAATGTACATGCAAAATTTTAATTTTATTTTCTTTATGTATTTTAATGTGCTAATTTCTTCCACTTGTCAATATACCTCTGTAGCTTTTCTGTACTACTACAAAATACAGCTTTGCAGTTGTTCCTTCATCTGCATTAGCAACACTTCCCTGACATAACACTTCTGTGCTAATAAACTAGCTTTCAAAACCCATTGAGTTCATAGCTTTCTCTTTCTCAATTGTATATAGTTGTGGGTTCTTCTTTGGTTTTTTGTTTGGTTTGTTTTTTGGTTTTGGGTTTTTTTTTTTTTTTTTGTATGGCCAGTGCATATAAAAGTACGGAGAGTCAATAGTATATCTATAATAATAAATGTCGTCCCGTGCTTGGAAGCTTTACAGGGCTTTGATCTGTTAGTGGGTTGTACCTCATTTGGGGGACTGACAGCAAATATTACCCTTCTCTTGATTTTCACAGCTGATACAATAGAAGGCCAGAGCTCATATAATACCTGATTTCCCAAGCTCCCAACCTTATGGATAATTGTTGCCCAGAGGGGAAATTTCTTCCCAGCCTACATCAGCAAATGGTAGGTTTATATCACAAAACATGAGGATTTATGTTCCAATCTATTCCATAGCACTATGAGACTCAAAAAACTTCATTTGAGGAGCAGAGTTAATGTGCAGTTAGCAGTTTTACTGTATCTCACCTATTTGTCCAGAATTTAGTGAGATCTCCTAAAAATATAAGTAGCACTGTAGCAAGCATGCATTCAACCTTACTGAACCTGAGCAAAGGAGGAGTTACAAAAACAGTATAAGATCTTATCATAGTGATTCTCATATTCTCAGAAGATCTATCTGTCAGTTGCTGGTCATCTTAAGAGTGTAGATCAATATATATTAAAAATAAGCAAGCAAAAACCCCATGAACTTTATTTCCCTTTTTGCTGATGCGAGAGCAGTGAAAAGAAGACTTATTCAGAAGAATGCTAGTACTAAATTAAGTAAGCCACTAAGACTGGCATGGAGGCACACATTTCTGATGGCTGTGTAAATGGGGACATACACCTACTTATTCAGGCTGAGTAAGAAGATCAGTATGGATGTGTCTGTGAGCCTGCCATAAATGCTGCTTTGCATCTCTAGCAGCCCTTTAACTGCTACAGCAGTGATTTCAGAGATGGGGCTGGTGCACTGAAAAGTGGTCTGCAGTGACTATATCAAATGATAAGTGCATGAGGGTCATCTCTGCTGCATTTAACAACCTAAAAGCAAAGTGTTTGTTCTAAACCAGCCATGTGTACTACCTGTAGTATCAATGGAAAGACATAGGCAATTCATACCATCCGTAAATAGACTGATCCTTTTAAGGGAGTGCCTATGTCTTTCTGTTCACTACAGGGTGACCAGGTAAGAATAGATGACTAACTTTTAGTTAGTGAAACTTAAATGAGATGAATCCTTATACATCAAAATATGTTCTGTTACATTAGCTGAGAATACTTGCTTAGATACCAGTTATTTCCAGAATCCCGTTGTAGTCAGCAATACCTCTTGAAAAGTGCTACCTAACAGAATTGGAAATATGGGAGTCTAACCTCTGATGAACACAACCGCTTTAAACTTAATCTTCCTTGGTATCTGCCTTTAATAATAGCAAAGCCAATCTGATTTTGTTCACTTTCTTTATTTCACCCCTGTTGAGGATGGCACCTAGCCATCTGTGATACTACTGAGTTGGAAAGACACCAATTCAAGGCTAACTGAACAAGATGGATCTGGTAAGAAGCCACCACAGAAGGATTTTTTTCACCTTTTGAGCTTTTCTGACCTCACGGTCTCTGATTTTACTACACAACATACAAGGGAAGAAATCTTGCTAAAATGAGATTAGAGGTAACATCAGGTTTGTGTGGAAATACTACACTACTTGTAAGACATTGACTGATTTATATTGGCCCACATGTTTGAAAGTTAGAAGAATCCAGAAGGTGAACTATGACCTTCTCTGCTAGGACAAAACCAGTTGCCAGAAAAGTTCAACATTTTAAAAATCTAGTTATTATTTTTGAAAGCTAGTGTCAGAGTGGCACTAAGGTACGAAGATGCTCAGTCTTTCAGTGTGGAAAGTTCTCACTCAAGAACACGCACCTCCTAAAAGAGATTGAATCCCAGTCCATTGCAAAACTTCTCTTCAGTGTGATCACTTTCTACAGACTGTGACTGAAGTACCTCTTCATTTAAATTCCACTGCAAACCAGCAAGCCAAGCATGTACAGTACCCTTTAGACAGTTGTAGTGACACTGATTTGCTTGGAGCACCAGTTCATTCCCATCTCTGATCTAAAAAGAAGGAGGTCATTTTCATTTAAGAAAACATGTTGAAATGTAAGACTCTGCATCTCATAGAACTTTCCCCCTCTATTAATAAATATCCTGTTACCTACTCTGTAAATCTCTATTCAAACAACATGCAATGCCAATTTACCTTACTTTTTTCTCTTGGCAACTCTGCTTGCCTCACAAATTGCTGACATATCCAAACAAATCAAATTGATTGGTGATTGCTGCTTGATTGTCATCAGTGGTGCTATGCAGAAGAATCCCTATTGAATCCAGTGTAGCGTTCAAGACAACAAGTTTATTTTCCATAACGTATGAATCCTCATTAAAAACAAAGAAAAAAGGTGAGAAAATAAAGTCAATAACCTTCTGTGTCTTCACACATAAATGCTGTTGAGTTTTCAAAACTAATGGCTACCATGGTACCTGCTGCAAAGACAAGATGTCATAGTCTAGAGGGGGGGTGGTTAACTGCAGTTTCCAACATATTGAGGTTTTCAGAATACTAAATGCATCAGCATCCAGAGACATCACTGAAGATCAGCCCTTGACGTGCACTGCACTTGTCACTGCCCTGAAGAACTTGCAGTTTATGCAAAGGAAGACTATATCTTCATGTTACGAACAGAGAACTGATGAGGTGAGGAATGGAGTGACCATGCCTTGGGCAATGTGTGGCAGAGAAGGCTTTTCTACTTCCACTCACCCGGTTCTCATACACCCTGATAAGTGTGAGTTAAGGAAGCTAACAAGCACCAGCTCATTTCTTATCTATTATCAATTATTGTTAACTAAACATTGCCAGGGTTCACAGAATCACAGAATCACAGAATCATCTAGGTTGGAAAAGACCTTGAAGATCATCTAGTCCAACCATTAGCCTAACATTGACAGTTCCCAACTACACCATATCCCTCAGCGCTATGTCGACCCTACCCTTGAACACCTCCAGGGATGGGGACCCCACCATCTCCCTGGGCAGCCCATTCCAACACCTAACAACCCGTTCTGTAAAGAAATGTTTCCTAATATCTAGTGTAAACCTTCCCTGGTGCAACATGAGGCCATTACCTCTTGTCCTATCGCTTATTACTTGGTTAAAGAGACTCATCCCCAGCTCTCTGCAACCTCCTTTCAGGTAGTTGTAGAGGGCGATGAGGTCTCCCCTCAGCCTCCTCTTCTCCACACTAAACAACCCCAGTTCCCTCAGCTGCTCCTCGTATGACATGTGCTCCAGACCCTGCACCACCTTCGTTGCCCTTCTCTGGACACGCTCGAGTAATTCAGTGTCCTTTTTGTAGTGAGGGGCCCAAAACTGAACACAGTAATTGAGGTGCGGCCTCACCAGTGCCAAGTACAGGGGCAAGATCACTTCCCTGTCCCTGCTGGCCACACTATTGCTGATACAAACCAGGACACCATTGGCCTTCTTGCCCACCTGGGCATGCTGCTGGCTCCTGTTCAGCTGGCTGTCAATCAACACCCCCAGGTCCCTCTCTGACTGGCAGCTCTCCAGCCACTCCTCCCCAAGCCTGTAGTGCTGCTGGGGGTTGTTGTGGTCCAAGTGCAGCACCCGGCATTTGGTCTTATTGAAACTCCTACAGTTGGCCTTAGCCCATCGGTCCAGCCTGTCCAGGTCTCTCTGCAGAGCCTCCCTACCCTCGAGCAGATCAACACTCCCACCCAACTTGGCGTCATCTGCAAACTTACTGAGGGTTCACTCGATCCCCTCGTCTAGATCATCAATAAAGATGTTAAACAGGAGTGGCCCCAAGACAGAGCCTTGGGGGACACCACTCGTGACTGGCCGCCAACCGGATTTAACTCTGTTCACCACAACTCTTTGGGCCCAGCCATCCAGACAGTTTTTTACCCAGCAAAGCATGTGCCCATGGTTGTGGGAACCAGCCATCAGAAAGGGACAGTCAGAGGGTTTGGCTCCATGAGTAAGGAACAACTTTAGCACCTCCTCAGTAATTTAGTTCCCAGGAAAGAAGTGAAATGAAAGGCAAAGTAATTGATGTGAAACTTTTCACTGTCCAGGATGTACACAGGCCTTCTTTAAAAGGATTGCAATGAGAATGAGCTTCTCTCCCAACTTGTGGAGATGTTTCCTTTTCCTTAGCAAGAATAACAGCAGCAGAACATATTACTACAGTGGTCCAGGTTCATATCCTCCTTTTAATAGATATTAATTACTTCACAAAAAGTGTCCTAATGCCCAGATCTAGCTTGAATGTAACTTTCTTTCTTCCGATCTTTCTTATTTTTTTTCTCTCCCTAAAGGAACTATGACATCTTTCCATGAATGGTGCTGTGCTGACAGGTCTGTGGCATTCTGATTGGCATCAGAAGGAAGATAAAAATTTTTTAAAAAAGGATGAAAATGGAAGTGGGCTCTTTAAGTAAGAATGCTCATTTTGTTCATAACCCTTTGGTACCTGCAGACATAATTCACAGGGAACACTAATTTTTTGAAGGCAGGTACAGGGAAGAAAGACATTTTCTTGATTCCTTTTCCAGTACACTGTGAGTGTTGAAGATGCTTTTGTGCTAGGACTAGGGGCAGTCTCTCTCAAGAAAATTTATTCCCTAGAGGCTCATTTATGCTGGATAATTATACTTACAGTTATTTTAAGATAAAGTTCATCACAGAATACTATCTTCTTGTAAATCTACAGTGACACCTTCATTATCTCAAACCTTACAAAGACATTTGGAAGAAGATATTCACAGGCAATGATGGGGGGTTTAGTGTTAGACTCTCAGTAAAAATGCCTAATTTCCATCTATATTTTTTGGAAATTTTGTCCACATGGATTACAGATATGTTAAAAAAAAGGGAAAAAAGAGAAAAAAATTTGCAGAGATATGAAGGAAGAAATAAGAGAAGAAGTATTTGCTCTCAGGTATGACATGGATTGTCCTTTCTGTTGCTTTAAATTAGAGATGTAACATGGTGAGCTGTTACTTTTATAATTAAGTAATCAGTAAATGTGTAACTCATTTATAATATCCCAGTCGTACTGTACTTGTTAACTGATAAACACAAGAACAGGAACAGCGGCTTTAAGGGTTTGTGTTTAACATACAGTTTGGAGATTTGGAGAACAGGAATATTTTTATTATTGGTTCTGCCAGACCTCCTAAATGACCTTGGACAAGTCACTTCATCTTTTGTGCCTCAATTTTCATCAGGCTAAATAAAGAAGATTACTACAAAAGGAAGGAACTATGAGGATAAATTTGTGCAGACACGTAAACTGTGTACAAACTGGAGCACTGAGAAAAATAAAAAGCATCCAGTGGCAAAGGCATAGTTAACTGCTGTTTCTATGGTAGAGAAGGAAGAATCTGATTACTACCAGATCTTTCACAGTATGTATAGACTTTGTATTCAGTAGCAACACACCTTTTTTTGTTTTGCTTTATTTGGAGACAGTACAGCCGCACTGCTTAGGAGGAATCTACTATTGCTTGGATAAGGTTGAGTCTCTTTGTTATTACACAGCTGAGGTCATGTAAATCACACCATCATGAAAAGATGCTTCCATTGTGTAGCATTTCCTTGTTATGATCTGTGACAGGAAAAAACAAAGGAGGAAAAACTAGCATGAAACAATGAATTTGCCTTTTTGGCTCAGTTTAAAAAAAAGTCTGAATACAGCAAGGACAGAGCTTGCCCCTACTTGTACCCATCAAGCTTATTTACTAGTTCAGACAGTGTTGAGGAGTAAAGGGATGGGAGGGATGGTCAGTGGTATGCAAGGGACAGGATGAAAGTATGAATAGAGTTTAAATGCTTCATGTAAACACTTGGAGATAGACTATGATTTTAGTAATGCAATTTACTTCAGTTCACCCTATCTCACCAAGTCTGAGTCCTTCCCACAATTGTCCTCACTTCTCAACAGTGTGATGTATGATCCACAGCCTGGGTACTTATCAGGAACATATCTGATGTGACCACATGGATTCTACCTACAAAACATGGTCTTATTATTATCATCATCATCATCATCAACATCATCATTATCATTATTATTTTGATTATTTTGATTATTTTGGTTATTTCTGTTTGTTGTTGTAGCTGTTATCTTTTTTAGCACCCAAAGTTTCTCATGTGGCTGAGGTCTGAAGATATTGTATGAACATGAATGAGATGTATGAACACTTAAACATATAGCAAACCCTCCCCACCGCTAAAAGTACTGGTAAGAGCTACCTTTTTATTAGATTTCTGATCCTTCCGGTTGACATAAAAATACCACAATAACAGCCTTTCTCAGGGTATCTCAGCCATTTCTTTTCTGTCCTGGCTAGAACCAAGGGATGCAATAAAACAGAAAACAACTGAGAAAAATAAAAGGTAACTGAATATTTCGCAACCCTTGAAGGTGTTCATTCAAAGTTAGGTATTCCGAACACCAAAGGCTCTAGGGGGAAGGGATACTGTTTGTATACTTTCTTTCTACATATTAGTAAAAATTACCTTGGAAATGGCTGACTTTAGTAATGCTTCTATTGCTTGTTTTACATGACTGTCACTTGCATTGCGAGGTCACTAATGCAGCTAACAGATGGTGCAGCAGGACTAGCAGCCATGAGGGATAGTTTACTAACAGAAGAGGAAATGATTTTCAGGATTCCCTTGCATATTGCAGGCTTTTTTTTTTTTTTTCCTCTCTTTTTCCTTTTGGATAGACCTCAACTCCTTGGCCTCAGCTTCATGGCATTTTGTTTGTGGATGAGGAGAAGTCCAACACTAGCAACAAATCTCTTTTACTTTCTCCCCCCGGATTGTATTAGGGTTATAGGTTTGGAAAGCAAGTAACACCAGCTGGGTTATCTCTGTTGCCTGTACCTCGAGTGGCCCAGGGTGTTGTTATGGGAAGACATTTATGGATCTCTGAATCGTTGTCAGTCTTAGTTCCTCACCAAACACAATCTCATTGTGTTATTTAGCAGGTGTGGCACTGGAACAAAACAAAAGGTCTCTGAAAGGGGATATTGCTAATGACCTTAAGATTTAATGTGCTAAATGGAATACTGGGTCTTATGGCAAAGTATCGCAGCAAGCTTCCGAAAGCCATGATGCTCGTAACATAAGGACAAGGTAAAGTAGACTGCTGGAGCAGCCATTTTGCATCTAGCATTAGCTCACAGGCTGCTTTGACTGCAAGAAGCTGTTTGTCACAAGATGAGGAGTCTATTCCTTAAAAAATGTCTGCTGAATCTTTATGACTTCCTCTAACATTGCAGCCGCAGAAACTCATCCAGGACCAAATCTGTAGCCCATATCAAACGGGCAAGAACTTATGCATATATCTGACTTTTGAGCTTATAAAATCAACATAGCACTGAGCAACATATCACAAAACAGTGAAACTGATATAAATGAGAGGGGTTTTACGTTATGTGGGGAAATTCATTACTGAAGTGAGGTGTCAGAGTCATTAACTAGCCTTTCCTAAGGCTTTTAAATTCAGTTCCCCTCTTTGTTTCTCAAAAAAACTTTCCTGGAGGTGAAACTGAGCCTTGCTGGACTATATTGATATCAAGTATGAGATGTACTCCTCATCTCTAAACATGCCATGTAGCTTTATATTACATCCGCATTAGCACAGAAATAACTGCATAACTTCATTAGTTATGCAGATTAATCACTGGCTCACTCTAGTAGGCTTCTGTAGGGGACTTCATAACTCACCTGTTCATAAAGCAGCAAAAAAATTTCCAATGTACACTTCAAGATGTCCTTTGTCAGAAGGAATTCACTTTGTGTGGAAGACTCCATCTGAATATAATTGGATGCATCCAGTGTCAATTCTCATTGTCATATTATTTATTATACTAAGTTCAGCCACTATTGTAGGTGATGTCTAACCCCATTAGAAGTCCTCAGAGATGACAGTATACTGTTTCATATAGCTATAACTATAAAGAAACATAAAAAAGTTATAAAAAGTTCTTCCTCAGAGGGAAGTGCCTGTTTTGCCTGATGGCACTGTCAAAATAGCCAAAGCAATATTAACTGGCCAGAAAAGCAAGAGCAGATTCTCAGGATGAGGAACACTGGATTTTAACAACAGGTTTCTGTGGGGCCTTGGTTGGGTAAGTAGATTTGGCTGCATCTCTGTCTACTAAACAAATAAGTAGATACTGCATTTTATGAAGGACTGGGAGACCCAGCCTAGGAACTTCCCTCTCAGCCTTTACCAAACAGGATAATAGGCAAATATATAAAAAAAAAAAAAAAAAAAAAAAAAAAAAAAAAATTAAAAATCCCACCTTTTTTTCTGGATAAAAGGGTTTACTTTTTAGTTCAAAGTATCATTATGCTGAATACCCCCAGGCAAGGCTTTCATAAAATATGTGCATGTGTAGAACTTACGGTGAGACAAGTACTGTCTGAATATGTTCCAAATTGCATTGTAATTAAATTTGGTGCCAGAAGCCTAGTGCTTCAGAGAACCAATACTCTCAGTGTCACCCACAAAAGCCAGGAAACATCTACTCACTTTCTAACTTACCTAGCTGCCATTTCACTCTCAGGTGTATTTTACCTTGGAAACAATATGCCAGCAACTCAGCAGTTTTAGCGTGGAAGGTGTCATAAGTTGCCACTTACAATGGAGACAAAGAATCCTCAGATCGTTACGAGTACAATAAGAGTGCTACTACACCATGGAGCCAGGTATCATTCCGAAGGAGAGAAAAATAAATACTTAAAAGAAGAACATATTTTGTCTTTTTTATCTTTTCTTATGCCCTAGTCAGCAGTAACATTCAGGAACACTACAAATATCTGAAAACTTCAACACCTCAAAACCCTTGATTAAGCAGTCCACATGCAGAGGTAAAGACTCTGTTTTAAGAAATGTTCATAATATTTATTTAATTTAAAATTATGGTGATATTATGACTATTGTTGTTGCTTTTCCAGAAAGAAAAACAGAAAAGGAAAGTATAGTAGAGTAAAAAATCTGTTTTTTTAAGAAGCAGGTATGATAACCGCGTGTATTTTTTTTTTATTTCGTTCATTTTCACTGACAGATGAAAAAATGCAGACAAGTGTTTCCTATGAAAAAATCTGAAACCTCAGATGTTTAAAAAATGTTTTGATGAAAAATCTCTAACCAGATGAAGAGCCCATACTTCTAGTGATATAATTAGTACTTTCAAATCTCCTCACTGAAATGACATTTTCTGTTCCAATCTGTATGCAGTGGTATGCATTGGAGAATGAAATGTTACTGCATGGTATATATAAAATAAATGAAATGGTGTGTCCATATTTAATACATATTTGAAGGAGGAACAATTCAGGCACTAAAGACTACAATTATACTGATAAATTTAACAGAATCAAAAGATAGGCTTAAGCACTGGCATATAATCATCTATACTATTTAACTATTCTCTTGCTTGTGGCAGAGGCTTGGCTTGTGCTGAGTAGCACTCTCCCTGTCCCTAGACAGGGGTTCATAGGCAGAAAGTGAAAGAGATTGTTCTGAGAAGGCAGTGGGCAAGGCCACCCTGTTTTAGGGTGGGCACAGAGGAGCAAGAATGTTTAGTGGTAAGTCCTCAATATGAGACAATTGGTCTCCACCTTTTCTAATTTATAATTGCCATAGGGACAATAATTTTGAGTTCAGCCATGCCATGAATGGCCAAGAACTGTACAGGAATGACACAACAGCTGTCAGAGGCCAATATAAATATGTGCAGTTTCAAATGATAGTAAGACTGCCAGCCCCTAGTACTGTCTCTATGAGCTCACTCTGCTCTGTCACCGTGTGTGACCTGACCTGTCCTCATACAGTCCCTCCACTTGCCGTGCTTCTATCCTTTGCAATGCTGCCATCCTCCCCAGGGTTCAACCACTGACTGCACTCCTGCTTCCATTCATTTAGTTAAACCACTGCATATCCTCTTGAAGATACTCCTCTTTGTTGCTGAAAACTACTTGTTTGTTCAATGAGTGTAAACCCAAATCTTCAGTGAAGTTTAACATTGGCTTATTTCAGAAGGAATCTGTTCCTAACTGATTTCTGGAGAAAATATCATTAAAGTGAATATATTTGACTTTGCAGCCTTTTCCATTAGTTCAACAAATCTGTGTTCAAATGAAACCTGGAATTAAACCACAATAATTTTTAATGTGCTTATCAACAGGAGTATGAACACCAAGTCCTGGATAGGACTCTGAACATCCCTCTGAGCTGGGATCAATATTCATGACAGGACTGAACTGTAGAATGTTTAATTGCATAAAACTTTTCAAATATAATCATAAATGAACCTCAGAAAATTGGTAAAGGCAGATCATATTTTTGCATCAGTAAACTGGCAAAGTTCAGTCTCTGTAGGGTGTCTCTATTTAAGCCCAAACTATCCAAAATCTCTCTCTCTCAAAAAAAATTAAAAGTCAAGAGCAGAGTTTAAAATTAGAGGTTATATCCTAACTGCCCATGTTTCTGTGGACTTTTATTCTCTGATCCTCAGTATAAGGTGGGTGGTCAAACACTGGAACAGGGTTCCTAGAGAAGAGGCTGATGTCCCAAGCCTATGAGTGTTTAAGAGGCATTTGGACAATGACCTTAACAACATGCTTGAACTTTTGGTCAGCCCTGAATGGGTCAGATAGTTGGACTAGGTGTTATTTGTAGTTCCCTTCCAACTGAAGTTTCTATTCTATTCTATTCTATTCTATTCTATTCTATTCTATTCTATTCTATTCTATTCTATTCTATTCTATTCTATTCTATTCTATTCTATTCTATTCTATTCTATTTCAAACATTTTGGTACTTTCTAGTTGTGTATTAGGTGTCTGGACTCACAGTTTTCATGAGTTATTCTCTTATTCTCTCTGATCTTGCTTCTCATTCCCAGCTCCAAAATGAGACCACATTCCTTTACGATTGTTTCCGCTATTGTTACTGTTAACATTTGTTTTCGTCAAACAATATCAAGGAATGTCTGGAAAATCAATGTTTAATAAGTTACAGTAATGTTTTCAATTTCCTGTCATCTGTTTTAATGTACATGTGTACCCTGTCATTTCTCATCACTTTCTAAATCCATCTTGTTATCAGCAAGGTATAACTTAATGTACAGCTAACTCTTTCCTAGGTGACCTTATAGCATAGTCTACTGTGGATGTTTCACAGAAGGGTCATTCTTTCTTTGCAGTGAAGGTGACAGAGTGAAGAGCTTGGAAGCAGCAGCACAAAACTTCAACAAGGACTTTCACAGGTGGTTAAATGTTCTGGGAAAAAAAAGAAAAAAAAAAAAAAGACTATAGACTATTTAGGCAGAAGAAATTCATTATGTCTGCAACCATGTGATCACTGTGTATCAAAAGAGACTTTTTCCTTGCTTCTCTGTGGCAAAAGCAGAGTCCTAAGTCTGAATCAGACTAGGTCTCACAGCACTGTCTGAGGATCTGACCCTTAATGTTTATTACTATTACTTTTTCTCTGCAGTGACTTCACTGATTGACAGATATGAAAAAAATGAGGCTGTGATGATTTACTTCAATGCTTCCTCAATGATCGGACTCGATGATCTTAAAGGTTCTTTTCAACTTAAATGATTCTGTGATTCTATTATTCCTTTCCCACAAACACTGGGCTTTAAGAAGTTGCTCAACATAACAAAAGCCAGAGGAGGGATACAAAAGCAGAGGGTGCAAGACTGCATTGCTATGGTGCAAAGAGAAAGAAGTGAGGAGTGTAGCAGGACGGAAAACAAATTAAGAGAGATTTCACTGTCCTGAGCAGATTAATCCAGTCATCTGTCCACAACCAAACAGTTCAGTTAGTCCTATTAAGGTATCACTATGCTGTCAATTCCCTTAGGCCGGTGCATGTTTGCAGTGGAGAGTAACTCTAAAAATGGAACAAGTAATGTAGGGCTGCAGACCTCTTGAACAAGAGTCCTTGGCTCAAGTCTCTGCTGTTTGAATGTTTAATAGTTTGTTCACTGCAAGTCATTAAATCTCACCAGATCCAACAGGATGGCCTATAAAATAGGATAGGGGCACCTGAATGGTGGTGTTGGCACTCAGCCCATAGTCTTATTTTTCTAGTGATTCTGCCAGACACTTGTTACTCTTGGTTGTGTTTCCCTTTTTTTCTTGATCTTTTTAATAGCTTTAAATATAATTGTTGGAGCATGCAAATGCCTCCCTACCCAGATGTGTTAAAGTCTTAGGTCGGCCTTTTTGCATGCATAAAATTCTCTAAACCCAGATTTAGTGAAGACTTGGAAGAGGCAGAGAAGTAGTGAATCTGGGAACAAGGGCCAACCCACTCATCCCGATCCTGAAGACGCTGCAAAGACTGTGAACTCCCACATAGATTTCTGCATTCAATTCATTACCAGTTGGTACTTAGAGATAACATTATGGAAGTTTTTGTTTCTCCACTTGGCTTTAATTGCCTTCCTTATTAGGATTTATCTTTCTGATATGGCAAAATATTATTTCAATAGATGCTGTAACGTTATGCAAAAGGAGTTGAAAATTATTTCCCATAGAACATTATTAATGAATGTTTACAAGTTTCAATGCAAGCAATTTAAAGGGCTCGGAAGATACCTTTCTTGAGAGCTCAATTCAACGCGATAGACGTTTGGTTTAAAATAAACTAAGCTTCATGTTTGGGGTTTTCTTTTTTTTTTTTTTTTTTCCTCCCCTTCCTCTGGAATATATGAAACTGTTCTTCAAATGCTAACTAATCTAACCAATTTTATATTGAATCATGAATGCATTTTAATTCACTATTCAAACTGTTGTAGCAATGAATATTTCTGCATCCCTAGCAATATGTTAAAAGAGGGCTTTTTGCTGCATTTTTTAAAAAAAACTTCTGCAATTTCTTTATACAGTCTGATTAAAATCCAATTAATTACAAACACAATTAAACCTTTCTACCACAGTTTGCAGAAGAGGGCTGATGGAAGTAAAGTTGTCAATCAAAGATCCAATAGGGAGTAGTAACTTGTCATCTCCATAACTTTTAGCCACTAAAATTGTGAAGCTAAAAACCGACATTAACAGTGTATTGCCATATGCAAGTTTATTAGGAAATATCTCACTTCTTTGATTGTTGTTCTGCTTATCATCAGATCAATACAATTTTGTTTATATGGCACCTTTCTTGACAAAGTCATCCCAAGGCATTTCACAATAATAAATATACATATAATAAAAAGGCAGTTAAAAATACAATAAAAGGAAATTAAACATTAATGTACAATCCAATCGTATTGCAAAATCAGTGCTGCCAAAGAACAATTTGATAGCACCCAAACTTTTTTAAAATTCTGTTTTTATTGGTATTCTGAAACTTTATAAAACCAATAAAATACATAACCATAATAAATAACAAATAGAGAATATGCACAATATACGTCAGAATTTCCCCCAGTCCAGATTGTCAGTTGGCATAAATCAGCATTGCCTTGCTGACTTCCATGAAGCTATAGCAAATAATGCTTACTGGAGGTTGGGGCCATTACACATTGACTTAAAAAGCAGATTATACTTCCTATTATATAGGGTTTGGTGTTGATATTGGTTGCAAGGAGGTTATGCCTTTGTTTCTTTACTAACATCACTGAAAGTTTCCTGGAGGGTATATGAGTAACTTCTCCTCCAGAGGGCAAAAAGTAGGAGTGAGGGATGAGCTAGTGTTTAGAGTGTTTCTGCATACTCAGTTCTCTTTTCCATTTAAGAACAAACACATCTGAGCAAATTCACATCTCTGGTTCAAAACATACTAATCTAATTACTCAGCTATAGGCTATGAAGACACAAGTGTGGCACAAGGGGGGTAAAGAAGGAGAAGGTAAACAATTCTCTACCCTCCCTATTGGAGGTGTGCTGGGCAGGAAAGAGATAGCAGGGAGTAAACTTAGACTGAGACACTGCAGAAAATACCATCACCAAAATAATGCATGTACCCTCTCAAATGGTGAAGGAACATCTGCATTACTGTCTTGACCACCCTTGCGCACGTGTAGCATGGGTCCCCTTCTGAATGCCCCAATTTAAGTAATAATACACATAAAATAGGTGCTATCTCCATCTGGTGCTAGTGGACTGCTACAATCAGAACAGCAGGGGACCATGAAGCTTGAATGTCCACAGGCTGATATGGCAGGGGTCTTCAGAATAACTTGTTCATTTCTGCCTGGGACCCTACACACTGCCCAAATTGTTTTGGTGCTATCTCTAGCCCTGCCTCAATATTGCCAAAGTGTTGTGGACATCTCAGATTTACAACAGGTGAAGCCCAGGTGATTCCACAGACTTAATCCTTTTAGAATAGTTGAAGTGTAACATCAGTAAAGTAGCTGGGCTAGATACTGTTATCTCCAAAGACAAGTTTGTATGGACAAGGACAGGTTGAATAAACTACTCCTGTGATCTTCTGAATCTAAAATACTCTTACTGGCAAGGCACACACCAAGAATTTAGAAGTGTCATTTCTGGGTGTCACTACCAAAAACTTTCAATGCATATATCAGAATGAGCTGTCAAAATATGGGATGACCCAGCAGCTTCTGTACAAAGTCTAAATCCCAGAATAGGTGCATTTCTGGGTGTAATATAACTCTAAGAGTCTGGATCACTTCCCACCAGGATGTTAAAGTAATAGCATTTTTCAGAAGCAGTGTACTAAAAGTAGTAGCTAATAACTGGTTTACTGAAAATTGGTTAGTGTTGTGGGTTGAACCTAGTGGGCATCTAAGCCTCACACAGCTGCTCAATCACTGCCCCCCAGTGGGATGAAGGGGTGAATCAGAAGGGCAAAAGTGGAACAACTCATGGGTTGAGATAGTTTAACAGGTAAAGCAAAAGCTGGGTATATAAACAAAGCAAGGTAAGGAATTCATTCACCCCTTCCCACCAGCAAGCAGATGCTCAGCCATTTCCAGGAAAGCAGGGCTTCACCACCACACCCAACGGTCACTAGGGAAGACAAATGCCATAACTCCCACCATCTACTCTTCCTCCTTCTTCTCCCAGCCTTTATTGCTGAGCGTGATGTCATATGGCATGGGACATCTCTCTGGTCAGTTGGGGTCAGCTGTCCCAGGTATGTCCCTGTGAGAGACGAGAAACCAGGCCTGTGAGAAACTAAGAAAAACAGCCTGAGAAAGCAAAAGTTGAGGCTGATCAAATAAATGCCTCAAACACTCGCAAGACAAAACTATGAGTCACAGGGTGCATTCTGTGGAGGTCGAAGCTGATAAGGCTGCCCGAATAACACAAGATGGGACTGGAGGAGGGAGCCCTGTGAAGACAGGATGGCTCTGCTCTGGTGCACCTGGCCAAAACTTCAAGGGCCATCTGTTTGGTGAATGACCTTTGCTTCATTATCCACGAAATGCATATTAAAGTTAACACCCCTCAATATGCTAACGAGGGCTAACATGATCATGCTAATTACATCATCCCATGAAACACCTCACCCCTCCCCGTACATGGGATACGTAGGTATGTGGGTTGACCTAGGGGATGGACCCAAGGAAAGTGGGTATAAATCAAGAAGGGAAGGGGGGGGGGGGGGGCGCGCCCCGAGGAGAGAGAGTGCAGTGAAGCGAAGAAGACGGACGCCAGCGAAAAAGACGGATGTCTCCTGTGCCTCCCGGAACCCTCGGTGGCGGGATCAGCGCAGAAACCCAGACGGGTGATCTGTGTTTCCCCATTCCCTCTATCTCCCTCTTTTCCCTTTCCTATTAAGCAATGCAAGGCATATTATATTGCTTGCCACAACTTGCTATATACTTAGCCAACTATGGTGTGTTCAATTAGTACATTGTGAGTAGTTAATAAATGTTTAGACTTGGAGACTTGTTGTCCGCTCCATTGGGGATTTGCGAATCTGAGTCACTTGTCCCCCTCGTCTAAGCGGGACGTGACAGTCCCCTCCCAACTTCTTGTGCACTCCCAACCTACTTGCTGGTGGGGTAGAGTGAGAAACAGAAGCCCTGATGCCGCATAAGCACTGCTCAGCAATAGCTGAAACTTGGGCGTGCCATCAACACTGTTTTGATCACAGATCCAGAACACAGCACCGTATGAGCTGCTGTGAAGAATATTAACTCCATCCCAGCCAAAACCTGTACAGTTAAAAAACTAGCAAAGCCCAGAAGATTGCTGATGGGTTGAAAATGACATGAGAGAAAGGCTGCGCAGAGGAAGAGGGAACAACCATACTAAGATCATCTCCCACCTGAGTGATCCATAGAGTTCAGGTGGTCCTGGGTATCTCTGCTCTGCCCTTTCAGTAGCATAAAGTCAGCCTGAGGATAAACTGTTTACAAATCTCATCTGCCCTTACAGCAGCAATTTGGAGATCATTCAAGGAAAGAACCTCAGTCACTATTTCTACTTTAAATTGGTCATGTAATACCCAGCTGGAACAAGAAAAGACTGCCAGGCCTCATGCACAGCAGTACACACTCTAAGGAGCACTTTAAAAGGAAAAACTCAGCTGGGGATTTTTCCTGAGCATCCAAGCTAGGTTTCTGTAGGTTGACCTCAAGATGTCTCAGGCTGAAAGTTTTGTCCTCAAACTTTGTCTCTGGCTTGTTTTTACACAAGAATTTAGCAGAAAGAAATTCACACCACACACCCCAGCCCCCCACTGCTCTCATTTCTCGTGCTGACCTCAAATTCACTACTGCAATCTGTCCTCTGCCATCTCTGATACTGCTTACTCCCCTGCACATTTTAGTTTGTCCTTGTCCCTACTCCACTTGTCTGTCTCTTTGGAGGATGGGACTACAGCAAAAGCAACATGACTAAACTCAGTTCATCCCACAGAAGACTATAGCTTGTCATCTGCTCTGGGGCCATCAGGAATGACAGCTCAAAGTGGAGAAGAAACTCATTGGATCAGTTAGAGCAATGATAGTCTTGGGCAGTCTCTGCTGCATGAGAACTCTCCAAGCTGCCAGCACCTACAAGATTTGATTGCTTGAATGTATGCTGGAGGCTTTTTATACTAGTTACTGACAAGAGACTGGACATAGTCACGTGTGCACACCCAGACAAATAGCTTATGTTTGAAAATATATAAAAATTGTAGCCTAAAAACTGTGGGGTTTTTTTAAAAAAAAAGTCAGTTTTGAATTTTTTTTAGCACATTCATGTGCTTATCTGTGATTGAAGTCAAGTGCACCTTAGTGCTAAGTATGACTGAATATTTTTCTTAATACTGACAATCTTAAGCATATATTTATTTTTTTTTTCCTAAATGGTTGCCCCTAGCCACTTGTTGTCATATCCGAAGCCAACAGAGGTCAACATCGAGATTCAGTTTACCAGATTTGAATCTTCAGCATCTGATTTAGTCCTTGAGACACCCTGTGTAGTCAGTGGAGAGAACCAGGGCATGATTTGTGTGATTTGTCTCAAAGAGCTGTTTTAGGGTGAGGTGAAGCTTATCTTTATGAGTTCCTGGTTTTTTCCCCACTATAAAGGGAAACTATAATGACTATAAAGGGAATCTAGTGCAACTAACTTATCTTTAGATGTTTACATTCAGTCAGTATCTTCAACTTGCACTGTGTAAAAGTGGGGAGGAGTCAATATTCTAGCCAAAAATACAGTGGTTTTTATCCAGAAATTCCTCTGCTCCAGCCCTTAGACTGTCTTCCCTCTCCATGTTTTTTAAACAAAAGGATGTCACTTTTTCACTAGTGGCTAATTCAGTTGTGAGGCAAAGTGAATGACTGGGAAGGGTGTAATAATTACAGCACAATGTGATGATCTTCTGGTGTATTCCCTGAAGAAGTACAATCTCAGAGAATTTCTGCTAGGCCCTCTTCAAGTAATTACTGTCAATTCGTGCTTATCTGCCAGCTCTCTCACCAGGTTTTCTTTTCCTTGCCTTCCTTAGTGAAGATACTGATTCTGACAAAAGGAGCCATTTGTCAAGGAGCTGGCATGCCAACTTTTCTTTCCCTTTCTTTACTGAAATTATGCAAGAGATTACAGTCCAACCTGAAACAATATGTACCTTATCATCTAAATAATAGAGCACATAGTAATCAATGTCAAATGGACATTGGTGGTAGCAGATTCAGCTATGTCATTCAGCACATGGCTGCTTGACACAACCACTTCTGGACATCTTCATTCTAAACATGTGAAATCACAAAGGGATTTTAAATAGATCTGCAAGGCTGATTAAGCAATTTCACTCTGAAGTTGTAACAAACCTTTAAGAGGCTTTTGAACACTGACTCTTCTCCTTACTGGAAGTGAGGAGTCCCTTCAAGTCATCTCTCAAAAGATGAACAGTGCTTGCCCATAAGGCAGCAATGGATAGGTTTCCTTGAGCTTCCACAGCTATGACCCTGACTTCAACCTGACCTAGGACAGAGATAATTACAGCATACATCTTTGATTACTCTCTCAGGGTTTGGACAGGGGACCCTCTACTTACAGCATGTGCTTAAGCCTGGTTTAGGCAGTGACAAATCCAAATCTTCTAACAGCTAAGTACAGATGGATTCCTAATCTCATCACTACATTACTTAATTTTAACTTATTGAATGGAAAATGGAAGTGGCTCAGACCTCCTGTGAGGGCAGCAAAAGAGAGTGCTGTTTAGAAGGTTTTACCATCTAGTACTGCAAACAGTAAATCTATGAGTCAGAAAAAATCATCTGGTGCTTTCAAAAAAATCACAAGGATTGTGTAACAACCATTTATTTGAACCAAAATTCCCATCTTCATTTCTTAGACTACAGAGCAAGCATGAAACTGCTAATTTCTCTGAAAGTCTACATGACCCGAGATCCCGAACACAAATTCTTTTCCTATGTAATTTCTGATTTCAGTGTGAGCACACCCTAAGAATCAAGTGAACTTCAGAGTCCATCTGTAACATTTTGGTAATCCTGTAGCTGCTGAGACGCAGAACACAAGACCAGATGTAGGACTCGCATGTCCCACTACTAAGCCAGCCTCTCACACACATCTGTGCCACTAGACAGTGTTGCATTTTGGTATTTGTATGTCATTGTTCAAGAGATTGCTTCTCTTTCCTAAAGTGCAATATTTGCCTTCTGTTGTCAGGTCAGGCTTCACTACATAGGAGAAAGAAAGCTAGTCACCTGAAGAAATATGTTGTGTGGAACTTCCACCATTTTTTATGTTTTAAGCATAAATTTTAGTTTCAAGGTTATCCATACAACACATGAAGGGTAAAATATGAATGAAATAGGAAAAAGGTAGAGCTCTTTACCCTTACAATTTGAAGAGGGTGCTTTAGCTTTCTCAGATGCTAGTTTTTGCCTCAGGATTTGGGCTTATTATGAGCTTGATTCAGCTGTCAGTGAACTGATCCAAAACAACAGTCTTCCCCATACTAGTTCCTCCAAGCCGTATAGTCTCTCTGGAGGACAGGTCCTTTTTCATTTGCTTTCCCCCGCCCCCTATTCTTCCCCCAGCACTGTCAGTAGCTCACCCAATAACTTACTTGCTACCACATTTTTTAATTTCCTAGTCTTTTGGTGGCTGAACAAATTCAGCAATGCCCTCTGAGGACTTACACAAACATGTCACTTCTTTGCAAAACATCCCCTGACTTTGTCAGTTGCATGAGCTAATGCCAGTGAAACTCCAGTGCTTTGGAAGAAAATCCAGGGGCACCTTGAGGGTTTTATTTTTTATTTTTTTGTAAAGTTCAAGATGATTAATTATATGGGACTCAAGATATGTAAAAGTTATCCAAGTTTTCACCATTAATCACATAAATGAACAGAAAATAATTAGTTCATAGTGACTTTCTGGCTTATTATAATCAGCCCAACTCAAATCGACTTAGCCCAGAGAGCCAAATATAGCAAGGAAAAAACCTTGAGGCATTTTTTCGCTATGTGTTGCCTGTTATCACACAGTGAGGTTTCTGTTCAAATGATGTGCCTTATTAAGGCAGGCGAAACCCATTTAAACAATGTATCAGAAATGCAGACAAGCTGCAGAAAAATACATGTATAAAGGGTATATTTTTCTTGAAATTTATTGATGGCTAAGCCTGCTAAAACTTTAGAAAATGTGTTTTCTAAAGCACTGACATTATGTTTTTCTAGTAATACAATTGACTTTTTTTTTTTTTATTTTGCAGTCACTCTTCTCTCTCCTCTCACTTCCCCTTGTAATGGACTTGAAGAATGGCAATTATTCCCTTTTATTTTACTGGCTTAAACCATGTGCTTATTAGAATAAATGTTATCATTACCCTTTTTATTTTATAATTATTAATTTTTTATTTGATTGCCAATACTTTTACTGTAGGCTTAAAGTCTTGAATATTACATGTGATGGAACAATAATAAAATGGAAAGGCTTGGATATGATTCTTTCTTTTTACTAAAAAATGCAACTTTAATTCTTAGAGATCTATTCTAAAGGTAGGTACAACAAATTATGTTTTAATTGTTAATTGTTCTGTCATCTATGGGAATTTGAGACGTCACTATCTTTGGCATTTTGACTGTGTGCCTGATATCAAATTGTACTAGAAGTTTGTGTCTGAAAGTCTGGACATCACAGTTTTGGCAGACTGCTGAGACAGACATCCTGTCAGGTGAGTTTCACAGACAACACACTTAAGTAAGTAAAGTGATAAACTTGGGAGTACATAGCAGAGTTGTCACCAGAACTGTGATGTTGAATCAAGAAAGGTGCATGATTTGGTACAACTAAGACAGGGTCTTAGGACTTTCTCTGGCATCAATTGTGAAGAGGCAAGGCTCATGAGAATATCAGACACTCCTCCTGATAGCTTTTTGCCCTGTAACTTCACTCTGGTGATGCAGCAAACAAAATTCCTCTGTTTTGAAAGCTCCCTGGAACTACAGCATGCAGCTTGGACAATATAAATTAAAAACTTCCTCTAAAGATAACATAGCTCAAAGGCAGAGATGAAATCTGGTCGCAGACATCTTCTAAGCAAAAGAAGCAAAGTCAGTGCATGTACACTCCAGCCATACAAGATGACAGCACAGTGGAGGAACAGAGGTGGGCAGAAGCTTCAACTTCATCTTCTACATAAAATCTGCAAATATGAACTTCACAGCAAGTGCTTAACCTGTGCGCTATAACAGAAACAGGGGTGTCAGTGAAGTCATTAGATGACTCAGCCTCCTTAAAGTTATCTATTTCTATTTGAAAAGCCTTTTTTTAAATTCCTGTACCATGTAGAAAAGGTGTCAGTTTCAGCATAGGGTTTAAAATAAAGAGCAAGGAGGTACCTAAAGACAGTGAGATGAACAGATAGCACCTCTGCAGTGAACTAGGAGATGCTGAAGACAGCATATTCAGTCTTACCCCTCCCTATCTTGATTTTGGTACTTTCATCCTAATACAGGCCTCAGAGTGCTTTCTTTCAAAACATAAAATCAGTGCTCAATGCTTTTAAAATATCACTGGTAGAAAGATGTCATGTGCGTGAAAGCCTAGTTTTACTGTGGCCATGTAGAAAATAAAAATAAGCATTTCAGTTCACTCTTAATTTGGATGAGATTTTCTCATTTCAGAGAGTTGGATTCAGATCTCCGCATAAACTTTTCTGAGGAGAACAAATACGCAAACACCCCAGGAACTGGAAATAGCATTCAAGTTACAAAACAGAAGAACTGACAGTATTTGTTTGAGAAAATGGATGCTTAGAAGAAAAGAATACGTGGGATGAAGAATAACAAAACTCTGGAGATACTCTGTTACTCCAACAATTAGGAGATTTAGGGATCTCTGGAAATAGAAGTTGCATCTAGGCTTTGATAGACACTCATCAATGAAAGAGTCATGACTAAATGCAGAGCTCTCACTGACTGTATTCTTTCTTAATTCTCTGGTGAACCAGGTACCAATGATTACAGAACCACATCTAAACCAAGAATGATTTCTTAAAACAGGGAAGTGTAACCATTTCTGAGAGACATTTCAATCTGAAATCTATAATCCAGTTCATGCTCATTCCTCAATCCATGTCATGACATCTCTGAAAGCTTTACAACTCTCTGGGTGTGGGAGCAGATTGAGAATTACAGGATGCAAGTGAGGATTCTGAGCTCTGCTACCAACCTATGTAACTTTGACTTGGTCATTTTGCCTTTCTGCTCTTCTACCCATGATTTTTCTGTTCAGGCTAAACTCTTCTTGGAAATGACAGCCTGTTATTGTATTTGCACAATCCCTAGTACAAAAGCAACTAGAAAACAGCTGGAGCCTCTAGCCACCAATAATGTAAATAATAATAGATTTCTTTTTCTCTAAACAACAATGCACATGCATCAAACAGGGTCATAACATAAAGATTTGTAATAAAATAATCATAAAAAATTGAAATACTGTTGCTAATAAAACATCTCTACAAGTTTTCTCTTTTACAGTACATGTATATATGTGTGTTGGTGAATGTCTGTGTGTGTGTCTCAAACATAACAGAGCCAAATTAAATTTTGCATATTGTATAAAAACAAGTGCAATCACAGTAACCATTTATTTCTCATCATTTTCTTTCTTTCTTTTTTTTTTTTTTTTTTTAATGAACTTCCCCTGAGGACATTCTTACAATTGAGCATTTATTTATTATAAGTAACAAAAGGAATTTTGATTGTTCCAGCTGTGGCAAAGAAGTACACTTTGATAAGCATACAGTACCACAGATGAAAATAACAACACATTCAAGTAATTAAAAGCTTTGGAATTTAAGGATGAAATTCTCCACTGGCATTTCTCTGTAGAATTTAATGTAGTTATGGTAGAGAATTGGGGCCTCAAAAAAATGGAGCTCGGAAGTGTTTGACCTTATTTCCCCATTTCCCTAGAAGAATTTTATTTTTTCCATCTTTGGCAAAAAGAATTCTTACTAATATGAAATTTCAGCCATACCTGGTTTGGAAGACAAAATATAGGAATATAAATTTTTGGTTTTTTTCACATTATACCCATGGTGGAAAGAAAAGGAACAGTATCATACAGCAGTGTCCCACAGAGACAGTCACGTTAGGTACAAGGTCATCCATTTTTTTCTGGATGAAGACACACAAGCAAATTGCCATGGAGAAAAAAGTTCCTATGCACCAGTTTAATACTAATTATTTTATTTATGCTTTCACCTCATTGTGACTTCAAGGTTTTTGTACATCTTTAACTTGTGGTAGGAAAGGATAATCTATTTCACATATAGAAGTGGGATAAGAAGAAAGTATTGTAACACGCTGTGCTTTTATGTATGGAAATGCCAGTCTGTTAAATGATTGCACATTATACTATTGCAAAAAAGTTCTTTTTCATAGAATTGACAAAAATACTTGCAGTTAAAAAAAAAAAAAACTTTTAAATTTTGTGGTTTTTTAAAAAAATATTGTGATTACTCTGTATATGAACATTCATATCTTAAGATTTCATAGACTATTAATAGTTAACAGCTTACCTCTTATAAACGTCTCTTCAGTTGTTTCTATCCTCCTTTGTCACATGTAATTTCTTTTTTTCTGCAATGGAAGTCAAATGATATGGAATGGAAGACAGCAGTGGAAAACGTGTTATTCATTCCAGTGTGGCAAGACCTAAAACACCTCATGAGAAATGATGCAAATATCTCCCTGCCTTGATTATCCACTCTGGGTCACAGTAGTGAAACTATTACTTTTCTGATGTAAAATTTGGGGTTTGGATGCAAGGTTTTGGGTTTCTTTGGTTTTGTGGGGGTTTTTTTCTTTCTTCAAGAAATTGTCGGCTTTAAGCTGAAAATCTTTTCAGTTAATAGAAGGCGAACAAACTGAGACCTCTTTGCACACACTGGGGAAATGCCTGCAGAATATCACTGCAGTTTCAGGAGCATTGCTGGAGGAAGATGATTCGGGTGTTGATTGGGAAATATTTCCCCACCCTCAGGAAAGCATAAGGGAAAGCGAAAAAGTACTTTGCGGAAGAAGACTTAGGTGTGTCAAGGCTGGTATTTCTAGCAAATAAAATGCAGGTAATATAACAGCTCCATCAGCAAAATGGAGTAGGTGGCAGAAGGCCTGGGTGTTTGAGGCAATGAGTTTGTGTTCAAAATGACAAAAGTGCTAGCAAGGCTTATTTGCAGTACTTTGTTGTGAAGGGAGACGCACCAGTCGATGTGAAATTATATGAAAATGTATGTGAGAATTTTTAGTAATTCTTTGGGGCATTTGCCCAAGTTTAGTCATAGCTCAAAATCTTTACTCCCGCCTTATTAGTTTAAAGCTGTGATGGAAACTCAAAGTGACAGTGCTGTCAGCACACTGAGACATAATGCCACAGAGCACTGTGCTTCCGGGCCAGCAAACAAAACATCAGCTTCCAAATGAAAAGGCATCAAAATAGGGAAAAAAAGCAACTGTATGCTATGTATCATCACCATATAATGCTATAAAGTAGAACAACACATTTACTAAAGAATGCAGAAGCAGGAGTGCATGTGTAGGAAGATTCTGTTCATAGTGGTGGCATAATCAGGAGCCTAATGTATTTATCTCTAAATTTGCATGATGATGGGGTTGAGTAGTGGTAGTAGGCTGCTATTAGTCTGAATGTTTGATTAAAAAGAAAAAAGATCTTTCTCTCTTCTTTCATACACACATACACAAAACAAAGTGAGAAAATCTCAAAGACCTAGTGTGTAGTTCTTACATGTAAAACTAAGCAAGGCAAGATGAAAAGGCTTTGAAATTATATTTAATGCCATAGCATCTCTGTTCCCTCATAATAACTCCATTAAACTCAGCAACTGAGAGGATACAAAGAAGTTTGGTCTCTTTCTTTTCTGCTCAAATTCAAACCTCTCACACCTTCGCAGGGCTACTATCAGGCATTAGTATGTAAGTTTACTTGCAGAGGAAGAAGCACCTTCAGTTGCAGTGCTTCATGTGAAGGAGGTTACTGCAAAAAAATGAACAGGACCACAGAAAACATCACATTTCCTCCTTCTACCTGCTCCAGTGAAGTGTTCACAGCAGATTCCATCCTTAGGGCTGGAAGTGTTGATGGGAAGGAGGATGGAGACCAGCAAAGAAATGACACAGAATAAGCACAGCTAATCTGACTTTATGGCTGTGGTCAAATGCTGTGGCCTTTAGATCTTACACAGGCATACTTCCCGTGGACAATGACAGTAAAGCTGCATAAGCCAAGTCAAAGTGAGTTGGGGCCTTTATATACAGAACATGTAATTTGGTTAGAGTTAGAGAATGACACTGAGTCAAGATAATCCTAGTGACACAAATATATAAGGACATAATAGTGTTTCTTCAAGATCTGAATAGGTTCTACAAAATGTCCCCCATCTCTTGATATGGGAGCAGTTGTTAGTTTGGGTGATGCAGACATGAGGTCTAGGAGTCAAATCTCTGGAAACAGAAATAAATAAAGACTAACTCGAACATTTTCCATTAATTTTACAAGTCCAAATCTACTCCCAACAAAACCACAAAACCAGTTATACACCCACTCACACACAGAGACACAAAATCTTGATTGACAATTTGCAATCATAAAGTTTCCTTGTTACTGCCATTAATATGTGACTATTGATGCTACTGTAAATAACCATTGTTATTTTTAATAATTCTGCAAAAAAAGTCTTTAAAAAAGACCAAGATACTAAAGTGCCAAGACTTCAAAAAACCCCAGCAAAACAACACAGAGGAAGAGACCCCAATTAAAGAGCTTTAAGTCTAAATGGAAGTGCTGATCTGGGTATACTGGGAGCATTACCGCCACAGAATAGGTTGTCATACAAAGCAGTAAACATGCCAAGCCTCTGGTGCTACAGCAGCACTAGTATGTGAGATGGTGGTGAGATGCCAAAAGGAAAAGGGAAACATTTTGTTTGTTTCCTGCACCATCTCCCTCGGTGACATAAGCTTAGGCAACAAAAACCCTTTGTTGGCATCACTGCATCTGTTACAAGCGTCTTTCAGAACAGTAGTGTCAACAAGGTGATGTGATCTTTTCTTACCCTCCTCTGACACAAATACATTAGCCAACAGTGGAGATTAAGCTTTAGAGACTTGGTGATGAGCACATTCTAAAAAACCTAACTTTTTCTGACTGTGACGAAAGAAAAAGAAGCAGTACACCATGAAGGTGAATAGCACTGAGATCCTTCTGAGAATGCCCTATGAAGTTTTTCTCATAACCCTCTTTGCTCTTCACTAGTAACTGAAGGATGAAAAATTCTACAGATGTAGCTTAGATACACAAACAGAATAGACCAAGGTTTTATTAAAAAAATAAACGTTCTGCTGTATGCTTTCTAGAAGAAAACATAATCAAATAGCATCATCTCAGATAGTTTTCCAAAATTAAGCCAATTCTTTTGGCTCTGAGCCACATACAAAGACTTGTTGATTTTGAGTGCTTTAATGATGAATGAGGCCCTGCAGACCATCAGCAAGTCAATTGCTATGGTCTCAGGGACTATTTGCCATAGTTTGTTATTAGAATGCTTAGCTATGTTATGTGATGCAAGACGTTTGCTTGTAATAGCACGTTACACTTTTCCTGCTTCCATGTTTTATATTATTTCTGAAATTTTCCACAGCTGACTGGTTAAACATAAAGAAAACAGCTTTAGAACCAAACTGCACTGTGAAACCAAAGTCTGAAAAAGTTGAATTTAAACTCTGAGCTTTCTTGGTGCTTCTTTGTTCATGGGTCCAATTGAAACTGTTGAGAAACAAACTTTTCATCAAATTCTACCACCTTCCTGATTCCAGAGGTCAGCTTAAACCTGGCCTGTAGATCTGTAGGAGTCTGGGCCGCGCTGGGAGAAAGTTAGTGCAGACAGAAGAATGCAAGGACGAAGACAAGGCCAGCAAAATAAGGCTGGCAAAAACACACAAGATAGCAGATAAGTGAGAAACACCTGTGGTCAGCAAAAGCACACAAGTCTGAGCAAAACAGGGTATGAGACAAGGGAGTTTTTGGCAAGTTTTGGGCTTTACGTGCTAATTGCAATTAACCAATGCAAATGCTTGTAGAGGCGCGTGAACAGCGCGTGTAGATGACCTGTAGCCTATTAGAAGATAGATGAGTGCGTGTACGGAACTTAGTAGAATATAAATGTAACCAGAAAAGGAATAATAAAAAAAGATGGACGACCTGATCATCACATTGGTGTTGCATCGTTTCTGTTCCCGCATGGAGAAATAAGGACCCCGGCTAATGGTGACCCCGACATAGATCTTTATGCTAGACATTCAGGTAGCATCGGTTAGCAGAGATAAGGTAACCTCAGAGTGTCACAGGCTCACTCAAATTGAGGATATAGTTCTACAATCTTTGAAGCAAGATATCTGCAGATTAATTTAATGAGAGTTATGACTAAATAATGCCATGGAGCCTCCAGCATTTTAACAGAACTTAATGACACTTCAAGATGTGGTTTGCACTGTTTTACTTAGAATTTTCTGGGGGTATACAACACTGCTGTTCTTTATCTGGCATCCATATGTATATAATAATAAATAAATAAGCATGATTTATCAGGAACAGAAATTTTCAAAACCACACAAAATTTAAAACATTTCAGTAGGTTTTAGAGCTTCTGCTGATTCCATCCTTACACTGTTTTCTTATCCTCTCCAAAGATTTATCAATATTTTAGGATGGAATTCACCTCACTGAAGCACAAACGTCCAAAAATCTGATTTTTAAAATAGTAACTTAGGCTCCCTTCACAGAGACACTGCCACTTTCAAAGGAATTGAGATATTTTACAGTGATTTTCCATTAGGAAGTGGACCTACCCTTTGCTATTGGCTGATGAGGAAGACTAGCCTACTAGCTTAGAATCAGCACTGGATTTTCAGGATGATAAAGACTGATTAAAAAATCCCGTTCATTTCATTTAGAAGGATTCACAGAAGCATAGCTGTTTTCCTTTTTCTTCTCTTCCACATTCAGCACAAGACATGATAGCACCTCCAGTGTTTTAGAAGAAAATATATCTTTGACACAAAAGATGCAAGGCTTTTGAACATCTTCTGTGCCATAGGAAGAGGGAAACTGAGCTCAAAAGCCATGCTGATGTCCTAGGATCCTGCAATAGCACAGTATTTTTTAGCTGATGTTAAGAAGTGGACTTCACCCCACATTAGAGAGGAGAGGAGAAATAACTCTACAGTGTGTGCTAAACTGACCTGAGGGAAAATTCTTATTAGCAGGATATAAAACCAAGAAGTCTAGTTGTATTATAGAACCAGAGCAATGCAACTTGTTCCAGGGGCACTGTTTGTGCATACAGCTCACAGGGCAGAGAAGTCTTATTCTTCATTGTGGCATCATTGCTGTAATGCATATAAGAAATAAATGCAATAAAAACACCACAAAAGGGAGAAGAATAACGCCTGTCTTAAAACTCATCAGATTAATAATGCAAAGAGTGATTTCAAGAAAGGAAATTAAGCTGTTAAAGCAAAATACAGCAAGCTGTGACGCAGAAAATACTCCCTATGATCCCCATGGTAGCTTTTCTTGAGCAAAGAATGTTGGGCTCAGACTGTTAGCAAATACTGACAGTCTGTGCTATATAGCTGGCGAGGTTTAAAATGCAAAGCAACCATCCATGAGGAGAAGGGGTGGAGGGAAAGAAGAATGATACTCTGGTTCCTGTATCCCCAGTTCAGACCTGGATCCCTGGTAGTTAAAAAGTGGGAGATGACAGGTGAGGGAAAAACAGATAGGAGTAACATGGGATCTGTGGCACCATGTAAGAGGACAGCAGACTACATGCCATTATAGTGTGATATAAAGGATATGTACAGTAATTGTCAATGTGTACAAATGGTACCATCCATCTCAAGGGCTTTCAGTATAAGACACCAATTTTGTGAGTCCTGGATAGCTTCTGGTGTTTCACTAACTACCTCAGCAGGGACAGCAGCATAACTCTGTGGCAACACCACCTCTACACTAGCAGAATTTTAGGAGGCTTAGCAAATTGTGTGGTAAAAAAAGACTTGTTTCATATGGCCACCTAGATTCTGAAGGCGATCCCACTCGCATTGCAGAACTGAGAGCTCATATTCCTTATGAAAACCTTTTCTTCATGCTTGTTAAGTGCTGCACATAGTTGATCTCTCTTCTTAGTAAGGTTTACTGGCTTAGACTCAACATTTTATTAACATAGATATGTGGCCTGCTGACTGGAGCAATATTGTGTCTGGGCAGTTCAGCATGTGCCTTGATCCAAGAACAGGAATGTTCCTAAATGCGTAACTCACATTAGTTGAATATTGGGTACAAATATATTGGTTTGGATCTGGCTGTAAATAGATAGCTCAAGGTTACATGTTAAGCCAAAGCTGAGAATTGTCTTCCCCCTCTCCATGTCCAGCCCTAGGCTATACTCTGATCTGTTAGTGGGTTATGCATATTCATGTTTTCATAGCCTCAGGAATCAGGACCTTGTACAAGGCCTCAGACATAGACACAAGTCTTCTCTTGGTGGAGAGCAACATAAAGCGATAGAGCAGAAAGGCAGGCCGTATGCTAAAAAGAGGATGAAGCCAAGGGAGGCACCGAGACATCTCTCAAGGACCTCCAGTGACCTTAAAAGCTGTTTCTTCTGCAGATCTTCTTGCCTGCAGATATGCTGTTTGCCCTTTGAAGGATGAATTCTCCCTCCAGCAGAGAAAGCTTGGTGGTACAGGGAAGGTATGACTTTCCTTTCTCCTTGCAGCACCTGTGTTCAATCTGTAATCTAGTGGTGCTATGCTCCCATCAGCCTATGAAACTGCCATACCAGGAAATTGCACAAGGATCCTGAAAGGGCCCCACATCTGTTAAAAGCATCTCCCTTGAGCATATGTTGAATTACCACCTACAAAGACTAAGCTTTATATACATGTAGCCCCACAGCCTTAATGTAATTTGCAACTCAGTTTTCCAACTGAATCTTCCTCCCTTCTCCTCTTCTTCACAGAGATTTATTCTTTCCTTCAGATTTTTCATACTAATGTAACAGCATAAAGCACAACATGGTGGATTCATTATCTGAGCCACCAATACAAATTTCATCCATCAAAACACCAGCTACAGACTACAGATCCTATCTTCATAAATTACATTGGAAACCTTAATGGAGGTGTCATTCATCCCTACTATTATTATGATGATACAACAGGGGATGTGTATGCTTTAAAAATTAAAGTATATATTCCTATCCATAGTACAGCCTCCCTGTACATAGGCTATAATATGCAAATAGAAAATTATTAATCAAACCTTTCCAAAACAAGGTGAAACGATTTCTCCTTTTCTTTCAATACATTGTGTTGACAAAAACTGACTTTCAGAACAACCATTTTTGATTCTGAAAACTTTCCAAGCATACGTGTACAGATACAAGCAGGCCACATGCACATTTGGCAGTCAAACCTGAGCTTCTCAGTTTAATTTCTGCACCAAAAAGGAGGGTAGAATCCTAAATGTCTTCTGCAGAGCCTGACTGGGTCTTCATGAAGCTTAGTATACAGCCTTTCAGTCAGAGCTGCCTAATTTGGAGTCAGTTTGGTAAATCTTTTAAACCAGGACTGATCCTCTGCTGGAAGAAGTTACGGATGTGATGATGCTGTATGATGGAAAAAATATCTTCAGCGACTTTGTCTCATTCTCATTAGAGAGCACCCAAAACCTATGGATAGCAGAGCCAACTCATAAACTGTCATCAGCTTCGTTGTTCTTGTACCACAAAGACACACTGGCATCTCTTGTGCAATGCTAGGATCTGGCAGAAAAAATACTGAAGGAAATAGCTTGCTTTTCATCTTAGGCCTGCAGTTTCTCCAGCAGATTAATCACACAATTGTTCAGTATTGTCACACTGTGCATAATTCACTCATCCTGACAACTATAAAGAAAGTGCAACTAAGGAAAATCGACTAATACTGATTCATGTAAGGAAGCTAGTATCTATGTTACAAAAGTACTTGATGGGAATCCATTTGATTATTTTTGTTGACTTCACTTTCCTTTTTTGATTGAACAGTCCTCCAGACAGATGTTCTTTAGACTCTTGTTTTCATATAAGACCTAACCCAATCCATTCAAAATCTTGAGTATTTTGCAAACTGAAACAACATCAGCAACAGTTGCATATTGCAACTGCACTCAGGCAAATCCATGAAAAACAAACCAGTCACACTCCTCTCCTGAAATCACTGGAATAATCCTAGTCCTAGAGAGTCAGAGGAGGAGGGATTTTGGAGCAGCAGAGACTGTAATTAGCCAGAAACTGAAAAAAAATGTTGACCTGCACAATTACTTTTTGTTACAGAGAATTGTTGTTATCTACAGAAACAAAAACCATCCAGAGTAGACTAAGGAAGTCCATTAATTGTTTTTATTAATTTTAGGGATCAGGGGACTTGAGAACTAGGGAATTCTGTTTTCTCTCTTGAATGCTGTCATGTCCCTTGGCCCCAGGGATGATGCTCACAGGGAGAACCAAAGTCTGAATCAAGTGCCGTGGACAATGCATCCCATTTATATGCTCTAAATCACAAAGATTCAGCTCCGTAATTTCCTTCCTCCTAGCATCATGATGTTATGGCTGCAGAATGGTACTGACTGCTGTATGTGGAAAGAGTTAATACCGATTCCTGAAGGAAATAAGTAGCTATGTTACTAACGCCAGAAGAGTGAAACAGTCTTTATTCTCTCTGTGACCCCGCACTGCCAGCTGCAAGCCTTTCGCAGGCACAGGTTATTACATGGCACTTGAGGAATGCTGTAGTTCCCTTCCATTATTCTGATGAGGTTTTTTGTATTTTCTTTTTTTTCCCAGAGCACTGTATCTTTCCTGGGAACAAGTCACCAGGAGGGAGCTTTTTAATCTGTCACTCAGGGACTCATATAAGCAAGTACCTGTATAACAGGGTTTGTGGGATCTGGGGAAGATTGAGTTCTTCAGTCAAGACTTGAAGGTGTGACCTCCTGATTTAGAAGACAGAGTGCTACTTGTGGAGTTTACCACTTCCACCATCCTCCCCATCTGTTTTTGTCAAGCTCAAGAATTGTGCTGCCACTGGAAAAGGCTGCAGTTCCTAATGAAATCAGAAGTGCTGGGAATTAAATCTGTGGTTTCTGAAAGATCATCAGCACTCTGTTTTAACCCCTTTTTTGTTCCTTTTTCAGATTCAGATCTTTTGCTGTTAAAAACCTCCAGATGCTTGGGTTTTTATCTTTTTGCAATTAATTTATAGTATTTGTTTACAAGGATGATCATTTTCATTCAAAGATTTTTTTTTTTTTAAATTATTGTTCTTTGTTATAATGTCAGACAGAAGCATAAAACAGACAAGCAGACAGACATATAGCTCAGGAAAAACTCAGTAAGCCACAGGAGAGAACTATGGAGCAAAGATACAAATAGTGATTTTGTTGGAGTAAATCTGAAAACAAACCTACGTCAGTGAATGGATCAAATTTTCAGCTGGTGAAGACTGGTTTCACTCCACGGCAAAGGATTCACCACTCAATTTATCTTCAGGTTTACTTACAGCTGAAGTAAGAATCTGAAATATGGAGGCTCCAGACTTTGGAGCTGAGAATAGGAAGAGCCATACCCTCAATAGACATCACCTGGTATGGAAGTACATCTGTCTACAGAACCTGAGGCATTTGGTACTATCCTTCACTGAGGCAGTTAAAAATCCTTTCTAAAGATGTTTGGCCTTCTGATCATCCTCTTGTTGACTTTTGTTTTGTTTTCTTTTGTTTGTGTTGTTTGGATTTTTGGCTTACTTTTTAATCGATAAAATGTAGATAATAACAGAACTGCACCCAACATTGAGGAGCCAGAGTTGTTGTCATGTGGACAGAGTACAGGACAGGAGATTAAGTTTGTCTTCCCATCCTTCATAATCATTCTCTGGGTGGCTTCGGGCAACTAACCTCCCTGTCATTCAATTTTTCCATCTCCAAAATAATAAGCGATCCTGAGCATCTTCATAAGATTTATTGCTATTAAAGATTTATTGTGAATTAGCTGTTTGGGTGTTATTATTGTCCTCATTATTGTTAATACTTGTTACTATTACTATTGCTATTATTATGTTTCTGCACTGGTGAGAACAGCTTAACGCATATACCACTGTGCTGGGATCTACAACTTGCAATGGAAAAACTAGCTTGAAAGATAACCTTGCCACTAACAAGGTAAAAATGAGAGCACCAAGCAACTCGATAGCCTGCTTCACTGATAACAAGGCTTTCAAATACCCTGAGCCAGATTCTGTTCTCAGCAAGATGAGTGTAAATCTGAGGGATCCTGCTGAGATCTGCAGGACTATAGGGAAATTACTGAAAATCAGAATTTGGCCCCGTAGTACTTAAAGTAAACGTGCTCACTCTGAAGGGCCTGATTCGCACTGGTGCTCAGTGTGCTACACAGAGAAGTAAAAACAACAGAGACACACACATGCTAATTAAAACTGCAGATGTGACTTGGTGACTAGATTAAATAACACCTCTGGAAAGAGGGGGAGCTGCCAGATATAAAAACAGAAAGCTCCTCAATTAAATGGCTTGAAGGTCTGTTGCTGATCTAATTTCTCCTAATTTCTCGAAGCAGAACCAATAGCCCTCTCTTTCTCGGTGATGTTTGTCAGTTACATGCTGACCCATACCTACTCCCAAGTGCAGTCTGACTTTTTCTCCACAGGAACTCAGGTGGGTATTTAGAGAGATCTCTTAACCACTCCTCCTTTATCCTATTTGGATGAAAATAGAGCAGATGGGGCACATGTGGGACTGGAGCTACCTGCACAGCTCATTTTCAGCCCTTTTCAGCTGCAGAGTGTGTATGGAAAGCCTAAGTTACAGACAGGGCAACAGTCAGCAATGCAGGCATAAAATACATGGGTCAAGGCTATGCATGCTAAAGCCAGCTCTTGACAGTGCTTTTAATCTCACAGGCAAAATCAGTCCTGTTTCCACTAGACTCAGGTAGCTGGCTTGCAAGAGAATTGCACTGCCATGAAACATGCACAAAACTTTTAGGTTACATGAGTCACTGAGAATTTAAAAAAATCACATCATTTCTACGGAAGAAAATAAACATCACACAAACACACAAAAAAACCCCCCAGAAACGGAAAACCGAAAATAAAATAAAAGCTAAGCCTCTCAGCCTGGCTTATCATTGCTGAAGACAATGTCTCCTGTGGCTGCTATTCCTAGAGCAGCTGCTGTGTGGCATTGCTCCCCTTCAGATGAAAAGAAGCAGTGTGCAGCACCAGTGAGTCAACAGCGCTCGCTGCAGCGCGTTTCTTGAAGACAGGCCTATTCCCTGTTCTCGTAACAAACTGTTCTAATTGTTATGTTGACTATTATGGCTAAAATTGCAATGCTCCACTGTTCAAGAACTTTTGTCTATATTTCTGTAAAGCTACAGGGAGCAAAAAAGTGCTTTTTACAAATTATTATTTACGAAAAAAAAGAAATGCCTTGAAAAATAATCTGCTGGCTATGAAATCTATTATGAAATATATTTCAATTAAAAGGCTACATAATTTACATGCATAAGCTTTTCTTCTGTCAAGTTTATATTTTTGTTGTCTTGTCATAATGCCCTGAAGTAAGCACTTCTGAATTTTAAACTTTAGCATTTATCTTAGCAATCACACTGTGAAGATAAATACCCCTTGAGGAAGATACACAATTGGATCTTGTATACTAGTAAGTTAGGCTTTGTACAGGTTATTACTGCACTAGGAAGCATGGGGGTTCAATAACAACAATTAGCATTTAGAGATACACTGTTTACATTCAGTGTATTGTACATGCATCGGTTAATTAAAGCCATGCAATAGTTTTGACGCTGAAGATCAGTTCTGGGATCCTTGGAAACATTTGGGTGGTACAAAAGGGTCATAAACCAGTTGCAAGATCTTCAGTAAAAATTTCTCCTGGTGCTAAACTTTCCGTAGGGGTCTTTTTCTCATGTCTCTTCTAGCACGGGGGATATGGAAGCAGTATGGCTGAGAACTGCTATGGTAAAGCAATACTTCAGAGCCATAACAGCAACTCCTGAAGTGAAGAGCACAGTTCAGCTTTTCACCAGTTTAAACAGGTCCTGCACACCATTGCATGGTTAGAGTGAACCAGAAGGGTGAACTGGAAAATTAACACTTTTTTTGTGAACAGACTACTTTTTAGTTGGCTCATTTCATTGATCCAGTTTACTAAGTGGCCATGTAAAAATGCTTGGGGCCAGCACAACCTAGGGAACAGCCTGAGAAGAAGATATCTTGGGACAACAACAGAACAGTGAGGACAGTCACATAAGTGAGTATTTGGCTGTCACACACCTTAGTTTTATGATGCTACTTAGGTTAGGTGTTTAATTTAGGGTGTGGCTGTCTTTAAACCAATCTAAGACTACACTGTTATGAAAGGGACAGCTATCCTCTGTGCCACAGCGCTCGTACTCAGATCACCTTGTCATCAGCCAGACCTTACTGAAAAAAATCCAGAAAAAATTATTAGGAAATGTGCTAGTACTGGCATGGGGAGGAGGTGTTAATGCACAGTTAGGAAGAGAGTAAAATACGTATTCATGCCTTCTTGATATCTGCACAGACTTAGATTAGCTGAAACTGATGGTGAAACTGCACCTATGGACTTGCTCTGGACTGTCCGTTGAAGGAATGTCTATCCCTTTGCTGACCACAGAAAAAATATATGGCCACTAGACCACCAAACTAGGCATTAAGTTAGCTTTGTAATAAAAATTAGAAGCAGCAGGGGCCTCTGAGCCAATGCACAGAATCCAAGAAATAAAACTGGCTTCCCAGCACGTACTTCCTGTCATTCTCTGCAAGGAAGTCTCTGTTGAAAATGGTCCTGATACTTCTTTGACTTACATGGGAACAATCTGTCCCCCTAATGTGGACAGAAAACCTATGACAAATGAGAAGGTGACCACTCAACCAGGGAGCAGGAGAATGAGGAGCTGGTCCCAGTATCTCCTTGCTGGCTGCTCTCCCTCCCAAGTTGCCTGCTAGCCTGCAAGAAGCCACCATGGTCGTTATTTATCTCTACAGGAGGACTTGCTCTCAGGCATAGTCTTATCGATTTCAGTGCTGGCTATAGTGCTTGTTCTGTAACCTGAATAACTTAGACTCTTTTCTGCCAAGTAGCATGAAAGCTGAGCAGGTATTAGGACCCCATAACATTTCAGAGAGTATTACAGCCTTTGTCCTGTGCTGTTACTGTCTTTAGACTTCATAAGAGGTGAGGATCCAGATCTGTGATTCTTATGTTTGCAAATATAAGTTCAAGAGCCTTTATTTTTTTAAAACGTGGTTCCTGACTTCCTGCAGAAACAAAACCTTTGTGATCATGATTATTCTGTTTGACTGTAATCCCCCTCTCCCTGCCAAACTTTGGGAGCTCTTAGCCAGTTTGAACTAATTGTGGGAGATGAAAATTTATGTTAAAGTTCTTAAGTGTTTTTAGGAAAAGTGACGATTTTTTAGGGGATCAATTCCAAAAACATCCCATGTCCATGAAAGGATGTTCTGCCTGAAAGGATGCCTGATCAGTTGTCATCAGGTGTTACAGCCCAGCAGTCACCAAGCACACAGCTCAGGATCCACTTCTACATTCAGTGATCTTGGCACTATCTTGTACAGACCCTTAGGGGCATAGAGGGCAGCAGGAATAGTCTGGGACAGTATGGGGACTTGTAGGGTAATGGGATAGTTGTTAAAAAACAGGATTCTGTAGTTTTGTTTCTAATGGATGTTGGATTTATTTCCTTTCTCATCCCTGTTGACTGCTGTCCTGATTGTGACAATCTTGTTTTTATATAACAAATCCAGAGACAGGGCCCCCGTCATCTGTTCAATGCACTGGGAGCAACTGTCTGTCCTCAGCATTTGACACATTCTTTTCCTCTCTCCACTCATGTCTGAGAAAATAGAAAAAGACCTTAAGACTTGCCAGAACTGTGGTTCGTCTCCCTCTGGTGCTTGGATAAGCTGGTAGGTAGGAGTATTTTGTGCTAAGACTGTGTTTTGCAACTGACCAATTGCTCAACTCAGATTATTCAGAGGAAATTTCCCGAAACCATACAGACAACTAGAAAATAACCTGCCAGTGAAGTGTATATATACACACATATTCAGGTACAGAAGGTTTGAGATTTCTTTTCTGAATGTAAGAAAATACTGCCCTGACCAATTTAGTTTGAGAGTTCAGAACAATCTGACTTGCTGATGTTTTGTTACCACCTATTTTTAATTACAAGCATTAGTGGGAATTCTGAAAGAAATTTACTACAGTATAGTTCTGTTAGAGATTTTCTGTGCCAGTCCAGTTTTTCCTCTATGTCTCTTTTTGTGACATCCCCCAAACAGACTAGGCTGACATTTGTGATCACTGTTACCATCTCTTTAGCTTTATCGTATTGTCTTTTAACAATCCTAGGGCTGAATTTCAGGCCAGTGTGCTTTCTATAGCATCTCACCACCAGATAATCCCTCTGGGTATCATGTGCAGAGCAGATTCCCCCCTCCTCCCAGGACAGTAGGGTACACACTGTACTACCACCCGACCGTTCCCTGTCAGGAGATTCATCCTGCCCTGAACTCATTCATGCACTGGAGCAGAAAATAAGAATTAAATATAAAAAAATATAAATACATTAAAAAAAAGACTCATATATAGTGTAAATCAAAGTAATTCTACTCAAGTCAATACAGCTCTGCTGATATTCACTAGATGAAGGTTCAGCTTAAAATTTCTAGCAGTAGAAGCAGCAGTGTTCCAGCATTACCTGCAGCTTTCTCAGAGCACCAGTATTTTAAGCATGCAACAAAACAGCAAACCACAGTGTAGCCATTGCTTCCTTGTAGCTGGTTGCTTATTTTAGACAGGAAAAAAATCTGTTCTTTTCAAAATATAATGGAAAAGATTACTAACCAGCAAATATATAGCAGCTGGAGATGCCAGTTTGAATGCAACACACACATCAAAACACAAATATTTTTAACAGGTTCTAGTGCATAACCAAAAAAAAATTAAGAAACTGTATATAGATAGCAATGCACTTGTTCTATCCATGCTCACTGCTTCCATATATTTTGATCATTTAAGGATATTAAAAAAAAAAAGTAAAATCTGACAAATGCATAAAAAGAAAAGGACTCATTTTGCAACTGTAACCTAATCGGCTCCAAATCTCTGCAGGTTGTAGGGCACACCACTGAGCTGAAGTCATGTTGAAGAAACAGCTTAAAATGACTCACAGTCCCCTGTTTCTGGGAAGATTAGGTATTTGGAGGGAGAGTGAGAAAGGGGAGGTGTTTGGGACTTTTTGTCATTCTTTCCCCAAAACAGAAAGGAACAGCTTCAAATGCTACAAGCATCCTGTTTGAAAAGGTGACCTCAGAGTGCAGGACTACCTGGATTTATTTTCCCAGACATGGAAAGTGGCACTAGGCGGGCTGCGTGATCTCCAGACAGTTGTGCTCTTTCTTTGTGAAACGCTTTGAGATTTATGATTTCAAGCCACTGGTGCAAACAAAAAGTCTTAGCAAAATTAAGATAGAGAAATAAGTTTTCTATAGGATTTTTAAACCAATCTGAACAATTCTATTTGCAGGGATATTATTCTCCCTTCAGATTTATCATATGATGTGAAAATTGTACAGAAGGGGTAGCATCCTTTATTAAATTAAGTGGCTATTTAGAGTAATTTCTATAGAATCCAATTTAATTTCTATAAACCCCTATAGGTTTCAAACCTTTCCATTCTGTAGGATTTCTCCATAGGGACAGTTATTAGTAGCTGCAGGATTTGATTCACAGTAAAGTTGTTTTGTAGAAAGGAAAAATGTCTTCACTATGAAAGATTTCAGTGTAAAGCAGGGTCTGCTTTTGCAGACAACAGCCCTAGGCTGATGCAACTCCTTCAGCCAAACTCGGGCTGGATGTACCCATGGTGGTGATATAAAGCTATGTAGGGGTTCAGTGACACTTTACCCAAGTGACATTTTGAGGGTTCAGCCCCCAGGCAGTCCACTTTTTTATTTTTTCCTTTTTTTTTTTTTTTTTTATTTTTGAGGTAGACTCGCACAGCCACCAGCTGAATGGGAAATCAGACTGCTTGCAGTGAGTAACTCAGGTATAACAGCAAGTTCTTTCAAGGGGGAAATGGCTCCTTAATCTGCCATTTGGTAGAAGCTGGTAGTTTCTCAGCACCAAGTTACATCCTATCAATCTACCTGTGATTGTGCAGCTCTTACTGCCCTCCCCATTACCTAACTGCTTGTGAACTATTTGAGGCTACATTTTATGAGGCAGCAATACACATGGTCTCTGCCAAAGCTGGTTCAGGACAATGTGAAGAGCAGAAACAACTCAGCCAGAAGAAGTAGTTCCCCTACCCCAGCTCAAATGACTAGCTGGATAGAAAAATCAGATTTGCAATCTCTCTTAAGCACTGAATCACACTTTTGTGCCTAAAGTACTCTGCAAACACATGTTCCCAGTTGCCTTCCCAGCACACTGTGGCCCTTTGAATCAACAGCAACGAGAAGCAGCGCAGACCGAGGGTTTCATTTTGCCAGCAGCCTGCAGCATTAAGAACGTGCAAGTCGTACACACCTTAAGTTTTAACGGTTGCCATGGTGATGAAAGGAGGCATTACAAAATGCACAAGCTGTTGAACATGTTGCCGGAGCTGAGAGGAAGAGCTAAGAATAAACTTTCGGCTAATTCTCCGTAACGGCGGGCTCCAAGCAGCTGCTGCTCGGCCAGCATCACATCCCAGTCAAGCAGCTCATTAATACGAGGCAGATTGGAGCGGGAGGGCGTTGCCCCGCCGAGTGCTCCCGGGGCCTACTACCTCGTGGCCGTGTCGCCGATTCCAGTGCAACGGCTGTAAATGGAGGTTTCTAAAGAAAGAAAGGGCTAATTTTATTATGATGATTATTATTACTATTTAATTCCTCATTTCCGTGGGGCTGACAGTTAAGATCGCACCAGCTGCCTGGGTATGAATAACCCTTCTTTATTTTAATACTAACTGCAAAAGTCCCCTCAAGACGAAGGCTTTAGTGATCAGCTCGAACAATAGAAAAGGTGTCTGGCTGGCCCTGCTGCTGAGAAAGGAGCAGGAGTTTTGAAGCTGGGGGAGATGAATGTCATCCTTCAAAATTTTTGTAGCGGTGTGTGTGCACTCTTGCCCAGGCATACCAAAACGGAAACATGTCAGGGGTCCTGGCCCCTAACTCAGGGGCAAAGGCTTCAGGGTTTTTTTTGCAGTGTCCCTGTCTTCCAAAGCGTCCTGTCACACAGACATAGGATCTGAATCAGGCTGAGTGAGCAGGTAAATGCTCCATGTGCTCCCCCAAGAAAGCTGGCCTGAGAGACACTTTTTCCTTTTCCATTTCCCTCAAAAGTGTGTCTCCACACTTGCCGATTTGAGGCAGGATTTTCTTAGCGGCCGTGGGTAGGAAATCTGTTTTTCTGTCTGATAAATACCCACTAGATGGCAACATTCCTCATTCCCTCACCGATCGGTGCAAGAGTCGGATCCCTCTTGGCGCAGGGGTGTGTGTCTGTGTATGGGGATATCTTGGATGCTGTTGTGCACTGAGATTTCCTAAGCGCAAAGAAAAACAGATCAGCAGAATATTCATTAGCAAACTCACCCTAGCTTTAAAAAGAAATTTAACTGTCAATGACAGAGTGTGCATTATTTGTATCTGTTGAGGACATAGAGGGGTATTTCTAAGTACCTGTTCAGAAGCAATTTCAGGCCTTGTAACTCAAATAAACCCCTCCATTAAGGATATAAAGAACTATAGTCCCCAATACAATTTGATCTCCATACTCCTTGCCCTTCATTCTCACAGACTTTTTCTGCTGCCTTGTCTTTTTCTCAAGCATTGTCTTAAACTAGTTTTGATTAGAAGCATTTTGGGTATGTCTCTGTTTACATATCTGTAAAGTGCTTATCACACTTTGAGTATAACATACAAAAATAAGAGTAAAGTATCCAGGTTTCTTTGTGCACAGTACATATGCAGGACCCAGCCCCTCAGTCTCAAATCTACATATATATATTCTCATGCATCCATACACATACTTGGAGGCACTAGAAATGCACCTAAAACCGTGCAGGGAAATAAAACTTGTTGCAGAAGCAGCAGAAAGAAGAAAGGATGAGAAAGAACTTAAAAGAAGAAAAAATAAAAGTGGATATGCATTTCCACAGAGTTCTATAGAGATCCAGCATTAAAGGGAATAGTGGGATAATATCACCATCTGATGTGACAGCTTATCATGAAGTAGAAAAGGTCAAGTTTTGAGTCTCCCGTGTAGGTCAATATATGGCACACTTCTCAGAGATATTACCCAAGCACTGCCACAAGCATCTGGTAATGATGTCCTGGGTGAAGATGCACCTGTGATTCGATGCAGAGAACCAAGCACTCAACCCTATGGCACCCCCACAGTGGGTCCTGCTTGACAAACTGATAACCTTCAATATTCAGGTTTTATCCACCTTCTTAGTTTCAAAGGCAGGGTGGATTTTGTCTCATGAGAAAATTAGCCTGTCAGCATATGTTGAATTTTGTTTACTTGTTTCTGTTTCCTTTTCTTTTGAAATACCTGGTACAGACTGGTTTTGATATTGCAGTTATAGAACCTTCCTCCAATTTGTTTCCTGCAACATGAGCAAACATGAGGTTCAAACCAAACTCAGCTGTTTAAAAGAGGATAAAGGAAGGGAGCTTGGGGCAGAAGTGCCACAACCATCTCCACAGAAACTGAGGCTGGGAATGAAAATGATGCGTAAAACTATGAGATTTGACCTGCTGGCTTTTGCCTTCAAGTAAGGTCCTACTAGAAAGCATGATATCCCCCACCCCCCAAACAAAAAGCAGGAATGGGGGGAATGAGAGGTGGTTCCTTAAACAAGGTGAACCAGTCTGTGACTGGCATAGAAAGGTTTGTAGCTAGGTTGGCTGGAGCACTGTAGTGTGAGGAAGACCATATACACGACAGATAAAACCCAGAGGAAATATCCACAGGGCAACAAATACTGGAACCGTGCTTTTGTAGTAGTTAAAGCTAATGTAATAAGAAGGCCCTCAGCTTCAGTAACTCATCCGTAACCCTCTGGTGTAGCTCACTGCAGGTCTTACAAGAAGCAAGAGACTGGTGATGTCTTATCTCGTGCTGACCACTCCCAACTTTAATCAGCAGATGAAATCTGTGCCATGGCAAATCATAGACTTACAGGAACACAGGACACTTTGGCAATGGAATCAGATAATTTTCCTCAAGCTATTTAAGAATGGTCACTTAGGACATATGCATACTGAATGGCGAGGGAAATTAACACTGCCACATATTGGTTATCCACACCTACGCCTGAAACGAACATGTTTCCAATTAAAAGTGAAAGAGACAATTGTTGAAGTCACTTTGGCAGTGAGAACTCTCCAGCTGCCTCTAGATTCCTGAATAAGTGAAATGTTTGACACAGAAGCATATGTTTTTGGCAACGTTGTTTAATCCATGTTTTAAAGAGAAAATTGAAATTCTACAAGGTGTGAAAAAAAAGAACACTGGAACATTTTCTGTTTGGAGTGACAGATACCATGTCACCCTTCTATTTCTGTTCTCCGTAGACTCTCATTTTGCAAGAACTGCCTTACAAATGAACAGATAGGGAACACGCAGGGTAGGCACATAACAAGAGAAAGCAAAGGTAACTGCAGCCTCACGTAACAGAGTCCTGCTCTGCAAAGTACTGGAAAAGGGCTTGGAAGAAGCAGTGCAATCTGAGTTAAAAAATCATTGAATTCTCTTACAAGATTAATCCACATCTTTAAAAATTTGGTCTTTCTATCCATTGTTGACACTGAAGAGATGGGGTGTGGAGGGAGAACACGCCCTGCAAATATAAGCTGGTGAAGAGTTATGGTTTACAGGCATTCCACAGCTCTGCCAAGGATCTTACATTTCCCAGCCTAGTGCCCAAACCTAGGCTGTCCCTCACTTCAGCAAATCAGAAACTTGGATAGGACTGTCTGAGTCATGTAACACTGTCTACTGCTGTCAGCAGGTAGCCTCTAACTGGAAAAGGACCTAAAACACTGTGGCTACTGCACATGTGCCCATAGTGTATTATTGTAGAACTTAGTTCTAGAAACCAACACTTGTCTACCTTCCTTTTTAAAATCTACCTGTACTTTGTTGAAATGTAATGTTGAAATCTCTCAAATATAACAATAGATAATTTAAATTTCATGCCACAAAAACTTTCAACAAAGTATTTTCTCAATTAGTAACTAATTAGAAACAAGGGGGAAAAAAAAAAAAAAAAACACACCAAAACTATAAAAAGTGAGCATATCAAGTGTTTCTGCCAAGTCCTGCTTAAAATGAAGCATTTATTCCCCTTCTCTGCATTCTGTTTCTTAGCCAGTCTTTGCCCCATTATAATGTGTTTTCCTTCATATTCCATGACGGCTTAGTTTCCTTAACAGCTTTTTGTGAGAGAATTTCTCAAAAGCTTCTTGAAAGTCCTAATAGATTATGTCAGCCAGTTCTCCTTTATCCAATATTTATTTGACACTTTCAAAGAATTCTAGTAAATTAAAGAAGCTTGATTTTCCTTTACACAACACACATTTCTTTGTCTGTAACATATCATGCTTATCTAGGATTTTTTATAATCCTACTTTTAATTATCATTGCAGTCCATTTGCTGAAGTAAGGCTCACTGATGTGTAATTTCCAGGATCATCCCTAATGTCTTTTTAAAAGACAGATAAAACATCTCCAGTGGATGATGTTAATGAGAGATTGTACATTTCTGTTAGCAGCCCAACCACTTCGTCCTTAAGTTCCCTCAGCATCTGGTCCAGGTGGCTTGTTACCCAGGTTGGAATCTATCCAGGACAGAGGGGTTAACACCTCTACCCATGAGAAAAGTGCTTTGAAATCTTTAATGGCCAGATGCATCGAGAACATCAACCTCTATGTATCTGCTGATGTTCAGTTTTTCCAGGAGCACAGAGCCCCATGCTGGGAAAATATCATGGCTTTCATCTGTGGACTCAAAGGGCAGGATTTTCTTGCAGTTTTATAGACTACAAAACTGATAGAACCATTTCAGCCATTTGTATACAAATATGCAGCAATTAGAGTGAATGAATGAAGCTCATTCCATAATTCCACTGAGCACTATAGTATCATGTAATCAGTTTATTCTACCTGCAACATAAAATTCTACTTAGTTACACAAGAGTACGTTTTATCAATTATTGATTTATGAACATCTAAGGCTTTCTTCAGTCACCATTTATGCTCTTGGTTTTATCATCTCTGCTGTGCTGAGAGTAGTGTCATACAGTGGCATAGTCTATACTACTTAAAATTCCACATACTTCAGTAGATTACCCCATTAACCATTATGTTTTCCAGGCTGTATAGATTAAAGTAATTAAACTTGTCCTCAAAGACCTAGCTCTTTGATTATGGGATCATTCTACCGCCTGCAGCACATTTGAGGTGATTTGCAGTAATATTGTCTTTGGGAATTTAGTGACCATATTACACTGACAGCAGTGAGAGCTGGTGGCCTTCGCAAAAAACAAATTTCATCTGTGCCCCTTAGAAAATATCTCACAAAGGCATGTTGGGGCAAGGCAGCAGTGTTAGGGATGGCTGGATGGCTTTGGGAGACTGGCACTGGCCTGTGTAACCCCCTAAATCAGGGTTTACTGTTTCAGTCTGTAATGAACTTGCAACTGTGTTCTGGTTGGAAGTGACTGAAAAAGGTTTTCGGAAGACTGTACACTGGCCCATATGAAATGAGTTGGATAGCATCAGCGGAGAGAACAGGTGCCCATATCATACTTAAACCAAAGTATCTCAGTCAACTCTCAGGATAGTAGTTTCAGCATCAAGGCCAAGGATAAAATGTGAATGGTGACTAAACTACTTCTCCCTCCCGTAGAGGTGTCCCTTCAGGTCAAACAAAGGCATGTTTGCCTGAAAATCTGAGGAAACCTGCACATATTCTGACTGTGTTTTATCTTTTCTATGGATAAAAGGGAGATTTAAGAATGTCAATCCCGCATCTTTCACTGGCATGAAATTTGCTAAAAAATGTGTAAAGGAGGTAAAAGAAATTGATGCTTGCAGACAGGCTGCTGATGCATTGTGGAGAAATTTTCAAAACCATTCCCTTTAGAAATGATTCATCTTATGTGTCATATGTTCTCTTTTTTTCTCTGTACTTTTTCCCTCTTACAAAGGACTGGAAAACAGGATCCTCACTGCTTAAGAGTTAATCTGCTTTGGCTACCTATTCCTACCTGCAGTCAATATTGTCCCTCTGTGACAACCATAGCTACGAGTTTATTTATACAACAGCAGTGCCCAGGGGCCCCAGTAGGGATCAGCATTTCATTTATAAGATGCAGCAAAACATAGCACTGTTCCTTGTGACTTTTTTCTTAATAAACAAAGGACAAAAGAATATAAGTAGTTATTCCCATTTTACAGATGGAGAACTGAAAACCAAAGAGATTAAAAGGCAGATGCAGAAATGGATTTAGCTGATGTACTGGCTGCCAGTTAGTCTGCATCCCATATACTCATTACCCTGACTCGTGGACATCTGCTCTTGGAATGATCTATATATTTCATGGCTTCTTATGTTTTTGACTAAACTTCCCTTGATACATGTATTTCTGCCATAACTTAACCTAAATCTGGAGCTGTCCAACATCTATTTCAAGCCAAAATTCCCAATGGGATTCAAAACCTAGGCTTTTTTTGCTTGGATCATCAGTGTGACAACTGGATTGAGTTTCTCATTAAATAATAATGGTAGATCTCTTTTATACAAGAACCTAACAAAAACCAGGAGCCTGGATGACTATTTCAGGGAAATGCTTGTTTTTTCCTTTTTTTGCTCCATGATTTTGTATTAAATCCAGAATCTGGACGTAGGCTTGTGTCCAGTTTCACCACTTTAGGTCCAAGCTGTAAAGGACTGATGTTAAGCCTACTGTTGTCCAGATAAGCCATGAAGAATAAAAATGAAAGGTGCTCGCTTACATCCCTGAATATAGCAGTTGGACACAACTCCCATGGTCCAAAAGCCTATTTTCTTTCATATACTACCTTGAGTAATACACCTCAGAAATGGAGTTGGAAGCAGACAGGTAAGGTATTGCTTTAACCACAGTCTGTCTCATTTAGCACTGCTGATCCAACACTGTCATCTAAACTTACCTGGAACAGGACATGGGTGCTTTGAACTAGTACAAATATTACTTCAGCAAGACCATTAGAAATTAATTCTGCCAAGTTGAGCCAGAAGTTCCTGGAAAGGTCAGTGCAAGGAAATATGTCTCACTGCTGCATCACCTTTTGCTCTTCTAGATTTTCTCCCATGTAGGTGGGTTTACAAACTCTGCCAGCTTTAGAAAGTTCCTAAATTTCACTCTGACCCTGGCTGCAGCTCTGAACCTCTTGTCTTGCTGTACACCATTTACGAATAGATGATGAGTAAAACAATAGTTCTCAGCAATTCTACAGTTCGTTGGTGAGGTCCGGTTTAGCCTGAGATATATCTTTAATTTCTGAGTTCTCCTTCTCAGCAGTTATCTGGCTCTTGTTTTCTCCAATGTAAAGAACAGCCTAAGGTGTTACATATGATAATTAATTAATCTGTGTTCAAGAATGTTTCCATGTCAGGTATGCTCAAATACTATGAAAGAGTCTCTGCTATGGTTAATTCCAGTAAAAATTCCTGGGGCTATTCAGGACTATTTAAGTACTAGGGACACTCCCAGTTAGCAGCTTAGTTGTCATCACCCATCTTGGAGTCTAAAGTAATTTAAAAGGATGGAGACAAGCTATTTGGTGCCATTTGGCCTCAGTGCCAGAAAATAGCTCCAATACTAATACTAATATAGTGTTGGCTAATGACGTGGCTCTGTGAGTCAGAGTGGGAGTGAAACTTTTATTTTCATCCATTTCTAGAAGTTCTTGTTTTTGCATAGCTGTGCATTGTAATGAAGAATAAGATTTATGTTGTTTTCTTGTATAAAGAATACCAGTCTCTGAGCTACAGTAAATTTGCGTGCTTTCACTGAAATCTACAGGACCATAATTAAATTTGAACTACCAATTAAATCTTTTGCTCAGTTATAACCCAGGTTCTTAGTGCTTTGCAAGATCAAGCTGTAAGGGTCTGATCCAATTATCTTTGCCAAAGAAAAGTTGACTTTGACTATGTGTTGCAGGATGAGTAACTGTGTATCATGATTCCAGCCATTATAATGAAACCCACATAATGAAATTATGCTGAGAACTTTCAAAAAGACATTTGATAAATGTTGCACTCCTCAGAGGTGCCAGAGTGATGGTCCTGAAAGTTGAAGTGTTTCATCCCACCCCACAACAGACAAAAAGCAAGGAGCTGCAACACATGCCTTCTCTAAGCTACACCAAATCAGCAACCCCCACTTCTGGGACTTGGAGATTTGTTATGACTTCACTATGTTTTCCTTGAGAGAAAATCTCTCCAAACTGGGTCAGGAAGAAAAGTTCAGAGAATGGTCCATCAGCAATCTCAACTGAGTCCTAAATGTGTGCAATATACAAGTTGATTTTCTGGTTTCACTCCTTAATTTCTTTGTCCTACTCCTTTCCTCCCTTAGTTTTCTTCTCTCCTATGAGAGAGAGCTTTAGTCTTCTGTTTAATAACAGTCTGGGTTTGCCAGACAAGATAATTTATTTCACAAAATTGCTGTGGTCTGGTGACCAAAAAGGCAGCTAAAGCAACATCTTAAACAGCCTAACATGAGTAAAAGGTCTTGAAGAGCTAATAGGAATGTGTGCTGCAATTGTTTTTCTCCAGGTTGGAAAGTAGAGTCAGCATCAGAAAGAGAAGCTGAATTTTGTAGGTTTGCTGTGTTTTTCTGCTTATGCCTCTTTTCTGTCTTTTCTCACGCCCTGGTTTTAAATGCCTCGCTCTCTGTGAAAGGAAGTAAATTAGCAACAATATCAATCCTGGTCCTTCTCAGCTAACGTCTGTAAGCATGTTTTTTGCTTTTCTGTTCCAAAGAACATTTATTACTATCTTTAACACAGTGTTTCACTGTGTTGAAGTACGATATTCTCTCTAGAATTCTCTTCTATAGCTAAAGGGGTAATAAAGGATATAGTTAAAGCCTCACTTAATAGTTTAAATTTTCATGTTTCCATTTTTTTTCTTCATCCCCAAATGACTAAGCAGATTAGCTCAGTGGTGCTAAACTGGGGGGAGCACTGACATTAAACATTGTTCAGAAAAAAATCAGAAAGTGTTGCTAGGAACCAGACTGTGAGTCTCTTCCCTGGCTGACAAGTTCTCAGTCACCAGGGTGCATCAACCAAAGTCCATCAGTGCTACTGCCCGCACACTTCATCGCAATGAGCAGATCATATACTGTTGTACACATTCCTGGGAGTGGTGTGAGATTGAAACACCTCTGTCAAAGATTGGATCTACTACACCCTGGACTGAAGATGGCCATCCCAGAGACTGCACTAATCTGTAGGCTACTGAATGTATGAAATAAAAAAGAAGAATGTTGCGGCTTTTAAAATGTGTTTTAAAGCTTGCCTGATTCAATTTATTTTTCCTGAAAACTTCTACTATCTTCTGTCAGAAAAAGACCACAGAATATTTAAGCTGAGGACAGCTTCAACTCTGAAGTCCCATAGATGTAAGAAAGAGCTGGAATGCATTACAAAATTGTGCATGATACAGCACACTTGACACAGTTATTATGTATGGGACAGCTATTGTCCTGCTCAAAGTTATGACTCCAAATTCTTGTTTAACTTTCAGAAAAGTGTTAGGGACCTACAGGACTAGGCAGGATCCAAGCAGAGGTGTGCAGAACTGTACTTGTATGTACCAAAGTTTACATTTTGGATGAAGAAAACAAGGCTTGCCATTTCCAGAAAAGGTATTATGTTCTACTGAGGGATACTTTGTTCACACTAATCAAAACCACACATACAATAGTAATACAATAGTGTACAGCTCTAACAATGGAAATCTTTCATGCACTTCAATCATATGCTTTCAGTTTGTGGCCAAGCAACTGAACACATATCTTCTATGATCCTTGGATTCCTTTTTAACTCTATGGGCTGGAATCTATCACTTCCCACCATTTTCAAGTGTGAGAATTTGAAAGGTTTATTCTGATCATTAATCAGCCCCTCCAATTAAGCACAATTACACCCTATAATGATAGTTATAATTATTGATTGATTAATCTTTCAACTATTAATTAAGAATCTTAATTAAAGGAGGTTTTTTCATGTTATTTAAACTGAAACATGACTAATTATTTTATAATTTACCCAGTATGTGCAAAAACTGCACTAGTTCTGTTATATTTTCCCTGGTTTACTGTTGTACCGAAAAATCTGGATTTAGATTTTCAGAAATATCTAATGCCTCTATCTTTGCACAACCAAGCTGAGACATCTTTGTCCATCGAAATCTTCAGAAAGGGATGAATCTGAAATAGCCCTTACAATAGCAGCTACAAACTGATCTCAAGAGATTAAGTAGTTATGGGAAAATCTTGGACTGTACCTACAAACTGTCATGGGTACTTCAACTATTCTTTAGACTACAAAGTGTCTCACAATATGTAAGCTGAAGAAGTCTTTTATACTTTGGTATGAATGTAAGTGCAACGGAAGTTGTATCACATGAAATATGATGCAAAGTTCTAGTTTCTAAAAATTTCAAGTCTCCAGTGTATTTATTTTGGCTATCACAAAACTGAAGTACAGATGCAGAGAATGGATTCATAAAGACAACAGAGAAAGTTTCATCTTCAGCATGATGAGGCACTTAGGTATACCCATAGGCACAACTCTTCTTATTTGGAAGAAAATATGTGTCAACTACATGGCAAACTCATGTAGAGAATCATTTTGAGGACCACTTATCATTGTTTAACTCAGCCTCCCACTTCTATTTCAGTAGACTGAACTCCATATCTCAGTGCTTCAAAAATCATTATTTGGGGGTGTCTTTTTAGTTCAATATAACATTTTTTTTCTAACACAGATAGCCTATCTGTTTTATACTGTAGACATGGTAATGCTTAATTCCATTAGAAGTGATGGATACAAGGACAAGTTTTAAAAAACCTATCATGAAAATTTTAGGTGTCTACAATTAAATTAGCCACTCCCTGTATAGTTACTGGATAGAAATAAAAAATTCTAAGCTGTGATTCATTTCACACTTAAATAGATCCTTAAAATGTCAGGCAAATGGTTCTCTCGTAGAGCTTATTTTTCTCTGTTGACTATAAAGGGAGGCAAAGATGACTTGTTCAGCTATATAACTCTAAAATTAAGTAAGATCAACCTCTCCCTGTGTGTCCAGCTCTTGCACATGCTATTTAAAATTTTAACTTCAGTCTGTGCCAAAAACTTTCTATGCTGGAATTCACATTCTGAGAATATTAATTTTAAGAGTTGTTATGTTGAACATATAATGGGATTGTTTGTGTGAACATAAATTAGGGTGGAAGAATCATGTTGTTTAGTCCAATAATACAACTGAACTTGGTAGAATATAGCGTAAGGACATATGCACTTTTTATTAGGAAATTAATCAACAGGAGATATTGATTTACAAACTAATAGATTCTGTTAGAATAGATTCTTCTAACTATAAAACTTTCAGTCTGGAGAATTTTATTTTACTTTAAAAGCATCAAAATGAATTGTCCTCTGGTTATATTTTTAAAAGCTTTACCAGTACAGAGTAAAAGAAAGTTATGTCATTTCAAGTTAATCCCTTGCCATTTCAAAAAAAGAAGCAGAAAAGAAGCTCAAAAGAATCAGTCAATTGCATGTATGGCAGATGCAGTGGATGTACCTTAGTCTATGAGTAATGGGTTTTGTTGATAGTATACACAAGTAAGATGGAAATTCTCTAAAGCTCATGACATATTTTGAACAATATATGAACTTAACTGCCAGGCAAGGCTAAAATATTATGGAACCATCTGCTTCATAAATTCGCTTGTATCAGACCCTGATGTACCTGTCCCAGAATTGGCAGAGATCAATAGAGGCAGAAACCTTTGCACCAGGAGGATTCTAATCTCTGAGGACTGGCCTGTTTTTCAGATTGTGAGAAATCCTGCTTTTATTTGTGGCTTTTTTTGTTGTTTTTGTTTTGTTTTCAACCTAGCCTTACACCTGCAGATGACTAAAGCAGCACCTTGTCGAGGGAAGCTGTCTGGCTTAAATCACCTTTTGCTTTGTATCATCAGTGGGATGAAAACACCACTTGGAATGGAACTTAAAGGCTTGAGATTTTCACTCAAGTCATGATGATGTCTGTACAAGAGAGATATTCAGGAATGAATACAATTCTTATTGTGTGAAGTGCTGGAAATGACTTTGGGCAGCTTTTCACTGTAAGTTCTTCTGAGTCCTCATCAGAAGTCCATTGTAGCCAACTGAAAGATTCTCCTTTTCTGTGAATTTTAGCTGGGCTTGTACTTGTCCAAAATGTCTGGTATGAGATTTATATTCTGAAACTGCAGTAAGTTCAGTCTGCAATAAAGTGGGGACTAAATCTTGATACATTTTCTGTATTATTCGACCAACTTCCTTTGACTTTCATTGAGTTTAAATGAAGTAAAAACTCAGCAGTAACCTGTACAGTCTCCTTCACATTTTGAATATTGGTGACCTCTTTCTATCAACAACAATATGGATACCAGTGCCTGCCAGTTCAGAAACCATTTATGAACATAAATTTGCCTAAGCTATAAATAAGCTGCTTCCAAAGAATCTGTGTAAAAATCAAGAAATTGAAATGATATCTCTTACATTGGTTTTTCTTGTTTACCTTCTCTGATTTTAAGCATATCAAAATGTGCTGTCCATGCTAATCTGTCAACTGATGAATATTAATAGAGAGCTTTAAACACTCAAAGAATATATTACTAAAATAGGCTCTGATTTTTAAATCATTACTGGCTCACCTATAGCCTTGTTAGTCCAAGGCTTAAATTATCTATTCATTTCATATCACTGGGGACAATAAATATTTGCAATCACTAGTTTGGGTGCTTTTTTTCTATCTCATTCAAATTGTACCACAAGGTGAGTTCTCAGCGATGAACTGAATTTCCCTGAAGTTCACAGAGCTTTCGTTATCAGCATCTCTCCCTAGCACACAGGGCCTCGCGTTGCTCACACAGACAGCACCAAAATGCACTGCAGAGCTTTTAATGCATTCTGAATAGCTCTTGTCATTCAGGATCCTTCATTTCATGTTTCAGATTTTCCCAGGGGGCTTTGATGTTAATCCATTTCACACTTCTAACACATCTGTTCTTCTTCTGGCTTTCTTATCTCTTCTGAGCATTCAAATAAAAAAAAAAAAAAAAAGAAAAAAGTTTTAGCTGTCATTGTGCAGTTTCTGAAGCAAGACTTTAATGATGAAGCACATTCTAGCTAACTTCACTGATACTTGGTTTTAGCCACACAAGGAGTTATGTATGCTCAATATATCTAGGGCTAACTGTTTCCCCATTACTTCGAATTTCTCTTGACTCTTTATGCAATTAAGAAACAGCTGCCTGTCACAGTACTTACGAATAAGACAGTGTGGTCCAGTGATTGATTTTTGATCATCGACAGTTCAGTTTTGTAAGAAGAAACCATCCTTCTCCAGCAACTTTAATTAAGCAGTGACCAAAAAAGCTTGCATGTGTAGGTGTCAATATGAAGAAAATTATGAGCAAATAACCTTGCAGTGGTCATTTCTGGTTATAACAGGATTAACCAAAGTTCAGTGTTCTGATCCCTGTGTAAAATCTCAGACAAGTTACCTTCTCTTCCATCAGAAGGCCAAGATTTAAATTGGAAATAAGTAATACTAATAAGCAACTCAGAGAATTCATTATTGTTTTCCATCACACTAGAAGTAGGATTTATCTCACCTACCTGTAACAGCCTTATGTATCTAGTCAAAACTAGATGCTCAGTCTCACTCCATAGTCAGTGATGAAATACTGGAGGCTCTGGGTGTGATTCATCCCATCTTAAGATTGCTGTCTAGATAGGTGAGATGAATCACCATCTCTAGACGTCACTTTCCATTAACACGCAAAGTTTCTGGATGACAGCTGAAACTAAAAGGTTAACATTCAGGTAGCTAGAGCCAAATAAAAATAATCCCAACTTGTGATTTTACTTTGGAGAATAAAAGAACTATTATAAATGTCCTTAAGAATTTCCTTTTTATCCTTTTTTCCCCCTGTAACTGGGTAAAGCATTAAGGCTATTAATGATCATCCCTATTTTAAATATGAAAATGCACTGTTTCATGGTTAACCTCTACAGGAAATGTTCTATTGTACAGTTGCACCTTATTTGAGGCATGTTTTGTGGGACTGACCAAAACTGGTTGCTTAACAAAGGCAGTAACTTAATAATGCTGGAAAAGAATTGTATTCAAAGCATCTCTATAGACAGGAGGTTACCTAATAACATTCTATTGTAGGCCTGTCACTGTCTATGAAAGACATGTATTATCATATAAATGAAAAGACTGCTTTTTTTCCATCATCCATATCCTCACTCCCACTTGAAAAAAAAAAAAAAAAAAAAAAAAAGAAGGAAAAGAAAAATCTGTTCAGACCAAATTCTAGCAACACAAAGTTCTTTGCAATTTCTTACCAACTCTTGGCAGTACTCACGTATTTTTAAGCCACATCAGAACGTAAGTAAAACCAAGGCAATTGTGATGTCTTATTACTTGTTGGTCAATTAATATTAAAAAGTAAAGTGATCCAAATAACAGCTTGTGGATCACAGCTTTCCCGTGGGATGATTCCTTCTGGCTTACTCTCTTGTCCATTGCTGTCCCAATATTCCTGCTTAGCACAGGGAGGCACAGGGAGGCACTTAGACCCAGAACTGCTTTCCTTGACCGTATGAAAAAAGCAGGATGTTCTCATTTGGCCATTGCAGATGGTGGTCTGCAACGATGCTTGAAGCATTAAAGATGATTTAAGCATTAAAGATGATTTAGACATTAAAAAGTTTGTCATAAACAGTGCAATCTCTAATGAACAGGGAAGTCAGAGGATGGGTACAAACAAGGAGTAATGGATCTGCCTAGAAAATCTGTCTAATATAACGAAATGCTATTCACATAATCAATCCCATTTTGTTCAAAAGAAATCAACTTCTGAGCAGTAATTACATTAAAGCAAAAATAACTTTTTTATGATGGAACAATTTTCTGTCAGAAATGTTGATTTTCCAAATGAAACACTACACCAACAGCAGTTTCATTGCTATTTTCACCAAAAGCCTGGTTGAGATGATTTCTATGAAGTTTCATATCATTAGAATTAAAGCATATGGTCAAAATGAAGCACCTTGTTTTCTCAGAATTAAATGCTTTAATGAGGTCATGTTGCTTTCTTTTTGACAGAAATATATTTTTGTGGATAAGGTAGATGTTTGGACAGTTAATTCTGATTTAAGAAAAAGAGACATTTCAAAACAAGTGAATTTCCTGGAGAAAAGAAATTTCAAGTTTCAGTGATGATTAGATTACTCTCTTAAAACAGGGTTACAGACTTAGGCCTAGAACTCCTAACTTCCTAATGCTTGGGAAATTTTGGACAGTTTCCCCCAAGCATTTTAAAACCCATGTCTAAAAAGTACTGAATAGGTATAAAAACTGGGTTTTCTTCTCAAAGGGAGCTTTTTAGCACTTAATTTTTTATTTCTTCCTGAACTGGCACAAAAAAGATTAAAAAGCATTTTATATATATATGTGTGTGTATAAAATGTTAAGAATTGCATTAAAAAAAGAAAGTAAATAGCAAAACATGTGGCAAAATACAGTAAACTGAACCACGAAATGGTTTTTAATTTGTCATATGCCGTCAAGATCCTCCATATTTTTTTTATGATATAATGAAGTAGTTGGCAGTTATGATTTAGATTGTTTGTCCTGTCCATCATAATGCCAACTGTAATTTTGCAACCAATGTAATTTTTTATCTCCATCCATAACTGAACTCCTAGTTAGAATATAGTTCTTATCATACATTTCAGTGGTAAACTCAGAAAATGGGGAAACTGTGAGATGGAGTCCATCAGAGAAGCCTGATTAGAAAGAAAAGGAGGGTAGCGTGTAGTCAGCTGTACCCCCCATTGGGTAAGTTGGTGACAAATAAGTGTTTGTAACTTCAGTTTGATCATGCAAACTGATGTGATATGAATGCTTCTGTACTAAAATTAAAAAGTCTGTGCTGATTTTTCCAATAGAAAATGAGGAAATTTTGATGTTTTTTCCTGATGTCCTTAAGGTGATATTTGCTTGCTACTGCTGTTAGATAAGAGTTGCTAGTCAGGTGTCAGAAATCTCTGGTTTGAAACTATGCTCTTCATGCTGTAGATGGTGTGTGTGTAGGGATCTCTAGTGTTAAGTGTCTGAAGTGGTAGGCATTTTTCTTTAACACATCCCATAGGACACTGGAATTCATCATGAACACCCCAGCATGTTGCAGCCCTCCCTGTGCCGAACTACAACAGTGGGGGCTGCTTCTCCCCTCAGAGTCCCGGCCTCCTTTAAGCGCAGCTGCCTGCTCTGGTGTGCGGTCCCCCACAGGCCACAGGTCGGCCTCTGCTCCTCCAGTGACCTCCATGGGTGGCAGGGGGGTGGCCCTGCCATCTCACCACGGTATACAGGGTGGGAGTGTCTCTGCTCCGACACACCTCCCCCCCTTCCTCCTTTCTTTCACTGACTTCAGTGTTCGCACAGATGTACTCCTTGCAACTCCTCCTGACTCCCAACTCCTCCTCCCTAGTTCCCCTTCTTAAAAACCTTATCGCAGAGGCGCAGCCACCATTACTAATTGGCTCAGCCTTGGACAGAGGTAGGTCTGATTTGGAGCCAGGGGTAACTTCGAGAAGCTTCTCCCAGGGGCCACTGCTGTAGCCTCCTCCCCCACTACCAAAACGCCACACAGAAACCCAGCGCAATTGTGCAGACTTTACAGTCTAAATTGAATTTTAATCTCTCCAAACCAGGCAGACAGACAGAACAGAAGTTCTTCTAGGTAATTTTGATTTTAGACCTCCCCATGCTAACTACATACTCTACTTATTACCCTCAGATGTGGGACTTGACTACAATCTGTGTGTTGGAAATCATCTGAGAACACATACACACAGGCACACACTTACAAAGAAAACAAAACGAAACACTTTCCCAAAGCAAAACAGTCCCTCCAGATGAGGAGGTTGTTCTTTGGATCAGGGACTCTGCAGACAGGGGAAGCATGTGGCTGAACTGCATTTAAAGGCAACCCACTCTGAAGTTTAAGAAAGCCATAAGAGCAGAAAAGCTGGCACAGAGGGGACAACCACCACTGGATGCTGGGAAGAGAGAATGCTTCAAAAACATTGTGAAGGCAAAGGTTGTAGAGAGGAGGAGAAGGATGGAGGCACATATTTTAAAAGGACATTTTATCCTTTGAAAACCTGTTTTCTTTGGTCTGTTACTAAAAAATTAGGACAAGGATTATTGTCCTATTCATTTCACCCTGTTTCATGGAACATTGTTCTATAAAAATAAGTTACTGTTATTATCATGATAAATAAAGGACAGATCTGAACAGCACTATAAATTTTGGTACTTTTAGATCTATTGCATGAATTTAAATGGATGTTTTTGTCACGGTTATCTATTCCTTTGACCACTCTTTTCAAAGAATTAAGGGTACAGAATTTTAATATTCAAATAAACTGCATTTTGCAGCATAATTTCTTCAGTATTTGGAAATGCGGCAGTACTAATAATAATGATCATGCCAAAATATAAACACTCACTATAAATAATTGTTACTAGACACAAGCAAAACATAGAACTTAGATCTTTTCCTAATCAAGCTCTTTTATCCTTGTTCAGTGAGCTGTTGGATTAGAGTGAGGTTGAAGACCTTGAAAATTCTGACTTTCCAGATGACACAAAATTGCAAAGGTCTGGAAATAAACCAGGAATCAGAGAAATACCTCTGCAAAAACTGCTTAGATATTGGGAAGAATTAAAAACACAGGCTGAAAACAACATTTTGAGAAATAATTCAGAAATTATACTGACCACACCTAGGAAAGGAAATAATGTATGGCATTGTTATTTAGAATGAGGGAGCATCTCTGGACAGAGTTACACAGATCTCTGGGGATGATGGAAAACAAACTAGACATATCCTGCAATGGAATAGGGACTGAATATAATGAAAAATCATAATCATGGGTCAGAGGATCAGTACTCCATTCCACAGGTTTCTAACATTTGTGTGTCATACAGAGACATTTAAATGACTTCCTGATTACCAGAATCTAGGGTAAAAAGGAGGAAAAGTTATGAACAGTGACCCATAAGTTCCATGTCAATACGTGTAAGATAAAATACTGAACCACAGCAATTGCTTACATGATTAATAGCTATCACAACACTACTGTAGTCATGGCACGTTCTACAAGTTACTGCCTTCCAACAACAAGACTTTCTTAAGGACAGTCTTTAGCCACCCTGACATACACTTCCACAGCCAGTTTCAAAGCAATAAACAAAAAGCAGAATCAAATCCAGACGACTGGCTGATAACAGATCATAGGGAAAATGAAGAATAAACAAGATTATCCACACTAAACTTTAAACTATGTGGTTTGTGTACTATGTGGTCTAAATTAGACCCTTATCCAAGATACTATTGTGGAGGAGAAATAGGAAAGTTTGCTGGGAATATTTTGAAACAACATGGTCATGTTTTATTTATTTCAGAGGGGCCATAGTGGAAACAGTTGGATTTGGCAAGAAAATGCAGTCATCCAAATCAATAGCTTCAAAGGTGAAGGTTTTGGGTTTTTTTTCTGCTGCAACTTACACTATCAGAGACTTCATGAGTCTTAAATCTACATTCTTGTCAAAATCAAAACAAAAAAGCAACCACACAGTCCAGGATAGACAAGACTTCTCACTAGGTCATACATCTATATTCAAATTATTGCTCGGTTCTCACAGAGTGTTAAAACCACTCACATGTTGTTAATCTTCAGGTCTATCTTTTTCAGTCTCATCTTTAGAGCTATTCACTCCTTCTCAACAAGTATTCACTAGAAGAGGGTCTTGTACTTGGATACTCCACAACAGAAGTCACCTTGACTACTTTCATGTACTACTCCAGTGAAGGATGGAAGGAGATGTAGGAGAAAAGTACATTTTGAAATAATAAAGTACTTTGTGGATGGGAACACCCTTTCTCACCCAGTTCCTGTTAAAGAGATGCCTGATGTTTTAGGATTCTTTCCCCTTTTCATCCTCAGGACTCAGTTTCAATTCTATGCAAAATGCTGTGTTGTGAGGAGAATTAAGAACTTGATCTAAATAGCTCTGTTTTAAGCTGGAAGTTGAACCAGATGACCTCCAAATGTCCTTTCCAACCAAAATAATTGTGTTCCTAAGGGTAGTGTTCAGTATCACTTTTCACAGGTTGTCAAAAAGGAAAAAAAAAAGGAGATGTCTAGACTTAAACAGTCATGTCTGGTGACATGCAGTCAGTTTCTGATCCAAATATACTCAATGCTCAATTATATAAAGTTGTAACAGCATAGGGAGGTAAACCAGAAAGGATGAAATACATATAATTGAAATTATAGGAATATAAGTAATGTATTCACCTTTGAAAATTAGATAAGCAGAGTTGGAGACAGCTTTAAATAGAAACAAGAGTTGCAAGTGGCGTATATTCCATTTTAACATATAGATGACCTGCATAACAAAAACCTTCACTGAATGATCCTATGCAGGACCCAGAAGTGGGTGGAAGGTTGGAAGTCTTGCTTAAAGTATACCTTAATAAACCAGAAATAACATAATCACCTCTACTTTAGAAATCTTTGCTTGGGGATACTTTTGGGAGTGAGTGGATTTTTTTTTTTTTTTTTTTTTCATTTTCATTTTGTAGGCCTGTTCTTTCATTACTGTAGTTTATTTTGTTCATGAAATCAGTAGAATTTATGCTGACATTTTAATTACTGATCAAAAATGAGGACATGAACAAGATAATGAAAATAAACAAAAAACTTTCTCAACAAACAAAACATAAAAGAACCCATCTGAACCAGTTTTAAACTGTTTACCCTGTTTTTTTTTCCAAACAGAGGCTCAATTCTTCACATAATATAATGAATAGCACACGCTAAGCATTGAACAAATAGGTCTGTAATTATACTATGGGGTCTTAGTGACACTGATAAAATATTCACCATCACCCACTCATTGGAATTAGGCTAATTATGTACATAGTTGGGTGTCCATTAATCCTATTATTATTATTATTATTTAACAGTATTATTCATAATTTAAGTTTTCCTTCCTTTAATTTCAGCCCTGTAACAAACGAGAATGTTCCATGCTTAATTAACAGCCAAAAGCTTGAAAGTACAGTATAATGGGACATTATGGGGGCTCTATAGTGAGTTAATGACATAGCAACCAGCTAATGAGAATGAGGAATTTTTACAATGGCATTCTAAAATGAACGGCACAAAAGCACAAGTTGTGTCAAATAACATCATTGCCAGTATCCTTACTGAGTCTTAAGAAGTGAAATAGACTTTAGGACCATATTCTGCACTCCTCAGAGAAACAAGATTCATCCATAACCTAACAGTGGTTTTCTTTAGTAGGAGAAAATTTAACTTAGTAAACCTCGTGCTGCTGCATTAGTGGTGCCATTCTCAGTCTCTCTGGGAGCCATTCTCTTAGGCCAAAATCTATCTCATGCCAGGGAATAAAAGCAGGGACAGAAGAGGAGAAAAAGCAAAGGCTGAAAAAGTCCTAAACCAAACACCTCTTTATAAAAATGCCTTTCATCCTGGGTCATATTAGGCTGGCTTGCAGGATGGCAGTGTTCTCAAGACACCGTGGAAAAGGACACTTTACTGAATTCAGCATAATAATGATATTTAAGGGGCCTGCATTTTACTATTATTATTCAGGTATAAGTTCACTGAGAAATACTGAAGAGATCGTATATTCCATCCTCATATGTAAAAGGACAAAAATATTATTTTGTTCAGGTACTATCTCCCACAATAGTTGTACAGAGGGCAATGAATTAGAAGGAATTTCAGGTAACTGATCATTCTTTCACTGCACAATTAACAGCCTAGTATTTTCCACAAAGTTTTGTAGTATTAGTGCTATGGCAATTCAACCTAAATAAAGCTTACAGAAGTAACTATATCTTTACATTAAGTGATTACAGTAGCATACACAGAATACTCTCTGTTCTACCTAATTTAGTAGAGTCTGAACTATTAATTACATCTTTCATCTGGGAATACTTCTCTGGGCTTGTTTAGGAATAGCCAGAGTTGCAAACAGCCTAAGACATTTCTCTATAATAGATGAAATGGCTTACTTTCCAGAAATGCTTCTCCCTCCTTTGAATCAAAATGAATCCCTTATTATCCCATGTTTTGCAACAAAAACCTAGCTTTAAGATGGCTACATTTAAATTGTATGAATTCTACCCCCATGTCTACTGCATTTACAAGCTATTTTAAAAGTGCCAAGTCAGACTCTTACTATCACTAGATACAAGTAGGTGTGAGTGTAGATCTCAGTTGATGATCCCTCACGTGCATAATGCAAAACTCTGTAGGAAAGAGCAGTCATAAAGTAGTAACCAGGCTTTGCTGCATCATTTCTAGCTCTGTTACCAGAGGTGTGTGGTCTCAAAACCTGCTCCTGAATCCAAAGTTTGGACTGTGAAGTCAGCTCTGATTCAAGACACATCAAAATGGTTTTCTGCTCAGTGAAACAAAATTACATATTTGACTTCGAAGAGGAGAAGGAAAATACGGATATCTTTCACCCATCTACCCCAATAATATGTGGAAAAAATAGGCAGAAAAGTGATTAAAATGGAATTGTATAAACATGTAAGTTTTATTGCCTCAGAATTATTGCCTCATTTTTCTGCGAGCAAAGGTGAGCTATGGGTTTTAACATACAAATAAGGCTGCATGAGAGAAAGCAACAGGCACATCAAACAGCATGTCATGGTGTATCTATTGAAGAACATATGCCTTTTCTTTACAGTGAGACAAAGATGTTGCAGCAGAAAAAAAGTTTTTTCTGGTTGGCGCTGTTTTCCTGCCTTCTTGGCATTTGTTTCAGTAATTACATTTTTCCCTTCAAGTTTCTACGCCAGTTTTGATCTGAGCTGAACCCAAGAAAGACTAATTTTGATTTGCTATAAAGGCCTGACAAGACATGTAATTGTTTACATTTGTGAACTTAACCCTAAAACCAAAATAAAACAAAATAAAATAATTTCTTATTCAAGTGTTATTGGTCCTGGACATATTCTGAATCAAGAGAAAAAGAATTACCGCCTCTCTCATTCCCTTTGTGTAAATCAGAAATGAAAACTAAATAACTAGGCATACCATGCCAAACACTCATAAATCAAATCTGCCCCCAAATAAGCAGTATTCATAATAAAGATATGCAAATAGCATTGACAGAAGCCATGCAAATCATTTCAAGAGTAAATCGGGGTAAGTGGGCAGTAATAAATTCCAGTTTGACTGGAACAGCAGAAATTTAGATGAATTAGCGAAAGGTGGGAATGTTTTACAAGCAGATGGAAAGACGGTAATCATTTGATCAAGTGCAACTGGACACTGTAAATTATTCCATCTTTCACTTCAGGATGAGACATGCATGTGATATTAACTTCTTCCAGATTTATTTTTGTAAATCTTTTGGGTGGGTATGAGAAATGTACGGAAATATCAACAGCATCATGTAATTGAATACAAACCTAATCCAATAACTATTAGAACTAGGGAAAACATTTCTGTTCATTATTGTGGAGTTTAGATGAAGCTCCCTCTATAATGCTTGTAGAAGGGACTTTCACATAATGTGCAAACTCATATCTTCTCCTCAAAACATTAATTTCTTTCCTGGCTGCTTTATATAAGAGAAAGGGAAACAGCAAAGACAACCCTAAGGATCACAGACATGCCAGTGATTCACAAAAGAGAGGATCACTTGCTGTCTCTTTGGACAACACTTATGCTGTGTTAATTCTTGTATCTGATGTCTAGGAACTAGGGTAACAGGTATATTAAAAACTTGGAAGACAGATAAATTAGAGCATTTGATGAGGCAGAACCATGAGTTTTAACCTTAGCAAGGCTCACATGCCCCAGGTACTGAGGCTGAACTCTGGCTTTTCACACACAGACCTTTAACATGGAACACTAAAACACCATGTTATTTGTACACAACTCTCTGTGATTGGTATGTATATATTCTCCTTGTATTATAAATGGCAAGACATAAAGATTATAGCCAGCAACTTAAAGCCTGAGATTCTCTATTATGCAACTGAATCCACAGTCACGCACCTACAGTGGAGCCAAACACTCTGTTTCTAGTTATTTGTCTAGAGTTTATGATATAATTTTTGAAGTTACTTATTAAAACAATAGATGAACAGTTTTTCAAACAGGAGCATGAATTGGCTATCCCATTAAAATTTCTGCTGGGAAATATTTAAAGTAAACTTCCCAAACAAGGAGCCAGTCCTTCCTTGAGAAGAGATGCAGTTTAAGGCAGCAAAACTTTGTCAGAGCTTCATTTCTTCCAACCCTCAACCCTATTGGAAGGATAATTTTTCACTAGCTTCTTTTTTTTTTCCCTCTCTGCCTTTTTTTTTTTTTCCAAGGCACAAACTTTAGTCTAATTTCTTAGGTGACTGAGATGCTAATCAAGCAACTCAAGACAGAGAGGCTAGTGAAAATAATCAAATGTGAAACTGTCCAGGGGAAACACTCCACTTTGAAGTAAAAGAGAGGAAATTGTCATTTTGAAGCCACTAGAGACAGCCTTCCTGTTACAAAGAAGACCCTGGGGAGTCACTACCTGATTTGCTCTTAGTCAGGCTGGCATCTCAGTGACAGGGCAATTGTAATTAGGATGAATAAAATGAGAGATGTGCCAGCTCCCCAATTTGTAATTCAGTGAGCGACATTAAAGACACAGCATTTTGTTTAATTTTTTGAAGAATCAGGCAGTGTGCTAACAGGTAGCAGGACTTCCCCCTATGGGGCTAACTTACATAAAATCAGAATCTCTCTCCATGCAGAGAACAAATATGATACAGGCAAGGGAGCCCAGATGGTTGTGTTCTTCTTGTTGGAATTTTAGGCAATCTTTAGAAGTTAAGATAGAAAATTAGATGTTGGGAATAGTTTTTATTTTCCTTCTATGTTGAGTTACACAAGAGGAAAACAATGGAGTTTCACTGAGGTAGCTAACATCAGGATCTGATCTTGCATCTTTTCATCCAACTAATGAAAATTAAAGAGCACAGATGCATCAAAGACAGTTCTTATCTTTGCCATTAGAATCAGTAACTCCAAAAGAGAATATTTTCAGTATAATTTTCTGGGTATTTACAATTCATTTCCAGGTAAAAATAACAGTTGTTCCAGAAAATGTGTAAAGTTACATATGTAGAATCTAAAAGTTCATATTTAAGAACTGAACTCCATTCAAAAACTCTTTTAAAGTGAGATGTCATGACTCCAATAGAAAAACACACACAACGGGGAAGTTTGATGTCAGTCTTCATCTCCAAACATGAACTAAAAAACTCAGCTAGAAACAACATTCCCTTTAAAACAAACAAACAAACAAACAACAGCCAAACAAAAAACCTCATTCAGATGTAGGCATGGGATTTGCAAAGAATAAGAGAGGACAGTTATGAAATAATCAGTTGGTGGCTCTACATATAAAGAAGCATGGTTCCCCAGAGGCTGAGCTCTGGCTTTGACTCTTGTTCAACAGCCACCAGCACATATCAAGTACCCTGTGAAAGAGACAACCAGGGAGTGATAAGTATACTGCATATCATTTTAGCACTTTGTTTCTGTGAGTTGAAACAAGGCCCTGAATATGAATGCAATTCAAAGCTGGGAAAGTTTCCTTTTGTACAAATTTGAATGCTACACTTGGGCACTGAAACATGCCAGTATATAGCACTTGTCTGTTTTTTTCTTTTTTATCTTTCTAGGAGTTGCATTTTAAAAGTGGAGGCAAAAGTTCCAGAAGCCTGGAGAAAATTTGTATTTGCACGATGCTTTGGTATGGTTGGCTGTCACTTGAAAATCTACATATACTCAGAAAAACCTTTGTGTCTTCAGACTTTTTTCCAAAACAAATACAAGCTGTAATACAGGATCTGTGTGACCACTGGTGGGTGCATCAACATTGCAGGGGCCACAAGTCCAACACAATCAAGTCCTCCTCTGCATAACCCGTCAAGATGATAAATACAATTTTAACCATGCTCTGTCACTGAGCTTAAAATTTGGCTGTGTCCAATCTGCAGTAGTGCTTGATCTAATCTTAGTGAAGTTCCTGCCTATTCTAGATTGAAGCAGGTTTGTAAGCAGGTGAGTCAGGAGACAACCTTAACTGTAATTGGTCCCTCTGACAATTCTGCACCTGTAATGTAGTTGGACTGAGTTACCTGATGATTTCTCTTTTCTTGGGCTGTCAGTCCACTCTGTGTCACAACTACTAAATTCTGCTGATAACAACATTTTCCAAAGGGAAGGTACCTTCCTTTCTGGCTTGCTCCAGCTGCCTCCATCACCTTGTTCTGTCATGAAAGTCATCTATTGAAGAAGCCAACTTCTATGTTTTTCTACTACTTCTAGTTCTCTGTTTACTAAATTAAATTCTGTATGCAGCTGTGTAGGGGCTGGCTATCTATCTATCTATCTATCTATCTATCTATCTATCTATCTATCTATCTATCTATCTATCTATCTATCTATCTATCATCTATCTACCTACCTATCTAGTTTTTCCCTGACACTGGAAATCCGCAGTTCCAAACTCTGACATTGTCACACAAGCGTTGTCACCAGACTCCAGCCTCATCATCATTACATCAGAAGATGTAAAACCAACAAAATAAAGTGGGTCCCTGCACAGGACATCCCCACAGCCTGAAAGGAAATCAAGAAGAATAAGAGATGTATGCCTTTTGAGGGTAAAGAAAATTATGCTTTACATTTAAGCAAATGAAAAGATAACTGGGAGCTAAATCAGATGATTTCTATTAAAAACAGAGGATGAAGAAAAGCTCCTTGGCTATTATACCTCAGCCCCAAATGAGTAGTTCTGTTTGTAATATAATCTTTAGAGACTTCTCAAGTTTGAAAACCAGGATTTGAGACGTTAGAGCAAAAAATTTTTATTTCTAGTCCAGTGTCATTCTACAGAAAGCAATCAAGCTGGTTAAAATCCCCTGGCAATATCCTAAGCTCTCTGTTTTTAAATCCCCCCAGTCTTGTCACCCCATTTCACTCAGCAGAATCCTAGCAACGGTTTTGTTTCCAGTTTTCATCAACAACATGGTTAACTTTTCTACTGGAACAAGGTCTCATGGCTCTTCTTTAATAGCCCAGCAACCACGTAAGTGTAAAATCTGTTAAGATTTGATGGGAAATAATAATAATAGCAAATAAATAAATAAATAATGAATTTCAAACTACTGCTAGCCAAAGAAGCTAGGGAGAATAAGAGGACTTGCATGAATACATCCATGGAAACTGACTAGAGCGCATTTAGGCCTGTTTTAATGAGCAAAAGGACAAGCTAATGATGTCTGGAAAGCAACGGAAACATTAAATTCAACACAATTCATTGTGTTCAAATGAAACCCACCTTCAACAAAACATTTTAAAAAATCAGTAAATAAAAGTAAAATCTTGTTAATGTCACTAGAAAATGAGAAAACTCCAGCAAAAACTTGACAAACTTTAAATAATGGTATTACCTCAGATGTGAGGAATTCTGGGTATTACAAGGAATACCCAGAATATTACAAGGACATATTAAAAAAATTTAAAGGGGAGGTGAATGATTGACTTTCTAAGTGAAACGGAATGGGCAGATGGGTGCTAAAATATAACTTGTGTACTTGACAGTTGGAGCTAACATATATATGCAGTTCTAGGTCATTAATGAATCATGAAAGACACAGGCCATTACTCCCACTGTATTTTGAATAGGTAGACAGGAGCCAGCGCTTCACACAAGCCACAGCCACAGGGTGCCAAAAGTGAGCTTGAGTCTATAAAAGTACATATACATCTGCCCACTTCTGTAACTGCCCAAGAGTTTGAAGACACATTTGGACTGCATCCAGAGCTCCCCATGGAAGGATAAATAACTAATCCAAGTTATCTTCTCCACTACATTTGAAATGCTAATTGGAGCTCAAAGTTGTGTCCAAAAATCACTTTGCAATTCATGTTATGCTAGCCTGCTCTTAGGTGTAGGTTTGAGTTCATGTTTAGGAAATGATGATGGAGAAACTTCAGGTTCAAACCCCCACTGAAAAAGAGAACCTACTTGCAATGCATATTGAGCCTGTCCTGGCCACTTGCACTTATCCTACAGGGAACTGTGGCAGAATCACATGAGTTCAGGGTACTCCTTCAAGGTCAAAAATATCCTGTGGTGGAAGAAGAGATGGGACTTGTAATGAGCTTGATCGTAGGGAGCCAGCAGGTAAGTTACAGATGGATAAAGGAGTGTGGGTCTGGGATCACACCAAGCCTGAGTATGATTCTTGGCCCAGAATGGCAAAGTCAATGCAGACAGCCATAAATGCTGCCTTATTTAGAGAATCCAGCTTGTAAAAGAAATCCATTCTGTAGGGGATTACACCTGTGTACTAAGCCATGAGGATGAAAAGCTCTGCACTATTCGAATACAAATCTGGTTATTGTGTGCACAGACTAGATATAGAACTGAGTTACTAATATGCTCAAAATTCAGGCTTCTGGTTCCAATCAGATAAATCAGTTCTTTTTCAAAATATAAGAGAATAGGCTCATTTTCACCCCTGGCGTAAGAACATGCAGGGGTGTAACAAATCTGGCTCTCAGCAGAGCTGGAAAATTCTGTGAAATATCTGATAAATATTTGTTCAAATGCTTTGGGCCCTGACCCAACAAAGCATGTATACAGATGAAAAGCAGATGAGTACTCCCAGCAAAATGAAAGGAATATCTGTAGAATTATTCACAGGTTGAAATCAAGCATACACTGAAACATCTTCCTGGGTAACTCTGGTTTATGGCTGGTATGAGCATGGACTCTAAACACAGAACTATTGTTACAATTTATTTCAGACAGAGAGGAATCATTGCTATTATTGTTATTACTGATAACTTTGCAGCCCTTATAGTGGATGCACTTTGACTTCTATAATGTTTTTCCTTGATCCTAGTGTGGCTTGTTCCCATTCCCATGTATCACAGAGCAGTTTATGCTGGCATAACTGCATCTACAATAGGCACTTATGTTGGTATTTCTGTAAGAGCACATCAAAAACTGATGAGAAACAAATAAATAACAACAACAACAAAACCCTTATTCTCCTATATGGAACATCCACACCAAACATGGAGTGCATTCTGTCATATCCTTCTTTTACTCCTCAGAAAGAATAAAAAAACCATCAGAAGGATGCAGGCAAGACTGAACTCACAAAACTGCTTCCATACAAGAAGAGATTAAATAGACCAAAGCTCAGACAAAAAAGGCCTGAAAGGATTGAGAGAGGTCTCTAATTTGTGAAGAATAATGAATGAGTATTTATTGTTTCTCATGGCACAAAAATTATAGGTAGTCAAAAAGAATTATCAGATGGGAATTTCTAAAAGCAAACAAAGTAAAGCACTTTTACATAAAACAGAATTAATTGTGTAACTTGTTGCCGCAGTAACTTGTGGATGCCAACCACGTCAAGCAGATTCAAAAGATGATGAGACCAATTAATGAAAGAAAAGTCCTTTCTAAAGAATAGACAAAGATGTAAACACTCTACATGTCAAGGCTGTGTGCTGACTGACGATGGGGAATATTGAGGAAGTATTAATGTGTGCAAGTTCTGCTTCTGGACTGTTCCAGGTCACTGTCTATAGCATATTGGGCTAGATCACAGAAGGATTTAGATTCCAGGATAGGCATAGAAACATAATTTAGCATGGCAGGAAAACATGGATGGACCTTGTCAGTCTCACACACTGCTCTCTTTTTGCAGCCAGGTCAACAGCACCTTCATTTACTGTGGTTTTTCACCTGTTCTGTGAGACCACAGGTCCAGTGCAAATAGGTCAGACTAAACTACAATCCTCTCATTATTTTTGCTTAGCACAAATGGCGTTGGGAGACAGAAGGAGGTTCTGTTACTAGATGACATCTGAGCATGGATAACTAAAAGAGTCCCAGACTGTTTGAGGACCCCATCTACAGCCACAGCTTATCTGATCCCTCCTGTCTCATGTCTCTCACTTTATGGCCGCCTACAACTTCGTGAAGGGATGCAAAAATACTAAGGTTTGCTTTCTTGAAAAAAACACATGCAGTGAATATCTAGTTCCCAGATTGCCTAGACAGCACCCCTACTTAGGTTTAGAGGACTGCCATTTTCATTTCAAGCATCTCAGTTTTCTGTAGGTGCCAAATCAGGAGCTACCTTACAAATCCAAGCCTACTACACTTCTTAACCTGGCAGAACTTGACAGTATAAATGATTTAGGTTCATATTTGTAACAGCATCTAGGTGCCATTTCCAGAATAATCATGCTCACATTCCTGACCTTTTATGCCTTTTTGTTAACATCATGGAGGAAAACATCACCCAGAAAACCTGTGTGAAGCTGACTTCTACAGTCCAACAGCCCTCTCTTGCAAACATCTGAGAGCCTTCCAGTCTCCTTAGTAGTGATTAATGGGTCTATTCATGTGTGTAAAGTTATTAACGGAAATATTCATAGAACCAGATACTAAACCAATGAGGAATGAATTAGCAGGTTAAAATGGGTGTACAGAGCTGATCAGGTTATGCTCCAGCTTAACTTCTTTGTAGTGACCTAAATTATTTCTTTATAGCCTACAAAGGAAAAACAAGCCCAAGCAGAGAACCTTACAGCTGAAAATCCTATCTGGCTGATTGCTGGCTTTTTTTTTCACCTTGTGTGGTTTACAGGCAAACCTCACCCAGCTGCTCACTCTGCCTTACCTATCAGAAAGACAGGTGCAGAAAACAGGAAAAATAGAAACAAGAAAGCTTGTGGGTTGCGATAAAGACAGGGAGATCACTTACCAGTTACTGTCATGGTCAAAACAGACGAGAAAACGAACTTAATCTATTACCAATTAAAACAGATTTGGGTAGTGAGAAGCCAAAAAAGACAGACCTTAAAGCAGTATTTTTCCTCTCACTTTCCCAGAGTCTCCAGACTCATCTGCCCACCCTGAGTTGCCCAGGGAGTAGGGTACTGCCAGTCCCTAGCAGTTTCTCTCCGAGGCTCTTTTCCTCTCATACTTTTCCCCTGCTCTGATGTGGGCTCTCCACAGGCCTCAGCTCCATCAGGAATATCCACATGCTCTGGCGCCGGGTCCTCCACGGGCTGAAGTGTGTCTGTCTGCTCCAGAGCGATCCTCTCCGCAGGCTGCAGGGGGATCTGGGCTGCGGGCCTGACACATCTCCTCACCTTCCTCCTTCTCCGGTGTTCGCATGGCTGTTTCTCACTTTTGTCATTCCCTTCTCCCCTCTGTCGACTGTTTTTTGTAATTTCTTAGACATATTTTCACAAAGGCACCACCTGTGCTCCGTGGTGTGTCCCTTGCAGAGCCGACGAACTGACTGTGTCCAGTCTGGGGCAGCCCCGGCTTCTCTTCACAGAGGCCGCTCCTGCAGCCTCCCCTGGCAGCTGGGCACGGGCACCCAATACATTTCTGAATGCTTATGTTCACTGAAATGGCAAAGAAATGCCAAAGCAGAATATCACAAAGGGCAGGTGTGTTAGGAAACGTTCACTCAGGAAACATGGTTATAGCAGGCTGCGTTCATGCTGCTGGGACAGGCACTCTGTGGGCAGCGAAAAGTACACGTCTCCTGCCATAAAACAAACCACAGCTAAAGAATACTGTCACACATACACCAAAAAAAATAGATTTTTGCTTCAGTGTAGGTGTTTAAGGTGGAGGTAAGCCATCACTACACAACAGCTGAGGGTTTGACAATGTGGCCTAACAGTCTGAAATTAGACATCACACTTAGGCTCGGACTGAGGTACTAAACAGGCTCCAGAAGGAACTGTTTCTCTGGGGCTACAATTGTCCACTGCTTCTTCTGAAGGAACTGGAAATCTCAGACAGAAATTACCACTAGAGGGACCACTGGTCTGATCTCTATGAAGAAATCCAGAGTTTCTGTGCTCCCAAATGTCAACTGAAGTCTTAAATACATGGGATCGTGGTGACTTTCTTGGGTGTTACTCGTGAAGCTGTCTCCTGTGTAATTAGGCAGTCCCATCCCCTCTTCATCTACCAGTCCCTGTTTCACAGCTGGGTGATGGGGAACAGAGCCTACCACACCTGTCTTAAGGGATATATGAAAAGATGGAACAACTTTCTCTTTGTTTCTCAACAAGGACAGAACATTGTGCACTACACTTCAGCAGAACACCTATAAGTTAAATATGAAGTAAAGCTTTAATCATCCTCACAGGAACAGTTCAAGCGATGGAATAGAATGCCAGAAGAGCTTGCGTAAATGAGGAAATAATATTCAAGGCAGGATGTGATACCCAATTATTAGGGATGGAAAAAGTCTAAGAAATCAATCCTGCCACTATGCAGGGGGATGGGGTAGCTGGTCAGAGGCCTCTGTTCCAGCCTTAATAAATGTGTATAGGAGAAGCCTGCATTAGCAGTTAAAGGAGGCACCAAGGGTGCAAGCACAGAGCCATGATATTAAAGGGCAGAGACAACATTCTATTTACAATAAAATAAACATCATTTACACATGTGTTACCCATTTAAGTGAGAAGACGGGAAATGGAAGCAGGCACTGTCAGGCTACATTTAGAAGAGATGTGTTTGATGGAACATTTCAACGTGTTTCAATTGAGACCCCTGCTACTTTCCTTTTGAAAATTGTAGAGTAAAATGTGCTGGTGAATTGTAAAGGTTTCATCCCCCTTGATGTATTTTTATTGAACACGACTTGCAGGCTTCAAATTTTAATATTCTGTCCCTAGACTGCTGTCACTCACCATATCACACTTCTCAATTCACTGGGGTTAGGATTTTGGGGAAAATGGCCCAGACATAATCATTAGGACACTTTGTTTATCACAGGACTACATTGTCAAAATGTAAATTTATATTTTATACTTCCCATGGGAAATAAAAAGATGGCATTTAAAAGCAAAAACATAAACAAAAAATAAAAGAATGTTTTTTCTCACTAACTGCCATGCTCTATCAAAAAAACAAAGCATTTTCTGATTATATTCCATCTATTTCCCAAGTGCTTGCTTCTCCTTCTTAGGAACGTTTTCATCAGGGTTTCAGAATAATTTCATGCCTTTCTTTCCCCCCTAAGCCATCCAATGTGTAAACTTACAGATGGCAGCGTCCTTCTCAGACGTCATTTTCATTGCTACTAACTTCTGTGCCTCTGGAGGAGGCCAGCTTATGGTTCTGTTATGCCACTAATGAGTCTCCCATCTCTTCAGCAGTAAACAGTCTTTTTACTAGTCAATATTTGTGCTGCATTGTGCATACAATGCCCTATGAATCTTGCCCCCGCTAGTGAGCACAGTTTATGAATCTAAATTGTTTTTTTGTTGTCTTCCAGAGACTCGGGATTACTGGCCTTTTTCTGTATATCCACAACGTCTTGTGTACTTAGATCATAAATTTTCCATGAAAAATGCATGCTTGTGGCAGTGGGCAATCTAACTATCTATATTATTTATACAGTCTCTCTGGAGTAAGAGCTAAATATATTGGCTTTTGACTGGTTAGGCATGCTTGGTCCCTGTGATTCCACCTAGAATAAAAGACAGAGCTAGGTCATTCAGAAAGTATGAACTTCTCCAGGAAAAGCTCAAATTTGATATCACTTAGTACACCCACAGGGCTGCACTGTAAAAAATGAATGAAATGGGTTAAAGGAAGTGCTCATTAGCTATATTAGCACCTGTGAATGTGGAAGCATGGTGCAAACACCATAAAGTACAAAAACCTTTTAATTAATATTTGTTGCTAAATAGAATACCCAGGCAAAACTAAATAGAATAATATCTTGGCAAAGGAAATAAACAAACATTTTTTCCCAAACATATAACCTGGAATATAAGTTATAGTTAATAGCAAGAAGGGCTCATGAGCTAAATAAAATTGCCATAAATAAGAGCCACCACTTCTGTCTATGACCATTCCTGAGGTGGAGTTTTCAGAAAGGTGCCGGAATGGGTCTGTTGAGATGCACTGATATGTCTGGTTGCACTGGAGCTCTCCTGGATAGATTTTAATGTACTCAAATGAGAATTGGACTTTCATCACCTGAGTCAAAATCCCTAAAAGAAACCATGAGTTCAGAATATCTCAAATGAGAAGATTTAAATCTATTTCAATCACAGCTGAAATGGAAGGAGTACATTGTATATGCTACCAGAATTATTCTTGAAAAAAAAATAAAAAATCCTCAAGCAGTATCAATAACTCTTGGATGAGCTGCAGTTTTCTGGGAAGGCCTTAATAATTGTGCCAGCCAGAAATTTTGACTAAGTGACTTCAGTCATTCCTCACAACCTCATTTCCCAACATATGATACACCTACAGTTCTGCCAAATCTTGGGGTATTTGAACCTGACAGTGTTCTGCTGCTCTGTCACTGACTATTCAGGATACATTGAAATTATTTTAACACAGAAAGCATCCAATGCCTAGGGAAAAGGGCTTTGTCCTGCTTGCTGCATTCTTCGTCCTAGATATCCTGATAGGCAGTGTATACAAATACTGTAAGGACCCTCAGACTAGTAAGAAATCCTGTAGGGCTGAGGCCATTTAATCAACCTCTCACTTGTATCACCATCCTCTCTGCATCATGTAGAAGAAAACTTTAAAATAGGAATTACAACTCAGCATGCTCACATTCAATTAATATTATTCGTATTATTAATACTTGCCATTGTGGGACTTATCAGGAGATAATTGACCTTGTCAGTGTTATGTGCCCTCTGCATTACTGTTAGATCCTTCCACTCTCCTCATGCTTAATTATAACTTGATAAAGCCAAAAGGAAGTTTATTTTCCCCGTCCCTGCCTTAACCATAGAATGTCAAAGTAAAGGGAGGGGGGGTAGGAGGAGGAGGGATGCATCTCTTAAAATGTGTAATCTGCTCAATTAATAAAGTGAATCTAACGGAGTTGCTCCCTGGGGCCTGACGAATGCACCTGTCGCCGTCACCAGACAACTGATATAAAGTACGTGTCCAGACGCTTTCCCCCTCCACCACTTTCTATATATGCATTTTAAGAAAAGAAATCTCTAATTTGAGCTAATGGGGGAGTATGCTGACCTGTTTTTTATGTAAAACCCAGATTCGCTGCAACACTCATGCTGCTCAGCTGGCAAAAGTTAGAGAAAACACAGGACTTTTTACAAATGCAATAAATGGAAGAAGCAATATATATATACTTAAAGAACAGACATTCTCTCCCCCATCTGCTGGCTTTTTAACTACAATTTCGTACATCAGCCTTGAGCTGTCATTCCAGCAGATTTAAGACTCACGTGATTGGAACATTGATAAGGAGGTGATGCAGGTACTCCTGTGTGTGCAAACTGGTGGCTGTGCCCTGGTGATTAGAGAGGAGATGAAAACATTCAGTCCTCCTGCTGTCATTGACGTATTCATCCCTAGATGCAGTGGCTAACTTCATCTCCCTGAAGATCCCTTTAAACAATGAACACAGGGATTGAGTGGTACATACAGGATGAAGAAAGCCTTTTGACCTTTGGATTTCACCTAGTGTGACCTTCAGTGTAGCCATTTAACCCCTTGCATGGCTCTGTTTTCCAGATTGCAAAAGGCATTATAGAGCCATCCCACAAAGAACAGACTTAGCTGTGTCTTTGTGTGACCATCTCCCTGAGCAGGAATCAGAGCTGTAAGGAGAGGATTTTGCAAATGAGATGTTAGTATCTAGCTGCCTATTTACGGTATCCATGGAGATGAAAAATGTTTACTGTGAGTCTTATGGTTTTGTCTTCTTGGTTCCTACAAAATAGCTTCTCTAAGATTGTTACCATGGGTTTGGATTTGCTTCATACAGCTGGCCAGGAATGTTTCATTGTTGGTGTGGTATTTGTTTTGCTGTGCTAGTGCTCAGTACTGGCTGTATTTTCAGTGAAGCCAACTATTCCTTTTATTTCTTATTTTTCCTTTGGTGTGTGCAGTGCAGTAGGAGTTGGAGATCAATGACAAGCTCATCCAATATTTTCTTTTTTTTCTCTCTAGGGGTCTGGCTATTTTGCCCTTTGAAACAGCTGAGTACTTTTGCCTTCGAACTGAGTGAATGAGGAAGCTCCTCTTCTGTCTCTGCATTGGGTGAGCTTCATGGCTGTAGCTTGCACTCCAGAGATGCCTACAAAATGTCATATTTGCTGTTTGCCTTTTGACCACGAGGGATGACAGCTTCAGAAGGAATTTCTTGGCTAGTCCTACAAGGTTTATCCTCAATTTTTTTCAGAAATATGTCTTAGGTGGAGTACTTTACAGATTCCTCACACTGCTCAGACAGCAGGGCCTGCAGTTTAATGGCAAATTTTAGAAATGGATTCAGTTCACTTTAAAATGAGTTAGCTTCTGTCAGTGGAGGTTTTATATATCCTTGTTTACATGATCAAGTGGGTTAATCAGTAGAAGAAAGTTTGGAGAATTGTTTCTCAAAGCATTTGAGCTGTCTGCAAATAGGACTGTTCCACAATGAAATTCTCTTATACAAGAAAATTAGAAATCAGAAAATATCATAGAACTTCTTAATTTTCCCAAATGTTTGATACAGAATTCATGATTTCTGTAGAGTTCTTTAAGAAAGATGAAAACAAAACTGGAGGTGCGAGGCCATCATTCTACTCAACCATCCACCACTGATTTTAAAACTATTCTCATGCTTAGATTAGACGTACTCTCACAGACTTTACCAAATCAAATTCTGCAAAATACATAGATGCTTTTATTTCTTTTACATTTTATATTAATATTAGGCAACTATATAACATGCACAATGTCTGTTTAATGAAAATAAAACCCAAAATCCTAGTACTTCTACTGCTTTCAGGTAGCAAGACACATTTGCCTACATTAACATGAGAGCATAGGTTAGACACAATGAACAGACCCCAACTCTTTTTCTGAAAGCCTGAAGCCAATGAAAGAAGAATAAGTCCCAGATATAATGAGCTTAACTTCAAGTAAAGGAAAATACAATGTAAGGTTCTTGCTGCTCTTCTACTTCAAAGGTGTCATTACCTATTTCTACTCCCACTCTTTCCATGCAGGATCATATCAGTTTCTGTGTTTCCATATTCTAATTTCAGACCTATTTTCTTTGAAGCGATGAGCCAGTCTGAGCACTCAGACTGAGAAGACTGGATAAATAAAGTGCACAAATGCTTTCATCTTGCTAAGCTTCAAGCTGGTTATGCAATCTCACAGTACCATAAAATGTATCCTTTCAGTATCTGGCTTAAATACCTTTAATGTGTCCTGAAGTGATCACTGGGCCAAGGAAGAATGGAATAACATTCAAAGCAGGAGTCCTTTGGTCACATTCCCAGCATAAGTCATCCTGAACATCATCACAAAGGGCCTGTTCCTGAGCTGAGGTAGCTGAAGGTCCTGTTCTAAAGCAGGCATATCTGATCTGAACACCAAAGGAACCTTCATGGTTTTGGAGGTGGAACTGGGTTTTGTACCACTGTCATGCCCCCAAATGATGGCTGGTTCAGGCTCTACCACAGACCGTATGAAGGCTCATATATATAACACCTTTTTGATGATGAAGGTCCAAATCTGGATTTACGTTACAGATAGAATATATATACACTTACTTCACTGGCAAATAGGCGGGAAGCTATGGGAACTATCAATCAGAAAGTTAACGTTTAATCGGGGTTCAACACAAACTTTTTATATGGCTTTGCCTCCTTCTTCCTCCCCAGTGACAGTAATCCTTGAAAAGTAAATTTATGCCTTAAGAGCATGAAGCACCTTGAGATATTATGAAATCTAGAGTACTGCAGCAAAGTAAGCTCTTCTGTGCTTTGTGAAGACAAGGGATCAAATGCTTAAAGTGCTGGCATAGATTGCAAAGCACTTTTTACCCCTTTCTTTGTTACTAGATTTCCTTCGTACTCAATTTTGGTCAAGTTACTTGAATTTGAGAGTTAAATTTAAAATGGAAAGAGTGACACTGCCCCACCTCACAGTGATAGAAAGGATGATATTTAGGTTCTTTAGTATAAGAGTGGCAAGGGCACCCTAGACAGCTGAATAGTAAATTGAAGAAATATCATTAATAAGCCCCAACAAATTAACAACTAGCCCATAAGCCAGTACCTTTTTGTCCTCTATATCAAATTCACCGTGCATAATCCTTTCTTGTGCTGAGCTAGGCTGATAAAGGAAGGATTCGTTAAAAATTATTTAGCACTATTCATTATGGAAGACATACAGTGCTCCTGCTTGTCAGCAGAGGTTTCAAGAACCAGTCTGAAGACTCTGAAAAAATATAAAAAATGCCTTAGTTTAAAAGAAGGGGGGTGGGGGAAGAACGGTTTTCTACACTTCAGTAGGAGCTTTAAGAAACCAGTTTGGTTTTCAATAGTGTCCCTGTGAATAGAAGCCAGATGGTCTTTAAACCAGCATTTCCCCCACCATTTTAGGCATGAAAGCCACTACTCTGATGGAGCTGCAAGGAGGAGAGATAGGGATGGCAGGATACAGGCAGCACACAAAGGAGAAATAAGAAATCCTTTAAACGGGGAATGAAACACTGTTTGACAGCTAGAAAAGGGGGGAGTGTCAGGAAGGTAAAAGGGCAGACTCCATAGGGGTAAGCGGAAATAATGGAGTGTAGAGTAACGGGATGTGAAGGGGTTATAATGATCATGGTAGCCAAGTGTGTAATTTGCAGTGAATAATTGATCCTGTGCCTTTATCTTTTTTATTTTTTTTACTGTTTCTCATCAAGAAGATCACAATTTTGTTGCATCTGTTCCATCCTGATGATTCAGTGAGTGATTTCTGCAATTGAAGCTTGGTCTGTATACTGAACACTAGCAAAATTCATTGTGAATATACAATATCAGAAATCCTAGTTCAGTTTTGATGGAACACATAAATCACATGGTATTTTGTATTTTCTCTAATTAGTGAGTGTAACTCTAACAATTGCTGTGACATTTCTCCCAATTATGTATTCAGAATATGTTTTTCATGAATATTCTTTTAAAATGGACTTTCTCTCCAAATGCTTATGACAGTAAACTCATTGGCAAGATTACTGCAGTTTTTGACAATCTAGGGACTTAAATTCCATGGTACTTTTTTGTTAAAGGGGAAGAGATGACATGAGAGACCAGCCCAAATTCCAGCATATATAATTATTCTCCCAACATGAAAATATCTGATACGGTCTTCATTAAATGAAATAGGTCTCCAAGCCTCTGCTTGCCTCTCACTGTAGAGACACTGGTATATGTGTGACTGAAAGTAAATGTGCACATTTCTCAGATATGAGATGGGCTGAAAATACCTACAAACCAGAAAGTCCCAACTGCCTATCATGGAAGCTAAAGGGAGAATTACATGCTCAATAAGTAAATGTTTGCTTGGAATGCTAGGAAGACATTCTCAATGCACTGTGGTGGAACAATTGGAAGAAAAAACGTTGAGTGTGGTCTCATTTTGTGACAAAATCATCAAATTCTAGAGGGTAAAGTTCAGTCTAGTGGGACCCACAGAAAGGGCAGGAATGTAATTAGCACACAAACAACATCATTCAGAGACAGAAACAGCAGATAACACAGGAGGAATGATGGTGACAGAAGTCTGGAAAAAGGAAGACTTACCCTTGGTAGATGAGGATCAGGTCTGAGAATACTTAAGCAAACTAGACAAACATAAATCCGTAGGCCCTGATAGACTACACCCACAAGTGCTGAGGTATCCTCTTGATAATCGTTGATCATGGCAATTGGGAGAGATGCCTGAGATTGAAGGAAAACAAAGGTCACTCCTATCTTCAAAAAGGGAAGAAAGAGGGTCTGCAGAATTCCACACTGATCAGACTGTCCTCCTTGGGAAGGTGATGGATTAGATAATCCTGGAAACCGTTTCCAGGCACATGAAGGACAAGAAAGACAAAAGGAGTAGTCAGCATGGATTCACAAAAGGGGACTCATGTTTGACCAGTGTGATAACCTTCTATGGCAAAATTACTGTCTTGGGAGATGAGGGAAGAGCAGTGGACATTGTCTACCTTGACTTCTGTAAGGCTTTGAAAATTGTCTCCCGCAAGATCCTCACAGGGAAGCTGGTAAAGTATGGGCTAGATGAACACCCAATGAGATGGATTAAAAAGAGCCTAGAGGGTTGTAAACAGTGGCACAAAGTCTAGTTAGAAGCCAGTCACTAGCAGAGTATGGCAGGGGTATATCTTCATTATTTATCTAGATGATGGGGCAGAAAATGTACAAAACTGGGAGGAAGGGGCTGATGCACCAGAGGGACCTGCTGCCATCCAGAGGGACTTCAACAGGCTGGAGAAATGGGCTGAAAGAAAACTCATGAAATTTCAGCAAAGGAAATTGCAGAGTCCTGCACCTAGGGAGGAGTAACCAAATGCACCAATATATGCTGGGGGCCAGGTCACTGCACAGCAGCTTTGCAGAAATGTCTCTGAGGACAGTGTCAGAAATGAAGTTGACTGTGAGCCAGCAATGTGCCATTGTGTCAAAGAAGGCTCATCATATCATTGACTGCATGAGGAAGGGCATCAGACTGCAGGTTGAGGGGTGTAATCCCCTTCACAATAGTTTTGGGGCCCTGGAACTTTTGAACGAAAAAGAGAAGGAGAAAGAAAATGAGACAAACAAGGAGGAAGATCAAGGTCCATCAAGGCCGGTTCATTCTGGACCAGGTATTAAAACCAGTTCTAAAAAGAACCCCAGAAGAGTCATTGTAGTGGGTGACTCCATTCTGAGGGGTGTTGAAGGCCCAATATGCAGACCGGACCTGCTTCATAGGGAAGTCTGCTGCCTCCCCAGGGCCCGTGTCAAGGACCTCACGGCAAAACTCCCCACTCTAGTGAGACCCAAGGACTACTACCCTCTCTTAGTTTTTCAGGTAGGTAGCGATGACATTGCCAGGAGAAGTCCTAAAGCAATGAAAAGACATTTCAGGTCCTTGGGGAAACTGATTAAGTGGTCAGGGGCACAAATTGTGTTCTACTCTATCCCTTCAGTTGTGGGGATGGATGAAGAAGAATACCGGAGAACTCACCAGATGAACTTGTGGCTCCAACACTGGTGTTACAGTCAGGGCTTCAGATTTTTCAGTCATGGGTTGGTATACAGGACGCCAGACATTTTGGCATTAGATGGAATGCACCTGTCCCAGAGGGGGAAAAGGATCTTGGGGCAGGAGTTAGCTGGGCTCATTGAGAGCGCTTTAAACTAGATTTGAAGAGGCAATGGAGCAAAACAGCCCATCTGAAGTACATCTATAGCAGTGCACACAGCATGGGTAACAAACAGGAGGAGCTTGAAGCCATGATGAAACAGGAAAATTATAATGCAGTGGCTATTACAGAAACATGATGGGATGTCTCCCATGACTGGAGTGAGCCAGTTGATGGCTACAAGCTCTTTAGGAGGGATAAACAAGGAAGGAGAGGTGGTGGGGTGGCGCTGTATGTTAGGGACTCTTATGATTGCTTTGAGAACAAGTGTAGTGAAGACAGGGTAGAGTGTCTTTGCATTAGAACCAGGGGGAAGGCCAACAGGGCAGATGTTGTAGTAGGAGTCTGCTATAGGCCACCCACCCAGCACAGAGAGGTAGATGAAATATTCTACAGGCATTTAGGAATAATCTCACAATCGCTTGCCCTTGTTCTTGTGGGAGACTTTAACTTCCCAGACATCTGCTGGAAATACAACACAGCAGAGCAGGACCAGTCCCGGAGATTCCTGGAATGTGTGGCAGATAACTTCCTGATGCAGCTGGTGAGTGAACCGACCAGAGAAGGTGCCCTGCTGGATCTCCTCTTTGTGAACAGAGAAGGACCGGTGGATGATGTGGTGGTTGGAGGCCGACTAGGGCACCGCGATCATGAAATAATAGAATTCTCTATTGTTAGGGAGGCCAGGAGAGGGAGAAGCAGAACAGACATCCTGGACTTCCAAAGGGCTGACTTTGTCTTGTTTGGACACCTGCTTGACAGGATCCCTTGGGAGACAGTCCTGAAGGGTATAGGGGTCCAGGAAGGCTGGGTGCTCTTTAAGAAGAAAGTCTTAATGGCACAGGAGCAAGCGGTCCCCAGGGGCTGTAAGAGAAGCCGGTGACAGAGGAGATCACCCTGGCTAAACAGGGAGCTTTGGCTGCAACTCAGGGAGAAAAGGAAAGTTTACAGCCTTTGGAAGAATAGGCTAGTGACTCACAATGATTACAAGAGGCTGTGAGGCTATGCAGGGCGGAAATCAGGAGGTCTAAAGCCCAGCTGGAAATTAATCTGGCTTCAGCTATCAAGGACAAGAAGAAATGTTTCTATAAGTATGTGAGCAGCAAAAGAAAGATCAGGGAGAGTATCCATCCCCTGCTAGACACAGGAAGAAACATGGTAAAAAGTGACAAGGAAAAGGCTGAGGTGCCTAATACCTTCTTTGCCTCAGTCTTCAATAACAAGACTAGTTGTACTGAGGGAATCCAGCCTCCTCAGCCAGAGGACAGAGACTGGGAGAACGACTCCCCCACAATCCAAGAGGAGATAGTCAGTGACCTACTGCATCACATAGACATACACAAGTCTATGGGACCAGATGGGATACACCTGAGGGTGCTGAAGGAGCTGGCTGGGGTGCTCACCAAACCGCTTTCCATCATTTACCAGCAGTCCTGGCTGACCAGGGAGGTCCTGACACATTGGAAATTGGCCAATGTGACATCCATCTATAAGAAGGGTCAGAAGGATGATCCGTGAAATTACAGGCCTGTCAGCTTCATTTCGGTGCCCGGAAAGCTGATGGAGCAGCTCATACTGAGTACCATCACACAACACGTGCGGGACAACCAGATGATCAGGCCCAGTAAGCATGGGTTTATGAAAGGCAGGTCCTGCCTGACAAACCTGATCTCCTTCTATGACAGGGTGACCTGTTTAATGGATGAGGGAAAGGCTGTGGATGTTGTTTACCTTGACTTTAGTAAGGCCTTTGACACCATCTCCCACAGCATTCTCCTGACGAAACTGGCTGCTCGTGGCTTGGATGGGCACACGCTTTGCTGGGTAAAAAACTGGCTGGATGGCTGGGCCCAGAGAGTTGTGGTGAACAGAGTTAAATCCAGTTGGCGGCCGGTCACGAGTGGTGTCCCCCAAGGCTCTGTCTTGGGGCCACTCCTATTTAACATCTTAATTGATGATCTAGACGACGGGATCAAGTGCACCCTCAGTAAGTTTGCAGAAGACACCAAGTTGGGTGGGAGTGTTGATCTGCTCGAGGGTAGGGAGGCTCTGCAGAGAGATCTGGACAGGCTGGAGCGATGGGCTGAGGCCAACTGGAGGAGTTTCAATAAGGTCAAATGCCGGGTGCTGCACTTCAGCCACAACAACCCCCAGCAGCGCTACAGGCTTGGGGAGGAGTGGCTGGAGAGCTGCCAGTCAGAGAGGGTCCTGGGGGTGTTGATTGACAGCCGGCTGAACATGAGCCAGCAGTGTGCCCAGGTGGGCAAGAAGGCCAATGGTATCCTGGCTTGTATCAGAAATAAAATGACCAGCAGGGACAGGGAAGTGATCTTACCCCTTTACTTGGCACTGGTGAGGCCGCATATCAATTACTGTGTTCAGTTTTGGGCCCCTCACTACAAAAAGGACATTGAATTACTTGAGCGTGTCCAAAGAAGGACAACGAAGCTGGTGCAGGGTCTGGAGCACATGTTGTACGAGGAGCGGCTGAGGGAACTGGGGTTGTTTAGTCTAGAGAAGAGGAGGCTGAGGGGAGACCTCATCGCCCTCTACAACTCCCTGAAAGGATGTTGCAGAGAGCTGGGGATGAGCATCTTTAACCAAGTAATAAGCAATAGGACAAGAGGTAATGGCCTCAAGTTGCACCAGGGAAGGTTTAGACTGGATATTAGGAAGCATTTGTTTACAGAACAGGTTGTTGGGCATTGGAATGGGCTGCCCAGGGAGGTGGTGGAATCCGCATCCCTGAAGGTATTTAAGAGTCAGGTTGACATAGCACTTAGGGACATGGTGTATTTGGGAACTGTCAGTGTTAAGTTAACAGTTGGACTAGATGATCTTCAAGGTCTTTTCCAACCTAGACAATTTTGTTATTATGTAATCCTTTCCCCCACTCAGCACTGGTGAGACCACACCTGGAGTACTGAGGCCAGTGCTGGGCTCCTCAGTACAAGAGACATATGGATGTCCTGGAGACAGTCCAGTAAAGGCCACGATGATGGCAGAAGGGCTGGAGCATCTTCCACCGGAGGAAAGTCTGAGAAAGCTATGACTGGACTAGAGAATGGACTGGACTGGACTAGACTAGACTAGACTAGACTAGACTAGACTAGACTAGACTAGACTAGACTAGACTAGAATAGAATAGAATAGAATAGAATAGAATAGAATAGAATAGAATAGAATAGAATAGAATAGAATAGAATAGAATAGAATAGAATAGAATAGTTCAGTCACAAGGGACCTTCAAGGATCATCTATCCCAACTGTGTGACCACTTCAAGATGAATACTTGAGGGGGGAACTTGTCAATGTTCATAAATGCTTGAAGGGAGGGTGTAAAGAAGACAGTCAGGTTCTTTGCAATGGTGCCCTGTAACAGAACAAGAGGCAGTGGGCACATACTGGAACAGAGGAGGTTCCTCCTGGAGATCAGGAAACACTTCTTTGCTGTAAGAGTGATCGAGCACTGGCCCTCCTTGAGTGGGACCTTGCACAGGGTGATCTCCAGAGGTCCCTTCTACCTCAGACATTCTGGGATCTCTGGCTGTGGCTTTCCCACAGTGCTGCAAGGGGCAAGTTCTTCTCTGACAGCCTTTGGAGGAACCCAATCAGGGCACTCTTTTTGCACCAAGTTGCTCACCAGGGTTCCCCCACTTGCATTTTACTGTGCTGTCCACTGCCAGGCCTTTGTGCTGAAGGCCACCAGCCCCTTGTCACAGCACCTGTCCAGCCTGAGGTTAAACAGCCCCCACAAGACTACAAGAAAATGGCAAACATGCTACAAAGCAGGCTTTTCCCCCTTTGGGGCATCTGTCTCCCTGGTCAGCAGTTGTGGGGCAGCCCCAGAAAATCCCTGTGATGTCACCGGGTAGTGGCTGTGACTGCCCCAACCTCAGTGCTCTTTAGTAGCATGCAGGCTCTGTCCTGGTGCATATAGTCCAGGATTCCTGTGAGTTCACACGTGTGGCATGTGAGCTCCAACAAGACTCTGGTCTTCCATTTTGAGAGATGCCTTTGAGGAGAGTGTTGACTGATGAGGGTGCTGCGGTCTTCAATGGTGACTGTCCCGGGTCTGTGGGCATGAGGAGAGTGCCAGGGCCTTTGGTACTGCTGAAGCCCCCCAGCAGGTTGCTGCACCTTTCCTGAGCACCTCCTGCAGGTACCCTGTGCCAGCTCAACTGGTAGTGGTTTTCTGGGAGAGAGCACAGGGGTGTGAGGGGCCTTGGACTGAGGGGCAGTGTGCCCGGAGTAGCCGAGGCAGGTGTGGAGGGCAGCCTTTGAGGTTGGCTGGCCCACCGTGGTGAAGCTGCTGCTGACACTGCTTTCCAGGCCTCAGGGAGGGCCTTTGGGAGGCCCTTACCTCCCCTCTGCCACCACTTCTTCTGCTTGCTTTGCTTTTGTGTTTCTAGTGAAACTAAAGCTCAGGCACTTTGCACATCTTTCTTGTCAGGTCACAGCATCAGGCATCAAATAGGCTCTGGAGCAGAGCAGCTCTGCAGGGATGGCCGTCCCCAGACAGAGGCAGCAGACAGGGCAGTTGGATGCAGCAGCAGTTGCTCCATGCCCCATTTGCCCAGGCACTATGCGCAATGCAGCCTGTGTGCCCATGTGGTTCCACCGCTTCTGCTTTGCCTGCATCCAGCATTGGTCCTGCAAGACAGTTATGAGTCCGCTCTGCAAGCAGCCTTTCAACAGTGTCCTGCACATGGTGAAAGTGGATGATGACTACCAGGAGTATGACATCAGCCTGTCCACCCACTGGCAGAGGAACATGGGCAGGAACGGGGTGTGAAGCACATCCCTACAGTGGCACTACTGCCTGCAACGAGGTACCTCCAACAGTGGCCCCACAGCGGGGAGAAGGGGGCCTTAAGGGAGGGGATGAGGGGGGATTCAGCTCCAGGGCCCTCCAACGCCCCCACCCAGCAGGCTGCAGGGGAGCGCTTAGCCAGCTCCACCAGTGGACCTATTGCTGCATCAGCCTGGTGCTGGTGGTGTGACCTCTGCCTATTGGTCTCCCTGAAAAGAGAAAGCAATAAATATTGGGAGCCTTCCCAGCACAGGGACAGACCAGTCCAAGGCAGGCTGTGGGTGCTGAAGGCCTTCTCATTCAGAGGCCATGAGAGCTGTGTCCCTTCTGGTGCTTCCACACCACAGCTGAGCCTGGACCATCAGTAGCCCAGCCCTACCTCCCAAAGCCAAACATGCTCTGCAGTACGTGCCAAAGAGCTCTGCAGAAGCAACCCCACTGCCCTTGGGAACAGTGAATTGCACAGCACCAGGAAGAGTTTGTGGAATCTCTGTCTTTGTAGATACTGAGAAGCCATCTCAACATGGTCTTGAGAAACCTGCTCTCTGTCACCCATCTTGAGAGGGGCATGGGACAAGAGGATACCCAGAAGACCCTTCCAGCATCCATCATTTTGTATTGGTCCCCCCCCTTTTTTTTTTTTTTAAAATGCATTAAGAAAACTGTTTCTGAAGTGAGAAAAGAGGTGCCAACGGTGGTAAGAAGTCATTTATTTAAAAAATGAGACATTTGATCAAACTTTCCCTGAGGTAATACTTTTCCAAGCACTTCTTACTGCTTGTCTTCAGTTGAACTGGAGCCCTGGTCACTATGGCTGTTTTACTGTGGGGGATGTCAGGCACCTAAGCACAAAAGGGATCCTATCCATAATGCTGAGAGCACTCCGCTGAGCCCTCTGAGAACCTTTGGCAGTTCTGATGGAGGCCTTTGCTTCCTTCCGCATGCAGCTGGAGCCATTCCATTCCCACACTTTTGGGCCTTCCCTGAGACGGCCTGCTATGAGCCTCTGCACATTTCCACAAGCCTCCGAACAACATCCCCTTGTAATGTCCGGGGACCTCCAAAGGCTCTTGCCCTGCATCCCACAAGAACTCCCCCTGGCTCTGGAGGCAGTGACCCCATGCATGCAGTCTGCAAGGCCTCCATGAAACATTTTTGCAGCTGACCCTTTGTGGCTCTGCAGAAAAGGCGTGGGGGTCCTGGTGGACACCCAGCTCTGACAGCAATGTGCCCTTGTGCCAAAGAAGGCTCGTGGTGTTGTTGGCTGCATGAAGAGGATTGTTGACTGTGATTCTGTGACTGCAGTGTCTTGGAACAATCTGAGTTATAAAGGATCTCTGGAAATTTTTTCAGTAGAACCTCTTTCTTCAGTAGAACCTCTTGCTGTGCACATGTCCAGCTTTCATTTTAGAACAAGTTGTACAAGACCTTGTTTTTTGTTGTGGCCATCTTCAGGGATAGCAATTTCCCAGCCTTTCTGAGGAACTTGTTCTGATTACCATGTATGTGAAAGAAAAATATACTTTTATTCAATTTTTTTCCTTTGTTGCAAATTTTATCCATTGATTCATCCTTTTTCTGTGTACCTCCAAGAAGATTCTGGTCCACCTTTTCTGTAACATTCCATTAGGCAGTTGAAGACAGTAACATGATATCTGCTCTTCTTTTGGCTGAAAAAATTCTGTTCTCTCATCCTCTCCTCATATGTCATTCATTGCTTCAATCATTTTAGTGTCCCTCTGCTATGCATTCACTGCTCTCCCTTCCTCTACTAAGCCAACATCTTACATAGACAGTCAGTTTAGTCAGATTTGACCTTGGTGCTTGTTATCCCCTGTTGCCTTTTGTCCCTCCTGTGCCTGGACAGGGCTTCCAGATTTATTTGCTCCATAGTTTTCATGAACACTGAGGTAAGACTGGCTGGGCTGTAGTTTCTTAGATCAATCTCATTTTTTGCCTGTCTTCTAAGTGGGTTTGATGTTTACCCTTTTTCATTTCTCAGAAACCTGCCTTGTACACCATAACCTTTTGAAAATGCCGTAAAACTACTTTTTCCAGCTTTCTCAGGACCTCTAGGTGTGTCCCATCTACTTCCATGGATCTGTGTATGTCAAGTTTGCCTAAGTGATACCCAGTTTGGTCTTTCTGCATAGTGTATAGTATTAGTCCTTTAAACTCCACTGCTAGGCATGGGATCTGGAAAGCTGGAGAGCAGACTGTACCACTAAAGACTGAGCAAAGGAAGGCACTGATCTTCTTCCATGTCCATTGTCACTAGGTCACTGATCTCATTCAGCAGTGGACACAAATTTTCTTTAGTCTTTCTTTTGCTGCTAATGTGCAAATAGAAGCCCTGGTTTCTTGTCATATCCGTTACCAATTTCAACTGCAGATGAACTTTTAATTCGCTGATTTCATCACTGCACGACCAGGCAAAGTTTCTATATATGTTCTGGTGACCCGTAATGGTTTTCACCTTCTACCCACTAATGTTTTGTTTGAACTCAGTCAACCAAATCATCCTCTTGCAAGATCTGCTTAACATCCTTCACATCGGAATAGATCTTTCTTTTGCTCTAATTTTGTCCTTGATGAGCTATCCCACACCCTCCCGCCCTCCAGGACAGCATCCTATGAGATCTCACAACCAGTTCCCTGAAGAAGCTGAAGTCTGCTCTCCTGAAGGCAAGAGATATTCATTATTCTGCTAGTTGCTTTTCTCGTTTCCCTCAGGATCTTTACCTCCACTATTTCACCTCAATGAAGTTATGCACAAACATGGAAATGAGGATTGAGTCTAGGTGCAGAGCTGGCCATATGACCTTGTCTGGAGGGAGAGAATTTTGGAAATTAAGTATACTCTTAACGCTGGTAAAAAACATATAACATTTGCTGACAGAGTTTGATGAATACTATTTTCCCCAGCCGAATAAGGCCATAGCACTAACTTATTGCTGTTGCTATTTTTAACTTGAATTAACAAATATGAAGATGAAATAAATATTTATCATACAGAGCTTAGAATTCAGGTATCCACAAGTAACTCAAGAAATATTTAAGATTACTACATTAAAAACTATGTTATTTCTTCAATGTAATTTAGCCATTTCAAAAATGGTGTGTGGAAAGAAATAGATCTAATCTTGGTGAAAGGCTTGCAGATAAGAAAAGGCAGATATGTACACCATAAGGCAGATATATCAAGTCTCACCTGCAGAGAAGTGAGACTCATGTAATTGCCTCCTCTCTCACTCTTTTTCCCTCCTAGAGAGGCGAGTATTTCACTCATTTTCAGCACAGCATCAGAACCTTCCTTCTGGTCCATGACCATGACATGCTAGACGTGGCTGGACAGCAGCAGCCTCACTTGGGATCAGGTCTCATTCCTGAGGTTGCAAAGCAGGAGGGAGGACAAGAGACCACAGTACCATCCGATACTGCAATGCATGATGGATGGCGAATCTCATTTATTAAGAGGAAATTTACCAGAGAGACAACTTTCCTAAAACTGGGATTTATAAGGGCTTTCTTCCCTACAGGTTCTCGACTGTCTACAAAGACGTGAGGTCATATTCATTGACACTTCTATAGGGCGTTTGTGTTTTCTATCCAGAATTTATTTTCAGTGAAATTCTAGGAATTAAGTTTTAGTCCTAGATTTCCTTATCAAAAATACTTGAAACTGGCAAGCATATCAAAAGCTTTTGGGAAGGGTATGGAGGAAAATCATACAAACATAGGAATCATAATTGCAAATCCCTTCTTTCTTACGGAAGCCATTTTAGATATATTTAAAAAAAAAAAAAAAATACAGAACATAGGGTGATAAAAGCTCCACAGAAAAGGAAGGTACCTGGAGCTGTAACATTATCATATCCAAAGCCTTTCAGAATTTACAAAGAAAAAAACTGTCAGACATATTTATAACAATTTGATTCTTCATAGAAATACGTAAATCCCGGTACTGTAGATATGTAGGCATATGAGACTGGAACAATGTGCCCAGATGTTGCAAATACTAACATCATTCTGACGTAATATTAAAATGCAGATAGCTGGTAAAAACAATATCTAAGATACAGCTTGCAATCATTGATAAACCAGTGTACTGATTCTCCTGAGGTACAGGGCATGGCAAGCCAAGCCAGAGAACCGAAGGCTGTAGCACATCACACTATATCTTGTATGCTGAATGCAGTCACCACAAGCTGTATTCTCAGAGAATATAAGGACAACATTTCAGAGAGAGAGAGATATATTTATAAGGGAAGACAAAGTTTGAAATAGATTTGCAGGTTCCGCCTATAAGACTATTGAAACAGAGAGCTCCATAGTCCTGCAGGATCACTCTGGATTAAATTGATGACCTGACATCAGCTGATGACCCAAGACCAAATGAGCCAACACTTTATCCAGGTGAAACTTGCAGCAGCATTTTAAAGGGGGGAAGCGGGGAAGTAAATGAGAATCTGTAATTATCCCAAGCCAATTAAGACCATGAAATACATTAATTGCTCATTAATGTTTACAATGTGGCACCTGTTTTTTCCAGGATGAACAAATGCAACATTTGAGATTTTTGTATGCAAAGGAGCCATACGTAATCCATAAAACCACCTGGCAAATTTTGCCACAATTTTAAAATTCTGGTTAAGAAGTGTTTCAAGATTTACTCGTATGCACAGCACCTCCTAAAGGTGAGGACTAGTAACGCTTCCTATATTAAATGTACGTCTACCAAGTTGATTGTTCTAGACATCAAGTAAGAACTCCAGTTTTGCCATGAAAAATGGAAACTATTAAAGTAATACAGAGATTCTGAGATATTAAGGCAGTCTGCTGGTTATTTAGAGTTTACCAGATGTTGTCTTAGAACTGCTGTACAGCTAGTAGAGGGATGTAATTTGGTTGAAGAAAGGGTAAGTTCACGTGAAGTCAAGAAGTTTGTCTTTTAGTTATTATGTAGACTGTTTCTTAATTTGTATAATTTTCTTCAAATAGTCCTTACAACAAAGATTCACTCTACCTTAATAAACAGGGAATTACATCATTTTTTTACTCAGCATGTTGTAAAAGATATAGTGTTTCTTTCCTTTACTCTGAGCTTGCCTAATTTCCAAAAAAAAAACACCAAACTTCAAAGCTGGAACCAATCAGTGACAATTACTGGATTTGAACTGCTACAGGATATAGTCTGCCTTTGCAAGCACTTCTCTTTTGCGTTTATATCTGTGTTTGATTTGTTCTTGTAGTAGGCCAGAAGTCCATGTCACCCTCAGGAGTACTAAACCTTTTGAAGAAGTGTTGTGTGACTTAACTGTATGTTCAATTTACTTACTGCAGCAAACATAATTTTCAAAACACAGATGAATACACAGACTGGTGAATTTTCCCCTCCTTTTCGAATAATGATAGAAATGGGAGAAGACATGTGAGGTACTAAAGTGCTCTGCTATGGCAAATAGCATGTGGTATGAACTCTTTCACTTTCCATATTAAAACAGATTAGGATTTTTTGCTCCCAGGTCTCTGGTTGGTAGGTTTGTACAGAACACAGTTTCTCTAATGAGTGAGAATATTCTTCCACTTTCTAGTTTAAATTTATTTTCAGCACTTTATACCCATTTTCTCTTGTGCAAACATTGCCCGTTAGTTTAAATAGCCCTTTTCCTTCTCTCATGTTCCCATTAAAACTTCCCTGATGCTATTTTAGACAGCAATCAAATCCTCCCTCATATCCCTTTCATTTTGAAAGGCTCAACAAACCAAGCTTTCTAGACTGCTAAAAAAGCTTCTCCATTCCCTTGACCTTCTAAGTAGCCCTTTTCTGCATTTGTTCCACTTTGCGTTTTATATCTGGGATTTCAGAGTTCATTTATATTAAAACTTTACATGGAATTGGCAAATATACATATGAATTTCTTGTTCCTGCACTTAAAGGGAAGAACAGTGTTGAAGGTTAGAAAATAGTCCATTGGTAGTGTTCTTGATCTTTCTGATCTCTGCTTGTGACAAGCTGTAATTTTGGGGACAGGGTGTTTTTTTGTTATGGAAGTATTTTAATTTGCTGTAAAATGTAGGGAAATTATATACTAGTTATGCGAGACACAGGGGTGACCTCTACAGACTAAACTTCAAGTGCATATTTGCCTATAAATTCGTAATGGAAATTTGATGACTGAGCCATCCCATTCCTCTACCCTCCTCCCAAACCACTTCTAGTTATCAGTGAATATTATCCTCTTCTTTGATAATACTGTTGGGTGTATAGCTTTTTTTCTAAATAAGCACAAGACCTGTCACCAGATCAAATAAATGTGGCATGGACAATACTATGACTTCTCATCCTCCCACATGCACAGATAGCATAGGACTCTCAGTGAGGCAGCACCAAGCAGGAGCTTCCACCAGGTTGAACAGAGTGTTATATCAAGTGAGGAACATTACTGTCAAGAAATTATAACCTGAGCATTGACATAAATGTTGACAGCACCATTTCCACTGATAGTGGTATCAGAGCAGATTATGATTCACACAGGACTGCCCAAAGAGTGATGATTTAGATGAAACACTCCCAAATAAGAAAAAATTCTGAGAGGAAAACTGCAGTTGACAAGGATTTTATCAGGCCACTGCTGAGATGGAGCACACTTTCTCTTCTGTTCTTGGAAGCATCCTGCCTGTAGAGATAAACTAACCATAATGAAATCTCTTTCTCCACCCATTCCTTTCTTGATGGAAGCGAGAGTCATGATAGTAGAGTATGATAAATCCTGGATGGCAACTGAGGGTGTGTAACTGCAAAAAATGTCATCTTTCAGATATATTTCTACAAAGCTTTATAGAATTCAGGGCCAAATCTGTTAATAGTGTGACCCAAATGAAACCAATAAAGAGGTTTGAGGAATTAGCATGGCCTGTAATTTTCAAATGCAACATTTGGAGTTTTTCAGTCTGATAAAGAGTAAATGGATGTGTTGAACAGTCAGAATTTACTTCAGTGCAGAATTTGCAAGGGGTTTTTTTGTGTGTGTTTGGGGGTTTTCCCTCCCCTTTCTTTCCTATTTCATACATATTCACAACTCTCACTGTCTCACTTTCTCTTATCCCTAGATTAAAACCAAAAAAGGATAGAAACATGTACCTATCTAGCGCATATAAGCAATAAAGTAAACAGGGATCACTTCAGCCTATAATCCCTGAGGACAAATGAAGTAAATGTTTAAGAGAGTACAAGAATGCTGCAGATGGGGTGAGAAGAATAATATTGAGCTGAAATGGTGTAGGAGGATGTGGCAGTCATAAAGATACTGCTATATAAGTGATAGTCTGATGATGTAAATTAGTGGATTTTTGCAGGGAGAAGAAATATGTCTTAACAAACTTTCTAATATAATTGGAAGAAAACTACACTTTTTTGGTGATGGAAACTTCTGCCCCCATCCACCCGAAACTGGGGATACAAATGGTAATTTGGAAATCAAAATGGAATTTGACAGAAAAGACAGTTGTTATCTAGGAAAAAACGGTGAGATTATAATAATCAAACTACAGTCTATCCAGGGATGCTAGGCACAGTGATTTTCCTGCTCTGAAAAATTTATGAACTTTAAGACTACAAGTGGTGAAGAACTCTGAGTCATAAACTAACAGACAGATCCGTTGAAAACAAGCCTGTTGCAAGACATTGGGTCTACATAGGTGTGCAGAAGTCTAGTTTTGAGGGCAGATTAACATGACTGTCACTGTTTGATATTTGCTCTGGTATCACAACAGGAAGTAACTTGCTTATAAAATTGGTAAGAACTATATGTAGATTATACAGTTGAAAAATGATGCTATAATGTGCATTTTCTGACATTTGGATCTATGTTGTGTCCCATAAAAAGACTTGCCCCTGACACTGAACGTTAGACTTCTTAATCAGGTGATACCAGGAAGGCAAAGTTTGACTATTGCCCCGTGTCTTATTATATTGATGAATTATATATATATTTAACAGAAATGAAAAGTTAGCCGGAAAAATCAATGAAAGACTTCACTAAAATTTTTTAGAAGTGGAACTAAATCTGATTTTGTTTAAAGGGAAGTATTTGGTAGCATTCTTCAGTTTTTAAGAAAGGTAGAATTTGTTTTTCATTGTACTTGAGCTGAATAGAGGTACTCTAACATACAGATTGAGGATGTAGAAATTGCAAGAAAGGCACAGTGATGCACAAATACAGGACTTTTCCCACCACAAATAAGTTTCAGCTGACCATATTGCATAGTAAGATCACCCTGAAGTCAATCTCTCTTTAATGCTAGTGTGGCTGGGAGTAAAATAAGAAAAACCTAGCTGCTTGATTTTAAAGGTAAAATTGAAATAGTTCATATAGATTAAAGATAACAAGTAGCCTGCAAGTTTACAGAATACAGTTTGGTATTACTCTCTACTTTTCAGTCCCTTTTCAAAATCTTAGCTTCAATTGTGCTTCTGTTCTGTTCATTTGCAAACACCTACTGGATTTACGTGTAGGTAAAAATCAGAAGTTTAGAGCTGATTATCAGTATCTTGCAAAACAGTTCCCATATATCTGTAGTTTTGAATGTATGTACACAAACCTCCCAATCTGTTACATGTAGCTTGATCAAATATTTAATTCTCATAATACTGAAAGATATAAAATTTTAAATACTCATAAAGCTATCCTGAAATCATTAACAAGTAACCTCACTGGGAAGTTTTTCTCTGATCTGAAAAGCAGAAGAATAGCTCTGAGTCCAGAATACAAGCTTCCATTTAAGTTATAACTGGACAAAAATTATTATTAGGTCACTGCTTTTATCCTCAAACTTCAGATGTCCCTGGAACAGTATTAAAAAATTGTCTGACACTTTTATCATGAATATCTTTCTATGCATGTAACAGTGTGTGTACAACTAAGTTTGATCTTTTCTATTTTGCAATATTTTATGAAATGTAACTTAATTTTGTTCAGTATCCGTCATTTCTACTTACACAAATTTTAAAAGGTTTATGATCTCAGCTTTTAATCCGCCTAGGCTGTATTCAGTGTTCAGAGGGCCTTAAGTAATTCTCTTCATATCCTCTGGTCATGCCTGGGACTAAGTCCACTCTTTATACAACAATTTTTAGGCTACTCAAAAGAATGTTGCTAAAAAAAGTTATAAGAGACAAATCAACTCTCCTGCCTATGTTCTTAATCACCCATATAATCCATTCTCTATTGACCAGAGATGAGGTATTTGAGAAACTAGCCTGTAACCCAAGACTGCCCTTCAATTTTTCTTAGAGAAACAGCATTTTTCACTGCAAGCCTTTAAAATTAGAGAACTATTTAAGAAATCTAGTCACTTTTATTTCTTTTTTGAGGTAAAAAAGAAAGGAAATGCCAATATAATACGTGTTGATTCCTTGCGAATGTGTATCTTATATTTTAAAACCATTGTCTTTTTAGCAGGCTTCTTTTGGGAAGCTAGAGAGCGATGTGGAGGTTTAAGAGCAGCCCAGGAGATACCAGGGGAGCTTGCTGGAATGTAAATGTTGCAGTACAGTAATTATTTTTAAGATCCAGGTTTAGAGGGAAAGGGGAAAGGTGAAATAAATTCAAAAAGGAGAAATAAAAAAGAAAGGGGGAGGGGAAAGAAGAGGAAAGGAAAACAAGCTGGAAGATGAAGAGGAAAAAAGGAGACTATGAAGGAGGAATAAGAAGGAATTAGAGGAAGGGGTGTTACTCTTTAACCCTCTAATATCCTATTGCCATTGCTAATAGGAGGCCACAGGCTCTGTTACGAGTTTACAAGGCCTCAGTTCTGTGGCTTGCCAGGCTTGCACTGACTGAACTTTTCTTTACCTGCCTGCAGCTTTGTTTCATCTGGTTTAGCTGTAACTGCAATTTTTCTATTTAAAAAGAGACTATGTTTGGTTTCTTTTAATTTTGTTTATCTTTGTGTGGTACAACCACAGCTATATATAGATGGCAACAATAAGTTATTCTGCTTAGAAGAGATATTTGTGACTCCAACACAATGATGTTTCTCTAAATACAGACCTGCTATCGTAGCAGAAGCCTTGAAAAGTGGGAACATGGGTTGCAGTGCAGAGGACTGCAGGTGTGGGATGATAATAAGTGGGTCACAGGCTAGGGCTGGAGACCCCACAGCTATAAACAACTCATCCATGGTCAGTTAAAGAAACACAGACCTGGAGCTGGATGAAACTAGTTTTAGGGGTAACAGAGAGAACAAAGAAATAGTATCTAACATTCATAAAAGGGAACATCTATAGTACATTCGGGTGTAACATGGAGGTGCAGACCAGTGAGGAAAGAACAAGGTTAAAGAGCATGTTCAGAAACATGTAAAAATGACCCCAAGTGGATCCTAGAGAGAGAAGGAAGAAACTGTCAACATCAGCATGATCTTCCTAGCCAAGGACTCCAGATGCTGACAATCCACTGTAATCCCTTAGCACCACCACTACCACCACCAGAGAGCAGCCATCAACCTTGGGAAACAGAGGAGTAAGGGAAGGATGAACATAATAGCAGGATGTGGGGTAGAAACTAAGAAACGTGTATATTACAGTGTTGATCCTATTATTGTTATTGTTTGTTTTGTTTTTTTTTTTTTCTCTAATGATATGGTATTGACTAACGATGATTCTTGGATTAGACTGTTAAAATTTCAACTATACTAAAAATGAATATGTATCTTCACATATATGGTGTGCTTCTCCTTTGCCCATAAAGCAAGATTTTGATTTTAGCAGGGGAAGGAGAAAAAAAGGAAGTGATAAAAAGGGGAAAGGGAAAGCAGAACTGGAAAGAGAAATCAGAAGGGGAAAGTGAAAGGGAAGGAGAAGGGAAAGTAGGTTACAACATTTATTGCTAAGTAAAACAAACTTGTCTTTTTCAGAGATGAGAAAAAAAGGAAACAAAAATATATTAGCTGCAAATTGCTTTAAACGTACAGCTACTTACATTGGAAAGAGCTTCAGGGAAGTGTTTGGCTTTATCTGCCTGGATTATGTCCTAGCACAGTGGTCAGCTTTGGAAAGACTTGAAAGACCTTTCTTTTTTTTTTTTCCAACTAGCTCTAGTGGTTTGGTTTTAGGAATATTACCTTCACAGCAGAGAAATGAAAATTGCTCTCTCTCTTTTTTATTATTATTTGTTTGCACAGCAGAGAATTGTGTGTTGGAATTTATTGCTGATACAGAAAGAAGTACAAATGACCTGTAGTAGTGGGCTGTTCTTTCAGACCTCCAAAAGCACTTGGCATTGAGCTGCAAATATACAAAAGCCTCTGTAAGGTCACTCCTGCTGTTTTTCACTACTGGGTTCTGTAGGCAGCAACACTGCAATGCAAAGATAGATAAAGAAAAATAAAGAAGGAAGAAGATTTCATTTGGTGTAAATTGACTTTGGTGGAGCTGTGTTAGTTTACACTGATGGGAGATATGTTCCAAGAAGTCTACAGAGTTGACCTTACCTTCTCCTCTAGGCAAACATTGCATTGACTTTGCTGAGAATCTGTTTCCAGCTGTCTGCATTTTATTTCAAGTTTGAAATACTTGGAGGGTGGTGGGTTTGGGTTTTTTCCCTGTTTGTATTTCTAAAACCCAGCTCATGCAGTAAAGTGATTACAGAAAAAACACCAGTTTTATTTATTGTCTGAAGCATCATAGTACAGATAAATGTTCTGTGATCATAATGAGCAAGTCATTGCTTAAATTCCTCAAACCACATGAAAAAAAAAAAATCCACATCCTTAAATATATATTCAAGTAATAAAGAAAGAAAGATGAAGGGAGGAAAGATTAGAGACTTTTTTAAACCAACACTATTTTTAAGAACATAGCTATATTTTATAGGAGATTTATCAAGTGATTACCAAAATTTAATGGTAGGAATGTCAGATAGTCCACAGTGTTACAGTGTCATTCATTTCAGCAGATTTATAGACATAATGTGGAAGACAAAAAGTAAAGCTGTGTCAAGAGTTTTTATTCGGAGAAGATGAACTGCAACAGAATCATGTCTCCTCTTTGGCGATGACTGGTACTATGTGTGTGTATTCACATGCATGCGTATAGATGCTGGATGCATGATTCCTGTGTGTGACTGTCATTCATCAGACTAGCTTTTCATTCATATTACAGTATCTAAAATTCCTGAGGGGTGAGTCTTGCTGGCTTCAAATCATACCTTCCTCTCAAACCTGCACTCATTTGAATTTTAAATAAAAAAGAGAAGAAAGAGGTAGCTAATACGTATGTGTGGGGAAAACTGTAGCACACCTCTCCCTTTCATGCTCCAGCAGAAGCAAAGACAGTACCATGCTTACCACCCTTGTTAAATTTTTAACTCCAAAAAAACATACACTGTCTCATCATGAGAATGGAGCAACAGCTATTTTGTTTGGATTTCATTAAGTAGCATGCTAGAATGATTCAATGGAGGGTAAATAATGGAAAAAGTAAAGATTAAAAAGGAAAATAATCCAATTCTCATCTACCTGAATGAAAAAAAGAAAGTACCAAAGCAACTTTTATCAATTTAGTATCAGGATTTAACAGTGAATTAGATAAAAGCTGAATTAGAGTTGGGGCTAGAATTAATGTTTATTTGGATAGCTGAAATAAGACAATTTGCTGAACTTCTGTCAGCCAGGAATCTTATCGTGGATGATTTTTTTTTTCCCTGAGTATTTTCAAACTCAGTCATTTTCCAGTGCTCATTCCTGTGGGCTGTATCTCTCACAAGATGGAGTTTTCTCCACCTCACAGCCAATATGCAGTGGTTTCAGAATGTCTGGGGTCCGTTACTGGGTCTCTCACTCTGGCATGGTTTTTTGAACTCAACTTAGTTGTATCTCAATTTAACTGTGCATAAAATAGTTGTAAATGTGTTTATTCCTCACAGGGTTTGGAGAAGTTATTTCTTATATTTCCTCTCTCACTCACTTTTATTGTTCTTTCATTCTTTATGTTTTCCTATCTGTCTTATAAGCAGGCATTAGAGTGAAATCCATCCTCTCTTGAAGTCAACAGTAAATGTCCCCAACTTCGCTATTTTATATATATAATTATAATGTCTTTGGAAAAGACACTGTGCTTTCAGTAAGATTCTGATCTATGCTACCCACTTCACCTGAAAGTTAGAAGGCCCTTAACCCGTCAACTTGGCTGCTTCTGTGGCTAGAAACTCTTCTGGAGGAGGGCTCATCCTCTCAAAAGAAAGATGTCCAAGTAATGTGGAAAGAATTTCCCTCAGGAGATACTTACTCTTCTCCATTGACTACGGAGGGAATCTAGGCAACTAGCTTAGATGAAGTGCCTATTTTCCTGAGTGATAAACTTAGTTGAAAAGGACGGGAAGAATTCATCTCACTTAGGTTAAGATATCTAAGTTAGACATTTCACTATGAACTAGTCATTCTAAACTCCTTTTATAGGTAAAGGAGAGATATAAGCACTTTTGCTTATTCCTCAGGGCTGTTCATTTCATCCTAAAATGACTTGTTAAAATAGGTCAGATGACTTCAGACTTCCAAAACTGAGAGGGATGAATCTGACCTATATGCTCAAAAGTACTCAGCAGAAAAAGGCTTTGATTTTAGTCATATCCTATGCCATCAGTATAATGAAAATGATAAATAATCACTTTAATATTTGGTGGAAGTTTTTAGAGAAGCAGAAGAAATAATAATCTCTCATTACCTGACTCATATGACAATCTTTGATTTTCCTCTGCTTCTTCATTTCACTTCCATCTTCAGACATTGCTTGTTTAGAGATTCTTAGTTCCTTTTTCTTCAGCCATATTTTCATCCAACAGAGCCAACCTTAAACTGACTGTGGATGCAGTGGAGAAAGAAAATGTAGTTACATACTTGCCCTTTTGTGTCTGTTTTCCAATATCGAAACAGACAGGTTGTGGTAATCTCACAGAAATATCTATCTAGGCAGGGAGGTGGGTGCCCAGACAGAAAACTGAAGACCATTATTTGTGTTGCTAGAAAAAACTATAGAACCTGTGCTAACACTCTCACCAGCTAAGAATTTCAGATACTTGTAAATGAGCTGGTTTCCGCTCTCATTCCAACTGTTCATGTTGATCATTATTCTGTTTGACTGTATGTTTTTTATTAACTGTTGTTTCACTAAGGAAGGTTAAAATGATGAACTTAGAAAGAGCTTTCTTTTTATGTCCCAAAAGGATGAAATTTCATGCTCTTTTCAGATCCCTTTGGCAACTGTCAAGGCATTTTGCTCTCAAACTCTTGTCTAACCAGGATAGCTCCATCCCCTCTGATTTTACTGTGTTATGTTTACAGAGCTCAAGAGTGTATCTGTACTAGTTCAGAATAATTCTATGGAGAGTTATGAAAATTAGGACCAAACTCTTGACCTTAATCTTTGATTCATCGATTTGTAAGCAGGAATAGTGGACTGTTTGCCGTAACTCATTGTTCCTTCAGAAGACTCTTTTATTTCACACCCAGTGGAGTCCATTTAACATATTTTCACTCACTCATTGTTATTGCTATTTGCAGCCATGAAGTGTTATTAAGAACATTAGTTGGCATCCATCAAGCAACTGAAACCTGGACAAACCTGCACTGAAGCTTTACTTTGGTGTGGCAATTTTTTCCTGCCCTAATCTTGTGTAGTCTAGTTGTTTACCATTTTCATCTAGAGAGTTGTTTTTGCCAAGCCCTAGAGTAGTCTAGAGATGTGTTTAGTTCAGCAAAGTAAGTCTATTCTTCATTGTTATTAGTCTCTATTACTGAAAGTATCTTTGGCTTAGCATCCACCACAGCAGCTTGTCACAGCTGTTGAAAAAACATGAGACTAGATTTAGCCCTGATGGGCACTTTACATAAAAAGACATTAAAGAAAACTTTTGGGTTGAGTGTGAAAGAATTTATTGTCATCCAACATGTACATATACACCTTCAGCTCCTTTAAGATAAAACAACAGTCTTTGTGAACAAAAGTGTAAAATTCCGTAAAGAAAATTTATCCATTGCATATCCAATGTAGATGGATACAAGAAATTGGGTAACATGGACTATCAGCTGTTTTTGTCTGCTTTTTAAAAGCAGCTCCAGAACAGGTAAAGGCAATGCATGCAGTACACTTGAGAACTATTTTTATAAGCTTCAGATCATGGATAACTTACCACCTATCCTCAAGATACATTTCACTTTTAGTATTATTTCTGTATGTTGCAATACCCAAGCGTTACTTCAGCATTACTACTTCTACTTCTGAAAGATTGAAACTGTCATTCCCAATGAGATGGAGTTATGACTGTTCATACTGTGTAATCCCTTTCATAAAGTCATTGTTATGGCACTGTAATGTTCTCTTATTTTAGTGGCTATTCAGATTGATTCTGAAGGGGAGGTTATGAACTTGTCCCAGGTTGTCTATCTAAAGTGTGTATAATATTGTCAAAGTGTGATACAGTAACAAAGTTAATGTGAAATTTTTATTTGTTTGTCTGCTTCTGATATTTTTGGGTGTAAGAATTTGTATTGTTCTTTTTATGCCCTTAAGGAAGGGGTAAAAAACCACAATGTATTGGTTAGGAGGGAAAAAAAAAGAAGATTAAGAATCTACTTTGTTGTTTGTTCATCAACCATACTACCTATATTTTCTGCTGAATGATTTTTACTTCAACAGTGTAATGAATATATCCTTCTTCGTTCTGTCTTCTGGGAAAAAACCTTTTCCATCTCCAAATGAAGAATGTCAGGGAGTTAACTTATTGTTTCCCCACATTAATGGCCTTGGCATTAGGATGTATAGGATTTCTTCCTTCCTTTTTTTCCTATTTTTGGTTGAACCTCTGTCCTCTGGATCAGTGAATTGTTTCAGCTGTGTTGCGTGTAGTCTATTTAGCAAATTCATTTCATGTTTAATATTATATAAGTTTGGGCATCTATGGGTCTCCATTGAGAAAAGCAGCAGCCAGCACTTGGATTTTCCATTACTTCTGTTAATTTAGCAATCTGCAGTCAAGACTCTGACTTCAGTTACACCGGGCGTGGATCAAAAGAAATTCTGTTGGCTCTATTGGAGCAACAGCCTGTTTATACAATAGAACTGAAAATGAGAATGCTCCTTTAAAAAAAACCAAACACACAAACCCACAATTTTTTTCTTTATGCTTTTTTTTGGTTTCATGTTATGTTTGTTCATGAGGTAAGCTGGTTTAATTTCAATATGAAAAACCCTTATTGAAAGTGAGGCTCACTAGAGTGATAACTTGCAGACAGTCACCCTGAGGTCACATGTTGAAATCCAGCACAAATCAGTAGCAATGAAGCCTCTTTGACAGATATAAAAACTCTTCAGTGGACTTCAATACATGCCAGAAGAGTTAAGTTCCTCTGGAGAAGTGTCGAGGGCTCTGAACTTGCCCTTCACTGAAGTAAATTGCTGAAACAGAGTCGATAGCTATGACTACATTTCATAGTTGACGAGAAAGAAACATTATATTTTGTGGATAAACCAAATAATTCACTGCTCTGAATGGTCAGTGCAGAACTTTTTGCCAGGACTAACTATAATTAAAACAGTATCCTATATTCAATGAGGAATTCTCTGTACACCCTCACTTATATCAAGCAGCTGAGTGTGTCCATTTTCTTATGGGCAACCCCCTTATAAATGCTTTTTGTTTTATATAAGAGGTTAATAAAATAAGACTATGCCAGAAGGGTGAGAAACATACAAAATTGAAGTTGAGTACATTTTACATTTTTCATAATTTTCCACTTCTTTCCTCCCAGTTGCTCAATCTTCCCTCTTTTTAATCTGATTTTTAATGTTACTTTGAAAGATAAAGTAAGAACATAAAAGCCAAGAACAAATTACCCAGAGATAAGCATATTTCTGTTTGAGATTTGGTGAACTTAAAACAAACTAAAAACCAATTTTTCTGCAGAAAAACAAAACAAAACAAAAAACAAACAAACAAAAACCCCACAACACCAAAAGAAAAAAGAAAACTAAAAGCCAAAAGCTTATAATGGGGGAAAAGAATGGTAAGGAACTAGGAAAATACCCCTAAGTGTGTGGAACAAAAAAACCAACAACAAACTGTTTAAAAGTGACTTCTGTGAATATGAAATACTTGCACATAGCTCTGCCTAGTCTCAAACTCTGATCCTTCTTTTTCGTCTCTGAAAGGCTTTTGTTCTAGAGTCACCCTCCCCCCATATATTGCAATTACACTAATAAACCAGAACAAGTCTATGTGTAAACATTATCTTGTACAGGTCTTTAAGAGCATTAGGTACATTTACTACGACATAGCTGGTGGTTGCAGTGGGAAAAAAAATGGAACATCGTAGTTTCAAGGTGAAGGGTTTTTTTGACAAACAGTCAACCAAACAAAAACCATGTTGGAAAGACTAGCACTCCAGATACCTTACCTGTGATAATTCTCAGGAATGTAAATGTTTTTCTGCATTTATGTTGGGTGTCATGGCCTCAGCAGTTCTAATAAATTAAACAGTTAAATGGAATATTTCTCTATACTAGAAGTCAATCATCTGTGAAAATAAATTCTAATAGTGGTTCCCAACTCACTTTTGAACCCTTTGACTTGAGATATCCTAGTTTCCAGATATGCTTTGGGCTTAGTACAAGCTGGGGACCAGTTTTCACACATCCACCTTCTTTTAAAGGTGAAAAGCATTTAATAATATGGACATAGCCTTTTCTGTGCCAGTTGGCCTCAGTGCCAGAAAACAGTGCTGGGCACATTTAAACTGACAATTTTTGTGTTTATTTTCAGCTCTGTCTGCTTATAGATCCATAAACATTTATTTTCTGTCATTGCTAACAAATCAAAGAATCATGGAGTAGTTTAGGCTACACAGATTGCTGGAAATCGTCTTGCCCAACCTCTCACTCAGAGAAGGGTCAGCTCAAGCTGCTCACAACCTTGTTTGGTCAAACGTTGAATATCACTAAATGACAGAGATCCCACAAGACGTTTGGGAGCCTTTTCCAGTATTTGATAACCCTCATGGCAGAAAGATTTTTGCTTAGATCTAATCAGAATATTCATTCCATTATAGCTCTCAGATCGTGTGTCTATACTGTGAGTTTACCAGCAAAGAAACTCATGTCAGGTGCCAGTCCCATTAATGTGCTGCACAAGTCATAAAAAGCCAACTGCTGGGGATCTAAGCAACCACACTGCAAGAGGTGAACTCCAGACAGTGCTCTGGTGATCACCTTCTGCCTTGGTTCCCCTGCAGAGAACCAGCTCAGAGCACACTACTAGTGCTCTCAGTTTTCTACAGCAAGAATGCAAGTACTGACACAAAGCACATTCATACCACTAGCTTACCAAATCCTTAAGGTAGATATACCTTATGTTTTCCCTCGGTATTCATAGGAGAGCGTTGGGCATTTCCAGGGGATTATTCATAACTCAGGCAGGCAACAGCAAGCTAACGACCAACCTTGGCACTGCAGTGTTCTTCAAATGCTCCTTCTACCTTAGCACTCAGCTTAACTTTCTTTGTTGACAGCTGTAGGTATGGAGATCATGGTGACTTTTAGCTTTAGCAAAATAGTGGGATTGTAGCCATTTTAGTATCTTTGGTAATCTTTTGCCCTAAGCAACTATTTTGCTTAAGCTTTGAGTTAGTCTTATGCTTCTTTCTTTAACAAATACATTTGCTTTTCTTAAATCTGTTTGAAAATAAGTTATTTGCTGATGTTTTTGAATGCATGTGTACTGAAAACCACTGAATAATGTAATGAGATAAAAGAAAGCAAATAGGGCATTTGTAAGTCTTTGCCAATACAGCAAAAGGAAAATAGAGCATAGAGAGCATAATCTGCTAAACATGACAAGGGAAAAGGCAGGCAATTAGAGTGAAGAGTTATATATTCTGTAATGTGTGTGCATCCATATGGAGACAAAGTATGTGTGCAAGTATGTGCACATACAGCAATAAACATATATACAAATGCAAACATATATACGACTGCACACATGATGAATTTCTAATTAAGATGAGAACAACATTCAAGCCTAGACTCAAAAGTTATCAGAGGCCTTGCAGAGATTCCCCCTGGAGTTTCTGAGAGCTGGGTTTAGTAGCCAGTAATTTCCAATTTATTAGATAATGTGTAGGACCATGGTGCTGATTAGCCCTTAAATCACGTTCTCCCTGGAAAAGTAAAGTCTTTAATTTCTTTAATGGGTAAAAGCATGTCTCTGCTTTTCTCTTTTTCACCTTCAGAAGCTCTTGGTTAATTGCGATCTGGCCTCAGTATTTATTTTTGGGTGCTGAGGATAAACAAGGGTAGTCCCGTTGAAGGAACATGCAAAGGGGTCTCATATTTGGGGAATTGATTTCTCTAGTGAAGAAATGATACATCATTTTAATTCTTGCATTTTTAAAGTGATGCCTGGGGTTTTTAATCTTAAGTCTCCCTTTGACTTTAATGGGAGTCATGTTGCTGAAATGAGCACGTGATGCTTTGATAATTGAAAGGGACCATGTGTGATAGAATCATAGTCATTGGAGAGGTAAAATACCTGTTCCACTAGGAGATCCTGCCAGTTTTCCCTCTAACTCAGGAAATGAAGAGATTTACAGCTCATTTATTAATGTATTGTTCAGCCCATCTATAAATGAGTCAGAATAGCTGCCTTCACTCCATTCACTGGAAGATTGTTGCACAGGATAAATAGACTTTATCAAGTGGAAATGTTCCCTTCCTAGTCTCATCCCATCACTTGTTATTTTTTTTGTGATCCATGAGTAATCCCTCTCACTCCACATATTTTACACCATTTTAGATATTTTCAGAACATTACTCTGCTTTCCCCTAGACCATATTTAGTTGATTTATACACATTTTATTATTTTAATCTACTGACTTCATATGTCAAGCCTTAAAGTCCCCACAGGGAGTTTGTCTATTTCTTTTCCCTGAATATTCCTGACTGTTGGGGTCTTTTACAGAGACAACAAGAAAAACTTTTAGCTCTGCTACTGAGGAATCCATTAAAAATAACAAGTGGAGTAAAACAGTGTGAGGGGGTATCAGAGATGATCTGAAGACCATATTGAGGTACAGAGATATTTATTCCATGTTTTTATGAAGCCCATATAATTTCTGGAAAGAGTGTGCACACCTTTTTTCTAAAAAAAAGATTTATTTTCTCCAATGAGCAGTTCCAAAAGTGACATCAAAGGATTCTGGAGATAATATGGTCCTTGACCCTCTCAGAGTCCATTACTGTGAATACTGAAAGAAAGAAGGAACCGCGAATCAAGATCTTGTGGTTTAAATATTGCTTATGTGGTCTGTTGTTTTATCAGTTTACTCTATTCTCACCCTGTCTAATGTAAGGGCATGACAATTTCTCATCAGTAACACAAAACATCGTTATATATATTTACTCTCCCTATTCATCCTCTGAAAAAATCTTGTACATATTTAAGTGGGAAGAAGGAAGACAAATGAAGATAATATACTCTTTTACGATTTGTACAAGGCAAAACAAAAGGAATTTACTGCAGCAACGATTCTGCAGTTCACAGTGTAGAAAACACAACAGGAACTTCAGAAAAGAAAATAAAAAACCAATCAAAATTTAAGCATGTATTTTTAAAGCATAGCAAAAATATCTAAGGAAATTAATTGGGTAAAATAGTCATTAAAGCACAGTTGAGGTTGCCACCACAAATCATTTAAACATCAAAAGCAAAACTTTCAGTCTTTTAATGTTAATTTTCTCCTGCACCCTGTGAAGAATATTTTCTGGTTGCCGCTTTATCGTATTTCCATCAAAAGGCCATGGAAATAGCTGAAGCATCCTGGCAGTGGAAGCTGAAATGGAGACATTTTCATGAAAGAAATGTGAGAATTTTCATCTGCTTATTCCAGTTAATTATTAAGCTGCCCAACAGTCTTGTGAATCTGATGGAACATACGTTCTTGCTTTAAAGTAAGGGGCATTCAGGCATTAAGGAAACAGGCTATAGTGAGGGCAGAATAACAGTATATGTCTTAAGTACCAGCAGTGTACCAGAAGGCCACATTACAATCCTGAAAAGTCCATGGATTTCATGCTAGTAATATGCCTTTCACAACTGCCTGAACTTGTAATAACTCTGAAAGGTGTGTGGGCAAATGCACCTCTGTAGATTTTTGCATGTTAATGACAGGTGTCTTCTTTAACAGCAAAATACAGTCACTGATATTAGAATCATCCAGTTTTCAGTAAGAGCACAGAGCAAGATGTACTTGCCAAAAAAACAGGAAGTCTGGCTTCATGTCTCTTTTTGTTTTAAAGGATTTAAATCATCTCCTGTTTACTTCACAAGTATTCTACTCAGCAAACTACAAGGTACAGTCACTGAAGAGGTATGAGGGTGATAGAACACCTTCTTCTAGCCTGAGACTGAGCTGCTCTTCAGATGAGAAAACAAGTCATGAATCCAGGATGAGGGATATGTGTTTTCCATTCCCAAATGTTTGATCACGCAGTTAGGAAAGGGAGCTGTGTACCCAGAACTTCTTCTAGAATATTTCCCTCTGGATGTGTAAATCAGTCTCCACCCCCAAGTTCCATCTTACTGTTCTTTTTCCATGCCACAGTTCCTATTTTCTTGTTGGAACAGAAGCCCACTTTCAGCAAGACAGACAGAGAGCTTCATGGGAATTATTGTCAGTGGTATAAGATAGTAACTTCAGTAGGTCTTTTAATGACCAATCCACACTACAAAAGTTAAACTCTGCTCTCTTGTACTGTTTGAATTAGAGAACTCTACTTTAGTGCTAGTTCCTGCATGGGTAGAAGTGCTTAATTTCACATATAATGATAAATGTTTCCTATTATATAATTTTAAGCAACATTCCAATCAGTTTGCAAGTAGTTGGGGATCCCCCAGACAACTCACATCACTTTCTTCCATTGTATTAATCAACCATTATAACCACCCAGTCTCTTAGTCACTGTAAGGTGACTCAGGTGTTTGGAACCACCTCTTTGCAGCCAGAAAAACATATAAAATGTTTATTATGGTTGGGATATCCATAGTAAAACACTGAAGCGGTTTATGGACATTTTAGCCTAAATAATTGGGTGCAGTGAGATGGGAAGACAGAGGCTGAGCTGTGGTTAGACCTCAGCCATTGTGATTCCCAGTTCTCCCTGACATAAACATTAATGAGAGCAAAAATGGTTCTGGTACCACAATGACAGAACATGTAATCCTTAGACTATATAATACTTTTATAGCTGTGTCAATGCAATTTTCTTTTGGTGGTGTTTCAAAGCTTGCACATTAAATATGAGACTCTGAACACCTCCAATATTGAAGCTTTAGCTCAGTAAAAATAATAGCATGAAAGCATCAAGCCCATTCTCTTGAGTTTTCATGGTCTATTTCTTTGCTCACAGCAGAGTTGGATAAAAGTATTTACCTCTTAAATGTTTACCTAATACAGTGTGAAGTGTTGACCTTAAATGGTCTTTACAGCTCATAGACCATAAAAATAAAATTATGAATGAGCAATTTTTATTCCAACAGAGCCAATGACTGTAGCAAACTATGTTTTTTCCTACTCTTATCCTAAGAATACACATAATATCATCTTGTACAATTACTATCATTTGCAGATGTCAATGGTCACTTTTTTACTTAACTTTAAAGCCAAAGGCATCAATACTGGTAGACAGGAGGAAAGACTGAAGTTAATAGACAATGTCTTCTTGTATTCATTGCTAGAGTCAGTGAGCAAGACCTACATTCTTGTGATAAGGACACACAGAACTTGCCTCAGCCAGTTAGACCCGGCTATCTAGACAGTGACCAAAAGAGACTATAGACGAAGAAGCCCTGAAGTTAGCAGTTCAGCTCAAGCTGTTAAGTGCAAAGCAAAAAACTCTCGCTTTTAGTTGTGCAATAAGTAATTTCTCAAAATAATTTCAGCTCTCTGCTTAACACTGGTCATGCCAAATAAGCATTAAGAGAATCCATCCATGGGTTCAGTTAGTACCTTGTTACTCCTGTGAGCAGTTTTTTTTTCCCTTCCTTACCCTCACAAGCAGCCAAACTGCCCTAAGCAGCATTTCAAACCTAACAACATTTTCTCTGCTGTCTTGTTTGACTGTTCTCACACTCCACGTAAACCTTTTTCCAGATTCCTATGCTGGATCTTCCTTATAAGCCCTGCATTGCTGAATTCTTTAACAACCACCTGCCTGCAATGCATTTCATACAATGCTTAGAAATCTCTTCACCCACTTAACTAACAGGCTACATATGCAAGGTTTGTCTTTTTTCTCTGCTTCCATGTTAAGCTCTAGACTAGAATACTGTCCACCCCACAACACAGAGACATGCTAGGCCAGGGACTGCAGCCCATGGGCAACCCATGACAGAGCAGGGACATCCCTAAGGGACTGCAACCATGGGCCACTCCTCTATTCTTTCAAGAAATGCACATTTTCTAAGATATCTGACTTTACAACTTTCCTCTTTATCTTTTGGTTTTCAAATGCCTTTTCAGAGAAGCCAGGCATTTCTAATGAGCAACAAACCCATATATATATTTTTTTTAAAAAAAATTATACTATAATCACCAGTGTGATGGTTGCTTTACTTAAGGTTTGTGATGAAAATGCATTACCAAGAGAAAAACCGCAGTGCACTTGAAAAGCACTTTTTCCCTCTTTCACGGATGGTGCTTTGATCTCCTCTTCTCATGTTTCTGTTGTTTTGTTTTGTTTTGTTTTTCCTTCCCCTTTCAACCTGAGGCATAAATGATGAATACTGATGTGACAGAGTTTGGTCTTATTCAAAAATCCAGAACATTGGCATACAAACCTGTACAAGTTGTTTATGATTTGTAGGTCAGGAAATCTGTCTAAGATATTTAATTATTTTGTGAGCAAAGAATTATGCTTTGTAGTCATTGGATTGTAGGTTAAATAACTTCTGCAGTGCTCCTAGTTTTAATACAAGTCGTTGTGAGACTTGTTGCAAGCAGCTTTTTTTGATATTATTGAAATGTATTCACATTTTGACAAAAATATTAACAAATACAGATAAATTTAAAAGGGCTTGCGACATTACTCAGATCCATAGCTCAGCTGGACTGATACTAATTCAGTGTAGTTTCTACTGAGATAACTTTGCCTGTCTGTCTTTATGGATATATATAAAGAAGTAACTGAAGAATTTGTTCATTTTTAGAGATGACCCTCTCAAAATGAAAATATTGAACAATCTTGCAGAACAACCTTGTTTATGAAAATGTAATAAACTTTGGTGATATCCTAAACAGTATTCAGACTAAAATTCCATGTTCTTGCTGAAGTAACTCTAAGGTTCACCTAAGGTATTAATAGGGCATTGAGGCTATAGAGCCTAAATTGACAGGATGTGGCTGCAGCACATTGCTCTGTTGTATGTTATTTAAATTGGGAGATTGCTTGCCTGTAAAAAAACCTTCTGATTACAAAGGAAACAATACAGCAAATGCTTCAGGACATTAAAAATCAGGTAAAAAAGATATCATACTGAGCTCCTCAATTCCAGATTGTAATAAAATTGGGTAAACTATTCACCGTGGCTAATTTATTCAGAAGTTGACCCTTCTTGGGGCAACTTGAATTTATACTCAGAGAGATTTGGACTTCTACAGATTTGTTACTCAGTGTCACAACTACAAGAATAGCTGTACTTTTAATACTTCCTTTGGACTTTCTCTTTTCACACTCTTCAAGTCTTATATTGTGCATATGGCTTCCAGAGGATATGAGTTACATGAAGATATTGCCATGGGGTAGTGATGATGGGTCTTTATAGGATTATTCTTTCATAGCTCTCCTTGTGCATAGTAATAGTCTGCAGTAAATACAAAATTCAGGTAACATTATCAGACTGTATACTAAATTACCTTATAGTAATTTGTCCAGGAAGGCACAGTTTGAGAAAAGAATCACCAAGTTCTCATTTTCAGATTAGATTTTGGCTATAAGATGTTGCTCATCTTCTGTAATTTACTGACTTATCTTAATGAATCCAGGCCTATGCAACTCTCTTCCTTAAGAACCAGCACTCATAGAATGAACTAAAGCATCCTGAGATAAATAGTATATACCTTTTAAAGTAAGATAAAACCCTAATATGGAAACCTTTGAAGCATTTCACACTGTGCACACACACATATCTTATTAACATTATGTCTCAATGACAGGGCAGATTGATGGGAGATCCTCAACAGCTATTCCAGTTCAGGGGATGGGTGTCCTGATTTATGCAAAGTTCAATAACAGATAATATAAGCTGTTTCTCAAAAAGATTCAATACCTCACGTTGCACACGATAATAAAGTGTCTGTATGACCACCAGACCAGAAGTTACTTGAATCTGATGTACCCTAAGCACAGGAAAAACTTATTTCTGTTTGCCCCACCATCCATGTGCCCTTAAAAAAAAAAACAAAAAAAAAACCCACCCTCAAAAGGGCCACCCTGATCCTCCATTCTTACAGCTTGGTGTTGGGGTCTAAATCGCACAAGGTATTTCCAATTGTTTCTTTAACACTGGCTCAACTCTGCATTTCCTACCCCCCGGTTATTTTCAGCTCCTCAGGAACCTAATGACATTCTAGAAAAATATGTGGACAAAATTATGGAAGGGCTGATATAGAACATCTCTGTACATTATGGAGAGTATACCAAGATGTGTATATCAGAAATTCCTTCTCCACTTTCCTGAGTGGCTTTCTTGACAGTCTAAATATTAAATTAATTTAGTGCATACATATAAACAAACAAAACATCAATATAAGCAGGTCATAGCATAACATTTATAAATTCCTAGAAGAAACTTCAAATCCGTCACACTCGGAGTTACTGGATGAGTAGTTTATGTAAATACACTGCAGCCCATGGGGAGCTCATACATTATTACCAACCATTATTGTGCAAATGCTCTTTCTTAGTAATTTAATATCAACATTAATTGTCCACTTAGACTGTTTATTATTGGTTTTGCTTCTTGGATGACAAACGTGGGGGGAAAATCAACTATTCTGTGAGATCACAATCAGATTTTTATTAACATTGACTAAATAATTGCTGGGATATCCCTTACAAACTAAACCTCTAGCTAAATGAAAAGTAAAGAACACAGTAAAAAAAGGGTCACAAGGGTATAAAAATTAATCAATCATGACTGATATCAGGTTTTCTTTGTCATGCCCAAACTCTGATGAAGTCTCTGCCTCAAGGGCACAGTTATTTCATAACTAGGACAAACTACATGTATATGCTTGAGAATTAATTACAGATACCTATAGAGTATAGATATATTTTCACATGAGTATTTGCTTTACCTCTTTCCTAGAAGAAATTTGTACACCTTATTTTGTGAACAGACAAAAGGACATATATACTATCCAAACAAGTGTGTACCTAAATGAATACTTACAAAGAATTTTCTATTTCTGTCTCTCACAGCTGGTTCATATTCAGCCCATTCTGATAGTGAAAGAGGGATGTGAGCATATGATGAGTGGTTGGCAGGTCTGTAAAAAGTTCTGCTCACTGCAAATAAAAAATTCATACTTTTGACAGCAGCCACACAAGAAGCACTATAGATGCCCTGCTCTAGATCATTGATGGTGGAGGACAGAAAAGAAAAGAAAGGAGAAATAAAGAGAACAGGATTTAATGACTTTTTTCTCTCATAGAAATTCTGTATAAAGACTGAGGAATACACTATTACTGAGTGCAACTAAAGGAAAGCTTAATTGTTGTTATTGCTGCTGTCTGTTCTCAGTGGATAAGTAGGAACTAGATTTCAAGGGGTTTTATACTTTATCTGCTGCCTTTCACTGGCCCTACAGAAATGGTTTAAAAAAGGAAGGTGTTCATTGTCTAAAGAGTTGATGAACTTCTCCTTTACTCATAGATGTGTATTGTCTACTCTTTTGTTTTTGAAGACAGATGATAAGAACTGACACAAGGAATTTTATGTTTGTAAAATGCTGAGGTTTTTTTAAGTTCTTCACTAAATATATGTTTTATACTCTATTGCTGAGGGGATTGCCAGCTGGAAGGTATTACTTGTTAATAAGCTATTTAAAATATCTTATGTACTATTTTATGACAATTTTCGGGGCTGGGGGGGGGGGGTTAATACAAACATACCTTTCCCCCAAAGACCTAACTTATGACTTCTTAATCCTCAGCTTTTTAGTGTAGTTATATGATTAAAGCCCCCCTAAAACTCACAGAATAAGTAATACAAATATATATGTTCTTTACTGTGAGGGTGGTTAGATTCTGGAAGAGGTTGCCCAGAGAAGCTGTGGCTGCCCCCTCCCTGGAAGGGTTCAAGGCCAGGCTGGACGGGGCTATGAGCAACCTGGTCTAGTGGAAGGTGTCCCTGCCTGTTGCAGGCGGGTTGGAACTGGATGATCTCTAAGGTCTCTCCCAAGACAAACCATTCTATGATTCTATGATTCTATGTTGTTCTTAAAAAATAAAGAAAAATTTTAAAAAAGAGACAAAGGAAGATGAAACGAAAGGAAGACAAGAAGATTCAAATGTCAATCATGAAATGATCAGAGTGCAATTCTCATTCACTAGGTATGTCATGTGTCACTCCAATTGCTATGCCCTTCAAAATATTTACTTGTTTTCATTGTTTTGAGAGATCAGAGTCTATTACAAGATCTTCAGAAAAAGACAAAGCTGACCTATGTCATCAGAACTGTTGAACACTCAGCCAATATTACATGGCTTGTCCTAAATGACTCCCAAAGGAGTTATGGTATCTAAGAAAGAAAGCTCTAGTAGTGGAGTTCCTTCCCTGTACTTTGTACCAATGAAAGTAAACCATTGTTTTTGAGTTTGCCATCTTAAATTAGGTATTTTTAAATTTGTTTTTATTTTTGGCTGAGGGGCTGTGGGGGGGACTTGAATTTCCTGACAGGACTTATAAAAACATGAGTGCAAACACAACCGTCTGCAGCCAAGATGTTCAGGTAAGGCATGTTGGTGTGAATAAACATCACACAAAGAACCAGCTATTGCAGGTGGAGTGACACAGTTCACTCATAAGAGAGGAGTAGCAATATATTTATTGATATAAAACAGCACTTTAACAAAGTTTCATAGTAAATTCAGCAGTTGTTTAACAAGATTTGATGACAAGATTCACTTGATTATTTACTGCAGAGGACAGGGTCAGACAAAACTGTCAGGGAGACCCTCCTGTTGAGTCATAAGGTTCAGAAAGGACCCCATTTGCTTTCTAATGTCCTCAGAGTGGAGTCTAGATGAGGCTGGATCCAATCCTAGTCCCAGACTTGGTCAATGGTTTATGTCTAAAGGATTATATATGTGCAGTAAGTTCTTTATATGCCTTAGCTAAGATTTCAATGTTTCAGCATGCTTATTCCCACTTCACTCACCGAGTATCTGATGCAATGAGGAATCTCTCAACCTCAGGGAGTAACCTTGAAAGGCGTCCTACTCAACGGGAGATCCTGGTGTGTAGCCCGCTGCCACGCAGGAGAGCTCAACGGGCCCTGGGCTGTCTACTATTTATCAAGAAATATGATTGACTTACAGTCATATTTGCATATCAGCCATATTTCACCTGGCGCATGCTCAACTAGCCCTCAGCTATTGAGAAAGATTTGTATCTGTTTTCTATTGTGTTGTTATCTGTCTCCCAGAGTCCAACTTAAATCAGATGCAGCCATCATGACTACCACTTGTGGATATTGCTTTAAGCAGAAAGTGGGTGGGGAGCACAGTGCCACACCAGCAAAAGCCAAAAATTTAAGAATACCTTTGTGCATGTCTCATTCTGGCCTACAGTAAATCCCAAACTAATTAATTCACTGACTACTGAGTTTTCTGCTACAAACCGCATGGGTGGGAACTAGTGCCCAGTAAATGCAGGAAGCAGAACTTCATCCAGAATGAAAAGCCTGGTTAACACTGTCATATTCAAGCTCAGGATGGGTTCCCTGTAAGAAAAAACAATCAGAATTCAAAAGGAAGAGAGACCTGAAACAATTTGTGATTTCCAGATCTCACAACTGTACAAGTAGGCTGGAGAGGACATATGAATCATGATGGAAACAAACAAAGGGACTGAATAGTTGGCTACAGCACATTTTTTATGGAAATTGTGCTCTTGAACTTGGAATACATCCAACATTGGGACACTGGGACACTTTACTGGCAACCGTGCCATTTGGAAAATGGGTTCAATTAAAGCAGTAATTTCTTATGCTGAGATCTGGGAGCTTGCGAATGGGGCAAGAGATGGATCTAGAAGAAATTGAGGCAGAGTTTGAAGCTTAGGCTTGAGGACAGCAATTTTATGCTGGAATGAGAGTTTGAGAGCTAGTATGTATCTCAGAACTGGAGCTAGACTAGATGCATTGCAACTAGGGATTACAGAAATTGTTTTAATTTGGCACTGTGAAGAAGACAGAGTAAATCATAGTGAAACAGTAGTTGGATCATCCTTGAGGCAGAATGAGGTGATCTGAAATCATTTAGCTCCTTAGTATGATGTGATTAAGAGAAGTATATCCCTGTCCCCACAGTGCTCTAGGGGTTAACACTGCTGAAACGTATATGTATCCATTTGAAATAAAAGAATCCCTTTGCACCACATGGTTTTCATATTTGTTTTCATTTGTAAGTTTGAATTTATAATTGTTTAATTAGGTAAATTGACTTTTTAATTTATTTTTTCAAAATTCAATAATGTTTGACTATATTTTATCTGAAATAATGAACTCATACTGTGATAATAATCATGATAGAATTAAAAGAAAAAAACATTTGAGAGATTCCTGTTATCTGGCAACAAGTTCCATCCAGTGGATGTAAACTTAATTGCAATATATTTCCTTAATGATCTGGCCTAATTGGGACTCAGAAATATGGTAACTTTTGGATGTCGCCTTCATTTAACAAAGTGTTTGTAGTCTGCTTTATTTAAAGCACCTTTAAATGATTAAGTTTATGTATAAGTAATGATTTTTCTGAATATTTAATCAAGATTTGCAGAAAAGAATTGGCAGGAAATCATAAAAATTAGCAATGGGAATGACCTGTTGGGTCATCAGGCTTTCTTTCTTTCGTTTCCAGTCATAGAAGAGTGTAGGTGGTTTCCCAGCAGTACATTTTCTAGCGCTTTGTCCATTCTTTAGAATTTGAGCATTTCATGTTGAAAGAATGGCTGGAATACAGATGGCATGCTGGAACCAAGTTTTCTTCCCCCTTCCACTGCAGTAAATTAAAAATCTCATCACCACTGAAATCAATGCAATTGTTCCTTGTTTCTATTAAGGTGAAAATTAGGGTGCAAATTCCAGGCAAAATCACCAGTGGTCTGAATCATCCTTTTGTGTTGTCTATTTTCTTTGATGATAAAGGAACCCTCCAGTAACTACTTTCCTAACTTAGATTTACTGTTCTTATGTTAATTCACAATACTTCTGCTGATCATTCATACACATGCACTCATTAATACTTCACTCACACGCACTCACACACACACACACACACACACACACACTTGTAATGAATATGTTTCATTCAAACTGTACCAAGAACAGCATGAGAGCAATAGCTGTGACTAATAAGTTGTAAGTACTTAAGAAGGAATGAACAAAAGGTGTTGAAGGTGACATAGTGACACCAGCCACTTCTGCTGTTTCTCAGGATGTTCTGCAGTTTGAAGGACCATTAAAAGGGAAGAAATGACAGGGAGGGACACAAAATGGCATGCTGCAGTTACCCAGTTGTCTCACATTGGACAGAGTAGTACAATAGCAAATATTTTTGTCTTTTCACTACCTTTTTATGTTCTTTTTGTTAGAAGTATACTTTGTTTGCTTTTGTATTTCTCCCCACTTCCTTTCTCTTTTTTCTTCATTTTCCCTTTTTTCCTTTTTTTTTTTTTTTTTAAAAAAAAAAAAAATAACAGGAAGGATGTTAAAAAGGTACTTGACCCTAAAACATAATTGCACTGATATTTCAAACCATTACACTAGCTTCTGCTGCATTCACACTAGCTGCCAGCCATGAATAAAACACTGACACACTGAGGCAACTCTAAAACCAAGTATATATCACCTACACTCAAACTGTCATGCACCTTTTATTGTAGTTTATTTTTTCCCCTGTTATTGCTCATTACCAAAACATGTGTTCATGTAAGCAGAATCTTTCTTTTCCTTTATCAGCCTGTACCTCTCCCCTGATTCATGAGTTATGCCAGAGACTAACTTTAGTAACATCACTATGGTTTTCATCACAGGAGCTGCAAGAGGTCCGAACCAATCAAGACCAATCCCTCAGCAGATCAGAAGGATAGTCCTTGTATAAATGTGTTACAAATTAAAAAAAGCAAGGGAGAGACAGAACATAAGAAGGGAGCCAAAGATATCTTTTTATAGGGAGAATTCAAAGGCTGATAGATATGGAGATCTGTATACTAAAAGACATAGGATGAGACAAATACCTGAACAAACATGCAGTGTCAGAGCCCATGATATCTGTGATATCCAGGTTATCCACAAAGTCTGTCAAAGGAGATGGTAAATATCACAGAATCACAGAAACTATGTCACGACAACTCTGCATTGTCCATGGTCTTCTGGAATTACAACTGAACACTAATAGTTATTGGTGGATGTCTAGAATGTCAGTAGGTGCCAGTATATGAACACATGTATTGCTCCTTTTTTTTTAGATTTTTAAATAGACTTTTGTCTATTTGTGAACCTTATTAAACCCTGTCTTTTTCTTCCCAGAAACATGTCCCAACTAACACAAAATAAACGCACAAACTGTCTTACAATTTCAAGCTTTTTGCATTTAGTTTCCATGTGACCCCATGAATCTTTTATTCAAAGCTACACCAAGATCAAGATTCAAGGTGCGTATAGGGGTCTGCGTCCCTCTTTCTTTCGAGATGTTTAATTCTTTGTTGAATCTAGAAAGCCTATGTAAGCATCCCTGGGATGTATACATCTTGGTGTACTGATCTTGGAAATGACTCTGCCAGCTAGGTGACTGAATTTCACCATACGTACCATATTTACCCAAAGCCACAGTGAAACTCTGGGAGAGTCTTACAAGTTGGAAACTGATTTCTACAGTCATCAAAATCACTCTTATAGTAAAGAACTTGGTGGGTTCCAACATGTTAATTTGCAATGTCAAATGAGGCAGAAAAAAGGGGAAGAATTGTTAGACCATGTTTTGCATAGTCTTTATATCATTCAAAAAAAGAAAAAAAACACCAACCAACCAACAAAAAACACCAAACCACCACCAGAACACACAAAAAGCAATTACTGAAAAGAAAATAGAGTACAAAAATATTACCAGAACATTTTTCCTACAAACATGTGGGAGTCATTAAGACTCTGGATTCAGTCTTCACATTTTTTTCCATCTTCAAACACCAAGCAGATGAAGGATGAATCTCCCAAATTATGAATTTTAATTTGAAAGCAGAGAAAAGACTGATACACATCACTCATCTGTGGTGTGCTTGGGACCAACTTGCCTAAGAAACCTTCATTTTTACCTCTTTTACTTTTTACCTTAATTCTGCATGACATTTTGAAAAGGCATTTCTTCAGTTTGATAGATGACTCTGTGGACCAAGTGTCTTACTTCAGGTCTGAACCTAACCCAGTGTTTTGCCAAGGGGGAAAAAAAAAAAAAAAAAAAAGAAAAGTTGTTTTAATATGTAACTGGTTAGTGTTATTCTTTGCTCTCAACTGCTACTGCAAATATACCTCACTTTGCCTGCAACAACAAGACAGTCGATGATCCTTGCGTCAGTGTCAGGGCTGTTTCATAAATCAGCCAGCAGGAGGTGGTCTGAAAGCCAAATTCTGAATGCTCCCCTGAGGTCTTAATGGGTTACCTTTGAATTGGAGCAAGCCCTCATGGGTCCCAGGCTGTTTGAACCCCATAACTGGGTCTTCCACATAAGTAGCTATCAAGCCAATGGGTCTTCTGGGTTCTTACTTAATATGCTTAGAGGTTTTGCTATTAGAATAAATGCCAGTTCTTTTTGTTACTAGATTCCCCAGGCTTTCAGAGTATGGTTTTAAGCACTCTAAATGCCACCAGTACTCATTATCCCACCTCCCACTCCCCAGTGGAATTCTTAAGTGACAAGAAGCTGGAAAAATACAGATGGCATAATTATATATTTTGCAGTTGATTAATCACCACAAAACATTAATCACATTTGGTATAACAATACATAATCAAATTCTTTATAGTAGAAATTAAGTTTCTTTCTGATAGGGAATGGATTCCTTTAGGATATTGACATGGCTTTTCAGCATCTGTTTTGCACCAATTCCACATCTGCATTTGATTTAATCAGCTTTAGGGCTCTGCAAAAATATGGCTTTAAGGTTTGTTTCATGTTTCTAAGTGCACATGTTAATAATAGCAGAAGTGCAAATAGAGATATATCTGCTGTAACAAACTACTCTTTGTATGCTACACTTACTCATTTTCTGCCTTGAATGAATCTTTTACTTTTCTTCTTTTAAGTTAGTTTGTTAAATGGAACATAAAATTTCTTTTGAAATAATTCAAGTTGGTAATATATTGACAGAAGAAAGAGGGTCTAGATAGTACACCGAAGAATGAAATCCAAAGAGCTTATTATAACTGTCAACATCAAAGGCATGAGGAATTGCTGTTGGCCCAGTGGTCAAGGCATGATGCTGTAGCTAGTCACATCAGATATACTTACCACTTCATTGTGCTTTCTCTCCACAGTCTCGATGGCCTGTCATATACAGCTCTCCTGCCAAGGAATGGTGTTGGTTCAAAGCTATGATTTTACACCATTGGTCCATAGTTTGTGTGCTATCCTAGGGTATGCTAAAACTCGTTTCAGCTCTGTCTTTAGATGCGGCTGAAGGAGGCCACAATTTTCACTTCCAAAAGTGTGCTTTACCAACCATATTATGGAACAGCCAGGGGCCAGTACATATTCCATCACTGCTGCTAAATCTGGGTCACTGTGCAGTAAAGCAACATAAAATGTGTAAGCCAAAGGCAGAATAATCAAGCAGAATCTGGATTTAATTGCCCACTGCTAAGGGGTACTCTCCCCTAGATAAAACATGTAAACATAACTGAAAAGAGACTCTAGAATCCAGGACGATATCTCTGTAAGATTAACTCACTGTTGCTCATTTGTGTTTTAGTCCAACATGATATGCCTTTCTGGTAGATTAAATATTCTAACTGCAGCACACAGGCTAGAGAAAAGTTTCTGTTCAGGCAAGGGATAATGAAACTTATTTGGGATGTGGAAGCTCAAACTTGGCTCAAACCCAGTCTGATGGAGGCTTCTGAAGATGTTTCTTCCTGTTTCTCAAGGAAGTATTTTGACCACCAGGATAAACTGGAAAGGAGGCTTCATCCTCTCTCAAACAGTCTGCTCTGAGAAGGATGTTGGCTTCAAGTGGAGAGAGGTATTCTCTGTTCAGCTTGGATTTATACATCTTTCTGTTTCTCCCATATTACAGCTTTAAGCATCCTCCTGTCTCATCTGTTAATCCCATGGAGATATATAAGTTATCTATATAGTCACTGGCACTTAGTTCCTCTGAATCACATTTGGCAGACATGTATTTTCTCTTCTAAGTGTATGGGAGACGTCTGTGCCACTGTGACAGACTCAAGACTATTAGTCAGAAAACTATTCTAAGAAGAAAAACCTGGTTCAAATCTGAAACCACTGATTTCCACTGGAGCTTTCTCAACTGAGGTACAGATCATCTCTGGAAAAAAATGTCAACAAGATTATTTTTTAGACTTAAAAGACAATTTATATGATTCAAACCACATATTAAAACACTTATTTAAATAAGACCATTGTGTAAGCTGATTTCTAAGGAAAATTGTGAAAAGGAAAATAAATAAGAAGCTGTATCTCATATTTGGTGTATTCATCTCTTGGTTTTAATACTTAAACATAGGTTTCAGAATATGCATGCATTGCAAAAAATATTCGTATTTATCATGTTTATATGAGGGACAACAAGAGAGCAAAGCAGTATATTTGTGTGTCTAATACTATTTGCTGCTACATGAACATTATTTGTAAATTAACCATGTAACCTACAAGGAGTTATTAAAAAACAAACCAACAGAACCCCCCCTACTTTAAACTAAACTAGATCAACTAGGTTTTGAAACAAAGAACTGAGGCATGTTTTCTGAACACATAATTTGTCAGCTGGTGCTCAAAATTTGGATGTTACTGGCTTCTACGAAACACTTTTAAAGCTATGAAGAGTGGTGCTGTAGAAATAAAGTGACTGATGTTCTGCCAATAGAAACCTCAAAAGGAGGTTGAAAAACACAGCAAGACTTCCTTCTGAAGCTGGAGATAGGGAAGCATTATGTTTTATTTTGCCCTCTAATATAAGCCCCAAAGCATTGTTTCACTAAAATGGGTCTGCTACCTGAACTGAGTCCAACTCAGTCTCTTAGCACAAATGCAGTGATGAAAAACCCATTCAGCGTGTCACTGTAAAATTTCCTTGTTTATTGCTGGAGTGAGCAGAGCACAGGGTCTTCACATCCACAGGTTTTGACTTCTATTTTATTGCATACTGAGGAGATGTAGAACCAGCTGTGCACCGCTTATTCATACCAGGGAACCGCTACTTGCCCAACATCCCCACTGATAACAAGAGGACTGCTTCAGTTGTAACTGTTCACAGTTATAAGAAACTGTGTCTGAATCCTTAAGGACGCAGAAGGGCACCGTGATGATCAATGGTAGATGGGAAAATTGCTTGTCTACTTTGGAAAAGCTTTTGTTTTGACTGTCCATGCAAAATTCACTTGTCACCCCAGTGTGCTTTTGAGTCTTTGAATGCAAGAATTTTATTCCCTAATCATGTTTGCCAATGAGTAAGGAGAATTTCAGGATTGTGTTTTAATCCTGGACATATCCCTTTGTCCCCAGGAAGCCTTCACCGAAAAAGATGCTGAAGATCTGGTCAGGGCTTGTACAGGAAAGGAATCATGATGCTTCTGATACAGTGTCTTTTGAAGAATACCTACAGAATTTCACAGTGTCTTAAAAAATATTTTCTCAATATCTTTGAAATTAATCAATGTAATTTAGTGAAAGTCCTTCAGTGTGTGATGTTGATCCTTGTTAAGGCAAATTTTCCTTTCTAGTGCACTTCATGCAAAGAAAATTTCACATTAACACTGTTGGATAATCTTTTCACCCTCAGTTTGAATATTTAAAGTAGGATATAAAATATCATAGAGGGAAGAATCCTGGACTGTCAGTAAGTGGAAAAGCAATGAAGCATAGGTATTTCTCATCTCTCTTCTTGCTGTCCAGCATTTCTAGGGAGAGACACAGAATCTAATCCTCTGACATACTTGACATAAATGTTAGAAACATTATTTTCTGATCACTGTGCTCAAAACACTCTGAAGTGGTTTTACATACTCTCCAGTAGATATTTATGCCTAGTAGCCTTAGTATTCTTAGACTTCATAATTTTTACCATAAATTTCTAAAGGTCTAAGAGAATAATGTAAGTAATTAGATGAATTTATGTTTGGGGGGAAAAAAAAAAAAAAAATCAGCAAGATGCTATGTGACCACAACATACTGTTTACTCTAAGGAATGACAAGAACATTGTTATAGGGCAGCACAAGAGTATGTTTCAACTGACGTTGCAGTTGGGTTTATATAGTAGATGTATATAAACAAGTAGAACTCCAGTGCAGATAACAATGAATCCTCAGTCTTCATTAGATTCTGCTGAACTGCACGCCACAACAGGTAAAATTGCTGTGGGTACCAAAATTATGTGGACTAAAACTAGATTATGTATGATAGTCCTGAGGTCAGACACGTGATAAAAGTACAAGTCATGTCTATTTCTTAAAAGTGGTTAAGTTACAACAAGAAACAGAAATCATTAATTGAGTAACAAGACGAGGACACTATTCATTGTCTCAGGAATAGAATAGCTGGTGGTTCTAACAACATTTTCACCAAGCAGGTAAAGTATTTTGAACATACAGTACAGGCCTGTTTACTTCAACTATTTAATTAATCTAAATTGTTTACAAAAATCTCAAAATTGCAAGAAGTAAAGATTACAGTACTCCTAAAGTCAGAGGAGAATATTTCAAACCTGAAAAAATCTCTGGGCCTATCTCTTTACTATGCCAGCGTTATAAGTAATATAAACACCTCATCCTAAAGTACTTGGCATCATTTTTTGAAGACCAGCTTTTCCAGAAGAAGATGGATTGCATGTGAGAAATTCACATACTGGTCAACATTATGCAAGACATCAAAGAGGATCTTGAAAAAGCAATTGTAGATCTGCCAACAGCATATAACATTCTAAAGCACCAAAGGTACCTTGCTAAAAATATGCCGTAATGAAAGATCTTCCCTTAATATGGCTGATTCAATTCCTATTTGGTTCTTATGTTACCCATAATTGTGTAAGGCATATATCTTAGTCTGGACAAACATAATGAGTTACTGAAGAAGAGTATAGTGGCACCTATGCAGTTCAGTCTTTATTTGAATGAGCAGCCTATCCAAAAGCTTCAGCAACCTCCCAATAGCCAACAGAAGATAATTTTTGTATCACTATAATGTGAAGAATTTTACTCCAAATTAAAGTCATATTAAATGAACACTGAGCTTTATGTCTATATAAAACACATGACCACATACTTCAGACCCAGTGATCTAGGATAATATTTGTTTCACTCAACTTTACCCACACAGAAGCTGATCACTCAGTCTATTCAATTATCTTGGAATAAAATAAATTAGTCTCTGAAGTTGCCCATCTCTTTCTCCATTGACTGTAGAAGAATCATGAATAACTAATGTAAACTGAACAACTAATTTTTAAAAGGCTGAAGGTAGATGAAATGATTTGTGCCATGGGAAAGCATTCACAAGGAATTTTGCATGCACAGGACTGGCTGAGGATACTAAGCATTCAATAAGTGCATTTTCAATGGTCATTGGGTGATCAAAATCAGACGAAAGCCTTTTGCCACAATAGGACTGTTTAAAAGCTGTTGCAGATTATACAGCTGAAAATGAGGCTTTTGTATCTCAACATTTAATAAGTGATTGTAAATGAATGTTTGTGTTTCTGAACACATATCTGCAGATCTGAGAAATAACTGACTAATCTACAGACATCAGAATCCCCTCTAAACAATTATGAGTAGGGCAAAGGTAATATTTTTAAATGGAAATATTTTGATTTAACCAATTTAAATAGGAGTAGAGGAAAACAGATCTGAGGTGCTCATCAATTTGTGTACTCCTGAAATATCTTTATAAAGCTGTGGGTCTGCCCAGATTTACAGACCAAGTCATAACATGAACATGATTTGGAAAAAATATACAGTGGTGATAGAGGCATGTCAGTAAAAAGACTGCAGTGTATATATACCCTCAAGAGTCCACTCCAGTGATATCTCTGATATAATAATAGACTAATATAGAATCATATGCTAATGCTCTTACTCACATTTCCCTCAGTTATTGCACAAACTAAACTTCCCTAGACATTCATAAGAGTTGTACCTGAGCAAGGACCAAGCAAAGGCAAAATCAGCAACTCAGGAATAAGTAATTTTAGGAAAGTACATTGATTAGCTATCTCTATTCTTGTTTAAACACATTCCTGCTACATTGTTGACTGAGAGGATTTGCATATGAAAGCAGAATGTGCTCCACTGTTGAGGAAAGGGTGAGGTGCTCACTGTGTATTTATGGAAAATAAACTGTTAAAGAGTGACAACCAGCTCTGAAACTTAAGGGGTAGGAAGAAAAGAGAGAGAGGAAGAAAGAAAGAGAGATAGAAATCTAGCAGCTTTTGACAGGTATGCATAAATCTTCCTGAAGTGTACAGTCACCTGAGGAAAGAGAGTGTGAGAGACCATTAAACCTTAAGAGTTTTGCAAGATTCCTGAGGAAAACGTGCAAGTTTGCAAAGCATACTCTGACACCTCCAAATGCAGATTGAAGATCATCAGGAAAGTTCTTTTTCTGTGAGGTATTTGGCTCAAAGGACCCATGTAAGGCGTGATGCTTCAGATATCGGTCAGATATTGGTAAAGGACAAAGTCATGCTTTCTCAGGTTGTTGAGCAGGTGCTGTTCATGATGGACTGTTGTTGCAAACCTTAGCAAATCCAGCATTATTAAGCAGTAACATTTAAATGTCCTGCCTTATAAGAAACTAAACCGGACCATTCTTACTGTCATGATCCAGCTCCAGCTTTCTAGGCCAATCTTTTCACATCTGCACCACTCCTCGGCTGAGTGATGAATGAGCATGGTTATAGTTCATCTGTGTTGGGAGAAGATAAAGAGCTTGGCATCTGCTAACTCCCTTCCCACAAAGGGAACAACAGAGTAATGTACTGAAGGGAGAAAAGGGTTTTATTTACCCTTAATCCTTCTATCAATCAGTTTCAATTCTCAAATTTGAGCCCAGTATTTGTCCCTATGTGGCTCTTGGTAGAAGGTGAGGTACTATTTTCTTCTGGTTTGAGGGTGGGGTTTTTTTGTTTGTTGTCATGAAATGCAGCAGAGAAGAAACAAAGAGGGCTGGGACCAAGTGAGGTGACTGTTAATTGCCCACTTTGCTGACTTGCTCACTTTCTGTAGACTTGTGGGGACAACCAGAAAGGCAACATTGCAATCCCTTCCCCAGTATTCAAAGCTTGCCTGAGAATGCATGTAACTCGTTTGTTCCTACTTTTCTGAGATTATATTCTTGTATAGCACCTGAATGGTGCTTTTGCCTTTCTTCACAGAGTTCACTCCCTGTGGAAACCCAAACCAAACCAAAAACCACTCCTGCCCACCACTATGGACTGTATTTCAGGACCAATGATCAGACACAGTGGTCCTCACTTCATAAATCTGGAAAGACAGAAATGACAAAGTCAGCACAGAATGAACAGTTATGAAGCTACTTAGCTCTAGGATTTGGCTTGTGTTTGTGTCATTTTTAATTTTCTAAGAAATGAGATCTATGGATAAACCAAAGATCAGATAATTCCCATTTTCTCTTATTGTTGTTGTGATATCAGACAAGATCCTACTAGAAAATCAATAAGGAATTTTGGAAGATGCAATGCTTAATAAATTATTTCCTCTTTAGTTCACGATGTTTTTAGATATTCCTTACTATGATTAACAGAAAAGTGGTGATTTCATTTCATAACGACACACACTTGGCTATTTGGTCTGCTCAGAACTGTTGATGCTACTATGAACCAGTCATGTTTATTTGATTTAAAAAAATAAAATTATGCTATCTTTGCATATGAAAGGAGTTTGCATGTACTGTTGCAGAACTGAATCACCAAACATCTCTACAATTCCAGCCTATCCTTGTCTCTACCAGCACGACAGCTGACATGACAGTAAAACCTATCAGCAATAGCCTCTTCCTCTCAAAAAAAAGTAGAAAATAAATAAATAAGAAAAACATGCAAAAAACCCCAAACAAAACTTATTTCCAAAGTACACAACACAGATTAGTGTTTTCCTAAAGTCTTAAATGACAAAAAATGAAAAAAAGTCCTACAATGCCCCCTTATACTTCTCTCTTTAAAATAAGTACAGTCCAGTTCTGAGAAAGAGCTAAATCCACAGAGGCATAAAGAATGACTCACCTCAGCTAATTTTAGGTGTTTATACATTTTATGTTTATTCCCTAGCTTGTTTTAAGGTTGCATTTACACTCTATGGAAAACCAAATCCAAAACCAAAACCAAAAAAACCCCACACTTTAAGAAAAATAGTCTCTTCAGCTGACATATTTTAGATTTCTAGATAAGAATAGGGTGTATTGTACCCTGAAAGTAACTATTTATCTCCTTTGCTTCTTAAGAGAGCCAAAAGATCACTAGCTCAGGGGTAAGGTCTACACTTAATCAGATGAAGCCTGCCCTTAGTACTGGCAGTAATGGTAGTGGTGACAGTAATTGAACTCTTACAGCTACCACCAGATGCCATAGGTTCAAGGCAACCAGGGTCTTTATACAATGTTTGGGGAGAGACAAGTAATAAGAATGGGTCTTCAGAAGCTAAAATCTGAGTGGTTTACTGAAAACCATGAGCACTCTAAAAGATTCACTTTTCCATTGTGATGCAAATACATAGCCCTCAGTGGAAGATTCCCTTTCTCTACCTTAGACTGCAAACTATGAATTTTATTTGAAATTTGGAGCCACAGCAGGTCATGTCAAGTTGATTTCTTTTTCTGTAAAGAAGCAACATGGAAAGGAAGCACAAGTGTATGCACTCTACCTTAAATGTCCAGCAGTTGTAGCATTTTCTTTGAAATAACTTTCTTTAAATACCCAAAGTGTTTAATTTATCAGAGCAGAATTCTTTTACCTCAGGAGGGACAGACTCTCCACTGTGCGATCAGATATTCTTCAGTGTATTTCTATCTTGGTAAGAAAGAGCAGAAAAAAGAAAGAGAAGGACAGTGAAAGAGAGTCATAGAAATCGATGAACTAAGAAAGAGGAAGTGCTAGGTACCAGTTCCTGCTCTATGAAATACTTCATTAAGATTAAGTATCACTTTTTTATTTTAAAATATGCTGGTTATCTATTTCTGATCAGCCCCAGTAGGAAAGATAACTATCAATCCAGAACTGACAAAAAACTGTTGGACATAAAATTTAGAGGCTCCTGGATTTATAGACTTTTTCCATATCTTATGCCACAAGATCATAGTATAATTTGGTTTGGAATGGATATAAGTAGGTTCCAAACTCCTGCCCAAAGCAAAGTCAGCTTTGAAGTTAGACGTAGTTTCTCAGGGCTTTATCTGATCAAGTCTTTTCCACAGATTTACTCCTTGGCCGGTCTGTTCCCAGTCTGTACTGCTTAAAGGTGATCTTCCTTCACAACTGTAGGACTTCACATTGTTGAATTTCGTAAGATTACTGTCAGCCCGTTCAGGTCCATTCAAATCTGGGGTTCCAACATCTCAGATGACTGCGCTAGGCACAGCGGTCTTGGGTGAATGAGGAATGGACAGACATTCCTATGCTACCTGCTGAGAATCACATGTGACACACATTGTGAAATGTGACTCTGTTGTTCCCAGGAATCTTCTGTATGAGACTGATCCAACAAGCACCATCTGAAAGTGTGTATGGCCTTTATAGAGATAGGTAGCACACATTTAGTCAGATTTCAGATGACTAAATAAAATTGTCTGAATGCCTACCTTAAGGCATCTAAGATCTGCCTGAGTCTGGCAGATATGATGCAAGAGATATAGGAGGTCTGTTTATCAATCAATCAATCTGGTTTCAGAATCCTTTTGGGGTCTAGGCACACGTTGGGATCCTAGGTAAATAGCTATAGGAGCTCCTTGTTTTGCATATATCTGCAGGTAGAAAACAAAGTATCAATGATTTTGATGCTTATAGTATTAAAGCAAAAACTAAATAGGCATTCTGAGGATCAAAAAGCACTTTGTGAAGTCAGTGCTGAGTCATTTGCCCATTCCTATGAAAGAAGCCTGTCAAGGAACGGAAAACAGACCTTCCAAACTTCATTCCAGGGCTTCAAAGGCCACACTCTTTCCTTAAATGTAATACTGTCAAACAGATAAATAAAAAGCAAAACATTGCTGGTTACATGAACTGAAACTTTTAAAAGGCTTCCTTTTATTCTATCTGGGTCACTGCAAACAGTCCTAGCTGTTTTTTCTTTGTGGGAAATAAGTCTGAACTCACTGGCCATTGTTTCAAAGCAAAAAGTTTTAAATCAAAAAGCAAAAGAAGAAAGACAAAAAAAAATCAAGTTCAGCAAACTTTTATAGTGCAGAAGAAGAGCCACTAAGCATACAGCCCTGTGTTCTCAGAGTAAATGACATGCGCTTTTTGCTCTGGTGAGCGATCCATATTTTAAATGTCCCCATATACCATTATCATGCATAACAACCTGTCACTATTATTCATGTCTTTTTCCCAATATCCATATTTTGACATTACCACTGAAAAGATCCAGTGTGCTCAGTGGCTTCTTAAAAATAAATAATTGAAAGCTACTGTAAATTATATTAAGCCTCGACATGGCTGACCCTCTCTCGCCTCAGTCCATTGCTATCTCTTTAAATGTATTCCCTCCTAAATTATATTGTAATTTGGAGGTGCTGAAGTCTTAAGTTTTTTGACTCAAATGTAACTTCCTTCCCAATGCATAATTCATTTTCACTTTGTTCTTGGTGCTGCGTGTGCAATCGCATTTTTGGCAGCCAAATGCAGGCTGAAATCAACAACTCTGTAAAGGGTGAGAATGAAATCAGAATGGACGGCTTGGCGGAAGAAATATTAAGCATGTCACAATGTTTTGTACTCTGTCTTGTGAAATGGAGACAAAACCCTCAAACAACTGTGAGTTTAAAAGGAGAGAATGACATTTAAAGTCTGAAAATTATCCACTGCTGATGTCATGCTGTTGTTGCATTTAATTACTTTTCACATCACATAAAGTGATGGCTTCTGAATGTTTTTATGCCATGAGATTTTTTGATGAGGAACATAGTCTCCCACTTTTCATTTTTTTAAGCTGAAATAAAGCAGTCAATCTCTGTAGACTTAGATGAGGGCCATCAGGCTTATCTGATAAAAATGAGTGTCACTAACTTTAGAATACTGACCTTATTTTCTGAAATAAGATCCCTGCAGAAGTCTTGAAGTTCCCATGATATTAATATGTTATTGGATCCAAATTTCAACTGCTTTAAGGCAAAGTAGTTTTACTGCCTTATGTTGACTGACAGTCATACCTTTGTTTTTATCTTTTCATCATGAATAAGTAGTACAGATAACAGATTCATTCATAAAATAACATCCTCCAGTATTATGGTTTTCTTAACATGTAATTATATCTGCATGTCAGACAGTGGAAAAGACAGCAAATTAGACAGAAGCGCGGTTGTAACATGATGGATCAATGACAAAAACATGTCATATTGATATGCGTTCATGAAGATTTCACGTGATGAAGCATAAGGGTAAAAAGTTTTTTTCCTTATGAGATCACAAAGTGCCTCAAAGATAAAAAGGTGAAGAGGAAGTTGTGAAAATTCAAAACAATCTAGGAAAGTGAGGAGAACAGGACAAATTTACAAGAAGATAGTAAATGATGCAGAGATGACATGTAATGACTCAGGAAGACTTAGATAAAACCTGTGAAAGCGGAGGTGGTGGATAGGGGTAAGTTATTATAAAGAAAGGATTAAAGATGGAAAAGAAAATAGGGTCCAAAAGGCAGTTGAGCCATAGAGGCTATGGCTCTCTCCCCAGTAAAGTGTACTTAGAGACTTATAATTTACCTAAAAAAAGTCATATGTCAATGCATGATAATCAAGCATTGCTGTATTATTAGAAGTGCCTAAATCTTATTGGGTGAGGCTGACAATTTATAACAACTTCCAAAACCTGTGTGTCAGTAATGATAGCCCACCTGGTTAACATGATCACTCCTTTTCTCACATCTTCCTTCCTTGCCCCCCCCCCCCCCCCCCCATAAGAATTCACTTCACTGCAGTATGTTCAGTCTTCTGTCTTCAGAAGTATTCTGAAGCATGGCACAACAGGGCCCCTTGAGACCCAATTCATTCCTTAAGTGACCAATGTCCTCCTGCCACCTCCCTCTATCCCTGACTGGTCTTACTTCATCACAACATTAGTTGAGAGGATAAATAGTGCCTCAGCAGAACTTAAGATCAGGATGTTCAGTGTCATGAGTGACCCATACCTTTCCTTTTTGTGTAGGCTTTTCTCAATTCTAGTTTATGATCTTTGTTTTTCCCTCCTGATTTCTCACTATCCATCTGTCCCAGCATTGCACCTTGTGCTCATTGTTATAGCAGTGAGGCAAGCGTTGTTTATATGATAACATGTCCCATCTCAATCTGCCTCTGTGTTATTCTGCAGGACTAGAACAGCTGTCCTGAGGTAATATGCCAAGCCCCTAACCTTGCATTATTCAAAACTCTCCTTAGGGAACCTGGAAAGTCTGTGAGCATCTTCCACTTATGGGAATCTTTTTTTGTCAGTTTACATGGTATTATCACAGCCCTATTCCTCTTGATAGACAGAAGAAGCCTATTGTATTAAACAGGTCATATTTTCATTGAGTCTGTTCTTCTGAAAAGACTGAGATGCTCACCCTGACTCATTAAGACAAAGAATGTGAAGACGAAGAAAATAGTTCAAATGGGACATTTAACTAATCTCCTTTTAAAGCTCTGACACAAAGAACGTAAAGTGAATTACAAGGAAGAAAAGGAAAACGTATGAAATAGAATCTACATCAGTACATTTTGACAGCTGCAATATTATAGGCTGAATTAATGTTCCATAAATATACATTGGGCATTTACATTATAGTAATGTCAGCTCTCATTGTCAGTTGAACAGGTGCCTATACAGTAAACCACATATGACTTCTGAGCCGTACCTTTAGTTGTACTTTCTGATATAAAATGATACTATTATATGATGGGATGCAGCCAGTCTTTAATTTTTCTATTAAAATTTATACAAAGAAGATCTCCACCCCACCCCAAAACCAACCAAACAAAAACCAAAAGGGACAAGTTTGTTAAGTTTGTTATACTCATTGTACCATAGCATATATTAAAGTGATTTGATGTGATGTGGAATGATCAACAGTATTATTCAGATCAATAAATATATAAACAGAGAAGCCCATTAGCTATTTCCAGAGCTATCTGGAAGGTAAAATTAAGATAAGAAGAGAACAGTTAAAACACTGTGGGTTTTTTCAGATATTGAGTTGGTGCTGGTTAGGAATGACAGCTATGGATCTAATTAGAAAAATACCTCCAATACCCAAAAGGAAAAGATGTAAAAATGAGGGAATTTCTGAATTAAAAAGGCATGGAATCACTGACTGCCTGTGGATGAAAGCTGGAATACATTTTTTGTGAAAATGAGATGCCTTTTTTTTTCCATTAACTAAAAGGAGGTAAAATTAAGTTTTGTTTTATGCAGCCCTTTTTTTTTCTTTTCTGTCTCTCTCACTTTTTCTTTTTCTTTTTTTTTTTTTTTTTTTTTTAAATTAGGGACATGCAGTTTGTCTGGACACGTGGTACAGGAGAACTTTGGGGCTAGTCTACCCCTTGGGGAGATATTAACTACAGTGTTTGAAAATCTCTATGCATCCGGTAAGCAACAACATAACAGATGGGTGAGCTGGTCACAGTAGCAAAGACTTTTCCTTGCATTACCACATCACAGGAAGCTTCTGAGAGAAAACCTCAACTTCACACAGCTTTAACTTCAAGCAAAAGAGCAATAGAATTTTTCACATCCGTACATTGCCTAAGAAGCTACTCAGAATGAAATGTCACAGTTCTCCTTAGCACAAAAGTAAACGTGGGATATAATTGTTTGTCATGTTTTATTTAAGTTGTGGTTCTATTCAAATTTCAGGCATGCTTAATTTGACCACAGCCAACTGTCTAAACAAGCAAGCTTCAGTACTTCTACTGCATCAACAACAAACTTAATAACATGAGCTTACATTTTTTACATGATTTTTCTCTAGCTTACTGAAAATGCTATTTCCTCTGCTCACTGCCATAGGCTAGTTACCTGTAGTGGAACTTAGTTTCAGATATACTGAATATAATGAGAAAAACTAGCATCAGACATAAGAATACTGGCAGCAGCAATCTGTGGGAGAGGCTGTCTTATCATAATTCCTGCCTCAGCTTTCTATTTTTCAGTAAACCTGAACTGAAAAAAAAAAAAAAAAAAAAAAGGAGAATAATAAAAAAAAAAATCAGGGATGGAATAGACCTATTAGAAACTGTGTTTGCATTACACCAATCCTCTAGTGAAAGTGGCATGACATTATATAGGCTTCCAGCTTGAAGACTGAATTCAACCTATACTGTTTGGACAAGTTCAGTCCTACTGACTCACTTATGACTATAAAACAAGTTTAGTAGTGAAGCAGGAAACAGACACAAGGATATCTGCTGACTACAGTCATTCACTTGAACCATAAAAGTAGCTGTATTACCATAGCAGTCCAAAGAGTGTACTATTACCAGCAATTCAAATTAGGAAACTACAAAGTTGTGGAAATAACTTTTCAGCCTGGCTACCCTTGTTTCTTTCTCCTTGTAGACCTATGTCTTTGTGGGTCTTGCCTGCCTCAAAAATCCTTCTGCTTCCGAAGTATTTACAACGTTGGTGCTTTTATAGACAACCATTACTTCCTGTGCTGGTTTTGGCTGGGATAGAGTTAATTTTCTTCACAGTAGCTAGTATGGAGCTATGTTTTGGATTTTTATTCTTCCAATTCTCTCCCCCATCCCACCAGGGGGGAGTGAGTGAGCGGTTGTATTGGGGCTTAGTTGCCAGTTTGGGGTAAACCACGACACTTCCTCATGTGGTTATCAGAGCTAAGCAGACTGCATCACTCATTTGATTCCTTTCCAATTAATTGAGACTACAGTGATATTTATAGGTACTAATACCAGTTCTACTGATTCTGTTTCATTCAAGATCTTGGCAGTAAAACAGCCATCCTTAAACTTAGTTTCTCTTTCCTCTGCCTGAAAATAGAGAAATTCACGATTCCACATTCCTGTAGAAACAAGAAACTCTAGGGGATTTTTCAAGGTTTGTACAAAGTATGGTGTGCATTCACTAAATGACCCCAGAAAAGCAGACATAGTCAAGATTTGAGCCTAAAAGTGTTAAATCTAAAGATTTGATCATTAAGCTACAGCATTATTGACAGATCACTAAAGCTTGTGTTTCTCAGAAGGGTCTCAGAAGTGGAAAATTATGGAGTAGCGTTCTTCATCCAAATGCTGTAAACTTTTTGGGTCTGTATGCTAAGATATAAACACTATGACAATGGGCTGCATTGTGAGGCTTTGAGCATTCTTTTCCTCTGAAAGTCAGTATACTTTGTAAATGCTCTTTTCCGACATATTTTCCAGTATCACCTTTTGCACATAAGAGTGAAAATAACGTATAAGGGTTACACCAACCTCCTGTATGTTAAAAAGTCCGTGTTTTCTTAGTTTATGCTCATTAGTTCAGCCCTCCCTAAACATATGCATTATTTGTACTATCTGTTCTTCTTAAATTCAATCCATCCTCTGAGCCAGTTACACAGAATTTTTAAAATGTATTATACTCCCCCTTGTCCTCCCCAGCCAATATGGGACTTCACTGCATCAAACACTGAATTTACTGAGATGAAAAGTTAGTGCAATATTGGTCCCGAAATGTAGGTGGTAATGTTATCTTCTCATAGCTGCATATACACCTCTCTTGAGGAGATTTCTTTTAGTTTAAGTCTTGGAGACAGTGTTTCTGAGTCAATATTATGCTGTGATAATTCTTTGAAACTTTATTTCTTTATGTTAGCACCACTGGACAATATCATTCTTTGAGTGAAACACCATCATCTGCCAGTAGCTTATATTCAGACTAGTCCCTGTAGCACAATTCAGAAACACATTTTCTATTTACATTTGTCTCTCCCTGCTCTCATTTCACTTCCCAGAGCTTTTCTCCCCATACTGTAGTAGGCCTGAATTTTGATGAGGCCACAACACGAAGCAGTCATCATGAATGACTTATTTAGATGCACAACTTTTAGCATACTGCTGATTTGGTTACTACATCAGTCAAGTTTCCTGACTACTCTTCCTGAGATATAGCAGCTCCAGAAGGATTTGGAGAAACACTACAATAGCCTGAGAGTTGCATTTGTTCTTGCTTTTGCTGTTGCCCAGCCCTGATTAGAAGAAATGTTCCTGTTAGCTAATTACTTTCACAGCAGTGACAGATGGCCGAAGGGTGCATGTGCTGGAAAAACAGAGAGGAAAAGGGTTAATGTTGCAGATCACCTCATTCCCCTTTTATTTAGGCTCCTCTAAAGCTGTTGATTTAATGGAGTGATTTCTGACTGGGTCTGGAGCAGAGATTGGAGAATCAGGCCCATGAGGTTTAGTGACCTCCGGGTGAAGGCACTGCAGGTGCGTGGCTAACAAGGTACTAATTGGGTACCAGAGTGAGGATGAAAGCAGTTACAAGCAGTTGGTCAAGAGGCAGCATTGTACCCCAAAGAGCTGCAAGTGCAAGCTGCACTCCTAGCTGGTATACTGTTGAATCCTGCGCTGTGAGTGTCTTCTGTGGGAGGAGCAGCCTTTTGCTGGCAGTGCTCCTCTGTGCTTTTCATGCAAACTGCTGAATCTGAGAGAAAAGTTAAGATATTTAATTAACAGGTGTGGACGTGGCTCAGTGAATTATGTTTCCTTAAGAGCACAGATACAGAGACAAAATCCTTCACTGAGAGGATACACATTCCGCATCTTCCTTTCTTCTGAAATCTTGAGCAAGTTGTGATGCCTTAATTTCTCTATCCTGTTCCTCCCTTCCCCCATCTTATTTTGCATTTTCAGCAACATGAAATCAGCTTCCCTCTTACTTCTTGCTATCAGTATACAAAATGACCACCTGCTAACACAACTTCACCATGCTCAGGAGTCCCCTACAACTGAAATCAGCAGAGAAAAAAGAAAATAAAGGTTATAGGCAGGAGTCTGAAGGTGTATTTCCAAATTGCGCACACTCAGGGGTGAACACATTGCTGTCATCAGTAAGGCAGCAGCAAGAAGACTGTGACTGTGTTTTTGTTCCTCCACCTGCTACAGACCCTTGTTTTTGTTTCCCTGGCAGATTGCTTGATTTTAAAACAGTACATTTTGCAAGGAAAGAAAGACAGTAGCCGCTTTGGGACTGTATTGATCAGTACCTCTATGATAAACCTGGTTTATACAACATTTCATTTAAAGCTTGATGCAAGATTTACATGCCTCCTTCATAATGCAAATTCCTCATCCTTTCCAGGCAGCTGCTCATCTCTTTGTTTACTTTTGCTTTGAACAAAAGATGCAATATTGACAGCCTTGTCATCTACAAATGTTTACCTTTTGAGTAAATGGGAGTAAGGGGAAAAAAAGGTAAAAATAAATAGCTAATATATTAGTGGGAGTGCTTATAAAATGTTCCACTGTGTGGTTTTGTTGTTGTTTTTTTGAGTTTTTTTCTTATGAGACATCAGCTGCACTTTAAATTGTTGCTGAGATAAATGGAAGCTAATAGGAGATGTTCCTGAAGTTTGTTTTCTAATCAGATCAGACCGGATCTTATTAATAAAAGTGACTACTCTGAGCAGAGCTGTCTGTGGCTAAATAATCAGTTTTGTTATTGAAAAGTGATTAAATTGCCTAAGGAAAAAATTATAAATAATACCTGTTTTACTAAGATTTAAATTAAGGGCTTTTTTCCCCCCTAATCAATCTATTCTGAATTGCTTTTCCGTTCTATTTATTTATTCATTTATTTATTTATTTATCTTAATTCTTATTTATTCATTTCTTTTCAGGCATATTGCTTATTCCATAACATGCAGCTATATTGAACTCTGTATTTCAGACTATACCGCAAGGAACACTGATGCCAGGTACTTCCATTTAAATAGTGAGAAACTGAGGCACAGGGATGGAAGATGTAACTAGGAGCATTGTAAAGTGTGAATTGGCATAATAGTGAAGTTTAAGCTATGCTGAAGAAAAGGAGTAGTGCAAAAATATCACTTTGTGTAATGTGCTGCTCTGGGTGTATTTTTAATAAATAGGACAATTTTTTTAAAAAAAAATGTTTGCATTTTGACAAGAGAAGGAAAACAAGTGATGATTTTCACACAGTTATGGTAGCTCAAAAAATCATCTCAGTTATCTTTACTGGTAGATTGGCTGGAAGGTAGAACATGGGATAATATGCTTAGCACAACTGACTTTAGAGAAAGCCTGAACTCTTCCCTTCCTTCACTTCAGAAAACACAATATTCCAAAGAAATAGACCATAAACTATATTCTTCATGATTTAGACCCTGACCCAGCACTGAACTTCAACCAAGTTATTAGATCCTTTTGACTCTATCACATGCTTAAGTGCTTTGCTGACTTGACATCTTAATGAGGCCCCCTGCAATGGGTCCTTGTTGGTCTCTGGTGGAAATTTCATCTGAAGCTTTAGAACAGGGAAATAGGTGTCTCCAAATTCCCATTTTGTTTTTCAACTAATTTTTCCAACTTGAGAACATCCTTCCCCAGTTCAGGCTTGATTGCTTGATTACAACACTGAGCACACTGATGGCACTCCAGAAAGAATGCTTCATAATTAGCAGTACTGATAAGGGAGAGAGACAATGTTAAAATAATAGTTAATGGGCACACTGCAACGTTAATGGGTCAGATTCTCTTCTCGCCTTCACAGTGCAGCTGAGAAAAGTTTATTCCTTTTATTTCTCCTACTTCAAACTGGTAATTGCCTATGTTAAGCTCAAGGCATCTTCTAGTACAACCTCCCCACTCACACCTTAATTAAACATAAAATACTTCCCCTAACTTACAAACTTTACAGACTAAGTCTTTATCTTCAACAGTAACAAGTATCAGTTGTAACATCCTCCATCATTATTCTTACTGTCACCCTGAGGGAACAGATGAGCATTGTGGTGCACTGTGATGGAGGTGAAATTTAGATCCCACAGGAATGACTTGAGGATTTCACTGAGAAACTTTGGTGATCCTATTCCTGCTTAACCAAGATGTTTATATGTGAGAAGAGCTCATTTGACCCCAAGTATTCACATATAGAGGAAAGGTCTCTCAAATAACGGGGTCATAAAGCATTCAGGGTTTGATTGAGTAAAACCAGCAACTTTTATTTCACCAGACAGAGCCTGTAAATGTGCAGGACTCCAAGACTACAAGGAGTTGACTTTGGAAATAAAATTATCTCCATTTTGGCTTTCAAAATGGTCTAGATTCTTCAAATCAGGTGTAAGCTACAAGTGGCTGTTGGTTTGGGACTCTACAGTAGGGTGCATCCCCTGCCATTGCCTGCTGCACTCCACACCAGACCTCACTCCCTCTCAGATCAAAGGTGTCTCTCTAGCCACAGCTCATAGCTGCAGGCCAACCTTGAGGCAATAAAAATAAGAAGAGGAGGTAGCTATTTTCCTGGCATGAACAGGTAGTCAGAGGCATTCTCATGACCCCAACGTAACTCATTCTTCCAGAGGTGGTTGCAGACTGTTTCTAAATCTTCAAGCTCAGGGTCTTTTTTTTTTTATTATTATTCCCCCCCCCCCCCCCCCCCCCCCCAGCTTTTTATTTCATGTGCTTAACCTGCTGGTTTTATTTTTAGTTTCTTCTACTTATAAAAGCCCCCCCAGGAAGCCCAAGAATAAAATTCTCTAAGTGAGATTTCAAACAAAAAATGTGACAAAAAAACCCTTGAAGAAAATTAAAAAAAAAAAAAAAAGAGTCCATGTTCTTTATTTTATCTTTTATTTTTGTATTTAAGTGGTGTTTGGTGGCTTAAAAAAACTTGAGCTCAACAAGTTTTTTTTCCTGAATTTCCCCTGTGGCATATGGAGGGCATCCTAACTTTGATGAATGGTAGGATGGAAGACCAAGAGACTTTGTTAATATGGTTGTGATTTTACCAGTGCATAGTTACATGTATATGTGTATAGATATATGCAACATATATATGTATTAAATATATATAATACATACATTGTGCACTCAAACATTTTTATATATATACATAGATACATATGTACCTATACATAACATCTGAAGTTTTCAGACAGGGTGAAGAGAGAGGAAGAGACATGCTTCCCTGAGGCAGTGTTTAGTTCTGAAATGAAATATTTCAGTATTCGGAAATTACATGCAATCGCTGGTCCTTCAGTCCTTACAGTCCTTCATCTCCATGTAGCATTCAGGACTATAGTTTTTTTATTAACCTGAGGCACTGTGATGGAATAAAAGGGGGGTGGATTTGCCTTTCATGTTTCCAGAAATTGCCTCCTGTTCTTCTCCAAATGGAGGCCCAGCAAGTGTGACACTTCATAGGCAGCTGTTCTGAAGAGGATCAGGATATTACCACTTCCTCTCAGGCTAGTGGGCACCAAGCAAGCATTTGCAGAGCTCAGTAGGAAAACTGGAGTAGTGGGAAATCACATTTAAATATCCTTTCATTACTCTTCTGCATATGTGGATAATGGCTATTGGGTATGTAATGGGCAATGGGGATGGGGCATATGTCCACTGAGGTCAGGAAGTGTATATACCCGTAAATGCTACCACTGCAGTACTCAGATTTATTTTGGGTGAATTATTCTTTATGGCTATGAGTCTCAAGATATCAAGGACAAGTAATGGACTGTGAACCTTTAGCAGATCTGAAGTGCTACTAGTGGATATAAGCCCTGATCTCTGAAGGTATTTGGTTCTGAGTTTTTATTTCAGATCCTTCTCTGCATCCATCAATTCCACCACTGCAGTGGGACTAAAATGGGATAATGACTGTATTCCAGGGCATTAATGGGCAGAACATGTTTGCAATGTGTTTAGCTGCCATCAATATTAATGCACTCATTTGAGGGGCAATAAATTGATAGAGTGTGGCCTTATAATGCATAAAAATTGCATCAGCTTCAGAGCTATAATGGAAAATTTCTCCATGAGTAGAAGTAATTGGGGAAGGGGCTTTTCCTAAAGTCATTTTATTTGGCACTTTGAATATTTAGCCTTCGACAAGATCAGTCTTGCTGTCTTCCCTTAGGATCTCAGTGGGACAAAAACTTAGGGTTGTTGTGATGTAATAAAAACTTAAAAAAATAACAAGTGAATAAACTGTAATGACCAAGTTAGAAATGAATAAACTATATTTATCTCCAGCTTTATTAGTCTGAGAAAATGACTGAATAATGTCCTAAAAAAGAGCAAACAGTGCATTAAGACAATTATATATCTATTTAAAGACCTATCCCTTCCTCTCACCTCCAGTCAAAAGGAGATGTCAAAACATCTTAGTGAGTGGTAACTTGGGCTGTATCTATATCAGTAAATTAAGTATTACATTTCCATGCACTGAATGTAAATATCTAACTGTTGTTAGAAGTATTCCTGGCCTGATTTTGGTCTGGACCAGCTGGTACACTCCTAAATAATCCTTGTTCATCGCTGATCATTAGCATGTGTTAAAGGCCCAACAGGCAGTTGGAAGGTGGCCATCCTCTTTTTAGGACTAAGTGTGTGGATTAGTAGCTTGAATGCAAGTCATTTTGTGCTTTTTTTGCCTCTGTGACTCAACAGTCCCAGGTATTTATTTAATTTATAGCTATAAACATAGCCATCAAAAACTTCTGTGACTTAGTAGTTTAAGAGCTGGTAAAAACTCTGCCATATTTATTTACTTAAGATGGAAAGCATATATATGCTGTAACAGGTTGACAACCCTATTTAAAAGAAAAAGAGGTGTGTAGAGATTAATGCACCAAATTGTTTAAATGTATGTACACAATAGGCAGAAGGAAGGTTCAGTTTTGTGTGTGGTAGCTCACGTTCCTCGTGACTGGTAGTACCTCTTCTATTCCAGACTCTTGAACAGCAGACCAGTTGTGACAAATGGCACTTTGGTTAGGTGAGAAGGGCTTGATGGGTGCCACAGACGGCTCACCAAAACAATGTGCCAGCAGATTCAGTCTCTGAATTAAAGCATAACCAGTGTGAGACATGGACTGGTTTACAGAATAGACGCTGTAAGGCATGAAGCTAAGTAAACCTACATCCAAAATATAGAAAAATCAAGTCAGACAATGGTTTCTCCTACAGGCCAGTTTAGCAATAATTGGCAGACACTGTCATAACCCAGACAGCAAAATGCAAATAATAAATAACATAGACCCACACAGATCACCCCCCCTACAAGGAAAAAAAAAAAAAAAAAAAAAAAAAAAAGACTCCTCATATCTTTTGATTGATCCCCCCTTCCACCAGCACCATTGTTGTTGTGCCAGGGCTGAGGGCTTATCCAGCAAACCAAACTGACAGAGAGGGGATGAGGCACTCCGTAGCCTGCTGAAATAGAGATGTAGGGAGCCGAATGACAACAGTGTGCTGAAAAACACTGTAGCCCATGGCTCCTCATTATCCTCATATCTGTAACTCTACATCCTGACCTGGGGGGGATGCCTTAGGGTACCTCCATACATATCCTGAGGTAAGAAATATCCAGCTAAGACTGAGAGGGAAATGCTGCACAACACCAACATTGAGAGCCACTTTGCAAATGTAGGAGTTGAGCAGGTTTGCTGTTCATTTTTCCCCTTGGGTCTCTTTTGAAGGGCATGACCATGAGAATATAGTCTTTTCAATTTAAGGCAGGCCACAAGTATCTCTAAAAAGCTGTAGGCATGATGAAGATGATGAGGAGGGCAATGATGGACTGGAGGGCCCTGCAATGTGAAGAGGGGGTAAGGAAAATGTGAAATACCTCTTAGCCGTGAAGCAGAAAGTCTGAGAAAAGAGGTAGTAAACAGTGTGGAAATTCTCAGAGGGGTCCATGAGAACTGGCTGCCCATCCTCCATCACTGCTCTGGGGGCTGATATCACTGTCACTAAATTTCCCACTCCATGAACCCATTACACCTACAGGTGACTTTAGGTCGCCTTTACTAGTCATCTCACAGTAATACAGTATTATACTTCACATTACAGTAACCCCTGGGCACCATACTCCTGACTCAGGATCCTGACATATTTGGCATTTTTTAGAGAAAACAACAGAACCTGCCCCAAACAGCTGGTGGGATCTGGGTTTGTGTTTCCCTCATCACTCTTTTTTAATTCCCAGGCACAGGTGGCAGTGATCAGCAGATGTCTCAACACAACTGTCATCTTCATGGGACCTGCTGCTGCCTTGTTTTCAGTTCACCAGGGCACCCCATCATGCTCAGAGTGGCTCTGTGTACTCTCAGTGGTGAAAGGGTGCTTGCTGAAGTCTGGCATGTGATCGTGCTGAGGAAAGAAGGATGAAAAAGCAATGCAGTCAGCAGCAGAGGGTCTTTTCAAACCCAAAAAGACTGTGGTTTCTTTTACTCTTTCTTTCTTTAACTGCTTTCTCATTTACATTTAGAAAAATGACATATAGTAATTAGGTTTCCTACTCTGCCAAAACTTTAAATAGGATCCTGTAAAAATAGCCTTTAAAATTTCAGGTCTTTTTTTTTTCTTTTTTTTTCTTTTTTTTCAGGAGATGAACAATAGAACCAGTCTGCTTTTTTTAACACTTTTTTAACAATAGTCATTCGGAAAAGCAGGCTGAATGCTGACAGGTTTTGACTAACACAGAAAGTTTTGGAGCCTATTGTGGCACTTTCTGTCTCTTTTTGCTTTCTCCCCCTCCACCTCTCCCTTTTGCCTCTTCCTTTCACTCACCATTGACAATGTATGCATTCGTAATTGAAGAAATTCTATTCTTAACTACTTACAGTTGTATGAGTTGTCGCTCTTGTCGGTGGTACGGCTGCTGTTTCTGCAAACTAAACATATTTGACTGTTAATTTCCCATTGAAAGACATTGGAAGGTTCCTGAAATTAATGGTGTAAGACAAGTTTACAAACTGTTAGGCTCTGATGTGAAAATTAGTGTGTCTCCTTTGCAGAGGCTAGGTACAGGAGGTTGGAATAGCGGTGAGCAGCCTGCATACTCATAAAGCTCCTCAGCAAGGGAAAAAAAAAAAAAAAAAAAAAAAAAAAAGCCCATATTACAGAGGCTTGGAAACTGCAAGAAAGAGAAGAAAAATATTAGAGTATATGTAAGGAGGGAGAAGGAGAAAGCAGGTTTGCTGGCACTAAGAGGAAATTGCAGGACTTTTCACGCAGAAAACTCTATTTTACTCTGAGAAATCAACAGCTTTGTTAAGGACTTGCAGTTGGCATCTTGCTCCAGTATAGTATGTGTTGAACTCTGAGTAATGTTTGTGGGCTATTGCAGGGATTTTTAAGCCAGTAAGTCACAACAGACAACTTTAGTTACTTAAGAAGCAAAACTACCAGAGGAAGAAATTCATAAAATCATGGAAGTTAAATCTTTTCTTCCATCCATGTAAATCAGGAGCTATTCAGATAAAGCCAGTGGAATACTCTACCAGAGTAAACCAGGGGGATGTGAGAAGAATTTGCTCTATTTCTTTCAAGTAAAGAAAGTAGTTCTGGTCAGTCATTTGATCAGGAACATATACTTCAGATATGCAGGCAGCCATTATGGTTATAATCTAACAGGGTTCTGAAACAGCCACTGTCCTTAACATAATGTGTCACATGAAGTAATGAAAATCCTTGGCCATATCCAGAGTCTTCTAATTTTCTTTAGAAATCTCTCTTAATATCTCTTTGAGTTAAATGGTAAGAAAACACTGGCTTCTCTGCTTTAGTATTTTTCTGCTATCAAGATCCTTGATTAAAAGATTCAAAACACAATCTGTTCTATTTTATTTTATTCCATTCCATTTCTTACACCAGAATCAACCCATATTATCTGAGAGGATTATTTTGTATTTTTGTTTTGAAATCATGCCATTTTTAACTACAGATAATATCTCTTCGTGTAGACTTTGTTATCTCATTAATAGTAGGGCTAAAGACATCCTTAAAATTATGCAATTTTTTTTTTCATTGAGATAAATCCATGTTAGAATAAAAATAAATGATATTTAACTTGTCAAGTTTTTCAGTATGAATCACATTAAAAATACTTTCGCCAGCTGAAGGAAATAACAGTGTATTCTTACTGTTGTGAGGCACCTGAAAGGCTTCCAGACTATGAAAATATCAGGAAATAATTATAGTAATTAATATGTGTTAGCCAAAAGTTTTATGAGGTGGTGGGGAAAAGTAATTACTGTTTCACTGTCCTGTACTCCTTCTAGATGACCTGCCCATCACCGGTGTTTTCCACAAGTTATAGGCTGCACTGACATCCCAAACTCAGAGGACCACAATTTTATATCCTACACTTATATTTTGCATCTGTGTAAAACAAACAAATAATAATTTAAAAAAAAAAAAAACAAAACAAAACACCACCAAGATTTGTCCAGGGGCCCCTCCAATGCATCCACTTCAAAACTACAGTACGTGAAGCCATTTTTCTACCATTCAGAGAAACTTTTGAGTGATCTTGGGACAGAATAATTCTGTATCTTGTTAAAAATTCAAAGTAAGCATAAGTAGGAATTTAATGTTAATGCCTATGCCGAAATTCCATCAAGAAGCAAGGGAAGATCTTAGGCTCTTTGGAAAAATACCATGAGAGCTTTTATAACAACGGATGATCAGTACTACTCTATGTGGACTTATCTTAAAGGGGCTTTTAACAGTAATTTATACTGTTTTTTGGATGATGTGTTTTCTTGTGTATATGTAAGTACTTTCATGCATCACTCATCCTCTTCGTCAACATCAATGATCATAGAGGGAAATATATAGATTAAAATACTTGAGGTGAATGTTTTTTCTGCTTTCTTTCTAGTGAACTGAGTCATGGATGAAAGAAAAAAAAAGACAAGAGAGATCAACTAAAAAATACATGTCCTGTACACCAAGAACTAATTTAATAAGCAGCCTCTCCCTGCTAGTGGGCGATTAAACTAAATTGCCAGTCTAAACTTTTCTATGCTGCATTTCAAATGTCAACACATTACATTGCTATTCCTCTTAATTTCTCACAAAGAAAATGCAAAATGAATTCATTATGCTGGAGTAAGTGGAAAAAATGATGAGTTTCTCCAGAAGAGTAGGCAATGGGGAGAGATTGGGCAAGGCGATTATATTGAGATATTTGAATAGCTGGCCATTAGCAAGAGGATCCCCATTACTTTGCTGATAATTATATCCTCTTCGCTATGACTTCCCAGTGGAATAATACAATGTTCCCAGTGCAGGAGATAATGAAAAATACCATTCAGGTGGTACATATATGCCAAGAATATTGTGTTGTATTTCTTCCCTTCCCCCATCATGTAGATTACAATAGCGCACACCTACGCGATATGTTAATGTGTGTTTGGTTGTTCAGGGCTGTGTACAGGGCAAATAAATGTATCTTGAAAATGGAGCTGGCAGTGGAATATCATTCTCCCAGTGTAATTATCTCCCATGTTTAGTGGGCCCGGTGTATTGCTGAGTACATTTTTGTTAGCTATTATGCAAATGACTTTCAAAGCCCACCACACTGTAATAATGAGGACTTTGGAAGGGTTCTTATAGAGATGAAGTTATTTCCTTTTTTAAAGAGAGAGTGGTGGTGGGAACTAGGGCTGTATGTTTCTTCTAATTAATACATCACTTTGCAGACACGTTTCTGTTCAGCAATCAAGGAAAATGAAGCAAACAAACAAAAAATGAAAGAAGGAGGGAAAATACAGCATGAGAAGAACACCCACTCATTTACAGTAACTATTTTTTTCCAAGTGATACATAAAATCTCTCATGTGTTATTGCTGCCTTATCACTTCTTGGCATTTTTATTGCTGTTCTATTTTCAGTTTGGGGGAATCTTGCTGTGTACTGTATATCTGTCTCAGATTCATTAATTTTCACAGAAAACTCAATTTGCATCAAAATACTTTGCTGTTTGGCTGTTGATTTACATATCTTGTGGCCTCATGGCTTGTATGAGAACTTCGTCTTCAAATTATTTACAAGAGGGAAGAAAACCAATGCCATTGAAATTGTCCAAGTTTGAATACTGCAAAAGGCAGTGAAATTATACTGTTAGTTCCTCTTATGAAAACATTATATTGGACACCCATGTCATTGGTTTGGTTTGATTCATTTTTGCTATGTTGTAGTATTCAGTAAGAACCATAAATGAATGTAGATTAAATTCAAGAATGACCTGTGCTTAACAATTTTTCATTGTATGTGTTCCCATAAAAAAAAAGTCTTAAACATTTAGAAATCATAGAACAATTCTTCAAAATACTGTTATACACATAGAAATATTCACTTGTATTCTATTAATGAATCTTATGAAGGAAGCCACTGAAAATTTTTGGGGTTCAGTTCCCTTCTTACTTATTGTACACTCACTCTGGCATAAATCAGAACGGTTTTATTGAAGGGAGAATAAATAAGTGTTTCTTTTTTTTTTGTTTCTTTTTTTTTTTTTTTTTTTTTTTGTAGTGAGATTTGGGGCAGGGGTGACGTGGGGGTGGAGATACCAGAGAGGAACTGGATCACTTTCTGTGTTCTTAAATTTCACCTGCTACTTCCTTTTGAAGGGAACATTCCTCTGTAAAAAACAGTGGACAGAAAAAAGATCTCTAACTTGTCCAGATTTTTTTTTTCTGGAAAGGATGTGAAAGTGAGGCAGAAGCTCCTGGATGTCTTTTTGCATGTGGATATCTAAACTGATAAAACTTTCAGAGGGGATGAACATCTGCAGTTTCATTTGGCACTGTCAGATGTCTTGAGTATCTAGAAAATATGAAAACCCTGTCCTTTGGAATAGAAGCTGAAATGAGGATGTGGAATCTTATAATTTACACACTAAATCTGGAGAAATGTAGCTACCAAATAAAAGAACTTGATAGCATTAGTTGCAAATGAATAGGTGTGTGAGCACCTGCAATGAGTCAGACTTGCTTCTTATGATTTGGTGTATTGACTTTCCCTCCTCTTGTTCTCTCTCTTGTGCCACTTCACACCTTCCTTTTCCTCCTGTAATTCCTTATCCCTGTTTTTTTCATTTTATCTTCCATTTTCTCAGCTGCTTTCCTTTCAAAACAAATCTCTCTTTTCTGCTTTTTTTTTTTTTTTTTTTTTTTAATATTCCTTATCCTTACATGGATTTGTAGTTCTTTTGTGCAAAGATAAGCTTTGAGAACATTGAGAACATTCACTGCTCCTTTACTAATACTTTTTTCTTAAGGAGTACTAATTGTATAAGCGGTGTGTGTGGACACTCTGTATGAATTGAAAACTTTGAATCCTAAGTTAAAATGACTGCTTGCTTCTACTTTTCTTCCTCTAGCAACTTAACATATGAGATGAAAAATGACCAGAAAGTTTTTATATTTTGCTAAGCTTGTGATTCCTAATCTACCCCTTTACAGCAAGGACAGACAGGGCACCTTTGAATAAAGATTCTTGAGTAATAGGCCAAAGCAACATGTTTTACTGTGTTACCCCATTTTTATGTAGAACATGTGATCTGAAAATGTAAGTGTTATGCAAAGAACCTTTCAGCTATTTGATAACCTTGGTAGTAAGTAGACAGACGTAAAACTTATCACCTTTTGGAAAGAGTGATCTTTTTCTATCTTAACATGTATTACAATTAATATACATGCATGTCTTCCAAATACTATCAGGTTTTGGGGAGAACACACTGAAAGAAAATCTGCTTCCATGCATTATGTATAAATTAGATGGATGGACTAGATGGGTAGAAAGATAGAATGTTATTTCATAATGGGTTTTATTTTTTTATTTTATTAATATTTGCTTAAATTAATGCTTAATGTTTGATTTCATTAGTGTTATGCCTAATGTTATTTCAATTAGTTTGGAGGGATTTTTTGTGTTTTATGTAACACAGCTTGAAAAGCTTGGACAGAATCATGAAAATGGAATAAATCTGTTAAAGTCAATCTAATTGTGCAATCTACTCAGTGGTCTTGAAAATCAATCAATACAAAACATGTTTTACATATTTCAGTATGAATTTCCTCCTGTCACTCAGCAATGGTTATTCACCATAAAAATGTATATTAAAAAAAATTATGAACTTTGAAGACTGGAATCTTTTTCTTCAATATGTGTTCAAGAAAATAATTTTAGCTTGCCTTACAAATGACCTAGAGAGGCCTCCTACTGAAAAGTGATGGTTTTCATTCTCCATCTTCAGTCAAATTTTAGCATCCTTCCTGAGGGAGCCAGCTGTCACTTGGTTAAGGGTTTGGAAATCTAGACACTAGCTTACTTTTATTTCATCAAGACAGTTCAGATAATGTGGACACTTCCAAATAGCTATTAGAGAGAGTGTTAGCTTCCACTTGGTCATTAAGGCTGGGATTCATCTGACTAAATACAGACATCAGTGAGGTAGCCACATATTTTTTATCTTGTCACCCCAGTCAGTGAGAGAAACAAGGTCATGATTCATCTTGTCCTTAAGAAAATATTCAGAATATATCAGATGAATTACTATTCCTCTCCCTAGACAATAATGGAGCCTACCTGAATGACTCAGAGGTAGGTGTCCAGTGTAGATATCTAAAAGTAAAGATGATGAATCACAACGTAAAGATTTAGGTCTTTTTCTATCAGCTCTAAGCCATTTATATTAGATTTCTCAAGATTATTTCAGACTAGTTGTTTAAAGACTCTTTAAGCCTGTCCTAGTCTGACTTTTGGGTCAAAAACAAAACAGGCAACCCTGAAGGGTCATTCATTTGACCTGGTGTTAGGCATCTGAGCATCTCTGTTGATTATTTATGTTTAACTTTTTATCATGGAGTATGATTCTGCCCATAGAGGTTTTTGGCCTGGAAGACATATCTAAACTTAACATCTGTCCCCATTTTTATTATGTCACTGAATGTAGCCCTTGTAATGCCCAAACCTTGTTTCATGTCTTTTGAAGATTTAGATCTTTAAATATTTTTAGGGAACTATTTAGATGTATACCTCAAAATCTTATGACATTACACTACCCTTATATAATACTTGCCCAGACCTTCTTTAAATAATACATGAGAAGCTTTGGAGCTCTTGACACCCGATCTTCACATTCTTGGAAGCTCATTCTTTGTACTCAAGATCTGTGTCTTCTTATCAATTAGGTCAGTGTGAGCTAGGCATGTGATATATACTGTAATGCTGTCACTGTATCATCTGTACATGACTCACTTTTTACTTCAGTGAAAGGGTCAGCTAATTATGTCACTACTACAAAGTTCCCCAATAGCAGCAAGAAAGCACAGTGTTGTTCCTGTGCAACACAGTGTATCACCAACATTGTGCCTTCAGAGTAATGGGAAAAATATCCCAAATGCCCTCAACTTACAAAGCTATCCAAGAAAATCATATATATCTTTCACTGAAGTGATACAAAGAGAGTTAAGGAGAGCCCTTTAAAACAGATCAGATACCTGCACATTTTAGTTCTCATAAGTTAGCAACAAGAAGTGAAAGGTGCTACAGGAAAAAAAGGTTACACAAATGAGTAAAGAAAGAACCAGGGAAAGATCTGTCAGCCCGTCTATCCCAGGAGAAAAGCAAGCAAACAAAAAACAAAAACTAGAAAATCTCTCCGAACATGCATAGAGTGATTGTTATCAACCGTGAAAAAACTGTGAAAGTACTTTTGAAAAGTAGGTCCTGGAAATTCTGTTTGTAAAACCGTATTTTTCCCGGGACAAGTGAAAGAGGAAAGTTTATGAAACAAGAGTTAGTATGGGTCCCAACAAACTTGTAAATGGAGGAAGGTTTATTTGATCATCACTGCCCCTTTTACTGTGCATCTTAGCGCCTGCTCAGTAACAAATTTTGAATTACTACTGTCTCTTTCTTTTTTATATATACCTTTTCCTTTTTTAGATACACATTCTTTGTTCAACTCTCTCCAGCCAGAACATCTGTGACACATCAGAAAACATGTCTTTGTGACTGATATGTACAGTAAATATGCTCAGTTCAGAGAACTTGCTGTAAAAGGTCTACCCCGGCTGTCTTCATGTCCTCCCTGATGTCCCATGATTGTGAAAAATGGATACCTTAAAACCAGGACAGTAACAAATTTCACAGTGGTGGTCTTGTGCTTCATTTTAGCATTTACAACAACCTTGGGATCTGACTAGAGAACCCAAGTTGTAGAAGGTCAGGGTATGTGCTAGCACCATGCTGAGCAGATGAGTTCATAAACACCATGCTGAATTTGGCCTATGCTCTTTGATAAAGTATATTCATTAATATAGACATCAAATAGTTTAAGAAAATGTCCCTAAATCTGTTCATCCTAGCATCAGCCACTCTAGAATGCAATCATAGGTTTTGGAGCTTTTTTAAGGGCTGTTTTAAGGGCTCTAAGGGTATAATTTAATAACTGAGATTATTTTAATTCTGAATTATCCATTCTGCTAATCTACTATAATCCCATTTTCTAAATCATGATAAAACTCACTGAAGACAAAAGAGTTGCACAATTTATCTCAAGATTAATTGTGCCTATTTTTGTATTATGATAAAATAATTGCAGCCAAAATGTCTTACCCACATCCAGTGGTGAGAAAAGAGTTGATGCTAAATTTTGTTACTAAGAGATGCTACTCTTTGTCATGAGCAGATATTCTTGGTTTCGTTTGTTTGTTTGTTTTTCCTCTTATCATCTGAAAGGGAAACCTGTGAGTGCATTAAAAATGTTGTTCTAATAGTGTATAACACAGAGTTGGGGAATGAACAAAGTAAACCAAATTGTTCTGCATTTTAATTACAGGTTTTTATTCTGGGATCTTAGATATCCTTGGGTATAGGATATTCAATATAAGGGCTGATATTTTGTGTATGACACAGTGTTCTACTTACACATCAGAAAACAGGTTGTGTGAGAATATGGCAGCCTGTGTTATTAAGATGTGTAATACTGGCTAGGAGCTAGAAGCTATCTAGACTTTCTAAATTCTCCAAGCCCCATTATTCCAAGCTTCATTATTCCAAGTTCCACTATTCCATTGTCTAACCTTTCCCAAATACAATTGTGCCAGAATGTATTTATCCATGGAGACGGATTATTTTCCTTCTATTACTACTCAAAGTGAGATCGATAGGACATTTCCACAATTTAGTACTGTGTGGTATGCTGTCTTTCACACAATGGAGAGCTTTCCTCATGGCCATGTCTGCCTGGCCTTTCATGGTTTCATAGTCAACAAGATCCAGAGACCTCAAACACAACCAGTCAAATTTGTACCTTGCAAATTATTTCATATCTGCTGCTAGTGGATATAGTCAAATCTTGATTTTATTACTGATTTTCTCTTCTTTTAGAATTTCCTCTGAAGAATTTCAGTCTCCATGAGCAAATGTGCTCCTGTGGAGACATCAAGCACACATCAAGGAAGACTAGAGGAAAGTATGGTTCAGATTGTCAACTAGCTTGTCTGGCTCTGAGTTTCTTCATGAGCTTTTCAAATATACCTCTGCAAAATACGTAAGAAAATCACTCCAAATCAGATTCTTAACTCTCTGGACAGTGTTGGTGAAGAAAGAAGGGTGCAAAAGGTGGAAAATGAGGTGATGTTTAAATTTCTTTGCATTTTTCTTGCTGTTGCAATTCATATATTATGTCAATGACTGACAAATTTCATTTCACAGCACCAAGTAACACTATTAGATATAAAAAGCCTGCCTCAGAATGCAGACACTGTAAATTTTAAAGTTTTTATCTGAGTGATTTCTGGACAGAATATCACTGAAATCAATGAGTTTCAATCAAGGTTAAAATCATTCACTTGTGTGGAGATCCTCATAAAGATATGGCATGTCACAAGTAACCACCACTGAAGGATCCAAAGTATGAGAGAGCAGATGGGAAAGGAATTAATGAATAGGTAAGTAATAGGTACACAGTGGTGAAGGGTTTATACTCCGTGTAAGACTAACTAACGTAAAATACATTCTCTTTTTTTTTTTTTTTTTTCTTTTAAACAAAAGACAACAAAACCAAGAAGATGTTGTTAATTACTTGTACATATACATGTTTCTGGTTTTGAGCACTTTAAGGGATTTCTCCAGGCAGCTCTTGGGATTTCTGATAGAGAGAACTATATGAAATCAAAACATCATTACAGACACATCTAGCTTATGCTGGTAGGTAATCCTTTCCATCAGGGACTGGATTTTACAGAAATTAATTTCTTCACTGAAGAGAATTCAGGCCCATTCTTCGCCAGACTGTTCTGATGCCAGAACTCTTTCTGAGGAGAAGTTAACTCTATCTCTAGAAACAACCCCTTCAGAAACCAGTCAGAAACAAAATGGTATCCATATGGAAATGTGCTTAGGACTTACCCATATGTAATTGTAGTTCAAAATAAATTTGCTCCTGTGGGAAGAAATATATACATTCATAAAAAAAAAAAAAAAAAAAAAAAAAAAAAAAAAAAAAAACCCAAAACAAAACCAAACCAAAACCAAACCAAACCAAACCAAAAAAAAACAAACAACCCAAAAACTAGTAAAAAAATGAAAAAAGTTATTCATAGATTTCCACAAAAAAACCCCAACCAACTCTTATTTTCAAATTATTTCTCAGAGTAACATAGAAATCTCAGTAAGAAAGAAGTGTAATCTATTCATGGATATTTTAGTATTTGCCCTCAAGGGACTCTAAATGCTTGTTGTCCCTAAGTTATACTCTGGCCAATAATGTCTCCCAGTCAATTCAAGGTTGGTAAGAATTGAGCTTCTAGGAAGAATGTCTTCATGGACTGTAAATGAGTCAGAAGGCTACCACCTGCTATCAGTGTAAGGGTTCATGTGTAGATATCGCTCCAGATTCTCATCCTGTGACCCTTGGGATAGGAGATCAAAATGACAACAAGTGGTTTCTGTTTGATTAAACAGGAAATAGAACTGGGTGTTCAAGTTGCTACCTCTCGGGACAACAGTGCTCATTTTCAGCATCTCTGTATTCTTGTGTGCTAAATTATCTTTTCCTGGCAATGAGTTTTAAGTTTTGTTTTGTGTGTGTGTGTGTGTGTTTAAAATGATCATTTTTTTTCCTTGTGTCTTTCTTTCCATCTGCTTTGAGCTGGTTTTGTTTTTTGTGGCTTTTTTTCCTGTATTTCTAGATCTTTGGAATTTAGACAGTTAAATACTTCTGAATTTCTTGTGTTTATATATCACTTATAGACAGTTAACAGTATGTGCAGTTATGATCACATCCCAGCTACATCTTGAAAATATCAGTGAGATGCTGGTATAATTGCAGTTAATGGCAAAAAGCCCTCGTTTTTAAAATTAAAGGTCTTTCTACTATTTTTTTTTTCCTTCTTTTTGTTATTCTTTTATTTCTTTTGTGCTGTGAAAAACCTCCTCACTGCTCCTCTGAATAGCAGAAAACAGAGCTGTCAATAATGGACATAATCCTCGTGCTTCTTATGTAATTGTAACTCCTCTGACTGCATAGTTCTTGATTTTCCTGAGTAGAAAAGGAAAATAGGCCATTATTCAAGCCAAAGCTACATTATATTTAAGTCAAGTGATACTGTCACTGGTGGGTTTGTATGTATCATCTTTCCATAACAGTGTCACCGTTCTTCTCTCATAACATGTAGTAGATAGATATCTGTTAAAATAGGCACACTGCCAATCAGTTGTACCTGTTAATAAATCATAAAGACCCCCTATTCAAAGACTGAGCCCTCTGTTTCAAGAGTCTCTGCAATATAATGTAACATAATTCACAACTGAAGAAACTCTTCATACAGGATGACATCCATTTTCAATCTGACATTCAGACAGGATTGCTATATTATGAAGAGCATAATTACAAAATACTGTCCCTGTAATACTGTGCTTTTGTATGTATGCAGATTATTAAAAATGGTTAATCTTAAAATCATTGCACATATGCTACAGTCAACAGGGAAGAGAGTCTCAGCTTTTGTGCATTGGTATAACAACATTACAGTTAGTGGAGTTGAGGTCCTGGCCTTATTTCTACTCCATTACTGTGCTGTTGTATACAAAAGATGAAGTCTGTGTCTCTATTACATCCTGCAACACTTGAGTAATTCTTCAGAAATCAAAGACAAATCTCTTATTCACGTTGTTTTTTTTTCTGACTCAGCATTTGAATACCGTTAGAGTGATAATATCTTTCTCTTTTTTAAAATTCTGAAGAAACTCTCAAACCACAGATACAGGATCTGAAATCTGAGACAGAACCCAAATGATTCAAAACTCTTAGGAAGTCAGAACTGTCCTTCCAGTTTCATACCATGTTCTTATAAAACAGGACCAAACAGAACTTTCTCTTTACTCCTGACTGAAACATGAAGAGACATCTAAAATGCAGGGTTTCATAGCTTCGTATTAATACAGTCTACTAAAAAATTAGAACAGGTCACACACCCTCTTAACATTTACAGGGCTCTTGACTCAGAGATGGTTCTAGTAAGCAATGATAATGACCTTGCTGGAACCAGCAAAGGTGGGAATCACCTTACATTAACATGGAAACATGGAACCAGTGATCTCCTGCTCTAAAACCATGCACCTTTGTAGGCTGCACTGAACAGGGACTCAAGCAGGCTTCAGAAATGTAACCACTATCACCCACACAACAGGATCATAACACTGAAATATACATGGATGGAATAACTCCATGCTATGAAGAAAAAGAAACATGGCACTAGCTGATACGGGGCAAGAAAGGAGTGAATTTTTATTTCTTATGATTATTCACTATATTTTTGAAGGGCAGTTTCATCTGATGGCAGAATTGGCGCAGGTGAGTGGGAATGAATTCTTAAAAGAAGATTTTACTTAGTTAGGGAAGTATTTTCCGCCCAACTCTGGAATATAAGTTTAATATTGTAGGTGATTATAACTGCCTCATATCTCTCATGGGTTGAGATTAATATGAAAACCTGATATCTACTTATTACTTGCATTTGCGCAAGTGTAGCTTTGTTCTTTTAAATTTAATGTTTAAATTTAATGTTCTTTTTAAATTCCAAATTATTTTAGTAAATCAACAGAAACAATTTTATAAATATTAAAAATGCTGAGACAGTAGGAACACTGCAGGTTTCAACCCTCTCACACCCAGCATCATAAATCCAACCTGTCTTCAGCAAAAATAAATGAATTACGCTGTTTGTGAATGCTGAGAGAAGTTCCTTGTATGCATGATCTCCAACCAGTGTTTCATTACAATAAAGGTAAATGGTAACCCTCTTCTGTACCACACACAAATCCAGAAAGTGGTATACAAACTCAACAAATAGATATGAGTATTGCACAGAGCTTACCCCTTTCCCAGCACTAAAAGCAGCCACAACCTCAAATAAAGCTGCAGCTTGCAACTCATTTGAAATATTATTCAGTTAAGCTCTATTTATTACCATCAAAAATAGCACACACAGGAACAGCCAAAACAGTCCCGTTTCACAAAGCACAACCGAGATCAGCTGACTGGAACTCACACTTATGTTCATCGAAGGACCGTATTCTCATTTTGTGCTCCTTGTTTCTATTTAGAGTTAATGGTAAATGTCTTTTCCTTATCAACTGTCAAATTGTCAGAACACACTTTGAATGTTCAAGGCTGAAGGATTCAGGGGGTGTCAGAGGGAGGGGGAGGACCATCTGCTTTGTTGACAGAAGTTTACTCCCAATATTTTATACTGAGTAATTATTCAAGGTCCCTTGTATTTTGTGTCTCCCAGAGAGGATGTATTAAAAATGTCCACTATTAAATGCTTTTCATACAGAAAGCAGGATTTTATGACCCTGTAACTGCAGGATCAGTGGTTTTACACTCTTTAGCCTCTGCAATAATGTGTGCCTGGTTCCCCCATGCAGGCCATGCTGTGGTTAGTGTTGATTCAGTAAACAACATTTTGTTTCATCTCCATGGATATTAGGTCTATAGAGGACAGATTGCATTTACTGATAGTGCCTCACGGTCTTAAAACACACTTGACTAATTCTAGCTATCATTTGTGGTTTGCTGTATTTTAAACAAGGGTAGAAATTTTTAAAAAGAGATAAAGTAGGAAAGAAGAGAAGAGAAGAGAAGAGAAGAGAAGAGAAGAGAAGAGAAGAGAAGAGAAGAGAAGAGAAGAGAAGAGAAGAGAAGAGAAGAGAAGAGAAGAGAAGAGAAGAGAAGAGAAGAGAAGAGAAGAGAAGAGAAGAGAAGAGAAGAGAAGAGAAGAGAAGAGAAGAGAAGAGAAGAGAAGAGAAGAGAAGAGAAGAGAAGAGAAGAGAAGAACTTTTCAATGGTATTAAAAAATTAAATGTGGGAAAACAAACACCCCAACTCTGCTTCAGTGCTTGCATAAGGGTAACATTTAAATTAAAAAAACCCTCAAGTATCTTGTTGACCAATGAACACTTGTAATTTCTATTGTTTTTAATGGAAAGCAAGGTTTGTTGATTTCCTGTTGTCCACTTTTTTATTTAGAGACCAAGTTGATTAGTCATGCAACATCTTAACACATTATTTTCCCTCCTTTTGAATAACACATGATACCTGAAATCTTATGACATCCTTTGGTTGACTAGCCCTGCTAAGAAGTTTACTTAAGAGATATACATGAGATTAAAAATTGCCTGATTACATAGCTGCCTGTGAGAACAAAACACTGGCTACAGTCAGAAGGTACTGACTGCAGGGATCCCTTTCAGGGCTGTGTTTCTGTTTTCTCTGATTATTCATGCAGGAGAGATTTCTGTAAGAAAAAAAATATGGCAAATTCTGATTTTAATCTTTTTGTCTACCTAAGTGTAATGACAGCACTCAGGGAGATGGGATATCTGTCCCTTCCCATTGTTGCATGGAAGTCAAACACTGGCAGAGAGGAAAAAGTTATAAGCCTATCCTGATCACCAAAGTGGCAATCCCAAAGCATGACAACTGCCTTCCCAGAAGCTTATTAGGCAATACCAGTTCTTGAAGAGCATGCTGAGGTTATTATGTCTTTGTGGCACCATCAGCATTTCCATGTCAGGAAAAGTAAGCACTTTCCATACAATCATTCCCACTGAAAACTCAATTTAAGATAGGGCAACAGCTCATTTTTGAGTAAACAGCTTGGCAGGCTATGACAAAGATAGCTTTTCCATCCTATTGTCATATACTTGCTTACAGAAGAATTATTTAGGGGAACAATGTCAGTAGTCAGTACCAAGACTCAGAATTTAGTCTTCTGTGAGTAGAAGTCTTAAACATAATATGGTTAGACCATTTTTTCATTGTTGAGACCTGTGCCATACACATCTGTCCTCTTCTATACCTGTCTACACCAGTATGGGATTCATATGCCATTATTCAGAAACCTTGCAACATGTGACCATTGCTTGAAGTTTGCTAGAGTCTTCTCAGAAATCATCCATTAATGGTCACTATCCTGACCTTTCCTAATCGGGTTTAGGGTTTGTTTTTTTCTTTTTTTTTTTTTTTCCCCTTTTGTTTTGTGTTTTGTTTGTTTGGTTGGTTGATTGGTTTTTTGTTTTTTGGTTAACTCCTGCAGCAAACTCTCGTCAGCTTCCAAGCATCAAAGATTCAGTTTTTGGTGATCATCTCTCCATTTATAAAATTATGTCTTTACCCCCATGTTTGGTTTTCAGGTCTGTTTAGGAATATTCACTGTGTCAAATCCTCATCCTTGTAGAAGAAACAGAAATGTGTGATTCCTGAGGTTACACCATCCCCTTGTTTCAAGGTACACATATCTGGATGGAAGATTATCTAAGTTAATTATTATCCAGTGTTCCAGGTCAAAGATAGATTTGTATCTCTCTTGACAACAGATGTCTGTCCACTCAAACACATTCAGTGATACAACACTTTCATAAAACATGCCAGAATTCTTACCTCATGCTTGCATTGTCATAAGAAGAAAATAAAACAAACAAAGAAAAAAGATGGAATAAAGACATTAGAAATGTTGAACACCATGAATGAGATGTCTTTCACATCCAAGTTACCTCAGTGCAGTTTTAACCCAGACTAACATTTGCTGGAAGTAATGTCTCTCAGTATACCTGTCTTTCTATCATTTTACATACATATATACATAAAAACAGTGGCACTCACAATTTTCCCATGATGGTAGCTAGCTATATCTTTCCTCACACATTCCCCTCCCCTCTCCACCCTTACCAAGTAACTCCTGCTGGGGAGATGCGCCAGCCAACTCCCTTGATGTGTCCTGCCCCAGAGATGGCAGCCAGATGGCCTGACATCTGCAGCAAGAAGAGCTGGCAGGTCGCCCTGAAATCTCCCACTCAAGGGAGCTGTTGTTATGTACTGAAGTCCTTATCCCTAGAAAGACTTCTGTGAATAAAATATATAATACATGATAAAATACAATAAATCCTAAAGAAAAGGAAAGCAAATAGTATTTTAAGACAGCTTAACACAGCCTCAGAAGCGACTTTTCCCCATGGGCAATATTTGCTATGGAAGCCCACCAAGTCTGTCATCATTCGGTACTCAAACACAATATGTGCCATAACACACACTATGATTTGAAATTTTTATTAACATCCATTAGAGGAGGCCATGGTATACGCAAATGATAGAACAGAAGTGGATCAACCCAAAGAGGAATAATTATAATTTATGCATTCTGTATCACTTCTCATGATCATGAGTTAAGTACATTGTACTACTTCCAGAGTACATATTTCAGGAACTTTACTGAGAATTCAAATACCTTTCAAACAGGAGCTGTTTTACACTCCATTGCTACAAGGTTAAGTAGAGAGACGGACAGATTGACACAGTTCTGAGATAGGAAAAAGTAGAGGGAAATAATGTTAATAATATAAAACACCTCTTAAAATAGCATTTTTTTTCCTAAAGCAATGAGTAATATTATAGTTTCAGAGACCACATGTTCAGGATTGAATGTGCAGTATCTCCAAAGGAAAGCTGGAATCACCCTGGCCCTCTTAGAACTATCTCCATTGAGTCATTGGATATGAATTCTTACATATAACACAAGTTCTGTGAGCACTTTCTTGCCAGAACTTTAAAGGAGATGTTCTGCTACTGGTTTAAAAAAAAAAAAAAGAAAAAGAAAAAAAAAAAGATGGTTCCCAACAAATTGCTCCTTTAAAGTAATCTAACTTTGAAAAACAATTAAAGGATTTGAATATTAAAATAATAATGAGAGAAATGGAGAGAGTATAGATGAAACAGCAAAGAGCATATTTTAGTATCAATATCAATTTACTGCGTATCTCAATCTTTCTGGGACACTTATGCATGTATACATAAACACGCAAAGCTCAAATCTGAGCTCTGAAGGATGTCTTTATTTTAGATCAAAATGTTATTTATGCACTCATTCTCAATCCAGAGTTCCCCAAAGGTGAAAACTGAGTTCAAGGTTAATTTTGTTGCAAGACAGCTGTTTCACCTTTTGCTAAATTCAAAGATAAAAAGAAAGCAATATCTGGTGAAAAAAAGCAATACCAACAGAAGCCACTCAAACCAATCCACAGGTCAAATACATTACATGCATATTTGCCATCTTTTAGTTGTCCAAAGCAATATCCACAAACTTGTTAGTGTTTTCCCTTATACACAGCTAGGCAACAGACTCTAGGTATTTATATATCTACTGGTAACATCTCTTGCCCAGAAGGCAGTGACAGACAGAGAGAGAGCAAAGAAATAACTTTCACAGTTTTTGTGTTTTCCCAGCTATCAATCAAATTCCCTCTGACATTGCTTCATTTATGGATTATTGCAAAAACACTGAAACAATGTGCAATGATAATGTTGTAAAGCTACAGAAATGAAATTGGTAGGAGTAACCCATTTCTCACTGTGTTCCCAAGCACCTCTCTACTCTGAATCCCCAGCATTGTTTAAGCTTCAGTTCTATATAAGAAAGCTAATCAAATGACACTCAGGAAAATTGACTTGGGTTTTCAATCTAGTTTCAGATCTCTATTGTACTTATTTCAAATAGCATTTGCTATTCTCTGCATATCCTTAGGAACATGCCCTGTCAAGAAATGCCATACAACTTCAAACCATGTTTTTTCCCACCTCTATAACTTTTTATGTATTCCCTTTTTACATTTTATTACAGCATAACATCTAAAAATGAAATAAAGATTACAGGCAACGCTTCAGGACCTGTAGTTCTATGGCTTGCCCTGAATATCAAATCTTGTTGATAGGAACTTGCTGCTATACCACTGTAAATTGCCAAAATCTCCCCACTGACCATCACTGTAATTATTTCTGTTTGGAAATGAAAGATTTGATCGGCAGAGTGATTTTTCTTTTCTTTATATTTCCCACTCCTTTTCTTGTCTATCTTTCCCCCATTCACCTGGACTGTGCATTTTCTCTTGATGGGGGATTTGAAGATTAAATCTGTATTTATTTACCATAGTTATCTCTAGAAGTAAAAGAAAACAAGAGGTTGCAGGGAAAAAAAAAAAAAAAAAAAAAAAAAACAACAGGAAAATGTGAAGCTGGGAGGGAAGAAAGGATGGGCAGAGAAAACTCACAGAACAGACATTCCAGCTACTAATTTAATAGGGACTTTTTTTTTTTTCTCAAAGTACAAAAAATGAAATAAAACAAAGAGGTAGTTACTCCCTTTGCATCCAGCACCCGTAGGTGTTGGTCGGATTGCTACTGACATTTAAAACACACTTTCACTCTGTATGTGCAACCCTTCATTGCATAAATGTGTCAAAATCTGAGCAATAGGTCAAATTTAGTGGCAACATAAGCCAGGTTTGAGGAGTAAGTTACGATTCAAATCCAAACAAATCAGAAAAGACAAGTCAACACATCAGTAAAGAAAAATCAGTGTCAAAGCATGAAGTAGAAATGCAGGCTGAGCGTATGTACAAGGGGAAGATTCAGGGGGTTTTGTGTAGGAACCAGGTTCAACTCCAAGGTCAACATCAGAGTGGCACTAAAGGGGAGTAATTTCTTTGTGTCATAGAAAAATGGCAGGGAGAAAAAATAGAGTTTGTTTTTGTTTTATTTTCTTTTAGACTTTAGACTGAGACTCAGGTGTCGTGCAGCCTCCGTTTCCAAGACTGCTATTGATTTCTTCGGAGACAAAGAAGTGCCAGCCTTTGCCTGGGCCTTGATTTTCTCCTGAGTAGATAGGAATAATCATGCTCTCTTTTGTACTCGTTTCTTTAAGAGACATCTATCCTAAGCAATGCAGCATAGTGCAGTAAGTAGATCTGCACCACTGAAAGATTATACAACTGAAAAGAATGATGTGGTCCTATGCAGAGATGAAATTTTGAGCCTCAAAAATTATGTAGGAATGATAAGAGAGCATTATGCCAGCGTGCTAACTAGGATTACTAAGAAGCCTTTATTAAAGCATCACACTGATGGGTCCATCTAGCTTCTGATTATAGAGTTTGTTGTTTCTCTAGGAGATTCTCAAAGGGGTTTCTGTTTCTCTGTGTTGTTTAGAGATGCCTCAAATCTGAGAATAATCTTGACAGGTACACTACAAAGGATGTTTTTAAGTTACAGAACTATTATTTTTTCATTTATATACCACTTGTTTCAACCAATTTGCTTAAAAAATCATGAAGAAGTTTTTTAACAGAAATATGCCAAACACCTTTCAATTACTGACAAAGTGGGGTAGTCACTGGTCCATGAACAATGTGAATTCACTATTGTTGTGAGATGTGTATACATACACACATATATATTTAATTCCTCTGAAACAAAACAGATTTTTCTTTACCCCATTAAACATTATATGACAGAGAACCCAAAAATTAATCATAGTATTAGCAGAATATTAGAACAGTTGAATCATCAGTTTCTTTAGGTTATAATATATAAGGATAAATATAAATACTAATGCAAATATTTATAACTTTATATAATATCAGTTTATTGACAAAACATCTATTATATGAGCAGATAACTCATGCACATAACATACACACAATCATTTTAGATAAATGTACTTCAAATGAAGATTTATGTAATATCCAGCAGAAATATATATGACCTGTTTATCATCTATCTTCTTTTTCCCCTATTTAAACACAGGGGCAATGTTTGCTCTCTTATGTTTTTCTGGTACACTCATCCCCAAATTTTCAAAGAAAATTACTAAAAACCCTGAGACTGATTCAAACTTCTTTATGGATCCTGATGTGAAATGCAACCAACACAAAACCAGAATGCATAAGGATATACATACAAATGTGTTTATTCTAGTGCTCTCCGACTTTCACTGTTTTAGGGTGAGTACCTGTCCATCATCCAACAACATAAATTTTGTCAGTTGCTCTAGGGCATCTGCACCCTATAAAAAATTATCCAAAAATTTATGAAAAAAAAAAAAAACAAAACCCTTTGTAGAGTTTTGTTGAACAAACTCTCTCTTTGTTGCAGAAAGATAATGGTCTTTTCTTAACCCTCTTTTAGTATTAGCATATTGTATGGACTTCTGTAGTATAATTACATTTTGTGCACAGTTCCTTTTTCATTTTGTCTTTTATTCTTATGCTATTATCTTTGTAGACTTTATAGAGTGCAGCTTTATGGTCAACACATGCCAAGGCAGGACCATGTTACTGATGAAACAGACAGCCAGGTTCTGCAGTCCTTCCTCACGTTTCCACCCTATCTCTTACATTGGCACTAATAATGGTGCAGCTGCTCAGTGAACCAGATCAACCTGTTGATCTGACAGAAGAGTAATCAGTTTTTTTCAGGGGCTGGTTTGGATTAGCTCAAAAGGAATCATATGGAAAGCATAAGTGAAGTTGAAAAGAACGAGGAAAGATTTGTTGTATCTTCAGTTCATCAATAGCACAGATAGAGATCAACATAAGCTGGCTTTGAAATTTCTTCTCATTTTCATTTTCTTCCTTTCTGTATTTAAGATCAGTAAAGGCGTATTGATGTAGCTAATCTTTTCCCTTACTACAGTTTCTACTCTTCCTTCACATTACGATAACTTTTTCTTTTAATATTGCTCATTTGAAGAAACACTGCTTCTCCATTACTTTTCTTTCATGACATATAGTTTACCAATTCCCTGAATTTATTAAAATATATCATTCTGAAACCCTATTTATTAATTCTTTTATTTTATATTCCTCCTTCTTAACTATCATGAGCTCTATATTTTTGTGGTGCTATTTGTCTTCTAGGTTGTTAATCCGTTCCTCATTTTGGATGAGAAGATTCAATTAAGAGGCTCTGCATAGAAATGAATTATCCTCAGCACATCTATGAGATGGTGAAAGTTTCATCCACCACCAAAGGCTGGTTGTTATGTATGTACATGAATGTCTATTATGGAAACCAGTTAAGGCTGAGGTTTATCTTCCCTAAAATGTTTTTAATTTGGCTGTGTATGGCTGAGCTAACCAATCAAGGCTTCTTTTATACTTAGTGGTGAGAAATGGGCACTTTCAGATGGAAGCACCTGTTCAGGTACAGTTCCTCCTTGAAGTACCTGTTTCTCTATTGGATTCTGAAGGGGTTGAAACTGAAGAATTCAGATGTTTAACTTTTAGACATCTATAGTTAAATGAAGTAAATCCTACTACCAATGAATCAAAACTTTTAAAACTGTAGGAAAATCAGTTCTAAATTTGAAACCTCAATTTAATCTCCTACAGGCTATGGACTTCAATCCACAGTCACATTTAAAAAACTGTATAAATATTCCTTTGAATCCTACTGTAAAAATCCTTTGGAGTGAACATAAAGGAGGTGCAAATGAAACAAATCACCTTGTTTCCTTAGTGATGTCTTGAAAATGTGTTCCTCAGATCAACTATACTATGATGCTGTGTTCCCTTGAACCATCTATAGTATGATGCTTGAAATGGTATCTGTCTGATTAATGTTGTTCTTCCTTTAATATATAAACTGTAGTTATTTCTCCCTGTTTTATACCATCAGGAAGAGACAGTGACCATGAAAATGAGCAAGTAGCTGTTTTTCTGCCTTTGTCTCTTTCTTGATCTCTTAAGACAGACGATTAAACCTCTCATCCTCTCCTGATGCTACTACAAAGTTATGCCCAGTTATTAGAACATGTATTTCACCATATTTCAACCATATTCTTAGATGGCCAATACATTTTTACTTGCGTTCCGTTTTCAGGATAGCTGTAAGTGGCATAGCCATTGTGTTTTCAGCAGTTGCTGTATAGGGTCATGCTCTTCATGTACTACCGTTGTCCATCATGTATGTGGACTCTCTTAAGGACAGACTCATCTTACCGAGGACCCTGTCATATCTCAGTAAGCTAAAGTCAAATAACAGCAGTTTATACCTACTGAGAACCTGCATGCCAGTCTTTCCATTGAGAAAGGCGGCTGTGATTTAGGAACATTCTGGATAAAACAAAATAAGTTTTGTTGTTGTTGTTAACTCTAGAAGAAACATTGAATTGCATGTATTAAAACAGTTGGTACTGGACTGGTCTTCATGTGGAACGGAAAGCTAATTTAGAAATTAGGACTTCTCAGTCCTGGTTCCAATTCTGAAAACCATCTGGGTTACTTTCAGCAAAACATGGAATTTCTGTTTCTCAGTTTACCCATCTGCAGTCTAGGCATAATGTTTTGTCTCATGACTCTTTCAAGGTTTAATTAATGAATGCATGTTTTACAGCTAGTTAAGAACCACAGATAAAAGAGTCTACAGAAGTGTAAAGCATTATTATATTGCAAGAAGCCTGATTTTCTTTTCTATCAAAAAACCAAGACTTTGTGCAGGCTTAATTGGTTTTTTTAAATTTATAAAGAGGATTAAGAAAACTGAGCCTATCTAAGTCTCCCTACTGGTAAATAAAAAGGGAAAGAAATAAAGACTAGAAGCAAAGAGGGGATTTATAATAAAATAAATAAATATATCCAAAGGGTAATACAGAAGTAACTGTTAAAACAAGAAAATAATGTACTAGATTTTCTGAGCTATGAAGTGGTAGATGAATAAAAATAAAAATTTTGTTTATGACAAGTTTATGTAAAGGAAATGTTGGAAAGCATCACGTTTTAATCAGTTATCCTCACTCAGTTTCATGATTCCCACAGATATAGGAGAATTTAAGAAGATCAGTGAAGCCAGAACCACTCTCTCTATGTGTTAGTCATTTAATACTTGATATAAAGATTAGGGAATCATTCTGCACTACCCAAAGGAAAAGAGTAGGTCTTTTATTTTGAGTCAGTTGGAGAAGACTATAATGGTAGTTGGTATCAGAAGATTAAAACCAAATCCCTTACAGATGGAAATCAGCAAAGCTCTATCCAGAATAGCTCCATTGTGTAGCTATGCCAATTGATGCCAGCTGAGAACTGGTCTCCAAATATCACTGTAACTTTGTTCTTGATATTAGGATGGCCAAAAGAATAAGCTTTCTTTTGGGCTTTCAAAGACTTGATGTGTTCAGCCAGTTTGCTAATACTCCTTTTAGCATTTTCTCATCACATTTTGTTTTTCTATTACCAGCTGAAACCAAAAAGCATGACAGCATGTGCTAAAAGAATGAAGCCAAAATGAACTGGTGTGTTATCAACACTAAAATAAAGTTTTTCAGGTTATATTATATATTCATTTGGGGCATCTTGATTTTAAATTTCTAACTCTTATGGTTTTTAGAATCGGTTGGGAAAGTGAAAAACTATTTTCACAGTATTTTTTTATATGTCAAAACTACTTTATTCTCATTTGTTCAAAGTCCGAAACATTTTTAGCCTTGTTTTCTGAGAATACAGAGTATATACTGTTTTGACGCATACCTGTACATTTACATATGTCCCTTTCTATGATTTGCACCCAAATCTAAAAAAAGAAATGTGATGAATAATGTGATATTAAGTTTTTCCAATAACCACAAAAAATTATGTTTTTTTAAAGAAGGGAGAAATCTTTTATACATGGAAACTTTGCTACAATTTCGCATCCTGACCAAAACCATCCTACATTAGCTATCAGAGAATCCACACAGGAGTTCACTGGCTTTGCTCCACTCAGTTATTTTTGCTGTTTTTCCCAACCTGAGAAATTTTGTCTAAAACATGAAAAGCAAAACATGATACTCTATTAAAGGCAACAGTTTTTCAGATAAAGGTAAGTATCTTGATTCCTCATACAGTTTGTTAGGTTTCCTTTTTGAAAAGGAAGTAATCCTCTTTGTTTTCTTAAAACTGCATTATAACCCTGTGAATCACAATATTTAGTCACAGATTTTTGTTTCCATGAATATTCCATCAAATGTCAGACCTTATTTCTCTTGTAGAGTAACCAACTATAGGTCAGTGCTGTAATTTTTGTCTCTATGTGGTGCTTATCCTTGATGACTCTCAGCTGTGATCTAGAAGCAGCAGAGATGTTTCCCCACACTGACCAGCCACCATCACTCCCATTTCAGAATGAGGAAGGATATTAGAACTAAATAACTTTGACTTTGAACAGTAGCAGGCATAGAAGAGGGTGACTATGATGATCAAGTGTGTAGAAACATATTTTATATGAACAAGAAGTAGTTTCTTCATTTGTTTAACCCTAAGGGAACTGTTCTCAGCAGTCCATGACAGGCAACCAAAAAGAACAAGTCTACTGTCAATAGACTTCAAACTTCCGAACAAATGTTCACTCTTCCAGTGCAAAACTGTAGAGGACTGGCAGTCTGAAAAAACTGAAAAATAACTAGCCAGCTGACTGGTACAAACATATCAGAGGTTAAACATCGAGGACAACTCCCTGTTCTGAAGGACAATATGTGTCCCAGATAGGACCACACCAGGAAGAGAGCCATCTTTGGGAGTAGAAAGATTCATGAAATTAATAACTACATATGACACTAAGGAACTAAATAACCAAGGTAGTCCATTCCAGATTTTCTTCCTTTAAGGACTGATTTTAAATGTTCTGTAGCTGATATGCTTCCTCTGAGTTCAATAAAAGTTTCTAAGTGAATTCTTCTGTAGTTTTAGTCCTATGCATTAATGAATTAACTTTCAAGATATTTCATGAACATGACCACTTTTTGACTAGGTAAACCAGATATGAAATATCCCACAGCTTGTACCCAGCGTACTCATTATGAAATCATACATTAGGAAATGTTTTCCTTTCTCTTTTTATTCTCATAGGCCGAATGAGAACATATAAAGAGCAATGCTGTAATGACACAGAAATATGATGGCTTAATGAGTCTTTTCATCTCTGTTCCCTATTCTTCTTGTGTACATTTTACTTAATGCGCATAAAAGTAGCAAACAGAAAGATAGGGGCATGAACAGTTATATCTCTGAAGCTCATATGATGAAACTGTTTTATAAGCTCATGGTCAGTTATTGCTTTTATCCCATCAACAATTTTCTGTATAACACAACTAAAGATTGTGTAAGGCAAATTCTTATATGCACGTGAATTACAGAATTATCATCTTTGGAAGATGATTCTAAGTATTGTCCATCCTTTGCATGTACTGGGAGATTCATGATGTTGAATTTAATAACTGGCTCAGTGCATTTAGATATTAAATGCATCTATGCCTGAGAACTAAAGGTAAGAATATTCCAGACAATGGCAGAAGGGAGCCAAATAGCTGGAGTGGAGAAAGAACAGCTCTGATTGCTTTTATATGGATCCTACATTAAAGAACCCAGTGGAGCTGAATTGTTCCCTGTGGGGCTTAAAAGTTTGATTTTCGTTTTTCCTCCATACAGGAAATTATGGTGATTGCAAATCCTAAAGCACTAAAGTTATTTAGAATAGAAGCTGTAAATATATACAGTAGGAAATAGGCATTTTCCTTGGTTTATGGCTCTAAAGGATTAAAGTAGGATTAAAAAGAGAAGAAAATAGATTTCAAAGCTGTTATGTTTTCTAACAGTAAGTGACACGACTTCTTTTTCTGGAGGAAAGAGTAGAAAAAAGCAAAAACAAAAGAAGAAATAACCACAGAAAATAAATAGTGAAATAAGAAAATAATAAAAATATTACTAACTGTAGTGCAGTAGTGATATGCACACATACACGTCTACATACTTATATATATATATATGTATGTGTGTGTATATATATATGTATGTACATTTATACAGTTAAAGCTTACATTTGCACAGGAACTTTTTTTCCTAAAGGAACTCAAAGCCTCTAATTAAACTATGTACTGGGCATCCACTGTAGAATCACCTGTTTGCAATATCACTTTTCCAGTTTAATTTAAATAGTGTGCTAAAATAAACAGAGTTGAAAACAGATTGCTAAAGGTATTCCTGGAGGGTGTAAGAGAAGTAGGAAAGTATAGTGGTAAATTCTTAGGAGCTGGAAATGGTCCATATTGTTTCCTTTCTAGTCTCCAGAATGCAAAAAAGCTGAAAATGTAAAATCACCTACTTTTACAAAGCAGCATTTAAACTGTATGCAATATTGCGTGCAGAATATAAGTTCTAGGCACCCTAAAGTTGCCTTACCTTCCTTCAGGGGCTGGTCAGGGCTGGGAATGCAGAAGACATAAAGGTACCTAACATCACTTTAACTTCTTTCCCTTTGGTTTCTGTAGTTAGAGCGACCCAAAACTCACTAGAGATAATAGAAATCTTTTTACTAACAGAAAGAGAATAATGAGAAATAGGGGCTTTCAACTCCATTGAAATTGATGGGGCTTGAGAACATGCAACACCTTATGGTCAGTGCTCAGCACCAAACCAGATGAGCTTGAAGTTCCTCTCCATTTTGTGGCTGAGAAATCCACTTGGATTCCCAGTAGCCATTAATGTAGTAAGGGTCCACTCCACACCTTCATCTCAGAACAATTCCTGAGAAATTTTGTTTCAGAGTGGGGTTTTTTGAGAGGAATAAATTACATACACAGAGTCTACTGACAATACGCAGTGAAGTGTGCTTGCTATTGAGCACTCAACGGTGTGTTTTATGTGGCTGTGAACATTTACATCAGGATTATTTAGTATGCCCAAATGAAGTGGCATAGCTGAGGGATGACTCACTGTTTCAGCAATGGCATTAGTGGAGAGCAGAACCAGAAGAAAGATTATCCTGCTTCTGCACTTTCTTGGTAGAAATTGCTGTCACTTCCATGAGTTCGTCAGTTGGATCTCTACAAAGGATTGCAGACTACAGTCCCTGAGGTGAGAAAGGAGGAAACTCAGAGCTCATTTTGTATGAGAACCAACAGTACCCATGGTAGATGAAACACAGGTGAGATGAAACAAACGTATGAAACCTATGAAAACTGGGAAGAAAAGTGTTCTGACCAACTCCAGTGACATTTAACAACTGACCAAAGAGGGCCCAAAAGAAGAGGAGAAGGTGAGTTATCATCTCTTTCAGATCTAGAAAGAGACTATGGTGATGTACTGTCCTGGTTTTGGCTGGGATAGAGCTAATATTTCTTCTTAGTAGCTAGAATAGTGTTGTGCTTTGGTATTACAAATAAATAGAAAACACAAAAAAGTCTTTTTGACTATGTTGCAAACAAGATTTTCACCAGTTAATACAAAAATAGGTAAAGTCCCCCCAGCTGCTGAATATGAGAAGGCAGTAGAATGCTTATGTTTGACAGTTCCTCAGGTGTGAAGTAAGTAAATTCCATATATTCATATTTACCTCAGAAAAACCTCGGAGGACTTTTCTACATTTCTACAAGAGGTAATAAATGACTGATTCTCCTTATTGCACCATGGCTCATTCAGGAGCAAAAGAGTTACCCTTTAGGGCTTTTGCGTAGCCTGATTTTTATCACAACCTGAATTTTGTGGAATTTTTCTCTCGAGGCCATGATAAGACTTCAGGTAAGGTCCCCTTTCTTCATTCCCCATGCTTACCCTAGGCATGGGGTCTCTTACACTGGGAAATGTGACACAGCCCATTATATAGCCAATGTGCTGACTTTACTTGCTTTCTGAAACCCTGTTTTGTGCTTAGCAGGGAGGATATTCCACAGTGGCCAGTTCCATGGGCTATAAGGACGCTTTTCGCTGCCACAGCACCATAAAAGAGCCATGGTGTAGCTGAGAATTGTGCCTTACAACTGTCTGTGCCACTGGGATGCATCCCTTTGGAGGGATTAAAATGCCTAAAATGAGGGATGTAATGTAACAAGGAGAGCACATAGAAAGACAAGAAATATAAAAGGGAGAAAGGGGAGGAAGTGATTTTGAAGAGGACTAATAAAGTATATGTCACTCTGCTGATTGCTTTTTCTTTTCTTTTTTCTTTCTTTTTTTTTTTTTTTGCTTAAAATGCTTCCCACTCTCAGGCATCTGACTTGGCAGCAAATGAATTGCACTGAAAAATCTCTGTTAGTATCCTATTAAAAAGGTGAAGTTTTAAAGGCATTTTGTCCCATTATAAATTTCAAGTGATGAAATATAAAAGTAAATATTTTTGCCAGTCTAGTCTGCCCTTTACAGTCCTGCTTTCCTCTAGAGAGACAAAATCTGCTGGCTCTGGATTGGATCCATTTGCAATTGCCAACAGATTCTCTCTGATGAATCTTCAAGCGGTTGAGTCAGGTTGGACAGGCAAAATGTCCATCTGTACCATCCCTGATGGATGTAACAAAGCTTGGAATGCATTCACAGTACCAGAGCAGCAATCAAGGGAGCAGAGAACAAGCGGAAATGCTGATCTTTTTATTTTATTTTATTTTATTTTATTTTATTTTATTTTATTTTATTTTATTTTATTTTATTTTATTTTATTTTATTTTATTTTATTTTATTTTATTTTATTTTATTTTATTTTACTTTTAATATAGATTGAATACTTTCGGCATTTCTCTACATGGAAACAGTGAAGTCCTTTCCAAAAGCTCAACAGACAGGATGCTTAGGGGAAAATTTTTCAAAGTGAGGGCAAGTGCAGGATTTCATCGATTGGCTTTTGTTGATGTTTCTGGGAGTCATGCAGCTAAAACTCTATATGCTTCTTTGAAAAGATACCCCCAAAATGTCACAAATCTGGTAGGCAGGCAGCTGCAGGAGATAACAATGGTACATCTCTGTCTGTCTGTCTAAGTTTAGGAAGATTACCTTAATCATATCTAATAGCGGCATATTCCTGGTCATAATATTTCTATAAAAATAATGCTGCCAGACTAACATTTCCTATAGCTGTGCTACCTATTTTTAATTTTAATTTACATATTTTGTAGGGCTGTTGTGTATTTCCCTTTTATTTTCCTCCTCAAATTATATGGTTTTTTTTATATCAGGAGTATAAACTAAGTTGAATCAGAATTATCCAATGGAATGGTTCAAATTACTTTCCTTTAAAGATTTTATAAAGTACAAAGAAAGGCTTATTCAGGGAATGACATTATGGTCTGAAATAATTTGGGCTGAATTTGACCTTTGCTGTACATTCCCACTCAGCACAACCTATAAAAGCCATCTATGAGACCTATATTTCTTCTCCATGGGAGATGGAGGTGACACAGAGCTCCTGCAGAGACTTTATAGTCAAAGAATAGGAAGTGATTCCATCTTGACTCAACCTAATGATGTATTAGTTCCTGTCTAGGATGATAAACAAGTCAGGAGGAAAATGATGATATAGTTATGCAGTGAGCGGCTTGAATCAAATTTGGAGTAATCTTGGAGTAATAATGTTTTAGGTCGGACCAGTCTCCAGACAGAATCTTCTCATTGTTGTAGGTCTTTGCCCTTAGCTTCTGACTGGTCATCATCTTGCTGTCTATAAATGACTTCTTAGAACAAGCTAAGGTCTGGTTTAAAATGTACTACTGTAAAATCCATTAGGGACCACCTTACTATCAACTGACTGAAGAAAATTATGGTTATTTTAATAAAACCACTTCATCTATGATGTTCCCAGAAGTGTACTCCAAGATGGAATTAGGAGGAAGAAAATGTTTTATGCCAAATCTACCAGCTCTATGCTGCCCAAACCTTCCGTTTTCTCTTTGGACAAATGCAATCTTGTCTCATTTATAGCACTGTTTACTATAACTGATTCATATGTTGGATCTGAACCACCACTTCTTATTCAGGCAATGATCCTGCTGAGTTCAAAGACTTCCAGCGATTCAACATGAGGTGTTTAGGGGTGTCTTTTCAAAGTAGTGTATCAGTTTAGTCACATAGTTCCTGCTAACATCAAGGGAAGTTTGCTGGTTAAATCCCCAAGCAAACTTCCTTTGAAAAAATTACCCCTAAAGCATCCCGTCTGCTGAGGTTTGAAAAGGGACTTCAATCAATATATTTGTTAAATGAAATGCAAAGAAGATCCATTATTTGTACCCTGGATACTGTTGCTTAATAAAGGATGTAACGCAGCGATGGTTAAAACATAAGGGTTCTTATTCTGTTTGAATTAGCCTTCAAATGTTTATCTAAAATATTCATACCTTTCACTTTACAAAACTGGACATAAAATTTCATTGGAAGAACCTTTGCCAGATGACTGCTTATCAAAGCCATTCCTCTAGTCAGAACGCTTGCATACATACATGTTACTGTGTGCAGGTGTCTGTCTGTGTATATATATATACACACTATGTTTTTATCAGTTCTAAAGATTTTGAACCCAGAATCAAAACTCTTCAGGTTTTTGGTGAGAGTCACCTCACCTAATTTTAAATATTCAGGGGGTTTATTGTCTCATTTAAATTAAGGTCTCAGATTTCTCAGTATTTAATAAACACTTTCAGAATCTCCCTATTTTTTTAAGATACTTTTTAGAATATTAATATGAATCAATATTCTAATATAGAGACAATTTTTTATAGACAGAAACTTTGTAATTTGAGGTCAGAAGTAGTTCTTATATAATCCACACATGTGTAGTAAATTTCAGCTGAGGTTCAGGTCCTCCTAGATGCCTAGATTTGCTTAGATGTATCATACCCTAAACTCTATTAACTCTGTTGATCAGAATCCTACTGACTATAAAAGCAGCCTGCTCTAGGTAACATGTAGACACCTTCAATTTGAGCTTCTAAAGCCAGATAATATTTATTTTACTATGATAGTTATTATCTCAAAGTACTACTCACTCTCCCTTAATTATGAAAGCCCAGGGTAATTTGAATACTACGGTTCCTACTTTAGTACGAATCTGTGCCTTAATCTGTCTGGAAACATAAAGTTGGAGCATCATACAGCTCAGCTAAGACAAGGAAATTCTGTCATGTCTCATCAGTGAACATACAGAGTAGAGAGATTTAAAAATTAACCTGGATTTTAAAGTGAAAAAAATGTGATATTGCTGAGAGAAAGACAGATGAGCAACCTAAATGTGAATTTCCTGTCCTGCAAGTTTGTTTTCTAGTACCCAGACTTGTTCTTATTCGAAATTATGACAAAAAGTAGAGACATAACAGTGATAGATTCTGTAAGAACATTAAACTCAGAAATGACAAAATAAAATCATAGAATCATAGAAGGGTTTGGGTTGGATGGACCTTCAAGGTCATCTAGTCCAACTCCCCTGTCCCTGCAGGGACACCTTCCACTAGACCAAGTTGCTCAAAGCCTGGGCCTTGAACACTTCCAGGGAGGGGACAGCCACAACTTCTCTGGGCAACCTGTTCCAGTGCCTCACCACCCTCACAGTAAATATTTTTTGATGGTGTTTTTAAATCAAAATTAAACATTTCAGCCATCCCACACTATTTTGTTTTCATGAGTGAAACTTCATCAGATATTTTGTGTCATTTTTCTGTAGCGTTAATCCATATTCCTAAGAGGTACTGTGCCAAGTCATCACTCTATTTGAGATGTGTCCTTGCTGACTGATGTCCTCTAACATGTACCATGGCATGTTAGTGTTCCATTGATAACCACAGTGGTGCAACCAGAGTGTAGATTGCATTATGGGACATTTAAACAAGGCATGATGTTTGGACCCTATTGCTGAATGGCAGCTGAGTTACCTGAATTACAATATTCAAGCATCTTCATGAGAGCTAAGACAAGCATAGACAATGTGAACAGAAATATTTCAGACAGAAATATTCTCACTGTGGTCAATTTAGCCTGAAGAAGGGCAACATTAGCTTTTGGGGATTTTTTTTTAAAAACAGAAGTGTCAAACTTGTAGCAAGATAATACTTTCAAAGAATAACACATTCAAAGCATTTGGGTTGTTTTACTGGGAAGAAGGTTTTACAGTCCAAACCCAATCCCCCAAAAATATTAACAAAAATTTGAAAGACAGACAGACAGACAGATGAAGATGGCTGGAATTTTTACCCAAAGGTCTAAACCTGGGAATAAAAAGGCTTTGAGCTTGATAAATCTGCATGGATATTTTTTGAACATCAATCTCATATTAACTGAAAAGCTGAACTTACCCTGTACATGAGGAAGAGGACAAGGAAAAGAAGAACAAGAGGGGGAAAAAAAAAGGTAAAAGAAAGAAGATAAAAGAGAAAAGAGAGAAAAAATAGGGAAAAAAGGGAAAAGAAAATAAAATGGGAAAAAAAGTAAAGAAAAAAGACCTATGGCACGTTTTCCCTAGTTTAACTGACAGGTCCCAAACTGTTTAATACCTAACTATTATTGCTATTAGAAATGCATCTCTCTAGTGGGCAGAGTGTTCAGCTACATAGATCTCAAATTTGTCCAACAACGATGCCACAGGACTCACTCAGACCTTCTATGTTGTGTCTAGCAATTGCTATTAGTAATGACCCAAATCCTCAGTCACCTGGGGAGGTTGGTCACCACACATGTAAAATCACAAATATGTGTTCATATGTGCACGTGGGTTCACCTCTGCCTGTACATTCAACATACAGAAGAGACTTCTTGAAATGTAGTACCTTGTTCACTAAACTAAGACTGTCAGGCCTTATTAATAAAAATTAATTGTGAATATCCCTCATTCCCACAGGAGGGCTTCTAAACACTCCATCAGAACCTGAAGTGGAAGCTGAGGCTGAAGAGGATAATGAAGAGACAGGACACCGTAGCAAAGACTGCAAGGTTTTGATGCGGTTGTGTATTTATTTTGCTGGCAGATCTGATCTTTCCTAGCTACGTTCTGCTTCTTTGCTGCACCCACCCATGCTCCCCCCACTCCCTCACCTAGATTCTCATCTCTCCTTTTATTTTTTTCCTCTTCTCCCAGTCTCTCTCATGCCAGAGACCTGTGCAATATCATTTTCCGCATAATGAAATCTAGAGTGACATTAATGTAAGTGTAATTTTATAGTGGGGAATGGGCCTAGCTGATCGTTTCTACCTGCTGTGTTTTGATGATAGACATTGGGATGTCACCATCTGTGTAATGAAATTTCACCTCCGTAATGGTTCAGATTATCAAACATTCTTCCAAGCTGTCTCACAGAAATTTATTTATTTATTTACTCAATAAGGATGGCAAAGTTGCTCATCTCTGGGAAGCAGAAGGAGGCTGGGAAGGGGGAAGGGGCGGGCCAGGGGGGGGGGAGCTGAACAACAGCCATGACCAGAAAAGATAATAATAAAAAAAACCCCCAACATCATGCCAGGGAAGAAAATGAGATTGTGCCACCTTTGTGTTCAGTGCTGTGTCCACATTCTGTTATTCCCCCATCTCCCCTAACAAGAAAGAGTAAGATGCCAAAGCTATATACCAAGCAGAATATAGGCATGTTAAAGCAGCAAGTGAGGATTCTGGAGATTTTATGGCTATAGCGTGCCTTTGTTTCATTCATACTCAACTTCCCTTGGTATCAGTAAGAGCTACATAACATGACAGAATCAAATCTGCCTTAAAATGGACACTTTCTTCCTTCTAGATTTCTGATGTTGTGATCAGAAAGCTGAGTGACTCACATTAAGGGGAATCAGAGACATACGCACAATGTTTTAGGTAATGGTGAAAAGAATTTCTGTATCTCTTACTGTTTGGGGGTCAGGAGTTAGTCCTGAAGATCACTCGACCCTTCTTGGTATTTCTGTCCTGTCACTTTTATATCTGTCTTTCAGAGGCTGTAAATTGTAGAACCTCCCTTTTCCTCCCCCTCCCCCATGATAAAAATGTCTGGATTCAGATTTCACTGGACACCAGACTGAGCAGTACTGTGTTTCACTATGGGGAACTCGTTCTATTTAGCAATGAATTATGTCTTTTTCATTTCCACCTCACTTCTAATGTCCTGCCACCTCTGCAGAGAAGAAAACCCTAGGTTTGCAGAGATGACAAATAGAAAGACAGCCTGTCAGAGTCACAGCTCAAATAGGTGTTTGTTCTGTTTTTCCAGCTGAAGCTATAGTCTATATATATCTAAAACTTCCAGGTGTCTCACAGTCCCAGCAGATCAGATGCTTTTAAACACATGTAGTACTTCAATTTTTATGCCAAATTCCAGAAATCCCACGTAATGTGTACACCGTAGCTGCCAGGCACATACTTTTGAGAAACTCCAGAAATACTATACATATCAATTGCTGCACTTTGACCCAACAAATCTGAAATGCCTAGGGAACACTGGATGGATCAACTGTGCAGACACTTTCCAGAATATAATATGCTTACTACATATGCACATATACATGTTATTTTTGTCTGGAAAGCCATGGATGTTCCTGTCTGTGAGACATCATGCCAAAAGACACTAACCAAATGAACTATCCTTTTTCTAATAACTCACATCAAAATAGACAGCATGTGTGCCTGTGGGAGTAAAGAAATAAAGTCCCAAAACCTTTTATCTGGACCCAGCAGACTGTGAGACCTCACCAATTTTCACAGATGAGGTTGTACTACAAGAAACTGGAGAGTTACCAAAAAAAAAAAAAAAAAGCAAATACCACATCTTCAGGTTGGATGGTAAATTCCTTTTCGAGGTTTCCTTGATCTGTGCCTTTTCTTGCTGTCGTGCCTTTTGTTGCTGTCCACCAGAAGATGCTCTTTAGCGATGTTCACAGTTTTATGTTTATCTGGTTTTTCGATTTTTGACACCCCAAAGACCATATGTGTTTGATCTTCAGAACCATATGTCTGGAAAGTCAAGGCATTGACTGACCTAATTTCCTTTGCTACATTTTCTCTCAATTCCTCCGGTATAGGACTCTGTTTTTCACAGAGAAGTGAGAATTCCTCATGACTCTTACATTGCCATATGAGTTAAATAGACCTACATAATTTTGTTTTCTTAGAAAAAAAGATTTTAAAAAATATAATAATAAAACCGCTTTGTTCATTTTCACTGTAAAACATTTTTTCTGTCATGGAATAGTTAATATTTTATCCCAACCTTATGCAGAGATGAAGTAATGGAAAAAATGCTTGAAGGGTTTTTTTTCATCCCAGCAAATCTTGGCTTTAGGAAAATAATTACTCAATTAAAAAAAAAAGTTTACTAAATTGAATAATTCTTCCCCAGATATTTTTTCCTTCTCATGATTATTTTTTAACTAGTCTAGATAATGATATTATTAGCTAATTAGTGATAAATGTCAGTAATTTTATTTTACTGAGACCATTTGAAGTCATGTGTATATTTATGCAAAATGCAGATTGACTGAAGCCTAAAGAGGTATGAAATTCATTTCTGCCCCAGAGGCCCTGCACTGAGCCAATGCAGCACATAGACGCAGCTTCCACAGGCCAAAGTGGAACCAGCACCTGAGTGGGCTCCCAAGGGAGAAGTGGCTTTTCCCCTGACTAGGACTATATTATGATCATTCTTGGCATATGGAGGACAACTTTAGAATAACTTTCATCTCAGTTTCCTCTAGGAAGGATCCTCAAGGATCATTTTGAGCAAGGAGTTTGAGCACTGAGTCAGACACAGCCAGTCTTAGATGCTTCAAATGGAAAAGGAAGTGAGGCCATGGCTCTTCTTCTCAGTTGCCACTGGAACTGGCCAGGTATGACAGAAGGGCATGACTAAAGTGATGGCAGATACCACGTGCTAGTTCCTCTCTTGAATGGCTGTGTGTGTGTGTGTGTGTGTGTGTGTAAGATTGCTCTGTTTCAGGGCTTTGTTTTACTTTTTTGAGAAGGAAACAATTATTGAGCCTCTTGATTTTTCCCATGGACATAAGACAGTAAAGGTGGGCTTTTGTAGGTTCCAAAGTCTTTGTCTTAAGAAGTGCCTGCTAAACTCCTTTGCCAGCAAAGCAAAAGATTGCTTTTCCTTGAATGAGTATTTTAGCTTTTTATCTTACGTGTTTATGAAATGAAAACACCAGTGGAAAAATACTGTCTCTTCCAGCACCAGTGTACAGCACCCAGGAACACTGAATGCAGCAGGGATTGTCAGGTCAGAGGCCTGCATGGTTCAGTGGCGTGTAGTCTGCTCTTTGACAATGGCACCATCCATGCAGACAAGTAATTGCCATCCAGCTCTTCTGGGGGGACCTCAGCAATTCCTTCACTGCTGCATGCTCAGATGCACTCTCTCAGCAAGTACCATCAAGAGAAATCCATCATTCAGAATACTCAAGCAACCATTTATAACAGTTTTCTACTCTCTGTCTTCTCAGGTTCTTGTTTTTGTTATTCCTGTTGCATTAGCAGGAAATCTGTGCATATGCCAGCTTGAAAGACTGAGAAGAGACCTATCATGGATGGCTCGAGAGAGGCATATGCAACTTGAGAGCAACTGTCTCCCACCTTCAGCCCAAAGGGAGAAAACAGGGAATATATTAACCATCAGCAAACTTTAACTAAAGGGCTCTGCATTTCTAATCAGAGTAGCCTGTAACAAATTGGGGAGTGTGTCCGTCTGTGTATAATGCCTATATTTTTTTGGTGCATAACTAGACTATAATAAAATAAAATATTTATAGGAAATAAATGAAGGGATATTTCCTGAGCAGCAATTTTTAAAGCTGTCACTAACTGTTGTAAATGCTTAGTGCTTCCTTCCAGAAATAAATTGAACCATATTAACCATGTATATCATGGTTTGAGTCATCAGACTTTAAACCACAGATTTTCCAGAAGCTGAGAGAATAAAGCAGGGGAACAACCACTGCATATTTGCCTGGTTGTTTTTTTTTTTTCTCCTAAAGTATTTGTCTTTGACCACTGTCATCAACAGAATATTAGGCTAGATAGACCTTTGATCTGACCCTGCAGGGCAGATCTTATCACCCTGATTTATTATTACCGAAACTGATTTACAGCACTCTTGCTTTTATTATTTTATTATAAGTGTTGTCTCCATGCACTATGCAAACATGCAGCCACAGTTCTAGTGAATTTATACTCTCCATGGAAGTGTCAAGAAAACAGACAACATGAATTAACATTTTCATCCCTTTGGTCATTTAATTGCTGTTGATAAAACACAGAGGTCTGGCTACTACCATGCCAGGGACCTACATTTTTATTTGATATCTGAGTTTCCTGGAGAGAAGTGAAGGTGTAACAGAACTGATGGAGAGTGACAATGCTGAGTTTTCTGTAGAAGTCTCACATTCACTCTGGCTAGCTTTAGGTGCTTACCTGAGTCACACAATGACTTCTCACTTGACCTTCTTCTATAAGCAGGTAAAGACAGGTCAGGAATTAACACGTTTCTCAGGCATGGTGGGACATACTTCTTCTTCTGACAGATTATAGGGCAATTTAAGATGATTGCACTCCTAATTTGGATGTCTCAGTTATTACTTAGTGGGATGAATGGGGGAGTCTTTAACAGAGCAGAGGTTGCTGTATGAATTTGCAGGGTGGAAACAGCTAACCCAGACATATGATACTGGAACAAAACTACAATAACAGAAGAATGAATCACTCTTGTTACTCTCTTTGAAGGAACAGAGCTAACCTAGTGTCTAATATAAAATCAAAAAGAAAAGTTTTTATTAAAAAAAAGATATTATTTTCATTGATTCAGTGGGTTGTTGGAACTTTTTTTATACCACAATTATAAAATTAAATTTTGTTGATATTTTAAAAGTGGTTTTTGAAGGTATACCAATAATAATAATGAAATAAAATATAGAACACTTGTTGGGTTTTGCTTTCATGACAAATAGGCACTGACAAATCCATGCCACATTACCATCCTTGATTGCTCTGATGGAACTCATTTTCATCTCCTGTTCCTCTAATTACATGAAAATTGCATACTTTTTATGCATGACACATTTTCTGCAGCTTTAGAAAAAGGTTGTGAAGGGGGAAAAAAAAACATTTATCAGTTTCTTTCCCCCACTCATAAAGGCTATATGTCATGTACTCAGCGATCAATCCAGGTTTAAGTGCCAGTTTTCTGTGCTATTGTTATAACCAGAAAAGGAAGTATACGAAAAAAAATGGGTTTAAGTGTGTTTTTTCCCCTTAAGAATGGAGATTTAGAGTGGTCTTGTCACTGGTCTGTTAGTCTCTTCACCGTCTTACCTTCCTTAATTTCAGATTTCAAAGCATGGATGAATGATTCAACACCAGACTAAGTAGAAAAGACTAAATTTGAACAATAGTACCTCTTAAGCTATTCCCCCATTCCTCAGGTTTTGTTGAAGATTTATTTTAATAGTTAGGTGAGAGAAGTGAAAATCACCATCATTGCTGCAGATGCATTAAAAAATAAATGGACAGTACTAATAAATTACAAGTACAAGAATAAATTAGATGCCACATACCTGGTTTTTAGTTATTTGTTTGCTTTCATGATGGAAAATGGAGGGGCAGAGGGGAAATAAAAGTTGATGTCGTTAGTCTGTATTTAACTGTAATGGGTTTGCACCAGGTGGGTGCATTTTCATCCTTCTAGTGTAACAAGTCATCTAGGTATTTTTCTCCTGACATTAGCTTTGATGGTGAAATATGCTCAGTGTGTGAAGACCTCCATCCAGATGGCCAACACAAGCTCCTGCCACTTATAAACCACTCTGGATGTTTGCTGAAGATCCTCATCACAGAATCACAGAATCATCTAGGTTGGAAAAAGACCTTGAAGATCATCTAGTCCAACTGTCATAGAACTTCAGTAGTGATCACCCCCTGAGCTTTGAAGACAAATGTGTTTCAGGACGTTGCTGTTGGTTTGGGCTTTATTTCCAAGTTATTCATTATTCATGCTAATCCTTGTAAGTCAGAAATTTGTATCAGCAGGGAAAAGTTATACAATTAAATTAAACAAAATGTTGAAGCTCCTTTCTGAAACTGAAGGTAAATGGAACCTTGGATATCCAGAATATACTCTGTTCGGCCACAGATTAAGGCTGAGACTCTTACTAGAATAAATGGGATAAATAAGTACAGGGTACTGTAAAGTAAGTGTTGAAAGTTTTGTTTTTCTTCCCCCTCCGAGCTGATTCAGTTCTTAGGCTGACTGCAGAAACAAAATCTTTCCAGACAGAGTGAAGTAAAGCTGTGTGATTGGCCATGGTGCCCATGCTGGCAGACAGTGAAAGCACAGGGATTCATCCTGGCACTTTGGTATGTCTAGTGATGGCCCTGCAACACAGAAAAGACTCTTTCGTGCCGGGAAATACCTCACTCAGGAAATGCATTGTCTTTATTCATGCTTCACATTCAAGAACATACAAGCTTTTTAAACTGCAGAAATGAAACACGGTTCTGCATATTTTTTAAGAGTTAAAATGAAAAGGTGATCTTGATGAGAATAGCACAGAGACATAAGAGCTTCTTGCAGCATTCACAACACAATAGCAAGTCAGAAAATGAAGCTGGCAAGACACATCCTGAAGAAAGACTGCCATGCCATGAGCTCATTCTGGTCTGATCTACATGCAGTTTATTTCCAACATAAAACATTCACAAATAAATAAAGTACCAATCTGTCCCTCTTAAATATCTGTTCGTATTACTGCAAGACTTCTTTCTGCCTTTTCTCACATTTGTTTATTACACCCACTGGTTACATCATCTATTAAATTAAACCCCAATCTAGTTCTTAAAAACCTGTGTAACCTTGAGTAAAGTTATCACAGATGATAAAGGCATCACAGACAACTAATCCAACTTCCCTTCAGTCCCTGCAATGCTTTTATCTTTGTAATTTGTTCTGGTGCTGGGGATGAATAAAAAAAGAGCTTTACTAATCACCTGAGAAAAGTTATGCACATTGTGTGTGTGCAAAAATGAGGACTAAATTTTGCATACTCTTCAGAAGAGGGACTGTCTCTAGCCAGGGATGAAATTTTCAGTGAACTTGATAGAATTATTGTACTCATTTTACCAGAGCCAAGATTTAATTCTGTGTTTTGCAGCTTGCATAATGTTTAGTTCATTGGGGCCCCTACACACTGGTAAAATATTGTCAATTAATAATAATGAATTTGTTTATTTTCTTTTTCTGAAGCTATGAAATGCAACCTTTAAATAATTAACCTCCAGTCTGTTTTTTTTGAAAAGTCAGTATTTTCTGTGTTTTTAATAGTGACAGTAAGAGAAATAACTGTAAAATTATACATTTCAGAATGAAAGTAACAATGAAGTTTATTTAGCTTTACAAAGAAAAAAAGTCATGCTTTTAATCTGTATTTTCTTCTTACTAAAGAAGACCTAGGTATTGATACACAGACTTTCTAGGTTTATAATGACAATTGTTCAGATAGTGATGAAAAATTTTCTTTGAGGAATATTTCAATGAAGAAAACCATATTGAACTTCTTATTGGGTTTGCAGTATTTTTTTATACCAGGACATATGGATGACCACTAGATATTGACAAAAATCTTCAATGATTCCAGAGTTTCATGAGTTAGATATAGATGTATGTGTGTTTGAATATTCGTGCCCTAAGTATGCCCAATACAAGAGCTTCTCCTTATTAATCTCTGAAAACAATGAATATGTTTTTTAATGACAACCGTGGGATGTGGCTTTGAGAATTAAGATTATGACAGTGAAATGCTACTTCTTCAGTGAAACAGGAGCAATGTGATTTCTGTTCCCAGCAGTAATCATTTGTTCGACCTCTAGTGAGTTCCACTGTGTTTTTGTGCCTTAGGATCCCCACCTATAAAGACGAATTCAAAATTCTTGGTGAGTAGACATGCAAATGATTATCAGTGCAATGAGTAACAAATACAGTTATGTCTGAAGTAGCATATAAAGAAATTTTTTTCCTAAACTTTTTCAGAAAGTTAAATAACACATAATGGCAGGTATTAAATGTGAGGGAACAAGGTTTTTAGTGCTTTGCAGCAAATGCCACATCTCCCTGCCCTAAGAATGTCAATCCTGTATTGTGAATTCCTCTAAAGAAGAATCATCCTTTGGGGGTACACTGGAGGATTTTTTACTTCTTAGAGAAAGAAGGGTGAGTAGTTTCTTCCATTCTGAAGAAAATGTAAAGCCTGATGAGCTGAATTAGGTACATACCATTTGACTGAGTTGAAAGAAAATATACAGTTGTGCAATTAAAGAGATTTAGCAAGAGATTCATAGGGGGTATAATTAGGAATGATGGGATGAAATCAAGGAAACAAAAATGTGTTAAAATATTACAGCATGCACCTTACTGTGACATCTATTAGATTATGGAAATATTTATTGCTGGAATGGATAAATCTCTAGGTCTACCAAGCAATGAATAATGAGGTCTATGCTGAGTCTGAACATTGGGTGTGAGCAATATGACCTGAGAGTTCTTTGCGGATTCTCCATCTGTACAGTCTCCTTGGCAAGCAATGAGGTCCTGCAAGGGCCAGATATGTGCAATAGAAGAAAAAGGAAAAGCTCAACTGTGTTTTTTCTTTTAAAAGACTTAAGAGACTGCAGAGCCATAGCCAATGGATGAGAAAACTGAAAAAAAAACTACTGAAACATAACTTGGTAAAGAAATATACTTCAGAGTAGGCATTTAGTGAGTATCCAAAGACTGGATGACTAGAAGTCATACAACTTGATCAGAAGTTCCAGCACCTTCTTCACAACCCCTTAATATAAATGAGACTGTTCCCTCACCTATGTCTAATTCTGCAACAATGTTTTTTCATTCAGTTTTCTGTAATAATTGATTAATTACTTATTTATCAAAATGTCAATATTTGGCATTTATAAAAAATTACTAACAGTTCCAGTGAAAAATAAAATTATATATCTTCTACTGAGGAAATTAAATGGAAAGGTAACTCCTAAGATATCATTGAAGCTGATGATAGTTTTATTTTCTGTCATCACTATAATATTCAAGATAATAAAATAGTAAAAACATTAATCAATTGATTTTTCACTGTGTTTTACAGTAGTACGGAATTAGAGGAGCTTTAGAGAATCTTTTTAGAGATGCAAAATGTAATTTCAAGCCTGGATTTTGAACCCAAGCATGGACGGAAAACTTGCTTTCAAAGTAGATCTCAGCTTTTGTTATAGAATCAGATTACTTCTGAGACAGGGTCAGCACATATTATTATGAACAATGAGAAATGATGTATGGGATGGCGTATCCTGGAGAGTAGGCTATGTCTTTTTGAAGTACAGCCCTGTCCAAGTAGAATTGTTCTGTTTGGTTCTTTATATAGACTTTGTATAGAGAATCAGTGAATAGCTTCTACAGAAATTTAATTTAAGATGCCATTTTAACAGCAGAAAACTACCCATTTCATGGTTTGCATCAGTCTTGGCTTTCATTGAGGGCAGTAACAGACAAAAGCATACCAAACCTTACAAGATCACCCTTTTAAAGAAATTAAAGACTAAGGGGAACCTTTCTAAATCTGGGAGCATAAGTCAAATATCCATGTTAAAAATTAACCATATAACCTGAGAGACTGAAAACCTGTTTCTCCCTCACTGGCTGGGATGCTTAAGCTTTGCTGCCATGATGTTTTATTGACAATAAGTAAGGTGGAAGGCAGACCTAAGTGTAGGGAAGAGGTCTGTATTATTCATGTTGAGAATGCAGTTTCTTATGGTCAGGATTTGATGATGATGATGATGATGATGATTGCAGTCTTCCTCTGTGCGTTTTCCTGAAACTCTGATGTGACACCAAGGTAAGGTACTCCTGTAACTTAAACGTTTTACTTAGTTCCAGTCATCTGGCTCAACATCATAACAGATAATACCATGAGTATGTAATTATTGATGATTTAGTTAAGAAAAATCTTTACTATGGTTAGGGCTGCCTTTACTAGGAACATCTTTTAGAGAAATGGAGATGCCATTACCTAGAAATGTAGCTCTGAGTTTCATCTTGTTTGGGAAAGTCAGTGAAAAAAGTTAAATAGTCCAATTGCCAACCCCTACCTGCACATTAATAAAGACGTCAGCAGACTCCTAGTTATTTTCCAAAATTTTTTACTGTTTTACCTCACCTAAAATACTCTGCTCTTACTCCAGCACTTACAGTGTCATCAAATGAATGTTACTCATTTTCATTTGTCTTTGCTTATTGTAAGAATCTACAAGGGTGGCTTTAGACTGAGGTGTCTATATATTAAAAAGCTAACAGTATGAACAGAAAATATTGCTCAATTTGCAGGTATATGAAAGAATGAGAATTGATGTCTGAGCCCTAACTGAGCTCACAAGCCTGAAGTGAAGTCACTTGTCCTGAAGGCCCATATGGCTGAAAGACTATTTAAGGTATTATTTATTTTTTGTTATATATTTTATGCTTACAGCATTGGCAGTAAATAAACACACTGAAGAAGAAAACACTACTTAACGAGGAGTAGATGAGATTGAATGTGACTGTTCCAGACCTGTACAAGAGGCACTGGCCCATTAAATGAATGTGTAGAGCTACTTCTTAATGTGTTAGCCAAGTAATCAATTTCTGAAAATACCAAATAATTTAAAAATAGCCCTGTCTGACCTGAACCAGTACTGGCGTCAGACCAGGCATTTCTCAGGTACCTACTTCTTCCCTTAATCAATCAGTTCTGACTTTTTTCCTATTACCTTTTATTCCCCCACCCCCCACCCCCTCTCTCAAACTTCATTTTATAGAATTACCTGGCCAACCAACCTCTATAGACAAAATTCTTAAGCTTCTTTTAATATTCTATTAGCTTTGTAGCCCATTAACACAGTGGAGTGGTTGTAAAGGGAGAATCAATGCAACAGATACAGACCAACTCTGGAAACTAGGACCCTGGGGGTCTGCTCATGGTCTTGGAATCGCTTTGCTCTACAACCTTGAGCCAGCCACTTAACTTCTTGGTGCCTGAGTTTATTCAGCTGTAAGCAAATGTAACAGCATTTGCATACTGCACAAACGTCTTGAGAAATGTAATTTGTAAACCTTAGGCAATGCACATGCATTCATGCCTACTCAGATTTATAATTCCCTTACAGGAGTCAAGTAAAAATCTGAGGTCACTTTAGAAAATATTGCTTTTAATATTTGTTATCTGCTTTGAGATTTTTGAATAAAACAGTGTTTGTCAGGGCCAAGTGTTGAATCCAGAGGAGAAAGACTGAGACCTTGTTATTCTGTTATAAAGTGGTCATAACTGAATTAGATAAAAGAGAAAATTATAAAGAGTGGTGGAAAAGATATGTATCTTTTTGGATTATGTTCATTTACATGATAGAATTCATGGTCACTGGAAGTTCCTAAGTCAAGATTTTAAACAGCTGCAAAATACAAGTAGATATGTATATACACAACATAAATATCCTTTGTTATCCTAAGTAACTAACAGCAATTACAAATTGGAAGGCATCTAAAGATTCATATATTCAGGGACTAAGCTACTCTCTAGCATTAGTGATCTCAATGTAGGTAAGTGAGCATGTGGAGAAATGTTCCATCAAATAAAAAAGCACTGGTTTTGAGGGATTTATGGGTCTTAGCCTATATAATAATTCCTGTGTTACAAGCATGTTCTAATCTATGTTTATATTGAAAATGTTTATGAGCTACATTAAGTTCAACATGAACCATATGCAGGACTGTGTGCTGGAAGGGATTTCCCTGCATAGAATTTTTAGAGGTCTCTGTATCTCATTAGAGCATCTTCAACATTTTGTCTGGGACAGACTACATGGAATCAGAGTATGGACTGATGACTGTGTACACTTCCATAATCTTTAAGTATTTTCTCATCAGTGGTTCAAAGATATAATCCTGGTTCAGCAAGCTTCTGAGAAAACAAACAAGGCAAGTAACAGGTTTTTTTTTGCAATTCACCTAAGAGAAAGAATAATTCACTTCTGTTCAAAGGACTGTAAGTTTTTACTCTGAGAAAGCTTTGAAGGATTTCATTTGGAGGAAGATGACAGCTAGGAAGCTGAGACCTAAGAGAACTTTTCTTGAAGGTTCTGTCTATAAACTCATGTATTTCAAGTAATTAAGCTCAGACTCTCCAGTTGCAAAACTTCATACCTCTTCCTTTCTGTTCTATCTGGAAAACTGGCATGAACCTTGCTTATATCTGTCAGGGAAACATAAGCATATGAGAAGTAACAGTTAAGAAATGGATTCTTTCTGTACAGATGCTGTAGTCTGAACTGCCTGAAACCACATGAAGAGGGAAGGCTGATCCCACAGTCGGTCATAGCAGACAAAGACTTTGTGGGTGTGTAACTGAGGAGGGTGAAAGTGGGCTGGGAGATCAGTTGGCTGAGGAATTGTGATTGTAACACTTACTCAGTGGCTCATGGTTGCCAGCTGCTTCTCTCTTAGGTCAGAGTAGCTATCTTTGATACGAGTGAAATTTATTGAGGGAAGAAAAACTTTTTTTTCTTTTTTTCCTTTTCTATCAATTTCTTTGAGTTTCTCTCTATGGCTGCCCAATAGTTCCATTTCGAAGGGGACTGAGAATTTGTACTCTGCCATATCCATTATTTTTCACTTTGTTGGTTGCTAAGCAGTCCCTTGTTGCTAAGTAGGGTATGAGCACTTAATTTACTACATTCTTTTTTCTCGTACCAGATTTTAGAAATTGCAGATCCTGTTTAATCAATGTGTAAATGCATGCTTTTGATGTATTTTTCCTAAGAGCAATATTTTGATCATTCTTAATGATACTTAATGAAGTCACCGCATGATTTCTGATTGTACCTAATTGAAGCTTGTGACTTGCATTTCAATGCTATCATCTTACAGTTTTATGTCTATCAGATGAAACTTTACAAGGACCCAAATAAATTAAGAAATATACTGAATTGATGCATTTCTTGGAATAAAGTTGCTTGAAAATATATATATAATTTTTCAAATTAATTGTAGGGTAAAAGCTATCTCTTATATTACAAATCTGAGGTGGAAGAGGCACAAGAAATTAAGATGACAAGAAGGCTGGTTTATTATTATGTAGTGCTGGATTACATAAAATGAACTAAAACTGTTGGACTAGTTCCTTAAGAATAGATACCCATACAAAGCTATCAGAACAGATAATTACTTATCATTTTAATGAAAGACTCCTTTTTTAATGCTGACAAAATGTTGGCATTATACAAGCACAAACATCAAGATAGATCCTGCCCTAAATCCCTTGTAAAGTAAAATACAGATTCTGCAACTATTTACTCTTGAAAAACAATCACATAATCTGCGTAAAATCATCAGAGGTATTTATCTGAAAAGATTTGTGGACCTTCCTCATTTGGTGAGTTATAGAGTCATAGAATGGTTTGGATTGGAAGGGACCTTAAAAATTATCTAGTCTCAACCCCCCTGCCACAGGCAGGGACACCTTCCACTAGACCAGGTTGCTCAAAGCCCCGTCCAACCTGGCGTTGAACACTGCCAGGGAGGAGGCAGCCACAACCTCTCTGGGCAATAGTGCCCCTAACACTCATAGTGAAATCTACCCTCTTTCAGTTTAAAGCCATTACCCCTGGTCCTATCCCCACATTCCTTGATAAAGAGTCCCTCCTCATCTTTCCTGTAGCCCCGTCTAGGTACTGGAAGGCTGCTATAAGGTCTCCCCAGAGCCTTCTTTTCTCCAGGCTGAACAACCCCAGCTCTCTCAGCCTGTCCTCATAGAAGAGTTAGGTGCCCAGTTTAACACTGGTAAGGAGGACAAAAGAATATTCTTGGTCTGAGAAAATTAATTTTGTACAACTCCGTTTCCCAACTTATAGAATTGCAAAGTCTGATATTTACCAGCAGAGGAAGATCCTGGAAATATATTCCCACAGGAGAATAGAAGAAAGGCCAACTAAAGGATCATGGTTAATGTCCCAGTGCTCTTTGCCATGTTCCAGTTACACAGCTAATTTTCATTCTTAAGAAAAATCAAATGATACATGTTATTATCTTCAATTCTTCTAATTTGTACCTGTATCTGAAGAGCCCAGGTGAGATCATTTATGCTTTCTGTCTACAAATAAGCCACATGTGTTGGCTTCAACTTGGAAGAAACAGTTTGATGTCTATATCTCTATTACATCAGTGATCAAAGGTCAGCTGTAGAACTCTTTCTCCTTATCTCCATATCATCATTATATCGACATCTATTCATTCATGTTCCTGTTATTTGTTTTGTTTTGTTTTTTCTTCTCTCCTAGACTCAACAAAGTTATTTAATTGAAAAGGTGGTTAAACTGAATTAAACAAAGAGTAAATGTTTAACATAAAAAAGTAAAAAAGAACAGGAAAAAAAATAATAAATTAATTAAATTTTAAGAGCTAATATGTCAGGATCATTTTTGCATTTTTTTAAGAGATAGTCTTTGACAATGGAGTTTACAGGATACCTGAGACATCCTGAGAATAAATGAAATGTCCTAGATAAAGAAAAGCATTTTAAGGCTTTTTAATAAAGGTGGTGTCTGCTGTAAAAAGAGAGCAGTTAAATATATGGATGCTCTTAAATCCTGCAAGTGACTTCTGACTCACAGTCCAAGTCAATGGGATTGTAAAGTTACTTATGATCTAGCCATGTGGCAAATCTCAGCATTGAATAACACCTCATTTTAAGTGCTCTGTTGGCAGAATGAGTCAAAGCTCTTAGACGGGCTGTGAGAGGGTTGATGCAAAGCATGGAGAGACTTAAGAATATGGTATTCAAAAGCCATCAGGAGTCAAGGGGAGCTGCTGCCTGCTAACTTCATAGTCAGAGCATGCTTGTGGGTCAGGTCAATGAAACTGAAACTAGAAGCTTGTTGCAAGAGATTTCTAGATCTTTTTCTTTGTTCAGTTTCTAAAGAATTTTATTTTTTGATTAGGACATGGAATGGCATCAGTGGAAGAGATAAGAAATATCTACCTCAGGATATACGCTAACCTAAGGATACATAGTGGAAAGGGTGTCGTCCATCCAGACCCATCTCTGCTGCCATTGGCACAATGGCATATAACCATTGCAAACTTAGAGTAATTATCTTAAAAAGTTATTATTTTTAACCCACTGTTGCAATAAGAGTGGTTCTTCAGAAAGGTTTCCAGATCCCAGTGGATAAAGGCCTATTAATGGACTAAATATAATTTATTTATGGTCATTTATATTGATTTATTCTGTGTTAACATTACCTTTAGCTCAAGTAGCTGCTTTTCCTCTCTCTCTCTCAATTCCATATCAGCTTTAATTTTACTTGCTTCAACAAAAGAAGTTCACTCAGTCTTTTCTCAAAAGATGCATATATCATTTAGTAATACTGCAAGCTTGCTTAAGGTATAGGTTTAAATGACTTTTAAATTAATCATACACACTCTGAAAGGTAAAATTTGGACCTGACAGAGGTTCAGGTTAAGCAGTGAGGAGGACATAAACAGGTTCTTAGATCTGTTTCTGCATATGCAAGGTAATACTGCAGGACTCAACTGAGATACTTTGAATTCATGGTGCACTTGAGAATATGACTAGTTGTTGTCATTGCCCCTGTCCTGGTCAAAGAGCATTGTTCAGCTAACACCTATAATTCTAAAACATTAAGTCTCCATCCACCCAACTCCACATTACAGTTAAAATGAGGAAAAAAAAGTTAAAGATTGCGTTCCTGCTAGTACTATCATTCCAAACATTTTCAAATCACTGCCTAATCAGCTCCCTCCTTGTTTCAGATTGTCAAACTTCTAAGCAAGCTATTACTCTTCCTTACAATACTAATGTTGCTTTCCAGATATACAGCATCAGCAAAAGCCTTGGATGATGTGAATCATTTGTTCCAAGACATTCATGGGCTGAATGTGAATAGAAGACTAAAGTGGTTTTATGCTGTCTATCAGAAAATCAAATGATGCAAAAAAAAAAAAAAAAAAAAGAGAAAAAAAAAAAAAAAAGAAATAGAAGGTAATACAAAACCTATAGTACAGACCAATGTACTTACTACTTTGTGACTGCATTAACCAAAGTTTGGAGGGCTTTCTGATGGAAAAGATAGAATTAAGTAAGAGAGCAGTCTTACTGTCAGATTCCTGTCTGATCCTGAAATGTTTCCATCTTCTCTTTTTTTTTTATTTCAGCAGTAATCACATTTAAAAGATGGAACACTGAGGTGTAGAAGAACAGTGAAAATCTAAAACATGTAAATCTCTGTGGCATGTTTGTGGAGTGTCCTTGCATGGCACTCAAGAGGAAGGGATGAGAGGGGGAGGTAAAGGAGGGGTGGGAAGAGAGAAGCTTTATCACTTGCACTTTTGTCATGTGAAAATGTTTTTTTTATTTTTTCAACAACTGAAAGATCTACAAGAAGCGAATTCATTCAATATATGACGAAGGGAAAGGATGTTGAAGATGAAGTTCTTCACTCTATCCCCTACCCCAGTCCCAGATATATGGTACTAGTCACAAGGTGAATGTTTCAATCTTCCTATTCATTAACTTATGAACCTCTTTTTTAAAGACAGGAGTACAGACTGTGCCAAATATATGCTGGGCTCGTAATGAAGACAAATGCCCACTTGGAGCTGAGTTCAGACTGTGGAATTCATTTTACTCTGGGACTTTTATTACTGTGTAATTAGAGTGACATTTGGTCAGTCTCGTTAGATCTGGATTCAGACCAGGGAGTTAGAGGTGGAGGTCCAATAAATTCTCTCCTCTAAAGCTGATAGTTATTGTTTTAATTGTTGTGCTACTTTTATTGCCACTGGGCCTTGCGTTATTATTATTACTGCATGATTCTGGCTCTATAATTCCCTAGAATGACTTCTCCATCTAGTCTGTATTTTCTGTATTCTCCCAGATCAGCTGTATTGCCTGAAACTCATGAGGACTTGTGCATTGTTTAAATGCAGACAGCACTGGGGTAGAAAATTCCAAAAAGAAACCTTCAGGGCTGTTAAGAAATTATTATGGTTATTGAATAGGTTACACAGTTCTCTTATGACTGTAATATGGCAAAGAACTGGCTAGTTCGCACACTACTGATTTGAGGTAAAATTGCTTAATACTGATAACTCAGTCTGATATCTCTGAATCTTGAATTAAATTATCCTACTTTTCTGGTCTCAGGCCATTGTGATATATGACTTGGAAAGATAAAAGAAGTTACTTCAAATAAGGATTTACCTAATCTTATATAAGTTATAAACAACTTTATCTGAACTGCTCACTTACAAAACATCTCCGTATAATCAATGGAGAGAAATAGCCACAACTCACACAAAATTTCTGTATTCTAAAGTAGGCCTCTAAGATAGATGATATGTGAGAATTGGGAGTAATTCATTCCAAAGATGTTTAGATCAAGGAGATGAGCTACAGATTTCTACAATATAGACATATAATGTAAGGAAAGATTAATCCTTCACTGAGTGCCATTCCTAGGTAATTTTCAAAGAACCTTTTTCCTATTCCATGTGAGGACTCCAGCAAAAAAATAGTATATAGATAAATGACTATAATGTCTTTTACAGAAATAAACACATCTTGAAGCTTATTAGATGTATGTAATACATGGGCGGAATCAAGAATCATTGGAAAAATCAAAGGGAGATAAGTAGATGAATAAACTGGGTAGGATCACTTAACACATTGCCTAGATATATCTATAGTTATGGTGAATATAAAGAAAATAATTTGGTTATTCAACTAGGTATTTTAATATCTGATTCAAATAAAGATGGGGGGGGGGGGAGGGGGGATCGACTTTTAATCACAAATTAGATCTAAGACCTTGGGCTAAGGTAAATAAGCAAAGAAAATTTCTGTAACTATGTGACAGTCTGCAGTAAATTCTAGGTTGAAATAACGACATTAAAAAAAAAAAAAATCCACACAAAAGACCCCAAACCAAAAGTACTCACTTTAGTAAACATTCAGATAAATTCTATTTTCTATGGAGCATTAAAGGTTGTATTAACTGTAAAGTTCTTTTCTGTGTCTATGCTTGTTTAAGCTTCTGTAAATATGTAGTTCACAACAAATGTGACATTTGCTAAAAGTTAAATACAAATATACTCAAAGTAATCTTAATACTCTTATTATACCTTATCATTATCATTAGTAATTTGATGCTTGATGTTTCTCATAGGGCCTGATCCAAGGACAATGGATAAAAGTTTGGAGAGGAGAAAATGTCTCTTACCAAACTCCCCAGTTTTACAAAGTGTGTCTGACATATTTCCCTAATTTAATGAAAAGAGTTAAGTATTATAATGCATTGTTTATCTGATCTATCTCAGGGATTTCCTTGAAGAGAAGATGATATGAATTATTGTCTAAATTTACCTATTTCTTTTCAGTAAGTAGAAAGGAAATCTAGATAGCTCTCAGTGAGATAGATTATGTATATAAGTGGTCAGATAAATTCCACTCCTTCACAAAAACCAGATCTAACGAAACACCTAAAATGTGTTAAAATCCCACCACTCAGTCATCAATAGGAATATGGACATGCTTTAAATATGCATATATCATTCATATCAAAGTGGAGTTGCTCTTAGACACTTTCCAGTATAACTGAAAGAGTAGTAGGTGAAAACATATTTTTATAGGTCTCTTATTTCTTGTCTTTTAAAAAAAATCAATTTATTTTTAATAAAATAATAAAGAAAATGGTTTCCATTACAAGAACAGGGAAATGAGTTCAATAACTTAACTTTTCCTTTCTCCCCACACAATCTTAAACTCATAAAAATGGCTAGGCAATGCATTTAAAGACCTTGCAGACTACTCAGAATATAAATAATCACATCTAGTATAAACAAACAAGCAGATACATTGTTTAACGATTAATGCCTAACTCATGAATAAAAACACACAGTGGAGACAGAAATATTTAATTTTGTATTATAGAACACCATTAGGAACTATTTGATAAAATACAAATGTGGTAGAGACTCCTTAAAATGCATAACTTTCACGTATGATCAATTCTCTCATCGAAATATTTTATTCTTACACAAAGAATTTAATAATGATGGAGACTGATGACATGTAATATTAGAAATATGTGGTTTGTTTATTGTATCACTGAATAAGTGTAACTGAATGGTGAAATTTCTTTTGTCTTCCCTTTAGCTGTTTTCATGTGGAAGTTCCACATTTCAGATGCATATTTTGGGCACTGGGAATTTGTTGTTTAAAGCTATTGTTTCTGTATACAACCCATGCCAAACTGTCCGAACTTGCTTAAGTAAAGGTGGTGGCTGATAGACTACAGACTAAATTACGTTTCTAATGAGGTGATTCCAAAGGTTGGTGCCTTTTCACTCCCTCCTTTAACTCTTCTGCTGCTTACAGTAAGAAAGAAATTCCCCGTTCATAAGCAGCATCTTTTATTTCTGTTTCCAGTGAAAGACTGAAGGAATTCTCAAACCACCTATTTAATGCATACCCCTGGCTGGGTATAAACACCTAAGTAGCAGAGACCAATCCAGAAAGTTAACTTTCTAACAATGCATAAAACTGACATCAGTTTATTCCAGAGGCTTCTCTGTCTTGGACCACAACAAACTCTGGGGGAATGTACATGACTTAACATGTCTGATGGTTCATGGTATGCCTCAAACATTTGCCTCAACCCTTGTTTTAATGACTTTGTTAATGAGCTTTGTAAAAAAAATGACGTGCTATGTATATTCACTAGGGGCTCAGCATGGGAAGGAACTACAAATGCGAATGGAATTTGGAATGACGTAAAGAATATATTGTGTGCCCTTGGAAACTTGATCAGTAGAAATTGGGTAAAATATAACTATATAACTGTATCATAACACTGTATAATATCAATTAAAAGATCTGTTATAAGAAGGAGTTTGGAAGTGCCAGAAGACAAAGACCTGGACTACACCTTTAACTGAGGAACAGTCCTACTTTATAAAACGGAAAAGAAAGTCTTTCTTACCATAAAATGTTGAATGACAAAGTGACTCCTTTCTGTACAGAACAGTTAAACTAACTGGTAATGATGGCATAAAAGAACATTTTACAGGAAATCTTAGGAATTTTCTGAAACCTTTAGAGCAGGAGAAGTTTAGGTGTAGACTTACAAAGACAATAGCATTAAGATGTAACTCAACAAATTGCAACAGAGCAAAATATGTCCTTGTTGGAATAACAGGCAACTAGCACAATAACTCAAGAGAAGACTTCTTAATGCTTATCAGAGATCCCTTTTTCTCCTTTCCATTCTCCTTTCAATTCTCCTTCACCAAAATGGAGAAACCAAATTTCAATCCTTCACAAAGCAGTTGTAAATGTAATTATTATTTGCAATTCTAGAATTGAGTTTTATATTAACTGAGAAGACAAGAACTTTTTTTTTTTTTTATTAGCATTTCTCACAAATGTTTATCAACAGCAGCAAAAAAAATCTCCTTAGGCACTATTCTGTGCACTATGGGGAATTTTAAATGATTAATTAAACATCCTCTATTTAGACATCCTCTGAAATAGTTCTTGCTAAATCCCAGCTTGGAAAGGGAATACTTCCTGACCTCTTCTAGACCAATAATCAAGATTCCAGATTTGGAATAATCACCCTTATCCTTGTCACAGATACATTTCTTGAAGCCAATTTTATCAAATTATTTAACAGAGATAGTTGAATACTAACAAAAATTAAATCAAAACAAAACCACAAAACAACTGGAAAAACCAGAAGATATTTCCCCAAACTCCCAAGCTCTTTGTTACACTTCAGTATGCAGTTTCAGCCTCTTTTTTTTTTTCCATTTTATTTGCTTTGATTCATAAGACTATTTATTACACAGATATTTAAAGAAATTAATGTTTAATGCTGTTTATACAATAACTTATGTGTCTGATCCAAATTCTATTGAAGTAAAAAGTGAATCTTTTCATTTGGATTAACGCTGATATTCCCATGTGTACAGACAATTTATTATTTGTTATTCTGCCCCCCCCCTTCATTATTTGTTGTTCTTTGTATATTATTGAATTCAAATCAGACACTACAACCATACTATGTTACTTGACTAATCTATTGAGCACACCATGACTAATCAACTGAGAGCAGTATGTGATTGTAATTTTCAGTCTTTGAATCCTTCCCAATGGTAATGCTATTCTCGATCAGAAAGGTAACTTTTTCTAAGAAACGTGGTTTTCCTTCCCTAATGCTTTCTTACAGTATTTTATCTTGTTTTAGAACTAGTAGTAGTAGTTTCATCAAAATTTCCACCAAAGACATTTGTTGCCACTACAATCAATGAATTTTGATGAACTCAAAATACAAAAGTGACTTCAGTTATTTATTTTTACACATAAAAGGAAGGAATGGAAAAGTACATTTTCTCTTTCATACAATTATTTTAGTAAAAATATTTGCATTTAAGTATTATGGAGGTAGAAAAATATTTATTCTGTCAAGACTGAGACATCCATTTTGAACCCTCAGGGCTGAAATATTGGCATTTTGCACAACCAGAAAATATAATACAGATCAAGCTGCTGTATTTGAGACAATATTAGCAAGAGAAGGAAGAGGGTAACAACAGTCATAGCCAATGTCACAAGTTATCTACATGCAGAAGAAGTAGCATGACGATTATTTATATCAACAAAACCTCTAACAGTTATGAGATTAATTAGTATTTATGACCTCTCCAAATATTCACTTAAATCAGAATTAGCCTATGAAAAATTAAAAACAGGAATTTTGTGTGTGTGTCTGTCTGTCTGTCTGCGTCTGTGCTAAATGTAAGAAAAATGGAGAAAGACGTGATTTTTCAAAAAAATGACTGGTTTAACAAATTTAATAAAAAATATGTTTTACTGTTTTACTTTATTGTATTGGTACGTGTAAGTAGACTATATATAGAAATTATGCCCAGATTTTTGTTTAAAAACAAATGGATTTTCAAGTCAATTTAATGCTTTCCATACTTTTATTTTTTCTAGGAAAAAGATAACTTTGCTGATGGGCCAAAATGATAGCTTTCTACTGAGAGAGATTATATTTGTTTTATTTTATTGTTTTGTGAAAGAAAAATTAATGTGTTAAACATTGTCTGAGAACTATGGACTCCTTCACAGCCTTCTGTATGATCTTAGCCAAGTTACCTGTTTTGTTGTGGGTTGCTTTTATTTCTTAGAGTCCCCAATAACGATTATTGTACTGCATTCCTTATTATAGTGGATATATATTTCCCCTAAGTTTTCAGTGGTGATGGTGGAAGATATATCTCCTTTGATGCCGACGCACACAAAATGTCACTTATTACAGACAGCATCAAAAGGTGTATCTTTAACCTGTACTTTCCGGTCTGGGGATTATCCCAGAAGAATATCATCATGGAAAGTTCACAGACCTAAATACATGACTGCTGAATGCTTCACATCTTTTCAACAGCTTTATAAATACTTTGATTGTGCCCAACAATTCAACAAAATACCAAAGGTAGAATTGCTGTGTCCTCATATCATCTACTGACTTCAGGGAAGATTTGCAGAAAAGAGGTCTGGAATGAAAATTTCAGTTTCCAGGATACTTCACTTACATGTCCACTAGTAATCATCCAATGTTCCCTGAAAAAAATTGAGATCCTGATTGAATTTGATGCAGCAGGATCAGATTCATTATGCTGTAGGAGTCATAACAAATATTTTACTTTATTTTCAAAGTATCAGAGATTTTTCAGCACTCTAAATTTTTTGTCTGTTTGTTTGTAACATCTACAGCTGGTAAATTTGCAACTAATAACCTACTTTATATGAAAACTACAAATTCAGTTCAGTGCTACAAATTAATGCAGTCAGGAACAAAGGAGGGAAAAAAAGATGGTGGGATCTCTTCAAGAAATATTTTATCAATATTATAGAGGGACTGTTCATTATGTCAAAAGAAAAATAATGTTTCTACTTTCTATTGGCAAATAGACCTGCAGATTAATCTGCTCCATCTGACAATGGATGGTCCATAATTTGGGGATACATGCTTGAGCGCTCTTCATCGAACTACTGTAAAGAAACACAGATCAAGATTATCCTAAGAATTTATACCACAGGAGAAAAACTGAATAAGATTAACAAGGTGGCTGCTTCCGGCTGTTTAGAAAAAAAGATAAAGAAACGACTGTTCTGTGCAGACGTTACAGATGTGCTTGGCATGGATCTACTAAGGGCAAGGTGGATAAGGGAGCAAATATATTAAATATGTCAAGCTCAGGGAGAAAATTCTGGACTGCTACCCACATTAGCAGACACCTCCAAAGAAGATTTTCTAGTCTTTCTGAACAGATTTGTCTGCTCTAAAGCCTGGACTAGCATCAGAACACCCAATATTATTTCAGCACCTGATACCCTTTCTCTGTAGGAAAGGTTTTGTAAATGCCTGACTATCTTGCATGATATTCAGTGGTTTTCTATCTTTCTCTTCTCTGGAAATTGAGTTTGATCCCACCTAATCTACACAGTGAGGGACCACAGCATCAGTAGAGGTGTAAGCACAACATTAAATACAGGAGAAAGAGCTATTCTTTCCAGAAATTAAATTCCTCAAGTGAATAACCTCAATTTATAATGCAATTATTATTTTGTCATTTACTGTCTACACACACACACACACATGTGTACATTCGTGCATACATTTATATGAAGATGGGAATGTTCACATGCACACACAGTCTAAGGTGAGGGCATTTGGTGGTCGGCAGCAGGCCCTGAGCTCCAGACAGAACTGGGCTCAACACTTTCTATTCAAGCTGGAATGCAGAAATAACAAGATAATTATCCTGCGATTACACAGCACTTACCTTGCATTGCTTATATAGCATGTGGCCGACAGTTACAATGTAGTTACTCAAAAATATGTGCAGCAAACAATGTGCTTAAAATAAAGCCAGACCCTTTCTTCTGGCCTTTGTTTTTTAAATTTAGTAATTTAACATGTCATCCCCTTTATCAGCTCTTTGTTCTGCTGACTTATGAGAGAAACAGAAATTGGTGCAACAAATTCGCGCTTTTAACAGGTTTATTATTACATTATTCCTTTATGGGGTCTTCTACGTAATTGCACAAAACGATGTTATAAATCCCCACCGGAAATACTTATTCCACTGTAGCCTGATGTCCGATGTCTAGAGGACACAAGCAGCGCGTCTCCCCCATCTGCTATTAACACGCCTGCACGTTCCTTTTGGTGTATTAGAGGGCAAAGCAAACAGGGGACAAGGACTAAATGATCCAAATGGATAGAGGAAAGGAGAGAGAGAAGGAGAGGGAGAGGATTTGAAAATGAGCCAACAAGCACTTACAGCAAAACTAACTACCAGCAAAACATTTCCTTCACAACAAAGGTTGAATCAAAACCCTATTCCCCCAGCATATGAATTAGAAGAACAATTGTGTGATTATGATTAAAAAAAAGAGCATTACATTTTATGTTCAGCTATAATTGGTATTTATGACAATTTATGTAAACAGTAATGAAGCCTATGTGATTTTTGCGGGGAAATTGCATTATGACACCAATGATCGTTACTGTTAATTTTCCTGAAGATGATGGCAATCAGCAGGCATAGTTTCATTGTAAATAGGTTAATTTAAAATTCAAACGCTGCTGGTATTTCAAAATGAGTTCACATTTGATTTCCGAAAGCTTTGGCCCTGACTGTCAGGATGTCAGGGAAAAAATGCTTCACAACAGAAAGAAAGAAAGAGCAAATGAGAAAGAGAAAGAAAGACTAAATGAGCTTTTATCCAGGAATGCATTTCCCCCTGCTAATTCAACTGTGTTTCTAGGTGTGCTGTGTTCTAGTGTTTCTATTAATTGCTTACCCAAGTTCATAGTGAAAAGGAGACTCATGATATCTACAAATCATGGGCTAATCTAGTAGTTTATCCAGTTTACTTACGATGGCTTTGCAAGGGGTGAGTATAAAGGAATCCTCATCAGTGGAAGGCACAAGCATTATGTTTCTTCACACAGTATACCAAAGCTCACCTACTGACATGTCTTCCCTCTCTACAATGTATTTCAGCACCTAAAAAAACACACTTCTAAATACTTTATTATTCCTACCACTTTCGAATATAAGGGTCCCATACACATAAGTACGATCAAACTCCCAGCTCTGCTGTGTGAGGAAATGCAGTATTTTGCAGAAGGGAAATTGAAGTGCTAAAGCCTGGGCTTTTAGTTGCCAGCAAAACAAATAAAAGGGAACTGTACTTTATGCATACCAGTCAGAGAGAAAACTGGGATCCGGTTACACTTAGAACCGCTGAGATTAATGACTCTACAACCTTCTCTCTCCACCTGAATTATCACCAGATCCTTCTGTGTACACATTTTTATCATAGAATTATAGAATCAGAGAATCAGAATCACAGAATGGTTTGAGTTGGAAGGGTCCTTAAAGATCATCTAGTTCCAACCCCCTGCCATGGGCAGGGACACCTTCCACTAGCCCAGGTTGCTCAAAGCCCCGTCCAACCTGGCCTTGAACCCTTCCAGGGAGAGGACAGCCACAGCTTCTCTGGGCAACCTGTTCCAGTGTCTCACCACCCCCACAGGGAAGAATTTATTCCTTATATCTAGTCTAAATTAACCCTCTTTTGGTTTAAAGCCTTTATCCCTCGTCCTGTCACTACAGTTCCTGAGAAAGAGTCCCTTCCCGTCTTTCATGTAGCCCCCTTTAAGTACTGGAAGGCTGCTAAAAGGTCTCCCCGGAGCCTTCTCTTCTCCAGCTGAACACCCCCAACTCTCTCAGCTTGTCCTCACAGGGGAGGTGTTCCAGCCCCCTGATCATCTTTATGTAGTTGTCTGGGACCAACTGAGCAAGTCCATGTCCTTCTGATGTTGGGTGTCCCAGAGCTGGGCAGAACACTGCAGGTGGGGTCTCAGGAGAGTGGAGCAGAGGGGGAGAATCACCTCCCTTAACCTGCTGGTCATGCTTCTCTTGATGCAGCCTAGGATACAGTTGGCTTTCTGGGATGTGAGTACACATCGCTGGCTCAGAGCCAGTTTTCCATCCACTAATACCCCCAAGTCCTTCTCTGTGGGTCTGCTCTCAATCCACTCACTGCCCAGCCTATATCTGTGCTTGGGATAGTCCTGACTCATGTGCAGGACCTTGTATGTGGCCTTGTTGAAATTCATGTTTGTAATTCATTATAAACTATTCCAAAAAGTATTTTCCTTGTTTTCCAGCCCTTCTAACAAACCTGTCTGAAAGCATTTTCTTATCTTTAGATTGATTTTAATGCCAATATCTAAACGATATATTTCTCCATATGTAGGTAGAGAATGAGTAAGTTTGGAGGGCAGCTCAGATAAAGACTGCAATGCAACCTTCTACATGTCTTCAGCACAAGGTTGCTTTCAAGGACAGCATTAACAACTTGTTCACAATCTAATGACACATTTAGATTAGAGTTTGCAACGTACATAGACAGCTTTTTTTCATTCTCTCTTCATTGCCAGATAAGATGTTTGATAGGAATCTCTACTGTAACCTTTCAAAATTCATTTATTTAGAAGAACTAAAATAATGAAATGCCAAACAAATTAAGAATGATATTTCTTATAATATCAAGTGAAGACAATTTAAATAGTCCATATGCACAAGTTCCCAGAGATGAATGATCTGTTCATTTGTTAGTGTAAATGGGATGAATTTATTACTTATTATTTGCTGTGTCTTAAGAATTTTTTAAGAGTGAAATTCAACCGTATACCCAAGATGGGCCAAAGGAACCTCTTATAACTATATTTTGAGAATTACAATGGCTTATTCTGGCTGTTTTCATGTGTGTGAATTTTTACTCAAAGCTTTTGGTCACCTTCAAAAAAAATTTAGGCACTTTTTGGGTAAACTTTACTGGAAATCTCAGTCACATTTTTACAGAAGCAGTCCTTGATAAAACAGAGGTGAGAAGAGAATATATTTTTTCTGGAAAGTATAACATCTGGGATAAAACAGAATGATGATTGCAAACTATGTATCCAGCTGAGATAAAAAACAGAGGTCTGATTCCCTTGTTGTCTTTAGAGATCCTTTAGCATTTGCTAAAAATGATCCTGTGAAATTTTTTGTAAATGGATCTTTGTAGGACATGTTATCAGCATTGGTAGTCACCAGTATGCACCTGGCAGACATCTCAGAATGTGAATTGTAGTTTCATTCTATGTTCTGAAAGTCACAGTACAAGTGCCTGAATTACTAGGATACAATAGCAATGGGCATGAAACAATTTCAGCCAACATTTTTTAATCAATTTTAAAATGGAGCAATTTTAGAAAGCATGATGATATGATAAGAATAGTCATTCTTATTATAGTAGCATTTAGGGTCCTAAACCAGAAACAGGATCCAATAATACAATGAGATGGAAACAAATAAAGACTTTCCCAGAAGACCTTATCATTTATACAAATAAACAAAACAAACAAACAAACAAACATAAAAAAGGAAACTATGTATAACAAATGTAATGGAAACAAATCAACTTATTAAAAGATTTCTGATCCCATTAGATACTGAAATTACTTCCATTATTTATTTGTCAAATATTGTATCTATGACAAAACACCATCACAAAACACATCTCAAGAAGAGAAGTTTTATTTAGAATAGAATTAGTCTGCCAAATCTGGAAGAAAATGGAGGCAAAAAACTAAGATCTTAATGTTTCTCAAAATCCTATGCTAACAACTTGCTTACCTAAAGCTTGAATATCAGTTACTTCATCTAATTGCAGACATCCAGACAGGTTGCACACAGTGTCTAAATATCTAAGCTAGAAATATAAGTTCCTGCTATGGTCAATAGAAACATCCAAACAACTCCACATCCTGGTCCATCTCAGCTTCTTAGTTACCAAGACATTACCTCAGAATTGGATGAAGTCCCTCCTGGACATTCCTACTCCTTTCCATTAACTGCTAAGTCTACGCAAGTACTTGAAATTGCGTGATCTAACAGTAGTAGTTCTGTAATATTGTATTGACATTGCTGATATCAGGCCACACGGTTTGTCCTGAGTTTGCAAGGCCTGAAGTCTGGGGTTAGCAAGGCCTGCAATGTCTAATCTTTTCATTTCTTGACCTGCCTGCAGCTCTGTTTAACTTGGTTTAGCTGTAAATGGATTTTTTTTTCTAATTGACCTGGTGTCTATGGTTGATTTGCATTGGTTTTGTTTATTTTTGTATGGGACAACCACAGCTATATATAGATAGCATTAATAAGACATTATTCTGTGTAGAATGAGGTATTTATGACTAACACAATGACACAGTGTACAGAAATACAGACCTGGTACCACAGCAGAGGACTTGAGAAGAGAGGACATGGGATGTGCTGCAGAGAAGTTCAGGCATGGACAGGTAAAAGATAGAGCACACACTGCCACTGGAGACCCCATGGCTATTAACAACTCATGGTCAGTTAACGACAAAGGAACGTGGAGCTTGGCAAAACTAGTTTTAGGAGTAACAAAGAGAACAAAGAAATAAAATTAACATTCATAAAAGGGAAATTATATAGTACATTTGGATGTAATGTGGAGGTGCAGACCAGTGAGGAAAGAACATGGTGTAAAAACATGTTTGGAAATATGTAAAAATGACCCCACATGGATCTTAGAGTGAAGAAGAAGAAACTATCAACATCAGCATGATCTTCTGCCCAGCTAAGGACTCAGAACATTGAAAACTCACCATAACCCCTCCTGCCATCACCACTACCAGCAGAAGAATGAAACCACTGACCTTGGGACCCTGAGGAAGATGATAAGTATAACACCAAGAAAGGGGGTGGAAACTCAGAAGTGTGTATTCTAACCATATCATCCTTTCTTTTTCTGTACAATTAATTCTAGACTATTAATCAATAGACTTCAAATATTTTAATTGTAATAACAATAAATTATTGGCTTTACTTATACAGAATGTGTTTTTCCTCTTTGCCTGTGAGCAATATTTTGAGCGTAACAGTGCCTTGCTTTTACAATGAAAGATCACATGTTGACCAGAACTTTGTCTACTTTATGTGGCAAGGACTGTTTTCTCTGTGTGACCAACGGCATTTATTTGGTGTCAGTCATCATGAAGATTCATAAATCGATGTTGTCCTACATATGGACCTTGGTGAAGGTCACTAAGGCTATCCATAAAATTGTGTAATTGAACTTTATGTACTATGGAATCATGACCACAATTTTGATTTAACTGAATAATCAGAAAATGCCTTTATACAATCTTAAGGAGCTAGTATATTTACCTTTTATGTGGGAAATCAGCTTGTCTTTCCTGCGCTTCCTCAAGAAATACAAACTGTAGTTACCACATCTCTATCAAGCACCCCAGTCCTCTTTCATTAAGATATTCTAAGAAACTAATATTTTCTGCCTTAAAATGGAAGAATCAGAGGGACATTACACTGCAGTTGGGACTAGACTGTAAGCCCTTTTTTATAAAGCTGCCAATGGTGTCAACGACTAATCAGACTTCAGAGTTGTGATGTTACCTGCAAGTCTACAGAGCTGTAGACCTCCCAGATCCATAGAAATAGGTTTCTTACAACCAAATATGTCATAAAATTAGGCACCTGTAGATCTGCAAAAGGAGAAGAGCTGATATTTTCAGTTATAGTAGTATTCCACAATGATCACAGTTGAGTGTCAAAGCCTACATTGTTATAAGTAATTGTCTACATTGTAGTAAAATTTGTTCCAGAGTTGTGGTCAAAGTTCAACTCCTTTCATATCATTTGTCCTCGTTTTTCATATGTCTGTCTTTGTTTCCAACAACTTAAGCACAAGTTGCTGGAAATTAAGACAAGAATTTACCCCATAATGTCATTGGTATTGAATAATGAATGTGACTGGATAATGGTCTTCAACAGATAGTGAATGCAAGTATGAAAGCAAAGCAGACATGTTTACTTTCAAAGCTGGAGACAATTTTTCAATCACAACAATCAATTTCTTTTCATTAATTCCATTACAGCATCATGGTTCATTGCTAATGAAAGACCAAGCAAATAGAATAGATGAGTGACCCACAGACTCAGAAAATCAGATGTTGGTTGTACTAGTTAGAAGATCAAGTAATCACTATTCTTGAATAGGTGGAAAACTTGTGATTAAGTAAATTTTTTTATGGTTGTGCATAACATTTGTGTAGGTCCAAAACCCAATGACAACCATCTGGATGTCGGAATTTCATCCAGAGCAATAGTCTTCCTTATTTTACTAGCCATAATTTAATCAAACCTAAACAGACTAAAACCCACCTGAATCACTCATTGGTAATGGACTTTTTGATAGGGTGTCTTCCCTATCGATTATTGATAAACATAAACATGTGTAGAGATAAGAAGCTCAAAACGCACCTGATCAGAATCTTGACAGCAACTTCATGAAAGACGTGATGGAATATATGGAAAGAAGTGAAAGAGAGAATAAATTATATTTTACCAGGAAGAGTAATGACTCCCATTCTTTTATTTTTTAAATCACATTTCAGTGATGTCATGTGTTTAACAGTGCAGAATCTGTAGTGAAATGATCCCATGCTCTGGTCAGTCCTCATTTTATTTTTCTCTGTCAGTTCAAAAACATGGCAAAGGGAAAAAGAAGACTGAGCTTCAATCCTTCTGAAGGTATAGCCTGCACTGACATAGGACTAAGCTAACCTGAAGTCTCCCCATGTGAAGACATCCCCTCCACCCACACACGAGCATTATGGGACTCACCCTCAGTGCTTACCATCTGCCCAGCAGGAACACAGGTGAACAAGGACATACTGCTAACAAAGAAAGGGGAGCTGTTATTTATTATTCATCAATCTCCAGGGCTTCTTTGCCACTCACAGTTAGCGTATTTGCCACAGACACTATTTACCATTTGACAGTTCAATTCAGGTACATCTAACGGAGACAGTGCTTGTAGCTGGCACTCATGTATACCAGAACAGTCAGTGTCTCTCAAGCATGACACGCACATTATAGAGCAAATGCAAATGAACAGGCCCTGTTGCAAAGAGCTTACAATCTAATATGAAGGAGAGAGAGAAAGAGCAGCAAGGTGGGGCATAAAGAGAGCTAAGAGAAGAGAAATATTGCTAAGGCAAAGCATTTGCAAATCACTTCTCATCCACTGCAAAACTCTAGATTGGTTTAAGATCATTACACATATATATGATACAGTAATAGGATATAATAATATGATATAATGATAATGTTACATCTGTATAATTTTGTAAATTCTGAAGTATTAATTTTATCCCAGATAGTGATATACTGTGTTATAATAAGTCAAATGATCTGCCTTCACCCAGGCAAACATTTAGAGATATAACACAAATGAATTTAAGCTATAGTAACGTGAGTGAGAGGGATCTTGACCCACACAGCACCATGGGACCAGATGTGCTGCATCCAAGGCTGCTGAGGCAGTTGGTTGAAATCCTTACAGGAACCCCTGTATCATCTGTGAAAGGCTCTAGTGATCAGGTGAAGTTCTCAATGACTGTGGAAACGTAAATATTGAATCCATCTTTAAAAAAGGCTAATAGGATGACCTAGATATTTACAGGTTAGTTAACCTTACTTTGATCCCTGGGAAAATCATAGAGCTAGCCTTTTTTCTAATTAACTCTAACTTTTTCACAGTTAAAGTTCTTTTGATTTTCTTTGAGGATTAAAAACTTAAGCCAAGATTTAGGAAGATCCACAGCAAATTCTTAGCTGGCATGATGTCCTGTCACAGTAATATTCAATAGATAATGCAAAACATAAAATATAAAGTGTATAGTGCCAGGTATATTCTGAAAAAGAGGGAAAAATGAGAGTTTGTAATAGTGATTATATTCTGGCTCCTTCAGTAATAACATATATTCCAAATATTTTCATGAAAATAAAGAGAGAAATCAATTACAGTTCCTTGTAAATGAGTAGTTATTCTCTGCCAAACCTTTTTATTCATCTTAGATGATGTGTTTTTTCTTTGTCTTTGCACAACCTTCCATCAAAACATCATGCACATTTAATGAAGAAGTTAAAAATTGGCTGGCCTTCTGAATCCCAGATATCTTTGCTCAGTGCCACTATTACTCCTACTTTATGGGCGTTCGGTTAGTTTTCAGTACATGAAGCTGAGTTCATATCTCAGCCAATTTGAACTAATTTTTTGAGACACTGTATCAAATGATTTACTAAAATCCAAATATATTATGCCAAATGCATTCCCTTCAGCCACTAATTTTGTAATTCTGTCATAAACAAGCAATCGAGTTCATCTGACAAGATTCGTTCTCCTAAAGCCCTGCTGCTTATTTGTAATAAACATCCACAAATACATGAAAGATTCAGGCACAAAAATGGAATGAGGTTGGATCCTGCAAGATATGGAAAGCTGAAGTTCAACAAAAAGAAAATGTGTGGTGAAGCAATCCATTGGTCAGATGAACAGTACTCTGAAAAAGACGCTATGGAGATTGGTAGGTTATATGATTTGCTTGCTATTAAAAATTTTAGATTTTAGTCAACAAAACATGCTTTCAACTACCTCTTTTTTGTCTGCTTATTAGTATTTTGTCCTTGCTGGTTTTAAAGACTGTATGTCTCGTAAAAACCTGTGGAAGAATAAGATAAACTTTCATAAGTGAGTTTTTGTTCAGGGATAGGATGCAGGGGAAAATATATTAAAAATAAAAATAAGAAAATAAAGACAAAACAAAACAGGACAAAAATGAAAAGATATGAAATCCTCATTTGTTTTTCCGATATGTTTCCTAGTCTAAAATGAAAACAGTTAAAATGAAAACAGTTAAAATGAAAAAGGTTATGCAAAATACTTTCATTCAGAATGGAAAACACTTTTTTTAGGACAGCAACCATAATGGTAATACTGAAGTTGCACTTCAGCTATATTTCAAAACTGCCAATATTTTCTATTACAACTCCTGTATATTACAGCACTCCATATCATGGCAGACTCTTGATATGATTCTATTATAGGTATATAGTGATAGGTATGTGCTACACACATAAATATCGTATTAGTTTTCCTGACTTTAGGAGGGGTGGCAAGTAACAACATACTAAAATTATAAAAGTATGAAGAGATGGGGAAAATTCCCCTTATTTGGTGCTCATAGTCTAGAAAATTACCTTAGATTAGACATCTAACCCTTTTCAATGTCTAAAACAAGGTGTAATGAATACTACTCCTGTGTGCAGAACAACTCCATCTCTAATGTTAGGTACATTCATTGTTATTCAGATGTAAATGATTTTATATTTGCTCATTCAATAAGTATCCTGCTTACCTTTTCTATGAAGTTACTGAATCATGAACAATACACTTCCATCTTTTGAAGGAATAACTACACCCTAGTTTTGATGAACAACTGACTGTTGCTGATAGTTCCAATTTGTCCATCTCATTTTTTCCAAGAAAAGGAATGTGAGAGTTTGGTTCATTTATTTCTTCATATCATCAGAACTTCCAGAATATTTACATGTCTAATTGTGGTGCACCATAGAAAGAGTTTAAAGGTCAAGAAAGCAAAGCGAGTTGTGACTGACAACTAATCAAAGGTATGGATTTGAAGCTAATAAAAACACAAAAGCCCTAAATTAATCTAAGAGCCAATCACAATTTTTTGGAAATGAAATATTGACTTCCTTCAAGCATTTGAAAAAGTGCTCTGCAAGCTGTTCATAACATTTCAGCTATTTCTCTTCAACTCACCTAGGACTGAAAATTTTCACTTTTCATAAGACTTATAATTTGCACAAATTTCCCCTTAGCCAAGCCATGGCATACCAGTCAATGTAGTAACTGGAAGCAGCCTCTACCTTCCCCTAAAACATTTATTATGACTTGATTTATACATCAGTTTACATAATAGCTTGCTTAGTACCTTCAAACTGTCTTACTTCTTTTGTACATATTTTCTTTCCCTACACTGTAAACTTCTAGTTAACTACTAAACTATTCATTGTCTCATCAGACCATCCATTAGTATTTCTTAATTTGCCAGAATGACCTATACCGAATACCCCGCACTTCTCTACAGGTATGTTGACCACTGATTTTACAGTGTTTCAGCTAACTGAACCTTTGGTAATGTAACGAAAGAGTTTCCAGTTCTGGAATTAAATACAACTGCCTTTTTTTTTTTTTTTTTTTCCTTAAAACCACAAACTACTTCTGAATTCATGGAGTAATATTGCTCCTTTCAATTGTCAGAACACTTTAAACACACTTCATGCTCCATGTAACCCATTACTACATAGCAACCATCTCTGTACTGATAAACAATATTTTTAACAGTTCACAGAAACATTAAACCACAAGGCAATAAGGATGGGATTCACCTCACCTAACTTTAGCCATCTAAAAATTAAGTGATTAATGTAAGGTAATCATGTAAAACAATTTTGTTGCAAATAAAAAAAGGGTAAGCATCTTTAGAGGGCCATTCATCCCATCCTAAAATAGTGTTTAAGATGGTAGGGTGACTTTTTCAGGTAGAGGTTTGTGTCTCACCATTAATTTAGAGGGTGATGTAATGACTACTATAGACAAGTTGCTTACTTAAATTGACTAAATGTAGGTAAATCCTACCCTACATGTCACTGAACAGCAAGGTGAAAATTAAATAAAACACTCGAATTTGGTCACCATTCTTGTACTTTTTATCATTATGATGATATTTCACACATTCTCATTCATTTAATGCACTGGTTTTATACCAGCTTTTTTGTTGTTATTGTTTTTGTTAAAGCTTTGATTATTAACTGAGAACTGATTTTTTACTGAGGAGAGTACACCTCAAACATCATTCCTCCAACAGGATTGCTAAGCGTGCATGAAAATATTTCCCTTCTTTCTGGTGAAATGTAAAGAAATAAGTGTAAGTCAAACAAATGAAGGGCAGACTTAAGAAACAGATGACTGTACTCTACTGCGGGAAGTAGTAGCTCTGCTTATAGGGGCTATAGTGGGCAAACAAGCCAATGTAAATCCTCCAAGCTGCAGCTATAATGAGAAAAAGCGAATGCAATCCCTGACTGTCTGATCAGATGAGTTGGAATAGGGACTGGTTTAACATTTATATATGACAAAGATAAAATAGATTGTAGAATTTCTATTTTTTAATACTCCTAATGCTCATCTTTCAAAAACAATGATGAAAAATCAGGGAAGATGCAGAAAAGAACTACAAAAATGATTTAAGAGCCATGGAAAATGCCTTATAGTAAGACACTTAAAGAGCTCTACCTATTTACCTTATCAAGAAGAAGATTGAGAGGTGATTTGATTAGAGTGTCTAAGTACCTTCACAGGGAGAAAACACTAACTACTAAAAAGCTCTTTAATCTAGCAGAGCAAGGCATAACAAGAGACGATGTCTGAAGCAGAAGCCAGACAAATTAGAAATAAAGCGCAATATTTTTTAACAGTGCGGGTGATTAACCACTGCAACAAACTGCTAAGGGAAAAAGTGGATTCTTTTTTTGTCTTGATGCCTTTAAATCAAGCTTGGATGCCTCTCTGGAAGATTAAGCATCTCTTGAAGTAGCTAAGTTCTGAGCGAGTCTTGAAAGAGAAGAGGAATGTTTACATAAGGACAGGAAGGTCTTTTAGTGGGCTTGATGTGGAGATATTCAGTTGGAAATAAGGACTTACAGTATTCAGGAAGTCAGTTTTAATGATCTCATTGTCCCCTCTGCCTTTAAAATCTGTGAATCATGCAAATTGTAAGCAAAGCCTGGCCTCAGCCAGAGCTTTATTGAATACAATAGATCTCCAGCTGGGAACCTAAGTCCATTGAAGCAGAATTAACTGGTCTATCAAGGATCTTCATTTTTAAGTAAAAGAAAGTAGGAAATATCATTTGCCACCCTTGAACATTTTTTAGATTTCAGACAATTTCCCTTTCTGCCCTGGGACAAATTGAAGAACATTTTCAGCTCACTGAGACTAACCAGTATTTTGGGGAATGATGCTGTATGAACAGATTTTCTGCTTGTATGGGTCTCCTACAGCCTGACCTATAGTGAAATTATAATCACCACAATGCAGCAGTGCAATAATAGAAATCATTGCCTGAGAGTCATCAGGACTTTGGTTTTGAAATGACATTTTAAGTGTCCTGAAGTGTGTTTTTGCCTCATGTTGTGATACTATATATTTGCATTTACATTGAGTGCTTAGACATGAAGGAGCAATATAATTTGTCTGTATGACAGTAAAAGTGCAAAGCATTTGGGTCTTGGGTGGGAGACAAAGGTTTTCATGACTGTTGTAGAGAGCTGGGGAAAGGAGTGACCCAAAAGGAAGAAACAAAGTCTCAGAAGGGCAAAGTTCTCATAGAAAATATATGTTATTTGCATTTGAATGTGTTCCAGTCCTATGTCCAGCTGGGCAGAGTACATTCAGCTGCATATTGTATGCTATTGTGTGCACATGTGTCTCTGTGCAGTGCGGTGGCGTTCATTTGGATTACGTCCCTGTATGCTGCTGTGGTTGCTTTGCCTGTCTGGGTATGCGTTATGCTATGGCTACATGAAGGCGTAGATTTCAAATACAAACACATGTGTTTGTGAATGATTAGATGAATAGTACTTTTATTGCTATCTGTTACAAAGAATTTTCTTTCTTGTCCCCTCAAGATATAACTATGAATTAAAGAAAGCTGGCAATTACAAGCTGCAGGTGGTGAACAAGAAAACAAGGACAGCAACTGTCAGCAGAGGTTTCTTTCTTTCCTCTTTCTCTCTTTCCTTTTCTCCTGCTTTTCTTTTGGCTTAAGACAAGTTTAGAGGCCAGTGTCTCTCCTCTGCACTCCACTGGCTGTTTCAGCCTGGAGCTAGCTTGTTATAACCTACTTAGTCAGTTGGTTGCTGTCAGTCACTACTTCAGAATCAATGGTTGCAGATATGAGCTTGGATGCAATGCTATTTCCCCCCACAGTAACAAGCATTTAATAGATTTTATTTTAATTTTTTTAACTGTTTCATCTTACAAAAAAGTGGAAGAAAAGGGAGTTGCAGTTGATTTGCAAATAAACACATGCTCACCAGAATGAGGTGAAATCTTCTGAAGTAGCAATTCCATGTCCAAGTGCAATAATAATAATGATACAAATCATAAAATCATCCTATAGGGAATTTGTTTGCATGAACCTGAAATAGTTCATCAGGATTTTGCTAAAGGAAAAATATATTCAGCAGGTCTGTCATCAGGGGAGTGTAGTTTTCTTATTAAAAAAAAAAAAAAAAGCACAAGCATAGCTACATTTGGGAAGTCAGAACATTTTTTATTGTTATTGTTGTTGTTGTTATTGTTATTATTTCCTCCAGAAAGAATAAACATTCTGATGCTTCCCCTTGCTTTGGAGGAATGGTCATGACTGAAAGATGTCCTTGGATTTATATGACTTTGCACACCTTTCTTATTATATCAAATTGCTCTCATGCAGCATTCTCCCAGATGCTGCTGGCTTTCAGGGAAAAGCAGGAGGGAGACTGTGGGTAGTTACTTGTTCCAAAGCCAGCGCTGACTTTTCCTGATGTTGTCAGATCAGGTTACCATTGCAGCTCTGAGGTCTTAATTGAATTCCAGAGAACCTCGGCTCTAGTTTTAACCCTAGTCCTTAGGAAATAGAAATGTTTCAGGGTGGCAGATTTTAAGCCAAATGACGGGAACACAGCAAAGGAGACTTGTAAAGTTACATATGCACAAAAGTGCTTTCAATAATTAGGACAGCTCTGTGTGAAAGCAGACAAAGGCTGAATCTCCCCTGTCCCAGGCCCTCCATGAGCGTGCCCTGAACCTCAGTGGCTTGCACACTAGTTTTTGCTTCCCAGAAGATCCAGGAAAGAAAACTGTGGCAAAAGACTTCAGGTCTTTCTCTTCTTTGTGAGGAGATGAGATACAACCAGGAAACACTGCCCTTGATTCCACCAGTTAGACTGTTTCAGTTACCTTCCTCCTGGTGAATTTATCTCACTTCCTAGGGGAAGAAAACCCAAACATCTGTTATTAAACAAAAGTATTTTATTATTATTATTATTATTATATATATTTATTAACAAAAGTATTGCATTATCTGTTAATAAAAAAAAGGTATTTCTCAAGCTTTTCACAGAAAGTTGTAAGCCAGATGGCAAATGTGATGGATATAAGAAGGAGTAAGAAAATGCTTTCTTTTGCTTCCAAACAAGGATAATGTAAGGATGAGATGGAACTGAAGTTGTTATTTCTAGTGGACTGTGATACTGAAGATGCAAATCCTCCCCTAGCTGAAGACAACAGCAGAATTAGTATCAGGTGATGACAATTCAGGTTAGGCCTTCTAATATGATTGTTCTCAGAAGGGGCAGAAAATGAGCGCTCTGAAAATTTTCGGAAATTTTGTGTTGAAATGGAAAGAAAAACTAAAGCACTAAGATTTTAATGAGGTTATATGAACTCTCTTATACCTTTTGCTGAAACTGATTCTTGACCAAATCAGGAAGTACATAAAGAAATCCTGACTGGGAAGAGGGGAAAGTTTCACCATCGCCTAGAATTACCTGCATGTTGGCCATCACGTGATCTGGATCCTGTTCTTTGTTTTCATGTCTGCCTTGCTGCATTTCTGAGCACAATGAAAGACCCTTATTTTGTGCAGAGAAGGGCCACAGTTGGAGGTCAGAAGATTCCCCTTCCACCAAGACTTTCAAACATAAGAGTCTTATATCAATGCAGAAGAAAAAGGCTCCCATATCCTAGGTTTAGAGCTGAAACAGACGGTACACGCAAACCTGTAAATAAATAGTTCCCAGTTTTTTTACATCTATGGAAATCATTTACAGATAAATGTTATTACTCCAAATACTACCATGGACAACTTAACTCCCACAGGATTAATGAATCCATTTTTTCTACTACTATCATATTTGGTTCTTACTTATGAATATGGATATCTTGAACATATTTTTTTCTGTGAATAAGAAGCTTCAAAAGACCCTCAGCAATGGAAGTTTACAATAAGTTTTTCTCAAAGGAAGTGACCAATGTAAAAATAAAATGAACAGGTTGTAAAAATAAAAAAGGGAGATAAAAACTTTTAGAACATAATATCTATATATGAATTTAACATAGAGATTAGGAATATATTTTATATATTAGAAGAAAAAATTTGTATTATTGCTAGAATATGGGTCTCTTTCAAGTCTTGGAGCCCTCATATTGTTGAATATTGCCCAGCAATGAAAACTTGCCTAGAGTTGCTAAATACTGCAATGTTTGACTGCCTCACCCATCCTAGTTGCCCCTGTTTCAGTGTGAAAGTGCAGCCCTGCAAGAAATTTTACTTACCATTCATTTATTTATTTAAATTACTTCTACAAGGCCAAGTGAGTTCTGGGAAATGTACCAGACTGTAGTCCCTAGAAATGCAACTTCTCCTATTTATCTAATGAAAAGCTATCTAAAATGCTATACACCCCCTTCACCTCCTCTGTCCACAGAAAAGCCCACACAGAGGATTAAGATACCTTTTTGCTGGAAGTGTGGGAAAAGCAAAACAGTGAAAAAGCTGCAAAACATACATTTGCTTAACACATGGTGCCCAGAAAAAAACACAGGATGGGATGGAGATCCAGTGATTTGTGTTGCCATGGCACCAAGGAGGAATGTGAAGCAAGGTAAAGGCTGCGCGGTCCCGTTCTTCCACTTTTCTCAAGGGACTTTTGACATGACTATGCAGATTTATCTCCTGCTTTTCTCTCAAGGACTGTTTTGCAGTACTCTGTGGACCTTATCTCTCATTGTTCCTCTTTGCCCACAAAACCAACGCACACCTTGCACAAGGATTGTGCTGTGTTGTTACTCAAGAAACAATGGCTTGACCACCGTCCCACCCACTCACACCTACATACTTAGATAAATACTACCCCGAGTTTTTACCTAATTAGAAGGGATGATACTCTGATACCAAATCAGAGGGACAGACTGATAGGTTTGTGCTCATCACCCCAACCCAGAAGGGACACCTTTTAGTAACATTTGGGCCCACGGCTACACTGAGTGATTACCCCAGTATTAAGTGTGTGTGATTGCAATATTTTTTTTTGTGTGTGGTGCTATATAGCCAAACTGCAGTTTGTGCATTTATCATAGGCAATCTCAAAGAATCTGTAGATGTCGCATAAGAATAAACCGTCCTGTTTTGAACCTGACTGCTTGTCTTGAAAGCAATCACACCTACAGCATACAGGCTGTTCGTGCATCTGCTGTCAGACCTATAGTTACAGCCATAATTGGCATAACTATTAAGAGATAAGTCCAGCCACCTCTAGCCACCTCTAATCTCTGAGGACCAGCTAGAACACAAGGGAATTCAACTCTTACCAAATTAATTCATTACCTTAAATGTAACACTTTTCCTAGAAAATTTCAGTTTCTAGGCTGAAAACAAGAGTCACACTGAGTATATTCTGCCTAAATTGGAATTTGGCTGAAATTTAGGGGGTTTCTTCTAAGAAAGCAATTAGGAACACGTGCTCTCTGTCCCACCTGCTCCTCACAGCACTGAGTCCCTCTTAGGATAAAACATCAATCAGACTGACTAATACTCAGTGCTGCATTGACATATAAAACTAGTAACACCTATCTCAGCATATGGTGGCTACATAAAGTACTAATTTTTTTTCAATTCTCTTACAAATAAAATGCTCTTTTAGAGATTGGAAGAGTAACCTGAACTCCCAGTTCATGTTCATTATTTTCTAGAAGACTGTCCTAAATAGTAGGCTACGCAGAGGACTAGGTCCTTCTTTGTTGTTCAGTTTGTGAATTTTGCATTTCACAGTCAGTGATTAAAAGAAATTTTCTTTTATACAGTCCAGTTTGTAAATCAGCAGACTAAAATAAACAATCTAAATATGATCCTGGGTGCTTTGCCCTTACTTTAAAAAAAAATAAGGTTATGCCATAATGTTGTCATCGTTGTCCACCTTTACTCCAAGTTTCTAATGTTTCATTTATTTAGGAACACCACTATTCACACTATTAAGTTATTGCATTTAAATGAGGGTGGGGTTTTTTGGCATTTACTGTGGCTTATCCTGGCTGTCCATCTCCCCTACCTACCTGGTAACTGAGTAAAGGATTCTGACTGACTTGATGAACAACAATTGGTCTGGGATTTTTTTTTCTAGGAATCAACATCATCTTTTTTTTCTGTGATAAGAGAATGACAAAATTAAACAGTTACATGTATTTTATCCTCATATCTTAACAGTAATTTGATTAATAAATAAAGAATATACATATAGATCTATTATTCTGTGGCTGTTTATCTGTCCATTATGCTTTGATTGAGCATACAACTTTCCTGAAGGTTATAAAATCTCTGTGTAATTTTAAGAACCAGCTATCCTGCTGCTGTCCATAAGAAGCAGATTTCTCTTCAATAAGCTGTCCATATTTAGGAGAATGAAAACTTCCAGACCAGTGTTGCTTCATTAAGCCAAGACCTGAAGAGAAGAATGCACTTCAAAGTTCCTTTAAAAGGTTATGTTTCAATTATACACACATTTCCTGATGGGGAAAAAAACCCCAATCTTTTCAGAATAAGATTTCTCTCATATGCTTATTAGCTGTCTAAATTAAGTGTCTAACCTAAACTGGTCACTTGACTACCCCTCTTCCCTGTTGATGGAAGGATATGCAGATGACAGCTGTCTCCATTCTACAATACATGTCTGGCCTCATTTGATGATTCACCCAGTGGAACTACCTAACTCTCCCATGACTATTGCAGGAGCCTAGAGAACTAACTTAAAGGAGCTACTTCTTTCACAAAGTTAGATAAAATCAGTTTACATTAATCCTTGTCTTAGTTTTATTTCCTACATCTCACAGGACATATATTCATTTTATGACTCTTGAACTGAACTTCAAATCCTGGGTGTGACTAATGCATCTCTTGGTATACCTTTCCCTGCTAAAGAACTCTTAACACACTATTTTCCTCTTTGTATGAACATCCTTGCCTACAATGAAATCACCTATCAAGATTTAAGAACCTCACTGTAATTTTCTGGAGTTTCTGAATTTTTTTTCCTGAATGCTCTCCAGTTTTTTCATAACAACATTGAAAGGAAAAAAATAATAAAAAGAAGAACCAAAGAAAGAGATTCATCATTAACCTAGGAACTCCTATCCCATCAAACATCCACCACAGACTCGATGTTCTCTTTGGACTTGAGTTTTCCTAAATAGGAATCCTCAGTGAGTGGGTACTAACCATGCTACTTTTTCCTAGATTACTTAATTTCCATTGGGCTTCATTGAACTGAGGCTTTTTACTTACTGACAATCTATACTGAGTTGAATAAGATGCCAACCCTATAATTATTTATTGTGCTTTTATTTTTTTTCCTGCATTTTATGATTAACAATGTTATATTTATATTTTATGCTTACTTCATAATCATTAACAGAGATAAGAAATAACATAAGGCCTCATAATTATTCTTCCACGGGAGATATCCTTCTGAGGTGTGACATAGCACTTGCATTTTTTGTCCATCCTTTATTGAGTGTTGCTTTTTCATCTATTCTGCTAAAAGCCAAAAGCAGCGTCAGACTGACTACTTGCTCTTGTCCAGGTTGCTGTTGCAAGCAGGTTAAATGATCTAAATGGAGAACAAACTGCAGTTTCTCTGGGATGTGCTAATTTAGGAGAGGCTTCTGACGAATCAGGTAGAAAGGGAATGACTTATGCACCCAGTAGGGAACGTGCAGCCATTACACTTTACAATTTATATGGGCTAAAAAGAGTGCCTGTTTCTTCCTCCCTGGTCTTCGGTATTTTAGGGTTAGTTTTACATGTTTTCAGACAATCTGCTTGATCATTCTTCCTCTTTACACTTGCCCACAGATTTGCTTACAAAGCTATCACCTAGTTTGTTAGACCGTTGCCATATGATCTGTAAATACTTTAGGTGCTAAACTATACAATTGCACAAGGTTAAGCTAAAGCTAATAATCAGTTAGAATAGTCACTGAGGCAATTTACTGCTACAACTACTGAACAAGTTAAAATAAGCTCAAGGCCAGCCAAGGCAAGTCCAGGCAAAGTATGAAAGGTCCCGAGGCTTTATGCTGTTTGGTTAATACAAGCCTTAACCTGTTATCAGCATGTTGTTACTATAAAGCCCATGGCTTCTTATTAGCATTGACATTACTGTATTTAGTGGGCTGAAGAATCTGAGCAAATACAGAGCAAGAAATGTGGCAGCCAGAAACACAACACCAGGTATGATGATAAAATAGGGGTTTTATTTGGGACTCACCACTTGGAGTTGGTTCCTGCACATGGACACCTGGTAGCACCAGGGATGCCCTTCAGCATCTTGCCTGGCTTCCAGCTGCAGCTGTAGAAAGGCACGAGTTTCCCACAGATTCTTGACGTTTTCTGACAAAACTGTGTGGATGCCCTTCTACTGCTCGAAGACATCTCACACAAAAGTATGAACATACAGATGTGTAACTGAGCTGAGTTCTAGTTTTCTATAGATTGTGAAGGGGTTGGTTGTTTGGTTAATTTTGCTTTTTGGGTAGTTTTTTTTAGTTGTTTGTTTGGCTGGAGTTATTTTGTTATGTTATTAGGCCACCTTTAAACATTTACTGTATATGCTACTGTTATTTAGAACTGGCTTTGTAAATTTAATGACATGCTCACTTCCAGCTGAGGTAATGTGTATGCCCGGGTATGTGTATGCCCATTTAGAGTTCACTGTCTGAAATGAAAGTCATTCAAACAGTCATTTAATAATTAAAAATAAAGAACCTGAGTGGCCTTTATTAGTCAAGCTGAAAGAATAAGCTCTTTTAACATTTTGTTTTCCAGTCCTTTTTAGAATTAAGATAAAATCAAAAGTTACATTTTAAATTATTTGGTGGTCTAATTTAGATTTCTTAAAGATACTGGAAATAAAGACTTTCATTTACTGGTACCAAACGTAATTCAGTAAGAATGTATAAAATAACATGTGGCTCAAAACTGAGGGACAGAAAGAAAAACAACTGAAAAATGAAAGACAATTTTTTTGACAGTCAAAATTGTTAGCTATTGGAACAAACTGCAAATGGAAATGAGTTTTTATCTCTGATTCTCCTTATATCAAGAGATACCACTCTGAAAGTCAAGCTACAGAAAATATGTGTTACTGTGCTCAGAATATTTAGGCAAAATAGTGCATGTAGGGTGCAATAATTTGACCTGTGCAATGCAGGGGTTGAGAAACTAGCTGCTTTCTTTTGTCTGTAAATTCCAGCAACCTTTTAATTTATCCAGAGACTGTTGCAGTAGATGATAGGGAGATGTGATAGAATAAGCTCTTGCTGTTAGGCCTCCAATCTGATATAAAAATATCAGCCATGCGTGGGAAAGAAAAATTCACCCAGTGTCTGCTTCTTTCCTTTAGCTCTCTGTGGAAATTGACAGTGAGGTTGCCAGCCTGTGCCAAACCCAAGACGGTGTGATGGGAACACCTCTCCACCAGGAACCCAACACTGGGAGCTTTTCAAAAGGGTGCCAAACACTTATCAGCTGCTTCTGGCCCCTTGCTGTCTGGGCTGGATTTGAGGGGATAACCTTGCCTTGAAAGACTGCATAAGCTGTAAGCAGTTCCCGGAAGTAGCTTCTCCTTCCATGTCAGAAGATAATTTAGAATAAATTAAAAGGAACATGTATTTCACAGAATAAAAGTAGCTAGGAAGTCCTAGAACTGCTATTGTTCAAAACAGGATACAGAATCTCAAGCAACCTTAACCCATCAGGTATATATTTCAGAAAAGGGAAAGGGAAAGGGAGAAAGGAAGAGAATTAAACTTTTGTAATACAAAATGTATTTTATATACAAAAAGCTGAAGTCTACAATATGTTGAGGCTGCCTAGCAACTGCAGGAACAGGGTAAATACATTGCCTAAGCATGATTTGTTTCTAGATTGAGATTTTGTATTCATCCTAATATTTTAAAAAGTCATTTAAAAAGAGAAAAAAAAATACTGTAATGAAAAAATAACAGCTGCTTCTAAATGTTTTTTCTTTTTTATTCTAGTCAACAACACTCCAAGTCTTCTGTTTGGCTTCTTTCCATCTACTGCTACTGTTTAAAGTTGGCGAACAGCCTCATCCCCTTTTGTCTGCAAGTCTGGAAAGAATGTGGAGGTTCCTGAAATATCCCATCCTGATTATTCACAAAAATAACTGCAGCCCAGGAGCCCTTCTTTATGTCCCCAAGAAGCCCAAATGGTATCATTAGAAATATTTTTGGAAGCGAGAAAGGTGGCACAAAAATAATTAGAGCACTACAAAATATATGAAGGTTTTGAGTGCTTAAAGTTTGGGGGTTTTTCTCCCCCTCTTCTTTTTTTTTTTTTTTTTTTTTTTTTTTTTTTTCCCCCCAAGAAATGTATTTATTTTAATTTACATTTAGATTAGGTTCCCAGCAGCAGATGGAAGGGATTTAAGTCAATTTGCAATAAGAGACAGACATTCTAGCCAATGAAAAATCAAAGAAAAATAGCAACCGTCTCTTGCTCTCTTTTTGGACAATTGTCTTCAGAATAATCAGCATCATGGAAAAAAAAATCTTACCAGGGCCAGATGGGCTCCATGCCTTAGTGCTGACAGAAGTAGCAAGAAATACAGATAAAGAAACCTGTTCATAGATCTATTTAAAATCTCTTTGGAATAATAGCAAACTGACTGGCATAGCTAAAGTCTGTCTGTATTGCAACAAATCAAGAAGTTCTGTTAAACAAAACTCTTATTTTGGTTAAATCAAGAGTGTGATGTGTCCCAGTCCAAGCTACAACTGACTTGCTGTTTGTGCTGACCCATCCTTCCTAAATTCAGATAACTACTCAGGAGCTTGACTCTGAAGGGTCTCCATCTCAGGTTGCCTGTCTAGTCAGTAGCAAGAGATAAACACCTGTCCAATGATTCAATGCCTCTAAAATCTGAGTTAACTTCTGATGGAGACTATTATTTTCTATTGACTACAGTGTGAAGCTATTCTCCAAGCACATGAAAAATCTTGTGATGAATATGGGCTATAATATTCTTGTCTGTCTCGTCTTTCCTGCATGTAACACTGTAGAATGAGATAAGTCACTATAAAATATGGATTAGAGATAATAAAAGTATTCATCATGGCTGCTTAAGGACACACTCTTCAACCCTCGCTGGACCATGAACGATAATGCTAAGCAAATAACTTGTCACAGGCAAGATCGCACTTCCATTTAGCTATTCAAATGGGCGGTAGCACCGATGACTTCTTGTCATTGCCTGTAACATCACAGAATCTCCTGGAATTTGAGACGTTTCTCCCTGGCAGGAGGAGGCCTCTCGGGCCTCCCGAGGATGGAAGTCCACCTTCTGTTCCCACGCCTGGCTGGCTGTCACTGTCGCTCCTTACAGATGTTTCTCTAATCTCATCTCGAGGGCTGTCAAAGGTAGACACTGCACAGCTTCCACAGACAACCTTTTCTATTGCTTCTCTAGCCTCACTGTCAAGAGCTTTTCCTAATATGTAAAGCAAATTTTCCCTGCTGGATTTTAAAACCTCTCTGTCTTTTCCAGTGTATCAGGTTGATGAAAAATAAAGGTTATTACTTTCTTTGAAGACTGTAATCATGTCCTCCCTCATGATGCTCCTAGACTGAGCAGCATCTATTCAATGTTTTCTCCTAGGTTATGGTTTTTAGACCTCTGATTGCTGGCCTTCTCTCCATTCTCCCTAATTCCCCCCTATTTATTCTGAAAAGAAGCATCTAAACTGGAAAATGTTCTTGCTGAGGCCCAAAGCCAAACATATTTTGTAGGGATGACCTTCAATTATGCATCTCAGCATAATGTTTACCTCTATTATGGCAATGTCATATCACTGGCTATATTCATCTAATGATCCATGAAAAAGTCATGGCTTTTTTTTTTTTTTTCTGTTGATCTTCTGGCTGAGCAAGAGATTTCCATCCTGTATTTTCACAATCGTTAATTTTATGTATTAAAAAATTGTATTTGTTTCTGTTGAGGAGAGTTCCTTTTTTGAGCTTTTATCTTGAATTCAAGTTCACTTTGAACTGTAATCATGTGCTGTAAAACATTTGCTGATTTGTAGATATCATCTACAAATTTAACAAACATACTTATCCAGATCATTCAGAAAACTGTTGGATAGGACTAGACCCACATAAATAGGAGAATAGACACATTTCTCTACAATCTGAAGATGAGACAATTAAGGAAAACAAACTCTGGATTTACTTTTCCCTTTCTACTCTTATTGGATTACTTTATAAACTATGACCTTATTAATATTAATACATGCAATACCATTAGATGGCATTCAGTGCTATATGACAGTTTCCAGGTTCTGCTGGACTAATAACCCTGATATGCACTGCAAGTGACTTCCTCCATGCAATTCTTTCAACCAGCTCTTAACACTCAGTATGTAAATTATGCTTGTTTATATTGCCAATTTACCTCCTATTTAAATCACACTGGAATTTGGCCTATTGAGTTTGTGTTAATCTGCCTGGCAGGATTTGGCCTACATCAGACAGGAGGAGGGAGGAGGGATGCGGAGAGAAAGGAAAATGAAGTAATCCTCAAACATTTTTACACATTAAAAAATGAACTAAGATAAGCTATGTAAAAATGTTTCTTTAAATTTCTAACTCACTCTCTATTTTAAACACTTATTTCCAGAGGGTTAATTAGTGTATAATTCTTCCAGCAAGAGGAAAATAATTTCCTACCAAGCTTGAATTTGGCACAAACAATCTACATCACATTGCCATTACAATTGAGCTTATTTATCTAATTTTATTTTATTTAAATATCAAGTGGATATTTTTAAGGCACAGGGGGGAAAAAAAGGCATGAGGGATTGAAGGTTTCAGTTTGGTTTTTATCCATTGTTTGTGCAGAAAAGTACAAGTACATTAAAAATGTCAGCTCATACAGATGCTTAAGATGTTCAGTCTTGTTAAAAAAATGTCCTTGTTGTTAATTCAGATAAGTTACACTGGGTGCTATTTACTGTATGTATTGTAGAAAAAGCTGCTAACAGTGCATATACTCAAGGTTTTCATTTTTCTTCTAAGTTTTACTTTCAACCTCCATTTTTTCTTCTGTTCATCTGCTTCAGGCTTTGTTTTTTTCCAAAACTTATAAAATAATTTCCTTGTGCAAAAAACAAGTCAACAGACAAATAAAGAAAAATATTTTGGTGACACTTGTCAGTTTATCAGCTACATTCTCTGATAATTCCCTGTGAATTGGGCGTGTTTCCTCCCCAACATAGGATCTCCATGTAAATGATTTTACTTGTATTAATTTTACAAAGTGGTGGTCCACACTTGAGCTGTCTCCTGCTCTAGCCATTCCTCTTGACTGCCTGAAAATGCATTTCATGCGGTCAGGTCAGTCAGAAGAAGGACAGTGAGAAAAAGGAGAGATAACAGAAAATTATTAAGGTGATGGTTTGTGAACAGAGAGTATGCAAACAAACTAACATCATCTGGACCCAGGGGTACACCTAGGAATCACATGCATAGGGACCTGGAAGTGATTCCAATCTTCTCCCTCCTACTAATATTTGGATAGAGGAGTAAGAATTCCAACTCTGAAGGTGGTGATGAGATTAGAGGGAGCAAAATAATAATGTAAAACAGAGGGACACAGTTACCAGAATATAAGAGATCAGAAGCAAAATCCTGATGAAGGTGATGAAAATCTTCTGGACAAAACTGCCACGAGCAGTGGTGGGGAAGATGAAAACAAGACTGGTGGACAAATATAAAAGCAGATAAGCTGAAGCCGTAGGAATGGGGGCAATAAGGAACTTGTTTTAAGCAGGTGTGATTCCCTTCCAGAAATGATCAATAGATGTACATTCATCCTTTGTGGTGAAGAAATCAGGAAACAGTGAGTATGACTTTTTTCAGGGGTGAAAATGATCTCCTGCTTCACGATTTTGTTACTGTATTAGTCCATGTGAAGGCTGTCTGTAGTTTCAATGGCTAAACTTCACAAAATGACACAGGTGTCAATGTGGTACAGTGTAATTTAATTTGGGGAGCAAGGTTGTTTTTTTGTTTGTTTTGTATTATTTTAATTTTTGTTCAGCAAACTTAATACAATAACAAATTAGATGACCGTTGAGCTTGCTAAGTTAAATACTGCAAAACAGGGAAATGCTGGCATTTCATACCGTCTTTGTCACCCTAATTTAGCTACTCTGTGTTGGACTGCATTAAGATTCTTTCAGTTGCATGCTTGGAAAGATTACAGAAATAAACATCAAGAAAGCTAGATATATCATCTCATACACATACACACTAATACATACAAAACACAACTTGTCTTTCCCAAACAAATGTACTCACCAAACCAAGTCCTTTGCCATCTTTGCAAGTCCTGTGTGACATGACAATCCTGAGCTTAAATGCTGATATGCAACTTCTTTAGGTACAGATGGTAACACTAGTTATAAAGTAAAACTGATTCAATACAACATTGGCTACTGGTTTGGGAGGTTGATATTGTAGTATGTACAATGCAATTCTGATGTATTCTGAGTTGGTGTCAGCATACCAGGAACAGCAGGAGTTCAACAAAGAATAAACCTCAGTTCAGAAAAGGCTATCTCCATCTTTTCCATATGATGAATTCCCCCACAGACTGGTTGGTGGGGCACACTCAACACATAAATCAAACTTAGCTCAATTTCCACTTTAGTTTTTCTTCTCACCTTTAAAAAGAAAACAGGATATTATCTTACTTAGTCTAAGGCCACCTTAGCAATACAGGGGAAAGGATAAAAAAAAAAAAAAAAAAAAAAAAAAAGAAAAAGGATATATATTTTTTAATGGAAACATGGTAACTTGCAAAAATAAGATTTTCTATTCTTTAAAAAGATGATAAAACTGCAGTATCTGCAATTTTGGGGCACCTGAGGTTTTCAAGTGCCCCTTGTGATAACAGGATCAGTACAAGAACCAGTTGTGTTCTGTTTATGTACCAGCAACTTGAAGGGAAAAAATACACACAAAGGAGATGGAATTTGCTGTTGATACATAACTGAGGAAAGAAAAAACTGTTAATCAAAAAAAAGAAGAAAAAAAAAAGTACAACTGTACAACTCTAAATACTGTAAATGAACAAAACCACAAATATGGACATGTGGTTTATGCAGTTTAATATGAAGAGGGGTGGGGGAGTAGGTAATGAAACTAGGCAGGACGAAGGGAAGATGAAAAGGGAAAATAACCCCAGTTGGAACCAGACTACTGATATCATAAGGGAAAGCTTCAGTGGCGAGAGGGAGTATAACTTGAAAGCATTCAGAGCAGTTGGTAAACCACAGTAATAACCACAAGAAATAAAAACATAAAGATATTAAAGAGCTGGGAGGAATTTCAATAAAAGCTCTTCTGAGTCCACTCTTTATGACAAGCACCAAGGTTCACTACAAATTCCAAACCTGGGCTGATTTAAGACTACAACACAAGTAATAAGCCAGATAGCAGTTTTGATCTGACTATTTCTTAGTCACACTCACTCAAAACAGAAATGCAAAGTGAATCTATACAAAATGAATCTAGGGAAAAAAAAAAAAAAAAAAAAAAAAAAAGAGCTTTAATCACAAAAAGTAGATCTATGTGTCTCTACAAACAAAGTCCTCTGGTTTCTCTCTCGCGTATTATTTTTTTAATCACAACTTTTTTAAAGAAATTGTCTGCCTTGTTATTTCTCTTTTGTTTCTTTTGGGCGAGGGTGCATATATTTACACACCTAAAAATGGGTACAGTAATAATAATAAAATGCAGGCTCTGTAAGGATTTTGTAATTGATCTGAAAAGAGTAGTAGGTCATTCTTTTTTCTAAAGACAAGTGCACCAACAGTCTCTTCTCAAAAGACTGGGGGAGGCTGTGTCTCCACTTTGCATAGAAAAGCATAAAGGGTAAACATACCAAGGCTTCTCACCCATAACCACCCACCCTCCCACCCACAAAGCAAAGCAAAACCAACATGGAGATACCTTGGCTTCAGCAACCAGACTGTAAGTCCATCCTTTGCTAAAATCATGCCCACATGCAGGAAGCATAACCAAGATGCTTCCTAGTGTTCATTTAAAAATATATGAATCTTAAGTGATTTCTGTGCATTTGTTGTGGAAGTCAGAGGTCCCAAGGGATGTCTGAACCAGTGTTTGTCACTTACTGAGAAGTGATATCAAGCAGTGACTGCCTGTAGGTCACTGAGGGTCCTGCAGTCTATCAGTCCAGTCAGTAAGCAAGTCTAGTAGCAAATATACAGATAAATTCTGGAGAATAAATAGAATTGATAATGAAATAGATAAATTAAGTTCTTAGCTGTATAGAAAAAGCAATTGATTCTGGCAGTCAGAATTTCTTAAATATTGAAAAAAAAAAAAAGTGCATTAATATTGAAACAAAGTTTTCTTTTACTGTTCATCACACATATATATTTGTTACACATTTCCTACTTTTCCTGGTCTTTTAAATCATCATTATCTCCAATCACCTTACAGAAGATGCCAGTGTGATTATTGCATTTTATAGGATACAGAAGGGATAAAAACTAAATAGAGCAGACAATGCTTATAACCATACTCAAATCTCCTGAGTTCCACCTCTGTGCTCTTTCCTTTAAAGAATGATCTGAATTACCAGGCCCAAAATTTTCCGTAGATTTATTGCTAGCTTAATCCATGAAGTCCATACAGTTTTTTGTATTACATAGTAGTATATTTACATTATGGCTCTGTCACGTTTTACTTCCATCTGAAGGAATCAAGAAGAGCAGCTGTAAGGAGCAAGACATAAGGTTAAACAGAGTAATTATTTTTCCAGGCAGTAGAGATTTTTTTTTTAATTATTTTTTTTTTTTTTTAATGATATCCAGGTCATCTATTTTGTTCCTTCATCTCTTGCTCATCTTTAAATGTAGAAAAACAAAATCTTATGGATGCTTTGTTAGAAATAAGTTGCTTTAACACTGAGAACTAGAATATGAGCTTTCGCTTGACACAATCAGATCAGCAATAAATTGTACAGAAAAAAAACTAAAACCCTTTTGGCAATAATCAGTGGTCATACAAAATTTGACAAGTACAGCAGAACTGTAGCAACTGCTGAGGGGAATTTCTTAGTCTCGTCAATTCTTTTACTGGCTGGGAGATAAAAAAAGACAAAGTAAAAATAGATCCAGAGGAGGAAACCTAGGGGAAAAAAAAAAAAAAAAAAGAACACAATGTAAAACACAGCTATAGCACCTGGAATATTATAATTCTTTCTTTGAAAGAAGTTTTTTTCTTTCCTTCAACTTGAAACTCAGCCCTTCTCTGAATATTCAAGCAAAAAGCAACTTAGCTTATGAAGTCAAAACAGATAGATTTATATCCAGAGATGGACATAATAAAATCATTTGATACTGAAGATATAGGATAGTTTTGTGGGTAGTTGTTAACTTAAAAATTTAAAGCTATTCAAGAAAAGGCAGTGAATTTCTGAATTGTAAATGTGTGAATAAAGACCGTTATCCACTTTAGTCTGTTGTAAACACCCTTCAGGATGTTACATTCTTTACTTAGACTTCCCAAGAGGTAAATTATCCCCTTTTACTGTGTATGATAATATAAACATAATTGGAATCATATTGATAAAAAATCCATTAGAAACTTTGGGAGATTTATAGATGAAAATATTTTAAGAGAAATTAGATACTTAACCTGCTCAGAAACTTTTAGATATTTTAGTCATCTATTTATAGTCTTAGGAATTTAAATAGCATTACAGATCTGATGAAAATTTCACACCAATCCAGATGTGACGGTGGTCACCTTACTTGAGGTGTTGTCAACCATATGCTTCATGTGTTGGTCTTGTATCAGGAACTTGTCTAAAAACTTCTAGATCTGGAGTAATGGAAGGAAACAATTCACTTTATGTTATCTCAGCATCCATGCAACCCCAAAGACACTTACGTTTCTGGATGTGCAGCCATAGAGCCTCATACTCAAAGGCTTCCACTACAGTGTCCATCTCTTGTCAGTTAGGGTTGTGAGAGGAGAAGTGATGGTCAGCAGTGTATATTGCTAAATGGATGAGTGCCTTTTGCTCCTTCCATCTCAGTGACCATCAAAAAACACAAATTGACTTTCACTGATAGAGATATGTCAGACCAGAAAGGATTGATGCATATAAGTTGAAGCTCATTACTATGACTCGTGGAAATGTTCCGTACTCCCAAGCATCTACACCTCTATGCTTGATTATGGAGGTGTAGTGTCATGGTTTAACCCCAGCCGGCAACTAAGCCCCACAGAGCAACTCACTCACTCTCCCCTGGTGGAATGGGAGAGAGAATCAGAAGAGTAAAAATGAGAAAAATTGTGGTTTGAAATAAAGACATTTCAATAGGTAAAGTAAAAGCCATGCACACAAACAAAGCGAAACAAAGGATCCATTCACCATTTCCCATCGGCAGGCAGGTGCTCAGCCATCTCCAGGAAAACAGGGTTCTATCACGCATAATAGTTACTTAGGAAGACAAATGCCATAATCCTGAATGTCCCCCACTTCCTTCTTCTCCCAGGTTTATTTGCTGAACATGACACCATATGGTCTGGGATATCCCTTTGGTTAGTTGGGATCAGCTGTCCCAGCTGTGTCCCCTCCCAGCTTCTTGTGCACCCTCAACCCACTCTCTGGTGGGGTGGGGTGAGAGGCAGAAAAGGCCTTGACTCTGTGTAAGCACTGCTCAGTGATAATGAAAACATCTCTGAATTATCAACACTGTTTCCAGCACAAATCCAAAACACAGCCCCATACTAGCTACTGTGAAGAAAATTAACTCTACCCCAGCTAAAACCAGCACATGTGGAAATATAGCAAGCCACAACTGGTATCATTGGCTCAGGTTAAGTCATTATTAACCAAAGGATAATATAAGTTGCAGTGTGAAAGGAAAAGGCTGTGGCATTCACTGTTCTTGATTTTTAAAAGATTTGCAAACCAATTATTTGAAGAGAAAATGACTTATTTCTTTGTAGAACTCTGGGGAACTGTTTGTTTCTGATTTCTGTTTCCTTTTTTTTTTTTAAGTAGGAAATGATCTTTTTATTTAAATAATATTCTGCAGAAAAAAATATTGATATTTTAAATATGTTAGTCTAGCCCTAAAAAACCACACATTTTATCTCTCTCCCTGAAGTGGAAATCACAACTTTTTTTGGCAGCCAAAGCCTCTCCAAATTATATTTCTTATCAATTTCTGAAGTTTTCAGTATCTCAACAGAAGCTGTAAAATTCTGACTGAAAATGCTGAGAATGAAAACATTTATTTATTTGTATGTTGTTTTCAACCACATTATTTTAATAGAAAAATAAACCAAAATTACTTTTATTTATTAAAGAGCAGAAAATCTGACACCAAAGCTGTCTGTAGGGAAAAGGAGAGAGAAAAAGTAAGAAAATCTTCAATTAAGTACAATATCTTCATTTTGAAGAGCTTTCAGGTCCCAATGCAATTTACCTGAGACTGTAAGTCAGAAGACCCTTCTATTCCCTGAATACTCACTCTGGCTATCACTTAATACTGATTTAACAACCACAAGAAGAACTTTGCTGTTTAAATATTTAACATTCCATTCAAATGTGAAACAGCATAGTGGAAATTGGTTCACAGTCTCTGACACTGGGTCCCTTATAGGAGAAAAGTAAGGACATGTAAAAGCAGAAGTCAGAAAGTCAAAGGCACAAAATGAGGTACTATTAGCAAAGGATGTAAAATGGATCAAGGAAAAGTTTTCGAAGAGTCTGAGAAATGAAGGGTGGACAAAAGAAAATGTTAAGTCTGCTACTTAGCAGAAGGGGAAGAAGCAGATAATAGACTTAAGGAGAAGGCTGAAATGCTTAATGGGTGTGTTACTTTAGCTTTCACTGAAAAGGTTGATAGTAACAAGGTACTTAAGGCAGTGATAGTTAACAAGGGAAGAAAGAGGTCACAAGGCAGAATTAGGATAGGTTAAAGAATATTGGGATAACCTGAACATTGTCAAATCAGCAAGGCCTGTTGAAATTTAATCTACACTGTTAAAGTGTCTGCCAAAAGAAGTGTAAGGGAACCTTTAGCAACTATTTTTGAGAACTCATTGAGAAGGTCCAAATGAACTTGGAAAGGGCAGTTATATTCTGGGATTTGAAGGAAGCATATCAATGAAACTGCAGGTCAGCAAATTTGTCTTCTTTGGTACTACGTTAATTAGCATTAGACCTCAAATACATTGGAATCCTCTTGTCTACCCCAAAAGCAAACACAAAACTATTTTTCCATCTTTCAGAAGAAGAATGAATCCCTGGCATTCTGGAGAACTTATGTTCTGATCCAGCTATCACTGGTGTCAAAGAAAATCTTTCTGTGGACTTCAGTGGGCTTTCCGTCAGTATGTCTATGAGTGCTCTGAATGAGAATGAGAAGGGGATTATGAGTGTAAACAGAAGCTGAAACATCTAGTCTATTTTCATAGGTCCAGCAGAGAGGATTACAGAAAGCAAAGAAAAAAGTATGAATACATTGATTTGGGGGGTTTAATAACTTAAAGCTCAGCACATAGCATAAATATATCTATTTTAATTTTCTTCTGGCTTACGCCAGACAATACAGAAAGAAGCAAATAATTTAACAAGTGATGGTTTCAATCACATTTTAAATGGGATGCCACTTGCTGTTTCATAGTGCATCTGAAATTCAGAGAAAGAGACTAAAAACAGAGCACCTGATTCTACTCAAAAGACTTTTATACAGTTTGTGAGAATTGTCATTAAATGAAAATGTGCAATCTAGACACTTAAAAGTGAGAGTAGAATCATAGAATAGTATAATTATTGCAGTTTGGATGCCTGACTTTTTATCTAGATGAGTGTGAAAACACATTCAACTAACTTGTAGCTGAAGTTGCATGCCTAATTTGCAAGCATTAAGAGGGTTATGTGTGCAGATTGAATAATTATGTACACACACAGTTATCATTTGACATTTGCCCGCACAATTATCTGATCTGTGCCTAGAATTGTGGACCCAACTTGACTGTGTCTGACACTTGCTGTCAAACAGTGTGAAGTTCACAGGCAACTTCCCTGAGGTCCTGTGCTTTAGCTAGTAACTTGGGGAACAGAATGCATTAACTTTCTCTAGAGATAATTAATATCTTCCAAGGATTTTAGCTGCAAAGAAAATACAATACAGTCTTGATATGTGAAGGAATGGCATGAAATCAATGAAAATAAATTTTTAAAGATAAGACACAAATACATTAACTACACTATGTAAATACAAGTTCTGGCAATACTGTGTGCGGAGCAGTACAACAACAAGTGATCAGGAGGACACAAAGAAAATAACATTTTCCCTATAATATTGTCTTGGATGTTTTATTGGTCGAGGAACATTCACAGGCTTTCTCACATCGTGGAAGAAATAATCCCAGGAAGATGAACATGACTATTCAATCATGTGTTTAAGGTTTTGTAAGATCAAAACTTCACATGTGTTATTAGAAGCATTATGTAGATTGGGTAGTGAAAAAAAGTGACACAGTTAAAATATATCTGCATATTTTGAATCCATTTGGATAATCATTGCCATTTGCCACCATGCTGATTTCAATCACATCTATTCAATTTTCATAAACAGTATGTCTTGAACTTGTCGGACATGTTGAGCATATGCAGTTAAATTGCAATGAACTTCACTTTTGAACTTGCAAATGTTGACATGTCCCTTTCTTTCTCTCTTTTTCTCCCTCTCTGTTTTCTAGGATACCAATGCCATTCTGGAATACTGTGCACTATATTTCAAAAAGAAAAGACTGATTGGAATGGATTCAGAGAAGAGCATGAGAATCATAAAAAAGACTGGAAAATAATGCTGCCAGTTTGAGGAAAGGTTAACTGAGCTGGTCGTGTTCATTCTGGCAAAAAAGGAGATTGAGGGGAGACATAAAATATCTGTCTACAAATATGTAAAGGGACATTGTAAAGGGAGGAGGAATTAATTATTCTCCCCAGTCCATGAGGAGCAAAAGGTAACAGACTTATGCTACAGCAGGAAATATATGTTAAAAATCAAGCTTATTGAATAATAGAAAAATATGTTTGTAAATATGTTTGCTAAATCTGAGCTAGCATTATTTATCTTCTTTTTGTTTGGTTTAGTACAAAAATTCTGACAAGCATTTTCTCTTTATATACATGTTAGTAAAAGGGCAATTATTCTCAGGAACACAGAATGCACTCAAAAAGCATGATAAAGGATGTGCTACCGAGTACACTGCCAGACCGATAGCACACATTTGTGTTTGAATTCAGAAATATTTATGTCAAAACTTTGCTGTGAGTTTGTATTTAAAAGCACATCACTTTTTATTTGAGATGTTCAATACTATTAAAATGGGTTTGGCTCTCACAGAAAAGTTGAAATTAGCTTCTCTATTTTGGCAAGTTTCTCCTTTCACAAAAAACAAAGTTAAGTGCATGCTTAAAGTAAGAGTGTCTTCTCCCTGAAGGCAGTAAAGTCAAAGAGTCTGCTTTTGATCGTATTTACCATCTATTAAACTGGCTTACCTTGATGGAATTGGTCCCAATTTATGTTTCATAGAGACCAGGATCAGGCTTGTGTTTCTGAATCTGCTCATTAATTGGAAATTGTCTTCTAAAGGGTGTAAATTAACACAGCTTTATTGATTCTGGTAGAACCATCTTATTACACATCTCTGTACATATCCTTCATAGTGACTGTGATACCATACCTTAATATCCGTTTATTAGTAATTTATAAAGTAGTCAGCTTCCCTCCTATACTCTCCTCTAAGTGTGTAAGTTCTAGTCTATTATTATTTTAACAACCAGTAAAATGCCACTAACTCTGGGGTGGAATGTAGCAGCTGTTTAACAGTGGGCAGCAGCAAAGCACATCGTCGGAGGAGAGGAAGCGAAGAAGAATATTTTCTGCAACTGAAACTGAAGGGAGCATTTTAAGTAGCTAGAATGTAATTATTCCATTTGGAATTTAGCCAGATCATCTGGCTATCCACCCTGTACTTGCGTGGGGCGGGGGGAAAGCCATAGATTTCTAATGGTCGAGAATGGTCAAGCCCTTGGTTTTACATCCCATCCATCTGAAAGGACTGTGGTTGCACTTAGCTATTCTCATTCAGAGCCACTTAAAAAGGTGAGCTCCTATATAATTGGAATTTTAAAGGAGTTCATGTTGTGTTTATGGAGCAATCACTACTAAATGATTTCATTTAAATTTTTCATAAGCTACACTTTATGAAAAATTAAAAGAAATAGACTCTTCAGAAGCCTTGCTAAGAAATAAAGTCTCTTAAAGGAATACACATGCCATCTAATCACATATATTTTCTAATGTTGAATTTGCTGCATACAGATAAACAGAAGATGGCATTAATGGGGAGAAAAAGAGGCAGGCACTTTTTGTGTACTATGTCAGTAATTTTCATTGAACTAGAGCATGAGAAATGGAATGCAATTTACAGCAACACAGTGACATTCAATCTGGCCGTGCTGACCCTCAAAAGAATGGATGCAAAATGGTAGATCAGTGAGGAAGAAAAGCTACTCTTTGCCCCTTCAGTTGACACAGAACTGCTTTTTAGGTAAAACTGTAGTATACACAGGATCAAAGACAGCTTGAGCAAGCAGACATAGTCCTGCTGGTGAGTAATACTGTGTTTGAATGTGGGGTCCTGGGGTAAAGTCCATGTCCAGCTGTGTTATTCCAGTAGGCAGTGTCACAGCTGGATCCCTGCTGGAAAGTGCGTAACAGATCTTTTCCAGGGAACCTGAGAGCAGAGATGGTCTGGAAAAGGGAACCTGACAGTCCTACATCTCTGACTGTCCTGCATGTCTGTCCCTGACAGTCTGCATCTCTGGTCATTTTTTAGAGCCCAATAGTGAGTTATATGTACAGTGTTTGGACAGTACTGTCTCTGGGCCCATGCATTTTGAGGACCTAAGATCTACAGTTTGAGATGCCTAACCCATTGCTAGGTGGGAGTTTTATGAATTGATGCAGAGTAAACACCATTTCAAGTGCAACAGAAATGCTTAAAATTTTTTCAGCATCTAATACATATGGCTTAATTTATGTAAGATAATCTGTGTATCCCAAACCTGTAGGAGAATTACAGAGCTATCAGAAAAAATGTATTGTGTTGCTTAATGTAAAGTTTCATTTTTAACAGCAGCAGCTCTATTTGGATTTCAGTGGTTCTGCTAAAAAAAAAAAAAAAAAAAAAAGAGCAAAACTAAAATTCTCAGAGTTTCTGGAAATAAGAAATGAAAATTCATTGATTGAAATCTGTGGGAAAAAGAAACCAAACAATGATCATGCAACAATCAATGAAAAACTTTGTTCTTTGAGAAACTCTTTAAAATAGAAAAAAAAAAAAAAAAAAAAAAAAAGAAAAAAAGAAAAAGAATGATGTGTCTCATTAAAATGAATCTAGGTTGATTTACAGTAGCTGTAATCAAGGGTTACCCGACCTTATAAGCTGTGCTATTCCATTTATAATAAATCTCAGCAGTTAAAAATAGATGAGCTTAGGACAGATAATAAAAGGAACAGTTTTAGAAAGTTACATGATTATTACAGAGAGGTTTCACCATGCCATCTGTCGACAGCAACCATGGTAGTGCCATGATGAAGTAGGGAGAGGTTTCTGAAAAGTATTTGACACAATTAAACCTCTACCTGGTTTTCTGTTACAGTTTGCCCCAGTCTGATAGCTAGACACATGAACTGAGGTGGAGCTGCAATTTCTTCTTTGAAAAAAGGCCCATTACATGTGAGAGTTCTGCTTCTGTAGGAAGGCTCCTGCAGACAGGCTTAGAAAACTTTCTTTGTTTTTATTTTCTTGAATTTAAATAAAGGAAACAGTAATCAGACAGACTTTTTACTCTTTAAAATATTAGTTCATTGCAGCTGACACTGTTATGAATTGTTTGATTTCAAAAGTGTACCCAGATGAATGCTATGAGAAGGTGTCTAGTGTTGTTTTGGTTTTGCAAGGAGAGATGTTCTCAGGTGTTTATTTCCTTCCATGGGGGCGGGCATACACCATCACCAAAGCCATCTGGGGCCCAGGCCTTTTCCTCAGCACTTCTGCTGCAAGGGGCATCCTGCAGAGATGTGCCCATGACAGCCTAATAAGTGCTGCATCAGCAACTCATGCTGACATCCAGCTCTGCATCTTGCCTTGTCTCTTTTCCCCCAGTAGTGGCCATATATTTCTCTCTATGGCCAGCTGTAGCCTTCTCTTCCCACCGACAGTGATTTCTCCTACAAAGAGATTACACCCTATGCCACAGTACACCTGCAGACAGTACACAGTTGTTCAAACCATCCTGTGCTTTAGTTAAAATGGTACTAAGTCACTGCCTGTATGATGTCTATGTCATCTGTTTTCTTGTGACTTTCTCTTCTCTTCTCTTCTCTTCTCTTCTCTTCTCTTCTCTTCTCTTCTCTTCTCTTCTCTTCTCTTCTCTTCTCTTCTCTTCTCTTCTCTTCTCTTCTCTTCTCTTCTCTTCTCTTCTCTTCTCTTCTCTTCTCTTCTCTTCTCTCCTTTCTCTTCTATTCTTTCTCCCTTCTTCTCTTCTCTCTTCTCTCTTCCCTCTCTTCTCTCTTCTCTCTTCTCTCTTCTCTCTTCTCTCTTCTCTCTTCTCTCTTCTCTCTTCTCTCTTCTCTCTTCTCTCTTCCCTCTCTTCTCTCTTCTCCCTTTAAACCTTTTCCTTTAAAACTTGTAAATAGAAAAAAGGGTTTATTTAATGAATGCTTCTAACTGTGAAAATTTTTTAATTAAGGTGAAGAAGTTAACACAATTGACAAGAATTAATTGACAATCCACTAGAAATAATTAATAGAATTTAAATATATATAGATTTTGTAAAAATTACTTTTTAAAATTATACTGTAGCTCAAATTTTTTGGCCCCAAATGTCCAAAGAGCTATATTCATCAAAGAAGTGCTGTTTTCTGAAAATATTAGAATAGGGCTATATAATTAATGTGAGGGAAATTTTCAAATTACTTTTACTTGCTTAGCAGGCCTTGTAAACCAAAAAAAATTAAGGAAAGAGTCTGGTACCTAAACAAAAGTATGGCAAAAATTAAATCCTCCCAGGTTCTTTGTCCACATAGATCTACCCAAGATACACAGACACACACACATGCACACATGAACACAAATATTTGCTGAATTCACCAATTTGCATGCAAAGGCTTTTATCATTTCCCCACTATTTCCTTATTAATTTAATTGGGCAGTAGTTATCTAAGCTTCCAGTAGAAAATAAAATAGATTAAAAAAACTCGACCATTTGTATTTTAAGAGGTTTTTTTTTATTATTTGGAATATTGCAACTTTTATTTGATGAAAGTTACTATTAACATATTTTCATAATCTTCTCAGCCTAGCAACAGCAGGAGTAAAAGGTGTGAGGGGCATGCAATATTCATGAAATTAAGGAGAGTTGAGATGAAAGGGAGTTCATTAGGGAGACCAAGTGTGACAATATGACACATATTTGCATATTTTACACTTTAAATCTTTTCAGCACATCCAAGTTGATATATGGATGTAAACATGCATTGCCAGTTTTTAGCATATTATAAGCCCTCAAGACTTTGCATGCATTTTAATATGTTTCATTATTGCTGTAGATTTTAATTTCGAAACTGCACAGCTTTGATGAAGAAAGCTGGAAGTCAAAGCATCTGGCCTCTGCTTCAGGCAAGCACAGCCTTTTCCTTGAACACTTTTTGTATAAGCAAGTCTATTTATTTGTGCATGTGTGGGAGCTCTGTGTGTGTGTATATGCATGCAAGGAGTGACAAATGTGAGATAGACTGTCTTTGATACACATGCTCCTGAAGTGTTTAGGAGGAGAGGGAGAGGGAGAGGGAGAGGGAGAGGGAGAGGGAGAGGGAGAGGGAGAGGGAGAGGGAGAGGGAGAGGGAGAGGGAGAGGGAGAGGGGAGGAGAGGAAGGGAAGGGAAGGGAAGGGAAGGGAAGGGAAGGGAAGGGAAGGGAAGGGAAGGGAAGGGAAGGGAAGGGAAGGGAAGGGAAGGGAAGGGAAGGGAAGGGAAGGGAAGGGAAGGGAAGGGAAGGGAAGGGGAAGGGAAGGGAAGGGAAGGGAAGGGAAGGGAAGGGAAGGGAAGGGAAGGGAAGGGAAGGGAAGGGAAGGGAAGGGAAGGAAGGGAAGGGAAGGGAAGGGAAGGAAGGGAAGGGAAGGGGAAGGAAGGAAGGGAAGGGAAGGGAAGGAGGAAGGGAAGGGAAGGGAAGGGAAGGGAAGGGAAGGGAAGGGAAGGAAGGAAGGAAAGGAAAGGAAAGGAAAGGAAAGGAAAGGAAAGGAAAGGAAAGAAAGGAAAGGAAAGGAAAGGAAAGGAAAGGAAAGGAAAGGAAAGGAAAGGAAAGGAAAGGAAAGGAAAGGAAAGGAAAGGAAAGGAAAGGAAAGGAAAGGAAAGGAAAGGAAAGGAAAGGAAAGGAAAGGAAAGGAAAGGAAAGGAAAGGAAAGGAAAGGAAAGGAAAGGAAACCCCAACTAGATTCTGTAGGTATATAGATGTGCTAACCTATCTATTTTCTTTTTCCCCCAGTTGTTATAATTTTCTGATTCTCTGCAAATACAGAAAGTACTGTAAAGTCCATGATTATGCTGTTATGGCACTCTTGGTTTCATGGTACTTCACCACATATATCTGATGTGTCATTTAATCTTATCTGAAATGCAGTATGACTCAGTGATGTAAGTAATGCCATGACTCATATTAGTAATATGATATTTAGCACTTGTTTTGTGATCTTGATATCATATAACCTTGCAAATGATGATTAATCCTTTATGTTTCCTTAGGTAGGTGCACTAACACCATCAGCGCTCAAAGGATAAATGTATTTTTACATACACATAGAATAGTCACCCAGCAGAAACTAACACTTGACACAAATAACTATGTAGATGGTTCTGAATTACTAAAATTCTCCTTATTCTTAAAAAGGAAACAAGTGTCTTGAGGGAAGGTGTTTTGTGGGAAAACTGTGAATTAAGATTTTTTTCTTCTGGCAATGCAGTTTAACTTGATGTAGCTCACTGGCAGAGAGTTACCTTAGATGACCATAAATAAGACACAGCTTCACCTGGTTGATGTCCAGAACCACTCAAATTATGTACAATATAAATTACTTGCTCAGATAATACAGCAAAAGGTCCTTACAAATTGGCATTCTTTGCTATGGCATTGACATCTGCAAAAACCACCAGAAAGAAGGTTCAGACATTCAGTTGTTCAACAGACATGAAGAATATGTAGAAGGCCATGAGCCATCAGAAGACCGTTCATTCTCATACACCAACCTTATGTGAACATCACAGCCTAATGTGCCAGTGAGGATTTGTGCAGGCAGAAGCTATCCTGTATCTTCAGTTACTGAATGTATGTAAAGGCTGATCTTGTGCTAGACATAAGTCTTGTTTGAGCAGCAGTTGCAAGTGATACACTGGTTTGATGGTTCTCTCCCTTATACATACAAACATCCAGATATGTCAATTTAGTTGTAGAAATCCGGCTCAAAGACAACTGGGTTCAGAGACAACTAATGCAAAGGAGTAATTTATTTATTTTTTAACTTAATTTTCTGAGTTGTCAGAACTGAAAGACTGCTATTTCTGCCCCTAACTATCTTAGGGTGTTCAATGAAATGAGTACATCCTTACCAAGTAGAGGATTTTAATTGTACAAACTTCTACTACTAATAGTAGTTTTGTGATTCCATTTCTTTTGGTTTTGGGATAAAATTTTGCCCATGAAAGTTGTTTAGATAGTGGGAAAGACTTCAAATATGTTTAAATAACTGATTTGAGGTTTTATTCCAGCAGTACAGATTATAAATGGCTCTTTCCAGAAAATTACTTAGTTTTTCATGTTTTCTAAGGGCAGGATCTCTAACAAGTACTAGCCTAGCAAGAACTATCCTAAAAGAAATCCTAGCTGTCTGATAATAAATAGTAGAATGATCTTTTTCAGCCCTGAAAATCTATAAAACTGTGCTGCTGTCAGGCATGAGCACATTCTTGTCCTGAATTAAGGAAGACAGAGAAGAAGAAGCTAGGAAGTCAGTGCATGTATAATGTGATGTGGGGGATGCAAACCCCACTCAGTGCTTTGTAATGAATCAGACCCTATTTTATTTGTTACATAACAATAAAGTAATGTTGAAAACATCACCACCCTTATTTTAATATTATAGTATGTCTCTAATGCTTTGCATAATACTTTACCATAAATTGCATTGAAAAGTCTCTTGAAGAAATGACAGTGATATCAATTCTGTAGCATTATTTTTATTTTCTATATTTTGGTATCACACAGTGTTCCCTGACAGATGTAGAAACAGTATAAAAGTAAACAAGTTCTTAACATAAGTACTTCACAGTGAAAGCAGAAGGAAGCTGTTTTATCTGTGCTTGGCTGGTGAAGTTCAGGGGCACAGAGGCCCTAGATGAGGTTTCTGCCCCAGGGAACCCAGTTTAGCCCTTCAGAGTAGAAGCTCAGTGACTGCCAGACACAGATAGCCTTGGTGTTACCCTAAGATAAATACCTGTATGACTAAATATTGCTTAGTCAGAGTAAATGGTGCAGAATCACACTTTATATTAGTCAACTGCAGCAGAGGATAGAGACAGAGGAAGGATGAGAATGATGACAGTGACAGAACTTGATTCAGACTTGATATTACATAGGGACTCTCACAAACTCGTTGTGCAGGTTAACAAATTGAATCTTGTGAAAGTTCTTGAATGAAAAGGCTGTGGAAGTGGAAATTACTGTTATTGCTTTAATCAATATACAACACAAGACAACATGGATATCATTCCTTCTCATTTCACGTTCACCAGAAGCTCTTGCTTCTGATACTTATGGACATCTCTGCATATATAGAGAAGCTGTTGTACACATCCATAATGGCAAACATGGCTTTGGATTAATGAATTTTTACCACAGATCTTCTTTTGGATGACAGATTTTGACTTAGCACCTCTGAAGTTGCAAGAATCTTGTTTATAATGGTCTTTCTCAGGGCGTGCAGAAGATCTGATCCATTGGTGACATTGGTCAGAAATGTTTTCAAAGACATTTTTATTTTGATTAATTGATTTTATTTTCCAGAATATATTACCACTGAAGCAGTCATTGTTAAGGCAGTGAATGACAGTCTAACTTGCAGGCTGAGTTTAACACTTATATAGGACCACCCACATTCACAGATATTTCTCAGGGTATTGGCACTTTCCATGCAATTTAATTATACAATATATTATTGTTATCTTGCCTTCTTTTTGTTCTTCCCTAGGCATATTTCATGGTCAGCATTAGAGAAACAATATAGGCAAGAATGATCCCTGATCTGAACTGGTGCTGTTATTCTGATGGGTTTTTTATTTTTGCTATGATTTTTTTAAAGTCAATGCTAATGTGTTGGTTCATTTCAGGTAAGCAGCCAAACTTTTATGGTTCCACTTATAACATCCAACATGTGTCCATGTGACCTTGTTGTGATGGTTAAACAGTCTGAGCCGCAAAAACAGACATAAAATAAGAAAAAACAAGTTAGCTTTCAGCTTTTAATACACGTGCAGCCCAACATAGCAGAGATAAGAGCTGTCACAAATGCTTTGATATTGACATTTCTCACCATAAATCCATAGAAGACACATACTTCTGCCAGCGTTAAGTACACCATTGGGTGTTAAGAAACATTTTTTGTTGCTACTTTTTCTCAAATGGGACAAGGATGGGAAGAGAGTAAGTGCTTATATTTGTGCAGAAGCCATTTCCAAGCCTTTCTTATCTCAAGTGTATCTGTTAAAATGTGAAAATGACCATGTTTATATTTTCAGCCTTCAGAAAAACTAAGTATTTGTGGTAGTACCTCTAAAAGGGAGGTCTTTGCAAAAGCTTAGGAATAATCACTTAATGGTAGTTTTAAAGTCAAGGTCAGAATGCACTTGCTTTGTAAAAAGACTGAATAGCAAACTCAGATCTTATCCGGGCAAAACAATGCAATTTAGAATAATAATTATTACTGTTACTGTTAACTCTTATACATAGCTTTCAGATATAAATCTGCAATTGAGCTTGGAAATTTAGGTACAAGTAATTTTCTTCATTTTTTAAAAACTACTTCTATACAATGTTGCATACACATTAATAACATAATAATATTGCAATATCAATACAAGAAACAGACATATGACTAATGTACACAGGTATAGCTAAAATAGGAAACTATTCTGACTTGTATCTGATGAAGAATTTGGTCTAAAGATGAAGACATGCCTTCAGTTAAACAGGAGCATGATTTACATAGCACATTTAATCACAACATTGACTAAATTTGCACATGATGGCCTAAGCAGAGTGCAGACAACATAGACAGAATAGGAAGGGCAAGGTGAAAACCAAAGCAAAACTGAGAGTATTTATTTTTTTTTAAAAAAAGAACAAGCTCCTGTCTGCATGGAAACCAAAGTATAATTTTGTCTTCTTTATATTTTTCAAGATAATCCTATTGATGTTCAACAATCTTAAGGGCTCTGGGTGGCCCCCTGGATTAGTTACTCTTCTTTTTACTCTGGGATCCATGCAATTCAGCCGTAAGCAAGAGTGAACAAAGACAGCTCTAACAAGATTCTTGTTTATGCACACATGTACACATGCAAATGTACACAGATACGTACACGGAGATAGAAACAAGAAATGAAATTGTGTGGTATCTTTATTCTGAGCAATGCTCAGACTATAATAGTTATTGCTGACCCAGATTTGCTTTGTCTGTGTGTATCCAAATACATATCTATAAAAATATGTACACATGTACACATATGCAAGTGTAAATATACAGAATGAATTTGTGTGTGTGCATATATATACACATATGTACATAAGGAGACAGAGAGAGAAAACACAAACAAAATATATCAAAACCACAATATGACCTTATATCATAGATTTCATAGCTAATTTTCATATCCTTGGAAGATAAATGCATTTCTCCCTGGGAACAAGTATTAAAATGCATTGATCGTTCAAGAAGATACCTGATGACAATTTGAAATACAGATAAATTATAATTTCTTCTCTCATTAACAAACTATAAAGTGTCAGCATCCATGGACACTGAATTTGTTATTAAACTTTGCCAAGACAGATGCTGCTAATAAGAAGATTTTTTTTTTACTACTATTATCTACAGACAAACTGATTTAAGGTTTTCTTTTCAGTGCTTCTGCTTTTCTCTAAGAATTAAATTTACACTTGAAAAAACCCCTATTCCCATAGCTTTAAAATATTCATTGATTAATGAGTGTTAATTGTATGATTAATAAAAATCAGTAATTAATAAAACTAGTATCATAATTTTGAAGCCTTAAAACAGAATTAAAACACCTAACTCTTTTTTTAGTCATAAGAAAAACAAGACAATAAAACAAAAGAACAGGAACTTAGCCTAGTTAAAACTTTATAATCATAATAACTGGAATTAATTTAATTTTTAGAGAAAAGAGAGCTTCAAGGCATTTACCCTCCTCCCCCACTTTGGAAAGCTGCTTACGTATTTTTTTATATGAGTGATTACCTCAAACAATTATGATGTCCAGCCTTACTCTTACAGCTGTACTTACAGTCATTTGTTGAAAGTAAAGCAAGAACAATGCTGATGATGAAATAGTCATGTGCTCAGGTCTGGTGTTTTGTTTTGATTTCTTAGGGATTCAATAGTCACTAAAGTTCTTTCACAAATTAGAGAAAGGGAATATTTTTTATCTTGACATTCACAAAAGATATTCAACCTAACAGAATGGCATTTCTACTTGTCTGGCTTTTCTCAATGATGATAGGCAAAGGTGTCAACTTTGTGCCAAATGACATACTAAAAAGGACTGTTTGCTTCATATCATCAAACCAAGCAATAATGGAGAAATATAGATATATATGTATATATATATTCTTATACCACACAATTGGACAAGGAACTACGTTGTTAGTGATCTTTGCCTGGTGGGCAGGGTCCGCTCTACATCTGTTGCGTGACATCCAAACTCATCTGAAATGCAGATCATTATAGACTCATTTGAAAAGCACGATCCTCCTGCCACCAGCTGTTCATCAATAGCATTGCACGGGAGGTCCCTAATATGAGGTGCTGGAGCTAAGCAGACAGATGTGTTAAAGATCTTACTGCTTTAATATTGACACAATACGTCACAAGACAGAGCTGAATGAATATCATGCCAGTGGCTGGAGTAACTACTTTGGTGAAACGTTGTGCCTTCTGTAATGCTAGTGGTGGGAGTTTACCACATCTGTTTTAATTCCAAGTCTTTCTGCTTATAGTCTTAAAATGCTGAAGTGAAAGGACAAATCACAGAACCAGAAAACCAGATTATTTTAACCACAGGGAAATTTTCCTTTATCTTTTTTTCTCTCTCTCATCCTTCATCCAGTAAACATAGTAAACTAATGATATTTCATCTCATTTTCTGACAGCATAAGGGTGTGGCACAGTATGCATAATCAATATTTTGTTTTGTGCAAAATGCAAAGTTTCGTGCATCAAGATCAGGATTTTGACACAATCTGGTTTATGTTTATGCAGTAAAATGAACCATTTTATGTTGGAAATATAGCAAATAATGAAACAATACCTAAAAGATTTCAGTATTGCTATCTTTCCCTTTTTAGTGAAGTGTCTAAATCAAGTTGCCACTTCCCTCTGAAATCACAAGGCTCAATTCTTTTTCTAGTATAAGAGGGGCAGGGAGAGAAGGAGTGTGCCTGTGAGTATAAGTGTGTATGAGTTCATGTGTGTGGGAGACAGAGGGAAAGAGAGGGAACAATAGAAGGAAAAAAGGCAGGAGAGAGATTTAATGAAAAATTTGGATTACAACAATGTTTCTCAATAATAAGTCTAGGCCTCAAAGCAAATTACATTTCTTTTCCAACACTGAAAAGCTTAGTATTAGATCTGACACTTTAAAATATGCCTGCGTGGTTGTGCCACATCCAAGCTGCCAGCTTTTGAAACAGCTTCAAAGCCAAAGCAGGGCATAAGATTTCAAGAGAATAGTCTAATTTCTGAGCAGAGGCTCAGTAAAGCATGTAGACAAAATCCTGGAAATGAAAATGGGTTAGAGCTTAAATAGTTATACTCTTTCCCTTGCCATCCCTCCCCTCTTACATATTCCACATAAACATAATCTGGAATTTCCTGTCCCTGAGGTCCTGGAAAATCCATTTGGCTGGGATGGAAGAACATATCAAATATTGTTTGAACATGGGGCACTAACATGGAAGGCATCAGATTTGCAGACCGAGAGTTCTGAATCCCTCTTTGTTCTTATTTCTCTGGGATATAAGGTTAACTGCCATGGTCTCAACAGATCAAGACCAGATAAGAGAGAAATCTCTATTTCAAAATCAAGAAATTAAAATAATTTATTTTTGGAATGGTGAGAGGGTGGAATATCTATTTATCTCAGCACCTAACAACACGGCATGAGATAGCTAAATTTGATTATTTCTATATCACAGCTGAAAACAAACAAAAACAAAACAAAAAAACCCCACAAAAAAACAAAACCAAATAATCAAAAACCAAAAAAACAAAAAACCAACCAAACAAACAAAAAACAAAAAACAACAACAAAAAAATGCTTAGAAAGAGTAAAGACATATCCTGCAAAAAGACTTTGTAAACTCTACCCAGCACCAAGAATGTGATTTATAGTGCTGAGCTTAATTTTGCTGATTTTGAGACAGAACTGAAAATTTTCCTTAAACTAGATTGGTATTCATAGCACCCAAGATGCCCAGTACCTGCCAAAGAAGAAATGTCTTTTTCAAACCTTTTTTTTTTTTTTCCAAGACAGAAGCAATTACTGCCCAGTGTTGCCTCTGTAAAATCAGTAACTTCTGTTTAAAGATGTTGTTTCAGAATCTGAGCAGAGGTAATATTTACTCCTGTACATCCAAAAATGACTAAATAGTTTTTAAACCCCAGGTATGTTTCACAAAAGTCCTGGGTTTATCATTTTCAGCTAGGGTTCAGCAGGTCTGTGGAATCCAAAGTAATTCTGTGTGGCTATGGTGTATCATTTCCAGATTCTCCCTGTGAAGTATCTTCCATGAGACTCTAGTACAGACACTAAATGTGGTGAAGTTGTAAACTGAATCTCTTGGAAGTTGATGAAATGTAGTCTGAAACAACATTACAAATGACTATGTTTTTTGTTAGTAATGTCTCAGAGAGTGCTGAAGTTATAAGGAAAATGCTCTGCATTTCTTCCAGAACTGATGACCTTATTTTTTGGTTGTCAATATCTAGCTAAGAACTGAGATTTGAATGGTTTGTTGATACTTTCCCTGTTTTTTATTGAAATTATCTTAGCCCAGTTGATGAATGTTAATTATAAGGACATTAAAATGACCAGTAACAAAATATATACCCATTTAACAAACTCTTTTAGTATATATTCTAAATGTAGGGAGGTATTCAAAAGAAACACTTGTTACATATTCTTGGAGAATCATATAAATTAGAGTAAATCACAAAATATATGTGAATGAAAAAGGAGAAGAATGAAACTTCTGTGAATGAGGTTACTAACTATGAATAGTTATTTTTGCTTAATAGAATCATGTCTGGATTTTCAAAGTAGATAATAGTGATGTACACCGATTCATATCAAAAAGAACAACAAAAAATGTAAGTCTTCTAATGTATATGATGAATTTTAGAAATGATATGCCCTCCCTTACACTGAGTCTATTGCATACTTTTTTTATACGCAATCTAATCAATATAACTGAAAAATCGCAAAGTCCTTCTAATGCAGAGTGTTAGTTTGTTTCAACATGCATATGGATTGGGTGAAGAAGTGAACGGTTTTACACACCTGTAACTTATTAGATTGAAAGGAGTGAATATTTGATGTGCCCAAACCACACCAGTGCTTAACAGTGAAAATGAAAAGTAGATGTTTTCTTTTTTTGTTTGTAGTTTTGGTTTGGTTTGGTTTGGTTTTCTCCCCCAGGGAAAAGCAATGGTAAGAAACTAGGAGACTAAATAGAACAAATCAGATTTTGCCTTTAATGCCTTCTAATTTTGGGGAACTTTTACTCTCTTCCTACATAAAGATTATTTAGAGGGGTTTAGGGTTGGGATTCATCTAATCTAACCCTAGATATATAAAAATCTGATGTCTAAGTCTGAGCCAGTTTTTTGTAAAATCTGTCTATAATCAGTCAAGGGGAGGGCACGACCAGAGGTAATACATCTATCGTAGGCCCCTATCTTAGGATGGGTGAATGATATCCAGATGCTGTGCATTTTCATATATTGATGTTAAGAAACTGATGATGACCATCTCAGGTCCAGACTCAGGTTGGGTTGAGGCAGATGAATCACACCCTTAATTACTCTCTAAAAGGAGGCTGAGAGCTTTTAGTTGAAAATTCAGGTTTTGTTGAATTTTTCAACAAGTTCATTTTAATCCGCATTCATTTAGAAACCTTTTTCTCCCCCAGCACAGAGCCTTCTTAGGCAATGGGTCTAAAGTGGTCCAATGAAAGAAATAAGAGTTTGTTTTATTCCAAAATATTCCTTGTAGCACCCCAAGCTCTTCCTTATCTCATAGTCTTGCACAGAGTGAAATGTTGAATTTGACTCCACTGTTGAGCATGCCTTTCCTAACATCCCCCATTTCTAATACAGCTACATCTCTATGAGATGCAGTATCTTCATTAGGCTCACTTCCATTCTATTTATAACAGCTTGTTCAAGATTACAGCTTCACATAGTTAGTGACTTTTTTGGCTAGGAAAGATTTGTGTTTAGCAAGTTGATGTTCTGTAACGGATGAAATTCCTGATCTTGGGTTGCACAAAACAAGCATAAACAGCTTAAAAATGTGCCATTCTGTGTTACAGCTGCAGTGGCATCTTTATTTTTAGTCCATTCATACAACAGGCAGATGCTTCTCAATAAGTAATGCCACATGATTGCAAACAGGTACTGTAAATCTAGGGGGAGTGATGAGGGCTGCAAATAAGAACAAAAAAAGAAACAACTCTTGACGTTTTGTGATCTTTTTAAGCACAGGAAATCAAGAAACACCAATCAAAAATTGGCTCAACAAGCATGAGAAACAGGAGAGGAAAACTCACTATCTGCAATGATAAGAATGTATTACATCTTTCACTAAAAGTTCTCTAAATACTTCATAGATATGAATTACTCCATCTTTGAGACAAATCCGTCTGGTTAGTGAAACTGACTGGGGCAAGTGAGTTGATGCACAGGAGACTCAGTGGCTTGTGGAAAGGGTGTGTAAGGGAGTGCTCAGAAGGCCAAAATGGAAATCTCTGAGTACCCTACTCAGGCTACTAAAATGTATTGCTTTGCATTAAATATTCATGTATGCTTCCATCTCTTTTTGCAGTGAGAGCCAAGAACCCCAGAATCAGTAATATATTTTTTTAACACAATACTAATGAAGTGAATTAGGCCGCAGAATCAGGAACACACAGATATTTAAAATAGACCTAGTCCTTCAGAATACCCTTTTCCTCTTGCATAACTACAAGACTGTCTTACCAAGCTGGATTTGAAAATACCCACAAATCAAAATTGGGAGACCTTCCCCTCTCACCTCTTGTGTTATCATTTGTTTATCTGTGTAATGGAAACATACTGTGTTTACCTAGATTCAGTGCTGCAGAAATTCAGACCAGAAGGAAGTCATACTTTTAACAGGAAGGGTAATTAACCACCAGAGCAAGTTACTTCAGCTTTTGGTAGATTCACTAATGCTAGAAATATTTAAATCAAAATATTCTAAGAGATATGTTCTAGTTGAAACAGAATTAATTCAGGGAAGTCCTATGACTTCTGTTATGAGGGAGGTCAGATGAGATGTTCACAATGGTCCCTTCTGGCTTCATAATCTATGAAGCTATGAAGCTATATGAACCTCTTTCAAGAAATAAAGATGATGGTAACTGTCTATAAATACTTGATAACATGAAATTGCTGGAGGAACTATTTAAGGTGGTTAATGATGGTATTATAGGGAATAATGTCCTCAAACTGCAAAGACCAAGGTAGAATATTTAAGAAAGACAGTATTTTCTAGAAGTGAGGTCAATTGCACAGTGGAGTAATTTGCAAAATTGAGCTCTATAAAAAGAGCTGTGCAAGAAGAGAGTGAATAAAGCATGTGATTAGTCTATGAAACAAGTCTGTTCTAAAGCTGGGTAATTCAAAACTAAGTTGTTCAGAAAGTCGTGCACTGTGCTTTGTTTGGTGATTTTACAAAACAGGTGTACTTTTTTAATTTTTTTTTTTTAGAATTGGTTAGAAAATGGTTTACCAGCCAATGTTTTCTCCTCTGAACAGGAAACTTCAGACAGTTATTCAGACAGTATCTACAATAGGTTCTACCAGGGAAATGGCTAGCGCATGAAAAAGAGCAAGTTTTGCCTTGTGACTTTGTTGCTTTGTTCCTCAAAAATGGAAATATTTCCCTTGGAGACAGATACTTAGCAACAGTCGAGCATACATCCTCCCATCTAAGTGCAAACTGACTCCAAAAGCCAAAATTGTGAATACAGAAAGGGCTGACATTATTTGCAACTGTGGTCATGTTTCCTGTGGTTCCCCTTGGCTTTTTTTTGCATACTGAGGTGGTTTGTCAGGGCTTTGCACACGTTGTGTCTAAAGGAGCCTCATTACTGGCCTGTGCAGAGACAAGGGAGGTGGAGAAGGATGACAAGGTTTGCATTAATTGCACAGCTATCTGTTGTTCCAGTGGCTATTCAAGCATATAATAACTTAAGTAGAGTTTCAGTGAGTTGGAAGCTCTTGCTTTTTGCCAAGCTGATTTCTTATTATAGCACAGCTGGTATTTCTTTTCAAAGTCTTGACAGAAAGCTGTAGGTGGCCACATAGCTTTTGTCCTGCTAACAATACATTTGCAACATTCCATTATTCAGACAAGTAGTCAACTGGTAAAACTGGATTTTACTGTGTTGAAATTCTTGATAGAGGTCATCTCAGATAGCACAGTTCAGATGTGAAACTACCTGTAAATTCCCATAAAGCATGGGGATAGCTGCTGATTGCCTTGGTCTATTAATTAGGGATGGTGGCATCTGGAAAGTTCATCTCAGTATTCATATTCAGATTCCTCTAAATCTGGAGTATCTCATGGTCTTGATCAACAAAATTTACCATGTCTTCAAGCTATCCTTCAGAAAATTCAGTGGCATTAGGCTGAGAACAACAAACTCTTTATACTTTCTGATTGCCTATCAAAGGAAACTTTTCCCAAGTTACCCAAAGTTTTGAATTTCTGTGTGTCTATGTTTCTGTTTTAAAAACATCCTGGATGTAAAATTAAGTCTGCACTTCTGCATCTTGAGAATTCATAGAAATTGGTGGAATAAAGCAAAGAAATTTAGGCAAGAAAATATGGTGAATGGTGAAGATTCTGTTCTAAAATTATATTAAATTCATTTAGAAGAGCGCCTGGGAAGATAATGTTGCCTAAGAATTTTGGAGTGGTGGAGACTAGCTTCTTATACAACATCGCTAGAAAGGTAATAATCTTTCTCACTTCTTTGGCATTCGTCAGACCTAATCAAAAGACTAAGTAGTTTTGCTGTCTATTCAGATCTTAAAATGAATCTGTGTTTAAACTTTAACTGAGTTTGTGTTCAGAAAGGTTTTAGCGGTTGTCTGTGTTTTCATAGTGATAACCAGAGAAAGCAAAATGCAAGAAAATACCAATATGGGAAAATTATTTAAACATGAGAGGAAGATGTTGAACTTTAAATACTTTGAAAAATTAGTCCATTTCAAAGTCTGTGTCAAGGCATGCATTTCTTTAGATCTCGGGTCTAAAAAGTCAATTAGTTTGGCCACTTTGCCTCAGTCTCTTTTAGCACTAAAGCTGGTAAAGGCTGCCCCCATTTTGGATGTACTGGAGTTTTCTTATACCAGTCTTCTTCCTCTTCTAGAGGGCCATACCACTCTGGCACACATTAGAGCAACCTTTAGGTCACGTTGGTTTTTGTAGGTGACATAGACCAGCCCATACAGTGACAGAGCTACAATACAATCACTATCGCCCTATATAGAAAGCCAAGACTAGAGGTTAGGGCACATCTACTTTTCAGACTGGATTTGCAGGTTTTGGTCTGGTTTAGTCATCTGCCATACATAATCAAACATACAAAACAAAAAATCACTGCCATGTTTGAATCACTGCTATTGACAGTATGAAATGGATCTTCCATCACATAGTTTTCCATAGCAGCTAAAATCCACAAAATTATACTTCTAAGATTTAAAACCAGTTGATTAAAATTTACATATTATAAGTAAAGGAAGGGAAAAAAAAGGGTATCTATTATGTAAAATTAAATTATCATTAAGCTAATTAGCCAGTTTGTTGTTCTCATTGAGTTGTTTCAATTGTGTCTGTGCAAATTAGCACAGAGCTTATTTTGTGCAGAAATAGAAAATTTCTTTTATTGTTGTTGTGATAATGCGTGCACATATTTAAATTGTTACAGTAAAAAAACCCTGTAGTGAAAGTTAACTTTAGGCTTTGCCAGAAAACTGTAGTAACTGAGCTCAAATGGATCAAGGATCTCCATTATTGGTTAAACAAATATTCAAGGGTATCTCCTGTAGCCAGCTCACAGACAAAATTTGCTAGAAGTTGTCATGTGCTGGAGGCCCAGCAGCTCTTATTGCTGAGTTCTTCTACAAAAGACAAAATATATACCTCATGCTTGAAATATAGGAGTGCTGGCAAAGTGAAGATTTGTAGATGTAAGTCTAAATGTTATGTACAATTATTCTGGTACACATGGATCCTTCCTGTGTTCCTGCAAGAGTACTGAGAAGAGTTTTGGCTCCAAAAATTCAATTGTCATGTCAAGGCAAGTAGCTAAATCCAAAAAGGGACTTTGATTTTGCACCTGTGAGTCACAGTGCCCAACTTTAAGATGTCTTGATGGGGAAACTCATAATTGTGTTTGTAGATCACTCAGGTTGAGATCTTATTTGTCTTTAGTTAAATATTCCATATATTTATATCTGAGGTTTCCTTATTATATAGTAAAAAAAAAAAAAAAGAAAAAAAAAAAAAAAAAAGAAAAGAAAAGTACCTAGTATATGAACTCTCATATATTTTTAATGACTGCATTATAATGAGAGGAATCACCCTTAAAACAGACTATTTTCCTCCAAGGATTACAGAGGATTATTGGGATGATGAGCTCTGATGAAGACATCTGCACAGTAGACATCTGCATCTGAGCAAAGAAAGTTCATCCTTAGAGTCTATACATAATGCATAGAAATAGGCACATCAGTTCCTGCGCTATTCCCCTGGCAGGGCAAAGACTATAGAGAAAAGCAGTGAAAAAAGTCAGAGAACCTTGAGTTTGCTTTTAAAAAAAGAAGGGAATTTACTTATCTGATTACAAGAGAGAACATAAGTTAACTAATTGCTGGGACAGTGCAGTTAAAGAGTCTTTGTTGCTTCTCTATTTTCCAATTAGCACCACATAACTTTTTGTTATTTCTATTATTAATTGTTGATAATTATTTTAGTTTTGTCCTGTGCTCTGGTAAATTCCTGTTTTAAACAGAGTGCATTCTTCCTTTCCTTGAATAGCTGCTGTGTAAAAATATCTGAGAACTATATTCTAATGATTTCATTAAAACCCTCAATGCTCTCTGGGGTTCTCCAGGGTTATTTCCTTGGTACACAATGGTTACCATTACACTCCCTCCCCATTCCTAAGGGGTGAATAAGGTAAAGAGGAGAAGCTGAATAAACAAACAAACAAATAAATAAATAATACTCTCACACACACCCCCCAAAGCTGGATCATACAAGTTACAATAATTCATAAACAGGGGAGGAAAGGGATAAAAAAGAACAGCAACAAAACACAATTCCCCAAACAGTTGGCACATAAAACAGCCCAGAGGCAATCTCTCTTGTAGCACACCAGCCAAACACATAGGTATTTATGTGCAAAACAATTCAGTTTACTTTCCCTAATCCTCCTGATTCCTCCCTCCCCTGACAAAAAACTCTGGTGCTTATCACAGGAAAGCTGGGACAAAAAACTCTGGTGCTTATCACAGGAAAGCTGGTATTTTGCCTTGTCACTCGTATAGCCTTTGGGTATGTATGGCCTTAAAAGAAGCCCAGGTATGCTTTCCTTTGATATTTTGTTGGGATGGGGCTATGAGGGAGATGAGATGAGACAAACAAGGATAAAATGAGCTGTCAGAACAAAGTGAAGGTAGGATTCACTGGACTAGACATAGTTCAATTGTCTCATATGAATGTAAATAAAATAAGTTGAAAGGTCATGTGCTAAAAATAACTACTTATCTCCATCCATTAAACAGAAAATCTAGTTTAG